>NC_134336.1:10000-638333 GCF_964195595.1 Calonectris borealis | reverse complement strand
GATGCACAAGTGCAGACGGGGCACCTAATTCTGCAGATTTATTACATGCATTAATTATCTTCCCTGTGCCATTCCCAGGGAACTCAGACCCACAGCCGTGCAGCTCGGTGTCAGTGGCACGTGGGGACAGGGGTGCAGAGCTGTAGCCAGTGCCAAGAGTACGATGCCAGCGAAGCCGCCAGCTGCTGGGGGAAGGCAAGCCCAGCACCCTCAGGCTCTCCTTAGGTAGCATCCAGGGCAGCCACAGCCCCTGCAGTTCCGGGGGGTCTGCCCGGGCTCCCCCAATGCCTCCTGCCTCTCCACAGCCGTAAGCGGGCTCAGCACGGGCGGCCAGGCAGAAACCCACCTGCAGCGGGGGCTGGCCGGGCAAGAGCCCCGGGCAGGTAATTAGTATCAGAAAGGAGATTTCAAAGGATTACAAATAAACAAAGGGAATCAATTACTTGATAGGAGGTTTTCCTCAGTCACACAATCGTGTATAAATTACTGAGGCTGGAGAGCTGAGGGAGCCCAGACCGTAACAAAGCCAGACAAATCCGATCCCAGCCTGCGGTGGCACTTAGAGCCTCGCGCGGGGCTGACGCAGGGCTGGAATGCACAGAGGAGAAATAATTACTTTTTCATTTTCACAAGAGAAAATGACGGTTTGCATTTGCTCAGCTCTGTCCCAGCACGGGAAGGGTTTGGTTAATTTTGCTCCTTGCTGAGTAAACTGGTGCTTCTGGCTCTGCTCTCAAAGGTCACTCCAGCCCAAGCGTTGCTCAGCCAGCACGCAGAAAAGGCGGCATGAAGGCGCAGAGAGCCGGCATTGCCTGCTAATGGCGGACACGTGGGAAAACTGCAGCAAACCCATCCCGGCAGCTGGGTGGCTCCAGCATTTGGCGTGGAGCAGTGGAGGTTTGCTGATTGCAAGGAGAGGGGCAGGGGTCCCAGCTGGTCGTGGTGCCCGGCACGGCCACCAGCCCGATACGCCGGACGGACCCTGCCCTCCCTCAGCCACAGCACTGCTCCTCCTCAAACGCCCAAGCATGTGGCAGCCAGGGGACTTGGCACGTCCCCTGAGGGTCGTGGCAGTCACCACCGACCATGGCTTCGACACTCACCTGGGCGGCATTGATCGAGAGAAAACCATTTGGTGCCAAGAGAAAAGTAATTTAGAGCTCCAGAGGAATCCAGCTGTAATTTAGTGCTAATTAATGTCCAATTACTTAAAGTAAACATATTGAATCTGGGACTCTGTCCTGCCCCACCCATTCGGTCACTTCTGAGCAGCAGGATCAGAAATACCGACCTCCTGCGCTCCCACAGCCGATAAGCGCCGGCGCCGATGCCACCCCCTCCCCAGCAGGACCCCGGAGCTGCTCTGCCCCTTTACTGCTGGCAGCAAGTGCAGACCTTCGCGATGCAGGCGTGCGCAGCACAGTTATAACCGGGCTGTGTGCGGGGTTCCCGAGCAGGGAGACGCCCCAGCTCCCCCGGGGGAGGCAGGTCCTGCCCTGCAGAGATGCTTTGCCGGCGGTGCCAAAGACAGGGCAGGACACCGGCACCCCGGTCTTTGCACAGACGGGCTTCTTCACACTCAGACTGCCCCTCTGCTGCTGCTTCTCTTGCTCTGGTTGAAAGACAGAATTGCAGACTGAGAGCTCAGGTGTCTGAGCCTCTGAAAGCTGAGGTCTGTGGTAGAAATGATGATATACCTCAAGTATAATTGTGCAAACAACCATTATTATAATTTTGATACCAATTACATGTAATTTGAACAAAGGAGTTGTCCTAGCTTTGATTTGCTCTCCTTGTATTCCTGGCTGGTTTCATTAAAATCACTTATAGAGATTTGCAGCAATTCTGTTTGAAGTGCTGTCATTAGGATTTTCATTTTCAGTGGCATCGGAAATAATTTCACAGCAGGCTGTTTATGTTTTACAAAGGCATCTGCAGCGTGTGGCCATCACTCCTGGGCAGACGCGTTTCAGACAGACCAGTCCTGCTGGTTGTGCAACAGCGCAAGGCGAGTGTCCGGCCTCGAGAGCCAGGGAAGGACGCTCCACAGCGGCTACGGCAGAGGCCGGCGCCTGCCCTGGTGCTGAGCTCTCACCGCAGCCCACGGTCTTCCTGGATCTCCCTCGGCTGCACTGAATTTGCAACCCAAACCTTTGTGAATTTGAAGACTAAGTAAGTGCCAGGCTGGTTCACGCGGCTCCCAAGGGGACCCACAGCTCTGTGCGTGCATCCCCGCACACCCCCGAGGGGGGACCCCAAAGGGCCAGCGTGCCTCAGGTCTGGATTTCCCTGTCTCACAGCGTTTCCCCTCTTTGTCAAAGAGCTTGTTTACATTTAAGTCTTTGCGCTGGTCACCATTTAAAATCAATTACCAAGATTTCTAACTTTATTGACCCCTCAATAAAGTGGCAGTAAACGTCCCTTAACAACAAGGGCACTGAAGTTATGGCACTGAGATGCAGTGGACTTCCTGGGGGTGAATGCTGCTCTGGCTTTTATTCATTAGGCAATCAAAGATGCAAGTTGCATGACACATTGATGAAGAAAGACACTTCGGGACTTGCTCTGTAACTCAATCACCACAAGGCACTCGCCAATTATCCCATAGTCTCGGGGTGAGGGTGACAGGCAGGTCATGCAAAGCAAGTCTTTTTCATTTGTCCATGATAAAAGAGGGTAATATCCTTCACAAATGATAATTAGCAATTTACTCCAGCTGGGGCTAATTCCTAGATGCATTTTGCACTCCAGGACTCAGCACTTCGGCAGACTCTAAATAAGGCACCAGCTCAGTGTGTCCAGCTCCATTAAAGCTCTCCGGTAATTACGGAGCACTCGGTGCGCAGCAGAGAGCTGGATGGCTTCCCGTGCCCGCGGGTGCCTCTGCTCCGCCTGCCACCGTGCCGGGGCTGGATGCAGCCTCCCAGAGAGGGGCCGCCAGCCACTGGCCACGCTGTCCCCTGGGATGCCTGCCATGGGGGTCCTTGCCGGCTCTGTCCCCATGATGGAGAGAGGGACCCTCCCCGGACCCACGCTCTGCCCTGCTCCCAGCCCTGGCTCAGCGCTGGCCACCAGTGGAAGGGGCGTTGGGGGAAAAGGCCTGCAATAAATTCGGTTTCATTATAACAGTGCACTCGCATCCCAGGGCGAGATTGCCATGTAGGTTTGCAAAAATACTGCTTAAATAAACAGAAAGGTAGGAAATGCTGGAGAGAGTGTCCAATCTGCATTATAATTAGGGGAAAGAATAACAAATGGCAGAAACAACCTGTTCCCATCTGCAGCTGCAGTTTGTTCCTACAGTAGCTGAAAGGCCATGCACCATCCGTACCAGGAGCTTTCTCTGGAAATGTATGAACGTTTCATTCAGCAAGAGCAGAAAAAGAGCATCTTTTTGCGTGTATTGCAGATTCTTCTGTAATGAAGCATCAGAAAGAATTTTATCAACCCAGACACTTACTGCTGTCTCCAGTCTGGTAGCAAAAGTGAGGGGCTGCACCCCTGAAAGGGTGTCCATGAAGAGCGCCAACATGGCTGCAGCAGTTAGGCTCCGGAGCTGGGGGTCACCCTGGAGTGGGGCTGGGTCTCTGCCCCACGCAGGGGTTCGGGGTCACCAGAGTCACCACCCGGCCAGACGGAGTCGGAGGGTGCGGTGCTCAGCGGATGCATTTGAGACATCCCAGACTGGCTAATTTATCCGTAAACCTTCCTAATGAGGCTGATAGTGTAGGAATGGAGAGAAAGCAGCATTATTATCTGTAAACAGCAGCGGCTGACAGCATGTTTAATCACAGGCTGCGTAAAGGTAAATTGGTGGAGGACAAGATTAGACACTTCTTCAATTAGTCATACACCAAAGGCACGAACGCGGAGCCTTAGAGCCACTTAACCCACAAACGAGAGGAGCAAAGATCAAAGCTGGAGGCTGTGCCGGCCAGGAGGAGGCACTCAGGGCCGGGGGCAGGCAGGGCTGGAGCCGTCCCCGACACTCCAGCTTGCACAGCCTGCAAGCGGGGAGAGCCCGGGCACCGCTGCAGAGCCAAAGCCACTGCCCGGCAGCGCGTGCCCCGAGCTGCCTTCCAGCTCTGCAAGCGGCCTGCTCCTAATAGGATTTTGCAATCTGTGGTGAATGTGCTAATGGGATAGAGAGGTAAAGAGTTCATC
Organism: Calonectris borealis; assembly: GCF_964195595.1. NCBI lineage: Eukaryota > Metazoa > Chordata > Aves > Procellariiformes > Procellariidae > Calonectris > Calonectris borealis. Next base: position 634,169 of record NC_134336.1, on the reverse strand, counting down.
TTACTCACTTTTCTCTGCTTCTTTCCTTTTTTTCGGAACATCTCTCTCTCTCCTGGTTTTCTCTGGCTCCCCTCTCCCTGCCTGAGTGCTCCTGAGGTCTGCAGATTAAAAGCATTAACAAGAGCCACAAATTATTATGTGAATCCTATTTATCACAAAGCAAATCGTATCTAGCAGGCTGCAGCCTTGGGAGCCACAGCCACTGGTTTATCAGAAATGCTGTCAAGGCCGGGGGGTTTCTTCTTCCCCAGCCCCTAAGGCTGGGCGACGCGGCTGCAGGCGAGCAGGCAGCTTGCAGGACTGAGGGGGAGCGCAGAGGAGAAGCGAAATCAGCTACAGGAGTCGCTGCCGGTGGACCACAGCAAGAGAGGGAGCAATGATGGTGCAAGAGGCAAGCTGGTGGAGGCTGGCAGACTCTGCAGAAACTGCAGGGAAGCACTGGATGTGCCAGGCAGCACGAGGCAGCAGGATACGGCCCTGACCCCAGGATAACTGGGGCTGTGGCATGCCCGCTGCCAAGGCTGCTTTCACAGCAGACAAGATTTTAGCACATGCCCTCTCTTCTTCCTAATCCCAGTATCTTGGGTTAAACCAGTAGTGAAATCCAGGTGTTTTGATTTATCTGTGAGAGACCTCATTATCAGCCGCAGCAGCAGAGACTCTGACTTTCATGTCAGGGCCCCTTTGAATTTACTTTCTGCCCCAACGTACAAAAGAAACCACGAGAAATCAATTTTCTTTCCTCTAAGACCCCCTAGTTTTCAAGAACTTTTAAAGGGCAGAGAAACCACAATTGGGACATCTTCTACCTTTAAAAAGGTCCTTCATCATGTTAGATTTTGATTAATCAGCCTCCTACTCTCCCATCACTTCCACAGGCGAGAGCGCCGGAGACCTCCCCACAGCCCCTCTCTGCAGAGGGAGACCGAGAGGGAGGTTCGGCGGTGGGGGGAGCTTCGTGGCAGCCTGCGGGGAAGGCTCCAGCCTCGCGGCAGCCTGCCCTCCTGGTCCTGGTCCTGTGCCCGTCAGTAGGGAGACACGGCATCGCACTGGGCGCGGGATGCTCCAGTGGGTGCTGCCAGTTGCTGATTTCTGCTCGCCCGCTACCGCTCGCCACGGCTGCCTCCAGGCTTTGGGACGGTTCCTAGGGCTGCAAACCCTGAGACCGCAGCTTGCTCGAGCAGGCGCAGGGCCCTCGGTGCGTGCATCATGCTCGCAGACGAGCCCGACACCATAGCGGACGAGGCTGCTCGCCCCAGCCCCGGCCCTGGTCGGCAGGCATGGGGGCCTGGAAGCTCTGCAGACTCTGACTGGCAGCAGGCAGCTTCCTCTGCCTGCCAGATGACATGCATAATTCAGGCGAAATATTCATTTAGGACCGTCTGAGCCATGGTAATAAAGCAGACATTATGACAATACAGATCAATAAGTCCAGAGAGGATCCTTCGCTGAAACATGCTGCAATTGTTCAAACCAAGTCTTAATTGTGACAGGAATTGATTTCTCTTTTCTAATATCCCTGACTTTTAATTAAAAGGTAGTTAAGTAGACGATACATTTCCAGGATCATTTAGAGGCAGGACAACATCAAGGAGCACGCACTTAAAATGCAGAAATGGTGCCTTGTTAATACAACAAGACTGCAGCTTGGGGAGTGGCTCCATGCTGATTCAGAGAAGCCCGTGGCTGAGGGGGGCACAGGTATGCTGGGGCCCCCGTGCTGGCTCCCACAGCCTGCGCTGCCCTCCGCCCCGGCCTCAGAAGGGTCACGGGCACATCCCCACTTGTTCTCTCCCACTCCCCAGGGTCCTCCATCCATCTGCGTTTCACTCTCTCTTGCACACACGAGTGCCTCTGATAGCTTTGATTATCCTGCAGTCTCTGGCGCTTTGCTTTGCCTTTGGACGGCAGCACGTGGCAGAAGCTGGCAGGGCCAGGCAGGGCAGGCAGGGGCAGGCAGGGCTGGCAGGGCCAGGCAGGGCCAGGAGAGGCTGGCAGGGCTAGCAGGGCCAGGCAGGGCCAGGCAGGGCAGGCAGGGGCAGGCAGGGCAGGCAGGACGGGCAGGGCCAGAAGAGGCTGGCAGGGCCAGGCAGGGCGGACAGGGCAGGCAGGGCGGGCAGGGCCAGGAGAGGCTGGCAGGGCTAGCAGGGCCAGGCAGGGCCAGGCAGGGCCAGGCAGGGCAGGCAGGGGCAGGCAGGGCAGGCAGCGCGGCTCCCACAGCACGCCGGGGAAGGCAGTTGCTGCAGCACCAGCTGCCCCAGGGTCTCAGCAGGGTGGACGCAGCCCCAGCACAGCCTTTCCCCTGCTCCCATCCCACGGCCACACGCTCCTTGGGACGGTCCCGAGACGCGTCCGCAGCAAGGAAGAGGCGGGGAGGAGGGAGCGCTGGACCCCTGCGAAGGGAGGAGATGAGCTCCTCCAGCCTTTTTTTTTTAATTTCCAGGAAGCCTCGCGCCGGCAGGGGTGGCAGCGGCACGGCACAGCAAGACACGCGAGGAAGCCAACTGTGAACCAGCCAGACGCTTCTCAATCATCCTCTATTAGAGTAAAACAGGCCAAAGCACCTTAATCTGACTGGAGGGAGGCCATTAACATCAGAGACTCCATTAAAAGAAGAAATGGGCCTTTTATCTACTAATCAAGAATCATAAAGGAGAAAACCTTGGAAGACACCCATAAATCCCCTACGCATCCCCAGGGAAACCCCAGCACTGCAGCTCGCAGCACAGCACGGCGGCGGCGGCTCCGGCGACACAGCTCCTATGTTATCCCAGCCGGCCGACCTCACCACCACGTCTGTGAGGCCAAGGCATCTGCCGGACAATTTAACACGACAGAGCCGCAGCCATCCGTATTGGAGGCAGCAGCATCACACCAAGTGTCCGAGCCATCCCTAAGGGTGGCCTATCCCTGCCAGCTGGTCCCTCGCCAGAGAGCAGAGCTCTTGGGCTGCGTGGGTGCTGGGTCAGACGCTGGCTGTGCATCCCGTGCCCCATGGCACTGCGGCATTGCCCTGCCTGGGCCAGCCCACCCGGCCCGGTGGAGGCGAGCATCCAGCAGAAGCCCCTCTCCCAGAGCCAGAGGTTTGCCAGGTTCACACTCCCCAGACAGACGGGCCCTGAGGGACCATTACCTCCCATCACTTGAGCTTTAACAGCGGAGCACTAACAAGGCTAATCAAATCTCCCCTGCCCTACCACCCAGTCTGGTCGCTGCTTGGAAAACACGTGTGATGTAGTCAGGAAAGTGGCATTTGGACCAGGTCCATAAGAAATTGAGTAGTAATTTAGCAGTAATTTAGGGCTCTTCCTGCCACCTGGAAGCCAGAGTTGGACTAGCAAGTCCTGGCTGAGCCCCTGTCCCCATCCCTTGGCACAGCCGCCCCTCTGCCGGGCTCAGCCACGCAGCTCGTGAGGAGAAAGGGGCTGCGCACCCCCTACTCCGATTCATCTGGCCGCTCCGCGCGCCCGGGAGAGCCCCTTTCCCCACAGCCCTCAGAAGTGGCATCCGTGCAGCTGGCTCAGACGCGGCACTGCAGCAGAGGCAGAGGATGAGAGATGCATGTCACCTCCTCGTGAGCTCCGGCCGTGGAAATGGGAAACACGGCTGGAGCAGGCGGGCGTCTGGACCACCGCACGTCACCTGCGGGCTCCGAGGGACGGGACAGGGACAGGCTGCATCCCAGGGGACCAGCCAGAGCCGATGCAGAGCTCAGACCCATGGAGGAGCAAAGCTACGTTTTCAAAACTGGCATTTTTAACCACAGTGGCTGCAAGCATGTCTTGTCATTGGCCTATGGTCACAAGCGGCTGTCTACGCTCTTTGAAAAGCTTTTTCTGTTTACCCTTATAAACACACACAAGCACCAGTACAGAGCTGTATGGTGAGCTGCTGTATCAGTCCTCATCACTCGGCTTTAGAGACGACAGTAATTAATTCTTGATACTGGAGTTCCCCGCGTATATATCCTCCTCTGTACCGATGAACCTGCCTGCCAGAGTCTTGCTCAAAGCCAGCAGTGGTGGAATTTGGAGCAGCAGCAAAAGCAGGGAGAGGTCCAGCTTCTGGAGACCCTGCCTCTTCATTAAAAGGTGCTGGGATAGCTTTTGGCCATTCTCACAAAATATATCTGGTATTTACTCTGCTGGTGGGTACCTAAGTGGTCAGACACTGCGGCAAATCCTGTTTCCCTAGGACTGATTAGATTAGAGAGAAGAGGTGCTTGAGAGCTTGCTGATATTGCCAGGAAAGAAGAGCAAAGACTGAAAAATACTCTCAGAAACATCCACGCCCTGCTATTCTTCCCCAAAGCTGCTTGCTCATGCCCGTTAGAAATGCAGAAGCATCACCTTTTCAAATACAGTCCATTTCTTTATCTTATTTGGCTCATCAAATATAAGCCAAAACACAGACAGTGACAAATGGTCTCCTGGCTTTTTGAACCCCCCCCAACAGCCCCACCACGCTCCCAAATACAAAGTGCAACCCCTCCGCCATTCTGCCCGCTTCCTGGCTGCAGCGTGTCCGTGAGCAAGGCACCCCTTCTCTGGCCGTGGGGACGGGCAAGTTCCATCCCCGCGCCCGACGGGTCGCACCGGGGAGCTGGGGCAGGCAGGCAGCTGTTGCCTGCAAGGAACGGGGCAAGCAGCAGCACTGCCACAGTCTTCCCCTAAAGCCTCTTCCTAGAAAGAGGAAATCCAGAAACTGAGCATTGTTGTTCAATCCCCAACCCCCGAGGGAAGGATAACGCTGTCTGGCAGGGACAGTCTCAAGAAGGAATGGGATAACCCAGGCAAGTTCCCGAAGAATTTGTGGTGCTGTAATACCTCTTCATGCTGTTAAGCTTTTAATTCATCCAGCTTTGTTACCTTGGATATTTCATTCTCTAAATCAATGCAGCCCCAGAATGATAAAAACCTTCATTAATACCACTGGGCTATTGCCTAAAACAACAGCACACAATCTGGTGCTTTTTAGTTTGATTTTGCTGTTGCTTGGGACAGGATTAGAGAGAAATATATCTACTAATTCTTCCAATATCCTTCAGCAAACATCAGCTCGGACCAAAGAGGACATGGGATGCCAGTGCTAGTAATTGGAAAGAAGCTCTTCACTTGCAGATGGTCGGAGACCCTTGATGGCACCCCAGGCTTTGACATAATTATTGCAAGCACAGAGCAGCTGCCAACCAGCGCAGTACTTGAGTGAAAAGGAAGAGAGCTGCTTAATCATACAGCCTCTCTTCCTAAAAGGGGGCTTTCATCCTCGTTCAAACCCTTTGCAGGGGTGCTGCGTGAAGCACAAATCAAATATCACGGAAGGGACTTGCACACAATTAGTGGCTCTCCTTGCTCAGGCAGAAAATTAGCGTTTTGCCTTTGAAGGGGTGGAGGCAGTGCCAGGGCCCGCGCACCGTCAGCAGCAGGCGGGCCTCTCCTGCCACCGTCCCTCCGACGTGCTCTCCTGGCCGCGGCCGTGCCCAGGGGTGGGACCGAGCCCTCCACCCGCAGCAAGCCCAAAGGCGTCAGAGGGCGAACGGGCACCCGCGACGCAAAGCGCGATGCTCGAGCCGCTCTGCACAACCCTACAAGGCCACTCTGCGTCCGCTGGAAAAACCTCCTTATGAAGCAGCTCAGGCCATTTTCCGCAGGCCAGAGGACGGTGATATTGAAGGCCAGAGGGAATCATCTTATGACGCACTGATAAACTCAGGTCTTTCTCCAGTGCAACTGTTTCCTGCTGATGAACTCCGCAGGAAGTGTTGCCAGGCCTGAAACGCAGCACTGCACTTTGTAGTAACAAATTTCATCCCAGTTACCTTACTCCTGCATTTTTCTCTGAAATATTCCAGCACCCCGAGCCATCAGTGCCCTGGGCCTGCAGTGCATGTCCCAGCCCCGAGGGGTGTCCCCAGCCAAATCCCCACCACCCCACGCCACTCCCCCGTGGCTGCCGTCTTTACCCAGTTCTTACTCGCCTTGCCGTTCCTGCTCTAATCACAGTTTGCTGAGTTTTAGCCAACAGTTTGTCTCATGTTTGACTGCAATGCATGCGGTTTAGATCTCCTGCACTCCCATTCTCTGGCAAGTAACCGCTCGGATGCCTGCCTCGCCGCTCGGGACAGCCTGCCCGGATCCGCAGGGTCCTGAGGAACAGCCTGAGGAACCCGTGGTACATCTTATCCCACTTTCCATTTACTGCTAGTTTTTTGGAGCTGTTCATAATCCAGCTAGCTCAAGGTGTTGGGGCATCGCAGTGGCCTTTCCCAAACAAGCCAGAATTTTCCAGCTGGACACCTCTAGCTTTGTGTCAAGTTCCAGTTTCCCCAGCCAGCGAGTCCCATTGCCTGCCAGTCAGTCATTAAGCTCACATCAGCTGTTGGCCGGTCGTTACAGCACCAGGATGGCTGCAGTCAATGCCGACAGCTCTCCGGGATTGTTTGTTCACACGCCTGCGGAAAGGTTTAGCCTCACCAAACATCCCCATAAGGGAACGAGGCAGTTGGGTCTGAGATGACTTCCCATCCCTCCCCGCCCCGTAGCAAGGCACCAGCAGTGTTGCCTTTGTTTTCGCAGGCAGCGAGCGTAATCAACATGGGGCCGCAGGCAGCCCCAGGCAGAGAGCGGGGCTCTGCACATCCTCGTGCTGCCGCACGCCGTGGGAGCCTGGCAGCACGGGGACCGGAGCCGAGGGAGCAGCCTGGCCCTTGCACTCGGCATAGGACTGCGGTTTATGTTTTGCTTTCTCTTGTAACTCTCTGTTCCTGACCTTGTAACTGTTAACTCTCAAACCTGACCTTAAGCCTTGCTAAATACATTTTTTCTCTGTGTTACCGTAAGGGCTGTGCGATGCCGGGAACGACGCTCAATCAAGGCAAGCCAGAGAAGCAAAGGGTCTCCGCGGGGCATGCCAGCCACGCACGCCGCCAGGCTGCACGGGGCCGGGAAGCTTTGCCAGCTGCCAGCACAGACCCGCACCTCGTAACGCATTTGCCTCCTTGCAGAACAGACCAATAGTGGAAACCCCAAGCAGTTTTTCAGGGCTGGGAAGCAGCACCAAGTGGGGTCCATGGCCGGAGCCCAGAGCAGTGCAGAGGCCCCGTGGCAAGGAACCAGGCAGAGCTGGGCCACCAGCGCATGCCACGGGCTGGGCCGAGTGCGGAACAGGTCCGCCACACCGCAGGCATGGACCGAGAGCTGGCTGCAACCCACCACAGCACATCAGTCCCACGAGACACGTCCCCCTGCCCTGGCGTCCCGCTCACCCACTGGCCACTGCAGAAGAGCAGCCACAGGCAAATCACAGCAGTGACGGTGTCTCGGGAGGCAGAGCAGAGCAGAGCAGCCAGATGCCACATAGACTTCAGAGAGCAGTAAAGTAATTAAGTATTGACTGAGAACGTCCTAGGCGAGCCCCGGATGCACATTACATTCTGCTTAACTCAATAATTACCATATATATTATCCCTTTCCGCACTCTATCTTTATTAAGCTAAAAGGTCTGTAATTAGGTACTAGGTTTAAGTGTAAGATTTTAATTAATTCATATTATGAAATATAATTGCTTATTAGAGATGATGTTGCACATTCTATCACACCAGTATCTCTCTGGAATATTTTAACCAAAATACAATAGTTTGTCACAGTGGGTGAGCAGAGGTTTTATTAATCAGGCACTGGGATGCAAAACATCCTCTACAAAGCCAGAAGAAACCAACAAATTGGTAAACGATTTGGTACAAACCCATTCTCAGAACCATTCCCCCTTCCAAAACTGAGCAGGACACGCGATGCCACTGCAGCCGCTCAGCGGCGTCCCCTCCACCCAGGGGAGAGGCTTCGTCCCTGCCGGACCCAGGTCTGCAATGGCCCCGTACGAGCATCCGCACACCGAGCACACATGAACGCCCGCACCGCGGGGTGAGACTCCGGCCGAGAGCTGCAGTCACCGACGCAGACCACACAGAAACACGAGCAACAGACGCCACCTCCGAAGCAGTCAAGAGATTTGCCCGGTGGTGTTTTCAGAAACAGGCAGGGCTGGCAATGCTGTGGTCCTAGAAAAGAGGAGACGGTTTCACAGCGTCACGTCCGTGGGAGCCCCGACCCGGCAGCGGCCAGGGCAGACCGGGTGAGCTAGAGAGCAGTCAGCAGGAGGGGAGGCAGCCAGGGTCCGCGGGTTTTGTCACCCCTCCCAGCTCTCCTGGCATCCAAGGAGTGCAATTTGCAGGGAGCCACGTTCTTCTCTTAACGAGCCTTGTTAGTAAACCTCACCTGAACTCCCACCTGAAACTTCGTATTCCCTTCGCACTCGCTGGCGGCTGCAGAGGGAGCCTGGCTCAGCCAAGAGGCTGCAGCTCCCACTGCCGAAACCAGCCCCATCGCCCACCACCAGCACAATGGCCTGGCGTCTGCAAATGTATTTAGCTGACGATTTAAGCTTTGATTCCATTTAATTTAGATGTTAAAAGAGTTTTATTTTAGGACTTAATATGTTATTTATGAAGGCACGTCAACACAGCATATCAATTTAGCAGCTGTTGCTAGTTTACTATGAGACGTTGTTTAAGACAGGACAATCTGTCTCGCTATATAATGTCAATTCTGTGGCACTTACACAAATGCAAAATCACTACAACATTAGAAACAAACAACAGCCATACTAGAGACTTGGAGAAATACCTTGTAAACTGCACAATAAATTATTGACTTCACGGCATTTGGTGCTGAATTAAAATGATAAACTAGAGTTTTTATCTGCCGAAAGCCATTTCCATGGAGTTGAAGCAGCAGATGGTCTTTTCTGGAGATAAAGGACTTCAAAGCTTTGCCAGTGCAGAGAAGAACTGGAGGTTTAACATATGTATTGTAAAGTTTAAGAGGAGAGCACCTGGTGGTGCAGCCTGACAGTGGCTGGCACGGCTCTGCCTCGCAGGTGGCAGCCCGCTGAGCCCCAGCTGTCCGAGCGGGGCCAGGACCCACCGCAAGGCACAGCCCAGCCAGGGTGTGTTCAAAAGGCTGTATGGACCCAATTAGCTGTTTATCAGGGGTTCCTTCATACTTATCCAGGAGGGAAACCCCAACAGTCACAGCCTTCCCTTCATTCACACTAACAGCCTGTTCTGGCCCTGTTTTATGAGTCATTAATTCCTAATAAGTAGAAAACTGCATGATGGGCTTTGGATATGAATAGTTTACTGTATCAGAGACAATCCATGATCTAAATTACCAGCTATAAATCAATTTTTCAATGTTGACATATCTTTAATAATGACAAATGAAGAATTTATGGATGCTGCTAAAGTTCACATCAAGATTTTGATTTACGAGCATGCTGAGCTCAGGTGGAGCCATCAACCCCAGGCCCAGCACCTTGTCCCAGACTTGGACACCAGCGTGTCCCTCACCTGCACTCCGGTGACTGTCAGTCTCCCATCTCCCTCCTGTGCTGCGGGGCTGGAGGTCCCCATGCACCATGGCCAGGCAGCTGCAGGTGGATCTGAGCTTCAGCGGCTTCTGCCTCCTTTGCCAGCTCCTGCCGTCCTCACCTCCACGCTGCAGACAACCGGGACAGTTTTCTTTCTGTGCTGTGAAGGATCGCCCCCCTTGTCCAGAACACATCGTTCTCAGGTGGTGCTTCTCCCTGCCTCTCTATTTCTCTTGACTTCACCTGCAGACACCCACTCTCACCACCCATGAGGGTCTGTGGGGGGACAGACGCTAGCATGGGGTGAGCTGTGACCATCTGAGCTTTCGCAGAACTCAGGACACTGAACCGGCACAGACCTGCTGCCGAGAGCTGCCAGGCTGGTGGGAGAAGGGCTGGAGCAGAAAGCTGGGAGCCAAGAGACACTGAGACATTGGCTGCAAGAGGCCAACAGAGACCAAAAAATGGCTTGGCCACCTGCAAGGCTGAAGACAGTCTCATTTTGTAATAGCACCATGGTAATGGTAGTAGCTCCACCATGTACTTCACACAAACAAGACATGAACAACTATAGACACAGGCACAGCTCTCCTCCGTCTGTCTGCTGGCTCTGCTTGTCTGTTTATGCTACCCGGTGCTTCAGGACGCATCTCCTGACATGGGCTGCTATTCTCATGCACACGTGCCAGAAAGACCTTCTGGGCTGGAAAGCTGCTTTTCATTTGATTTCAATTTACTGTTGGAATTAAGCTGGTGTAAAACAGTGTGTGAAGAGAAAAATTACCATGTCTGTTTAGAGAGCGTAAAATAGGTACTTAACTGTTTGACCACTTAGATGGTGGGGTCCAAATCAATTTTCACCCAGCTCACGTCCTTCCACAATTAATAAGCTGAAAATGATGTTTGTTAGAAGCAAACAGTAAACAATAAATAACCTCAGTGCCTGTCGCTCCTCTCCTTCAGGGTCATACTCTGCCTTTCTCCTCTGCCTCGCCTGCACCCTGGCTTGCACCCGCAGAGTGGCCACAAGCAGCATTAGTGGGAGCCACAGCACCCGGGTTCGTGGGTTCGGACTGCGTGGCACATTACAGAGGTGCTCCCTTTGAAGATGGCAGCCCGCTGCGAACCAAAGGCACCTGCAGCACTCGGCCCTGCTGCGCCGGTGCAGGACAGGCCCCGGGAGCGGGCGCCCCGGCGGTGCTGCCCAGCCCCTCTGGATGGGGCCAGGGGAGCCCCCAGCCTCTTCCCTCTTTGCCGAGGCCGAGGGAGGGAGCCCCCGGCACCAGGGACGGAGCGGAAGGGGGCTGTGCTCGCCAGAGGAGCTATACACATTTCAAATTACAAGCAAAATTACAGAGCAATCCCAGTGACGTCCCTCCAGCACACACGGTGGGACCTGCACCACTCGAGCCTGCCTGTGCTCTGCCTGCACTCTGCCTGTCCGCAGCGTGGCCAACCCAATCCGGCCATGGCAGCACCCCGCTCCCAGCACCGGCCTCTCCTTCCCCGTATGGAAGAGCCAACCCTGATCCATCTTTCTCGAGCGAATACTACATACGCATGCCGTGAAAAGGCAAGGCAAGACACACAGATTAAGAATCAGTTTGTTCCCGCTGTAACAAGGGTGAGAGCACAATGGTCATTACCGGCATCCCCACTCCCGCACCCAGGGGTGCACACTGGTGCACCCAGGACCGCAGCAGCTCCGCCAGGGCAGCACCCACCGGCTCTGCGGCAGTGGACGGGCAACACGGAGGGGACCGTCCTGCTCAGCTGTAGTAGGGCTGGGGCTGCTTGGGGTGAAAGTGGGGGGCTGATCCCCTTTCCCACCCAGCCGCACATTTAACAAAGTCTGGAAGCTGTGCAACGAGAAGCACTGAGCTATTTGTCCCAAGCCAAGGCCATGACAACTCCCCAGCCAGCCAGAGAAACATTAATTGCTAAGCAAGTAATTAGTGGCTACAAAATATGACCAATACAATTACACTGAGGGGTTTTTCCCTCTCTCTGTCCAGTCTTGGCACTGAACAGTCTTATAATTAGATGACAAAACTGACAGGCAGCTCATGAAACAGCCCGTCCTCGCCTTTTGCAGAGGCTCCCCAAATGTTCTGCACCAATAATTACTAATCAAGTTACTTCTTTCAGTACTAAAAAGGCGTTCCACAAGTAATTTGCCCGTAACAGCACAGGCCCGGTGCTGGCAAACAGCCCCGTACCTGCAGAGCCCAGCGGGTCTGGGACGGCTTCAGCTCTGGGCTCAGGGACGCTCCCTGAGGCGACCCCCCCACCCCAGCTCGGGACCCTCCTGTGCCCCTAGGGGCTCCGGGCTCTGCATGGCCGCTCCGTCCCCTGAAGTTGCCACCCAAGGGCACTCGCTGTGGTGCACCCCACCACCGTCCAGCGCGCGCGCTCCTCCGGCACGTCGCGACGGGAGCCCCCGACGTGGCCAGGAGATGAACGTGGGCGAGGGACGGGGCAGATGAGAGAAGGACAAGCAATACCTGACAAGCCCTGCTCCTTCCAGCCTGTCATCGGGCACAAGGATAAACGACGTGGGGGAGGATGAATGGGCACGGAGGCAGCAGCGTGCCCGAGCCTCTCCCGGAGGTCCGGCCTGCTCACCCGAAGCCAGGCTCGCCCGGTCCTCACCTGCACGGGGACATGCCCTCCTCAGCACCACTTCATCCCAGATGTTCACAGCTGCTGCTGGTGTGTCCTGGCTCAGTGGCACTGTAATGATGTCATCCATCTGCATTTTCTAAGACTATTTGGAAAAAAAGCCCACAAGTCTGTAATTTGTCATTATAATACAGACCTGGAGAACAGCTGAACAAACCACTAATATTGATCAAACAAACAAACAAAAACCAATAATGGCTTCTATCGAGCAGAGACCCAAAGCTGATGGATGACCTGTAGCAGCACAGGAGAATTATGTGTGAATTGCTATTGATTTCCAAAATCAACATGTAAATTTTGCCTCACAATTGAAGTATCAGGGGAAGTTTTTGCTTTTAGAAAGTCTTTTCTCTCCCTGTGACTTTTTTGGGGGAAATAACATTCACTCCAGCCAACTCCACATTATTCTCGCGGACACAGAGCAAGCTGGTTAAACTCAGGCACTGGCACCTGGGGGCTGGCCTGGGTTTGAGCGTCGCAGGGCATCCTCAGAGTCCTCCTAGACGCTGAAATGCTGACACAGGGGCAGAGCATCCGAGAGCAAGCAGGATGCGGTTCAGGACAGGGGCCTGCAGGCCTGGTGTGGCACCAGTGCAAACCCCGTGAGCCACCACACCTGCGACAGCACTGTCGGCCACTCTCTCGCGCCAGCGCCGGCAGGAAGGGTCCCAAGCCGTTGCTGCGTTTCGGCACAGAGCACCCCTGCTGCCGGGGGGAACAGTGCAAGACTGTCTGTCCAAGCTGAAGCACCGAAACCTGTATTTTAGACCCAAATAGGTGCCCACCGAGGTTTCTGAAGGACCAAGCACCCGCCACTCCACCACGGCCCCAGTATGTGGCTCTGGCCCACGGCTTTACCCCAACAGCCCACGTGTGCGACCAACAAGCTCTACAACTCCTGCCCCACTGCCTCCAAACTTGGCTCCACATTTGGGCAGGAGCTCAGCACATCGCTGTGAAATCTAAACCCACAGCGCTCGCCCTGAGCTGTTCCGTATCATTAATGGAACATCTGCCATGCCGCAAACAATGCAAAGTGTTCAGCGCTTCTCCCATCACTTACCACTAACAGCATTAGTCTTACTGCTATGAACAGAGTGTGCAGCAGAAGGCCAGAGCCTACTAACGCCTGGCAATCTGAAAATGTTAGAAACAACCTCTCCCCGTCCCAGCACAGAAGAGCCACTGGTGCCTCTGAGCGATCCTGCCTGGCTCTGCAGACCCAGCAGCCCAGGACAGCACTTCCCACGTCAGCAAATGCCGGTGGTAGCTGCCGCTGGTGCACGCACTGCTCTGCTTCCAGCAGCTCAGTATCTGCCGTTCCCCTACATCCCCAGCCTTTTATCATTATCTAACCCATGACAAACCCATTACAATGCTAAAGATTGGAATTACTGTGATCCCAGGCAGATACCCAGGAACTGGCCCAGAGAAACAGCAGTGTTTTGCACAAGGCAGTAATAAATTACTGAAGGTCACCTATGATTTATCACTGCTTTGGATTCCAGACAGTGACACAGCTTCACCCAGGGAAGCAGCCCCGTGGGTGCCAGAGCATCTGCTCTGGTTGAGTCTCTAACAGTGATGTTTTTGCTTATTTTATTGGATGGGAAGCATCCCCAATAAGCATGCTGTCTGCTTGTTTGAGTGATGCCTTTGCCATACAACACTGTGAATTTACATCCCATCCACTGTGCACAACTGCTCTGACAACTGGAAAAGCACCGTCTGGGGAGAGGACAAGCTCCAGGAACTGCAGGCGGCTCCCACACAGGGCGAGCTCTGCTCCGCCAGCCCCACCTGCGCGCTCCCCCGTCCTGCCCGGCAGAGCGAGTGAAGAACGTGGCTGCAGCCAGCTTCCCTCCAGAGGAAAGCGGCACCTTTCAGTGTGATCCTGATTGTGAGGGAGAGCCTCAGCCGCGCAGGGACCTGCAGAGCTAGCCTGGCAAGGGGTATGGACACAGCCCCTTCCTCCCGTGCCTCTCCATGCACTTGGGCCACCTCCCCCCCCGGGTTCTGCTTCCTGCTGGAGCATCCCCATCCCAGCTCCGAGGCTGGGTGCCCTGAGGTTTCGGCAACACTTTAGGGGCTCCGAGACCCCTGCCAGCAAAGCCTCCTTCTTGCTGGCTGTTTGCCTGCCCGGTGGCAAGCAGCCCACAGGCTTTCCCAAGACGAGCCCTGCCCGCAGCGAGGGCAGGCAGAGCGCAGCAGCACCGGAGAGGCAGCCAGGGCAGCCCCCAGCCGCTGGTCACAGCCTCTCCGACAGGTGCGACTCCGCACAACCGACCAGCCGCGGATGCTCCCACTGCTCAGGCAGCTGCCGCGGGTGCGAGGCCCCAGCCTGCAGGTATTCCTGTGCCTGCGTCCCTTTGCCCCAGGGCTGTCCTCTCACCTCTGGGCTCCGATTCTGCCTCTCCCGGGGCTGAGAGAGCCCAGTGCAGCCGAGGAGGAGTCAAGGGCACAGACAAGCACTACTCGCAGCAAGTCCCTGCCAGTTCACGCTGGCAGTTGCAACTTTTCACTTTAGAAGCAGGAAAAATAATTACCAGCAACTTTTGAAAGTAAATAAATAGTTGGTGAGCTTGCATTATTAATGGTCACTTCAACTGTTCAGACACCTCGGTCATTACTAACAAGAATAATCTGATGCCAATAAAACTCTTTGCCTATCGTGTTGCCAACATAAAAAAACCCAATGTGTTGTATTAAACCAGCTACCCTCAAGCACAGAGAAATTATCTGAAAAACAAGCTCAGAGGCTGGCGAATCCCCCGAATGCATCCCTGGTGCAGGCTGGGTCATTATCACCAGGACGGGGCAACTATGCACACAAAGAGGGGAGCAGGGACCAGGCTGGGGGACGGCTGGGACATCCCAGCAGCTGTGGGGGACTCAGAGGACCCAGAAATATTAAGAAAAGCTCTTTTGTTGGAAGTGCAAGGGCTAGATGACAGCATGAGCTGTCTGCCCCAGCCAGAGGCTGCTCTGCGCCCGAGCCCAGCAGAGCTGCAGGAGACGCAAGACACATTCCTAGTTTCAGCCCTGCGACTCCCCAGACTTGGTCCCAGCAGGGATGAGTTTTTGCTGTGCTCGTGAATGTGCCAGAAATGGCTGCAGGTGACAGGCACTGCCAGAGAGATAAGACTATGCAGCACTGCATTGTGTTTTCATCTTCAGAGAGCTTTAAGATGCTAAGAAATTAACAGCATCTTCTCCTGGGCACAGCTTTTGTCCCTGCGTGAAGGTCTGAAACACCAGGCTGGCATCGCGGAGACGTGCTGCCAGAGCCTATCTGCAGGCTTGAGCTGCTCTGATTAGGAACAATTAGACAAGAGGGCAGAGAAACCCCAAAGAGAGTGGCTGCCTCTGACACAGGCTCTCGGCAGGGCTCCGGCTGCAGCTGCCAGCAGGAAAGGCTGAAGTGGCACTTCTGCAAGTGCAGTTAATGCTACTGGAGCCTCCACCTCGCTGCAAAGGGAGCAAGGACAGGCCACTCTTAGCCAGCCCTTCCTCTGCCGTCACCCACTTATGGGGCGGGGGACATCAGCAGGGGCAGGGCTGCCCCAGGGTTTGAAACGCACAGGTTGTCTGTGCAAACAGCTCTCCAGCCCCCTGCACGACACCTCCAGCCCCCCTGAGCCAGAAGCTGTGTCCCTCAGTCCCAGCAGCCTCCCTCCTTCCAGGCCGTCCTGCCGGTGCCCCGCGGCGCGATGGGGACGGGCAGCCTGCCACCGCCAGCAGCGCCTGGCCCCGTCCTCACATCTGGTTGGTGGCAGCGGCTGCGTTTCTTGATATCCCTTTCATCTCATCAGAGGCTGCTAGATTTAATTCCCTGCACTTTGGTATAAAGTCAGGGTCCCATCCGGAAAGCAATTTGTGCCTCCCAGAGCAGGCGGTCGTAACATTTCCCATTAAAATGTAAATTTGGCTAAGTTTTCTGGCATCTCTTTTCCTTCCTTAAGGAAAGAAGAATATGAACTTGTATTATTTTTTCCATCAATGTTATCTTCCTCTCAGTTTTGTGCTAAGTAAAAAAGCTGCCCGATATACACCTTACGCAAATTAAATTTGAATTGAGTCTGACAGCACAACAGGGATCGAGATTACGAAGAGATGTGCTAGCCTAATTGGAATCATTTCCAAGAGGTTATTCGCAGAAGTGTTAACCACGGAAGGCACAAGTGGAGCCACACGTGGTCTCTGCACCAAATGCTCACCTCGGCCGAGCCGCCCAGCGCTGCCGGCATTGCCCTCGCGGTGCAGGCAGGAGCGGGGTGGCTGCCCGGCCGGCTGCGGGACCAGCTGCTCCCGACACCAGCAGCACCTTGCCAGCAGCGTCGCCTCTTGGGAACATGCTGGATGCTGAGTTTAGCTTCACTGATGATTGCAGCCTGCCAACCAAAACCAGCCTTCGTCCGCCAGGCACTGCCCAGACACACTGTGGGTGTGCCGCAGCCACCGACAGACCCGAGAGCTCTGGGGGTACGTGGAGCCAGAGCCCACCTGCAGCCCACCCCAACAGCAGGGCCACCATGGGCCACCTCTGCAGCAGGGCATGGGGTGGTCCCAGGACCGACCTCCCCCGCAGACCCCCATCAGCTGCCCCTCGCGCCAGCCCCTGGGGCTCCTGGGGCCAGCCAGATGCCAGCGGTCCATGCCCCACCACGATCCCTGTTCCACCTCTTGCCTCCCCAGCAACTGCAGCAACATGCTGTGCCCCCCCACCAGCAGAGAGGGGAAGGGACATCTTGTAGCAGGCACAGGATTTTGGCCAAATATGCTCAGAATAATTAAACCAATTGTTCTGCTCACACTGCACTTTTTAAAAGATGATCTTTCATAATTAAAACCCAAAATCCCTGTAGACTCACCATTGCTTTTCCCTTCAGACACCTGGAGGCAGGGAAGCGCTCTCTCCACGTCTCGGGAAGCTTGTCAGAGTCTGAAGGGTATTTAAAGGATACGACTATACACCACGGGGAAAAACCTGAAAATTATCTTTTGATGGTCAGCTACGCAGAAACCAACAGGGACCAGGCTGCCTGTCCCAGGGCTCCCTGCCCAGAGCTGCTGCTTGACACGGCTCGTCAAAGTCACACTGGAGCAGAGCGGCTGCAGAATTAATAGGGGAGCACGATGAATTAATTACTACCTCCAACTGCACTTCTAGTGGGGATAATTTCAGGTGCAATGGTTTGAATGACATCGTTTCAAAAAAAAGTCTCCCATTCTCCTGACTAATTTAAGGTTAACTAAATTTGTTTCTCACCAGGAGACAGCTCATCAGCTCAGCTCACAGTAGTGACAGCTCTGCAAGCTCCCGCATGTCCCTGAGAAGCAGGAGACGCTTTGAGTTTTGTCCCCAAGAAGCAGCAGGGTCCAGTTGTGCCTTACCCTTGCTTCTCTCGCAGAGCCCCCCATGGGAGGTCCAGCAAGCCGGCCACCCTGGCACGGCTGCTCCCGTGCTGTCCCATTGCCCCAGGCATGGCTGCTGGTCACCACGTCATCCTAAACACAATTTGCCACAGTTTGCCTCCCCTGAAGGGCTCCAAGAGCTGCTCAGGTGCTGGGTGAGGTGGGGAGAGGCTGGTCCCTGCAGGGGACTCTCTGTGGGCCAGACTCTCTGTGGGCCAGCGCGCCCTGTGCAGGGGAGCAATGCTGCATTTGATTTTTCAGTCCCATCTCAGAAACCACAGCCTCACCGCTCCGGCTGCCTGCGCTCGGCACGAGCCACCCCGTCCCGCTGGTGTGACGGCCACACAGCCTGGCCAGCCCCACCGGTCGCCGCTCCGTGCGGGAACAGCCGCTCTCGGCACGCAGCGGGGCCAGCCCCGATGGCCACGTCGGGCAGTGGACGGCCCACATCGGGCAGCAAGCTCCCGCAAGCAGGCTCGGGAGTTCCCACTTCCCGAGAAATCTTGTCAAAACAAGCTGTGGCTAATGACAGTTTGCGTCACGGCATAATGAAGTAATTGCACTTGACAGAGCTGCAGCCAGCCCACTTCTCAGCTACTTATGGGCAGAGTTAATGGAGAGCATCATCACAGACCCAGGGGAGAGTGGGCTCATGAATAAAAATTGATAGCTTCGTTGCAAAGAGGGGCCTCATCCAGTGCTTTCCCTATCCCAGAGACCCCCAGGCCCCGGGGACAAGGGTGCTCCCCAACGAGCCCCAGGGCCCCAGCGTGGCTTTCCAGCGGGGCACAGGCAGCTCCTGGAAAGCAGCACGCGGCTCAGACTGTAACCGAAACCTCTGTCCCCTCAGCAGCAGTAAGTGAATTAGCAGAATCAGCCAGCATTAATTATGCAGAGAATCATTTGCTGGTGAAATTAAAAAAAAAGAGGATCTAATTTAATCAAAATATAATTAAATGAATAGTTAATTTAACAATTCCGCAGTGAAAACCCCTTGACCTCTGGATCTATGCTCCCTGCAAGCACGGGCTGTTCATCGCTCCAGCGCTTGGCTCTGGCAGCGGTGGTGGCACCTTATGGCACCCCTGTCCCCCGGCACGTCCCCACCTCGACCTGCGCTGCCCAGAACCCTCTCCCCAGGGACTCACCCTGCAGACATCTCCAAGGTGTCAAGACCAGAAAGGGTAAATTACAGCCTTTTTGAAAAAGGGAGAAAAAAAGAGAAGAGATGGGCATACACAGACCACATTACCTTCAAGCCCCTGAAAAATACCAGTCCCAATAAATATTTTCTTAAGGAACTGGAAAATAGGAAGAACATGAGCAGCAGCCAGGTGGAATTCCCTCCAGAAAAGGGAGCTGAGACCAAATCTGACAAATGTGTCTGGAGTGACTTGGGAGAGGGGATGCTGTCTGGGGAAGTGGATTCTCCAGATGGCCTCAAGGTCCCTTCTGTCTCTATCATCTATGCTTCTTCAGACTAATTCCTTAAATCAGCATCCTGTGGAAATTTGCCAGGCATTCTGCCAACTCTGGAGCTGGAAGAAGGGCTGGAGGACAGTATAAATGGATATGCATGCACAGCGTGTAAAAGGAAACTGGGTTTTTGCAATAGGCCCCTATAATCTCCGGAGATAAACTCAAAGGAGTGTTTTACAGCAGCCTCCTCTTGAGACAGCAAAGCCCTGGCTCAGAGATGCAAGGTGTGTGTAAGAGAGGCAGAACAGCCCCAGCCGAGAACTGGCTGTCTCATGGATGCCCCTTCCCACACGCTGCTTCACAGCCCTCTCCTGTTACAGGCAGACTCATTCCTGCAGCAAAAACAAGAACTGCAGCTCAGCATCCCCCTCTATGTACAAAAATGGCCTAGATGGACAAGATCATCTCTCCTGGCTGTAATCACAGCAAGTGAAAAATCCTCACTCTGAGCTTCAAGCATCTGGCAAGGCGGACTCTGCTCCATCTGGAAGCTTTTCCCCATGCGCTGGACTATCTCCTAGTCAAGGCATTATAAGAAAATAAATCAGAAGGAGATTAACATAAATATTGTTTGAAAGATTTAATCAGCTACAAATTGCAATGTTATGTTTCCAGCTTAATTAGCCCAAGCCTGGTTTTCTTTTCTCTGTATTGTGAAGTAGAGTGAGGGCATTTAGAAGCAGCATTGCAGATCTCAGTTTGCAGTGATGGAGGAAAACTTCTCCCTGGCTGGGGCTAGCAGATGCCTTGGGTAGCAGGATCTCTGGGGGAGGCTGCTCTTTGCAGCAAGAATGGTGCTCCGGTGGCTTCCTGTGCCACTCTGTGACAAGGAGGATGTTCCAGCCTTGCAGGCACGTTGCTGCCGCACCCACCAAAGCAGGACTTAGCTGCTTGGCCTTCAACGACATCAGTGCCATGAGAGGCAAAGAGCCCTCGGGCACGGAGGTGGTATTTGTGAGAGTCTGCCCAGGGACAGCACCTCACCCCTGCACAGGCACAGAGCAGTTTTGGAAAGACTTCCTGACTGCCCCATCAAAGACATGACTTGAGGCATATCTGCACCTGGCAGACCATGCCTGTACTGTGGCACTGTGAAGCATACATGTTCACTCAGACCTGCAGAGCTCGAGGAAGGACAAGGAATAAATCTAGTGTCAATTATAGCTAGAGATGGCCAAAAATGTGTAAAAAATATTAAAGCGATTAAATACATTCTCTGCGGCACCTTCATGTAACAAGAGTTATTCCTGGGCTGCTCTAATTTATGTCCTACTTCCTACAGTACTCCAAACAATAACCAAAAGTCCACAATAAGGGACGCTCCAACTACAGCAGCTGGGAAAAGTTCTCAGCGCAACCACTTCTCCCATGTAACAGCTGCACAAAATAAAAAAGGGTATGAAAAGCCACAGGCTTTTAGTCACCAACTGCAGCAGCAAGAATTACATTGTGGACATGGGGAAGCACTCAA
Source organism: Calonectris borealis (assembly GCF_964195595.1). Classification (NCBI taxonomy): domain Eukaryota; kingdom Metazoa; phylum Chordata; class Aves; order Procellariiformes; family Procellariidae; genus Calonectris; species Calonectris borealis. Next base: position 613,696 of record NC_134336.1, on the reverse strand, counting down.
TAAACATCAGTAGATAAGATCACCGTGAGAAGCAAGAATTACCCAGCAACTGCCCGACATCAGACAGACCCGATTACTCGGCCAAGGCTTCCAAACACAAACCCCTGACAGCATTTTTCCCCAATGGCTTCAACAGGGATGGAAAGGGTCAGACACAACAGCTTCACCTCTGATATCAACACGGACTAAGCCTGCCTGGTCTGTTGTTGCTCATTTGAATCATCGCTATACGAGTTTGAACTGGCTCTGCTAATGAGGTTCTAAAGATGCATTTTTATTTGGAGGGCAAGCGCTAATTAAAATGCAAACCATGTATTTCCTGCTCTGAGTGCTCATGCCAATGTGATTTCAACAAGGGTTGCAAACACAAGAGTCACCCTGATCTGTACTGCTCCTCTGAATTGGCTTATGAAAGTGTTTGTAGTTCCACCTACAAGATCTAAAAAGGCATCTCTCCCCACTCCAGCAGAAGCTATTTGTCTAATCAGCATGTCCTAACTGGTGATGAGTGTATTTTCACAATGCATCTCAGCAGATAGCTTGCAGTCTCCCAGACACTCACCATTGCCGTCGGTCCTGATGCCGCGTCCCCTCGCCCGCTGCACTCACAGTTCCTGGCACTGAGTCTTTGCACGAAGTCACTCAGCATAGCAGCAGGGCCCCATTTTGGAAAGTACCAAGAACACCTGAATAAGCAACAAAGCCTGGATTTGCTCCGCGCTGGTGCATCCCGGAGGTGCTGACGGTGCCCAAACGCTGACAAAAAGGCTGGTCACTTTAGCTGGTGCTGAGTACATCTCCCCGACAGCTACAGCGGCCTGCAGCCACCCAGAAGCCAGAGGAAAGACATAATTTATAGTGCCTGCATTTCCTGCAAGGGAACAAGGGCACCAGCCATTTCACCCATGCCTGATGCATGGCTCATCTTCTTTGATGCTGGTGGCACAAATAAAACTGTCACTTGCAGGGACACTGAACGCCAGCAGTGTGGAATGAGCCAGAAGCAGAGGCACCAGCTGAGATGCCGATTCCCCAGCTTTCTGCCCACCAGGGCTGCTCACAAAGGCCACGCCAGGTTGTGGCAGAGAGGCAAGGCTTCGGGCACCCCAGAGCAGACCAGAAAGCTGGCCCCTTTCAAGCAAGGCTGCTCTGCCTCTGGGCTTTGCCTCACCTTCTCACAGACCATCGCCCCCCACCCAGCTATGGGAAAACAGCCCTTCCTGGCCGTGAGGGCATCACCTCCATCCGCACGCTTCCAAGTCCCCAAGGGGAGGGAAGACCTCCCGCAGCAGAGACGCAGCAGCCGGGAAGCGGCTCCCAGGAGGCCCCTGCGGTTCAGCTGGCTGCGTCCACGCAGGGCAGAGCTGCATGCCGTGCCTGTGCCAGCACAGGGGTCAGGAGCACAGCTGCACCCCGATTATTGATGACGCAAGATTAGCTTGTCTGAACAGGGAAATACAGCACCGGAAAAATCGGAAACATTTGGAAAGTGGATGGCGGGCGTGGGAGTGATGAATGAGTGCTGGAGGAGCCCAACAAAGATCAATGAATAGCTGATGAGCTGAGGAACAAGACAGGGGGGCAAGCTCAGCATGCAAATACAGAGGGAGCAGAATTGGTAGGGAAATTGCTCCCTATGGTGAGACGTTACAGTGAGCCCCCAAACAGCTTTTACATCCACACCACAGCTGCGGGGGAAGCCAGGCATCAGGGCAGCTGGTTCTGGCTCTGTTCATTGTTGGTGCAAACTGGGGGCTGTAGAGAGCAGACCGCCCGCACTCATGGCCTGCCAGGGCCCAAGGAGGGACCGCTCTGTCCCTTCCACCAAGTCATGCCCTCTGCTCAGAGCAGTGCCTATCAGCACTGCAGGGACAGTCGTGGAGGGGAGAGGGTCCTGCGCAGGCAGACAAAAGGGAAGTGATCCCTCTTTTATTTCCCTTGGTCCCTCTATCCTGCAGGACACCTGATTTGGAAAGACAAGGTAAGAGCAAAGGCTCAGAGAAGGGGAAGTACCCAGAGACCCCTCACGCACACAGTTTGCAGATGACAGTAACTCGCCCAGCCTGGTGCTTCTGGGCTTTTACAGCAGAAGCTCCACAGACAGGCAATTTCTGTGAAGACATTGCTTTGGGGTCAGCTCTGTGTGTATTACAGTCCATTAGCAGCGACTGAGACAGCTGCTCATGAGCAATAAAGATACATAACCACCTCATGGCACTCAGACACTGGGAAAAATCATCCCAGCGTGTGCTTTGCAAGGACCAGGCACAGGCAGGAGAGCAGCACCACGTCCTGCCCTCCCTGGCAGCCGCTCGCCTGCAGTGGGCAGCTCAGCACGCAAGCCGCCATCTGCACCACGCCGAGCCCACGTCGGCATGGCCCCAGTGCAGCACTCACTTATTAATGCTTTTAAGCAACCGTAGACACTGTCAGCCGGTACCAAGGCTCCCTGCGATGGCCTAGCACTATCTAGTGGTGGGAGACACGGCCCCGGCAACTCGGCCACCCTGGAAGCAGAAGGCTGGAGGCCTGGCTCAGCTCACGGGGCTGCTCAGAGAACAAACCTGTATGGACGGAGGCATCAGGGAAGCCAGCGGGAGAGTCATTTAGGACAAGCGCCGTCTTCAGCAATGAAGTAGTGAGAAGTGCCCTGGTGCAGTAATTTTTGGGAACTCATGTTTCTGGGCCTTCTGCACTACAGGGTGGTTGAGTCGAGTGGGCTCAAGGATGGGACTCCAATAAAAACTGATCCTTGCGATACTGCTGGAACACAAATCACACAGGCAGCGTGGAGACCCTGACTGAACCACATCACCATTTTACCCGGTTAGATATGGCTGTTAGACCTGAAGATCCCGACTCGTATACCACGTGCCCCCTGCTCATTGCTTCCAAATAATTTTTATTTAGATGGTTCTGCCCTCCCTTCAGCTCCTTCACCTGCCAGTTCATAAATTAAACTTCAGAAGCAGTTTCTAGAGGCGTTGAACTCACAGAGGGAGAAGAGTGACAGCAAATTTACTGGTCTGCAGACTTCTGTCCAGTACCCTTGTCCCTGGCACCAGATACAGAAAGAGAAAGCTCTTCCCACCTCCATGGAGCATCCACCCTCTGCAGCCTGACCTCTCCAAGTAGCCTGAAGTTAGCTATTTGAAAGAAAATGACAGCAGCTACTTGTGGGATGATGGGCTGAATAGAGCAATTTAAAACTGTCCATCAAAAAGCAGTCGTATTTAGCCCCACTGCCTCCTGCCCCGCAGCTGGTTCTTGGTGGGCTCTAGCATGCTCCGGCATAAGGGTCTGCCAATCGGGAGGTCACAAACAGCAGCGTCCTTCGCACAAGCGAATGAAAGAAATGACTCAGAAAAAGACTACGAACACAGCACCACTAACTTCCTGAGCTAGCTGGCTCAGCATGACGCTCACTGCACCCACAACTGGCAGCCGCGAAGTTAGATTAAAAAGTGTCCTCATCTCCAGCAGATGACAGCAAGTAAGAGGCAAAGGGGGGAATGAAGCTCACCGAGTCCCTGAAAAGGCCCAAGCAGATGTGAGCTGATGAACAAACACACAGGAGTGTCACCCCCCGGCATGAATCAGGCCTCCAAAATTACCACACTGGTCTTGAAGAGATTTGAAAAATAAATGGGGGAAGCAGGAGAGGCTTTTGCTTGCCTTATACTCTCTGAGCCACTAAAGTATATTTGCACCATGGTTTCTGATCTCCCCCTGCAATCAGGTCCAGCAGCTTCCTTCAGAAGGTATAGCTGCATTTGTGTTCTGACCTCATAGATCCAGAAACTGGAGAGGTAAGAGTTGGATGCCTCTCTCCACTCCTTTGAGTACAGCATTTCTACGGTATTTATACACAGAGATGAAGTGTTCCCAGAGCAAGTCCCATGCGTGCAGCTTTCAGGCTCCAGCAGCACTTGTGCCCTACACCCAGATGAGACAGAGGACGAAGATGAGGTTCCCTGTTTTACAAATAACTCTTCATCTGAGCAGAGGGGGATGTTCCTTGCTGCTCTTCCAAAACTGGCTCTGTGCTGCTTGTAGCATCCACGTATGGTGAAGCATGAAATACAGCTGAGACTAGGACTTGCTAGGACGCTGCTATGCCCAGGAACAGAGGAGCGGGCATCAGCCCCAGAGCAGGGCTGGTGTACAAACAACAGGGAGAAGTTTGCCAAACCTCTTTGGCAAACTCAGGTGGCACTAGTTACTGTGATTTTAGAGGCCAAAACATACTCAAGGCAATACAGCACACAGGATCACACGAGGGCTGGCCAGGCACTTTCCTCACTGGATCCCAGCACACCAGCCAGAACCGGGACACTCTCCCAACACCCCTTTCCACTGATGTCCTACCAGAACCACTGCTGCCAACCTGGCACCCAGCCCAGTTAGTTCTTGCACACATCTAACCCAGCCAAAAACCACAGAAAGCTCTGAAAGGCAAACTTCTAGCTGTTTCTACAGCTCGCTAACGCTTACCCACACTGCTCCCGCAGACCACGACTCTGCATGGGTGGTTGTCATGAGGAAATGCTGCCAGGAGGCTCCAGCACTGTGAGGCGGCATGGGCTTCAGCCAAGTGAAATAATGGAAGCCCCACAGCTGCTGGGGCGCCTCGGAAGCCTGTTTCTGATTTGCAGGCAATTTGTTCCCTCAACAGGTTCATCTCATTACTGGGTTTCCATTTAGCAGGAGTTTTATCGCCTGTAACATTTGTGCTTAACAGATTCACCCAATTAAAATGTTATTTCCTTTAGCAGCTCGGATAGTCACATTTCAGTGTTTGCTGGAGCGTGTTTTCCTTTCCTTGATAAGTTTAGTCCTTCATCAACCACTTGTTCCGAGGGTCGGCGACCAAACGCGGACGGCAGCCCCTGCCCTTCCCTACTATCGGCCGCCTCTGCCCCTCCCAGCCGGGGCCGCTCTTGCGAGGAGCACGGTCGGTCCCGCGGGGGAGCAGCCCCGAGCGCCGCCCGCACGGGCAGACCCACCGGCCATGCGCCCGGTCCCTCCCCGCGGGCCGGGCCGCCCCGGGCGCGCAGCCCCCCGGGAGGGTGCGGGGGACACCCGCCGGAGGCTCCGCGGGGCCGGGCCGGGCGGGCTGCGGCGCTGCAGCCCCGGCCGCCGCCAGCGGGGGCCCCGCCGCCCGGGCCGGGCCGGGCCGGGCCTCCGCCCAGCGCCGGGCCGGCCGAGCGGGCGCTGCGGCGGCGGGGCGGGCGCTGCTGCTGGCGGGGCTCCTCGCCCTGGGCCAGGCCCCCGCGAAGCCGCCCGCCGCGGGCGGCCCCTCCTACGACCTGCACGCCGCCTACTACGCCTGGTACGGCAGCCCGCGCTTCGAGGGCCCGTACCGGCATTGCGACCCCCGCCTCTCGGCCGGCTTCCCCCGCGGCCGCCACGGCCCGCCCGACCACATCGGCTCCAGCTCTGCCCCGCGCTCGGCCCTACAGCTCCCGCGACCCCGCCGTGCTGGAGGAGCACAGGGGCCAGCCGCGCGCCCGCCAGCCCCGGTCCCCGAGGGAGGCAGGCGGCCCCGAGCCCCCGGAGCCCCCCAGACACCGACCTCGGGGGGCCGGGGCAGGCACCGCGTCACCGGGGCCACAACTCGAGCGGCTGCGGTCGCCCCGCTCCGCTGTGCTGCCATGCCCCGCACCGGGCACCACCCGGCCTCCCCGCCGCGCCGCGCCCCGCCCCGCCCCGCCGCAGAGCGCTGCTCGCACCCGAGGGCCCCACAGCTACCTCGGCGCCTGGGCTGGGAGCGTCGATTACAGGGTCTGGTAACCACGGCTTAAACACCGCAGGTCTTGAACAGGCTTAAACGCCGCAGGAATGACGAGAAACTGCACTACTGATGCACAGGAAAAGTTTAAGAGCAAAACGCATCTGACCGAGACCTGCCTGTTACATGCGGCTGTAGGAGCGCTGGTCCTGTCCTGATACCCGCCCGGCCTAGCAGACGACAACAGGGAGCCGTCGCACAGCCTCGTGCCTTCTATACTCGATGCTGCACACAGATACGCCATAAAGGTAAGACTCTTGTCTGCTGTTGGAGGCCGTTAAACACGAGGCCGGTGCTGTGCTTGGGCAGAGGCCCTGCCCCTCTGCTTCAGTGACTGCGTTAAAAGAAACAAGTACTTGCGTTTAAGACAACGTGAACAATTTTTCATAGCTAAGTACGGGGCTTTTCCTCTTCTTAATAATGGGGATTTTCAGTTTACTTGTTACTAGTGTTAGGGAAAACTAGTGAAAGCCCTGACCTCACTGAGTAGACTGCTGTATTCTGCATGTGTTGTGAAGGAGTCCTCCCAGTCTGCCCACGGCGGGTGACAGAAGGTCCTGTACAGTGGACCAAGGGTCTTCTGGGAGATCAGGGTGCAGAGAAAGCAATACCAGTGCGATGAAAATAACCATCTCCATGGTCTCTTTTGGAGGTTGCCTTTCATATCCGGCCATACAAAGGGCGCGATGACCACACTGTGCCTGGGAATATCAAATACATCATGGACAAGTAAGTTTTTCATGTAGGCTAAATCCATCTGCGTCATGTTGTTTTAAGCACAAACAGTGTGCAGAACTTTGAATTAAATGCATCAGAATAGTCTCCAAAAACAGTGCACAGGGGAGGGAGCAGCCTAGAGCGAGCCAACGGGGCAATACTGGGCAGGGGTCATAATCAAATCCCGCTTTCTCCGGCACTTCAATCCCTTGCCTTCAGAACCCAAAATTGCTTTCTTCTACTCAAGTTTCTAAGCTTATCACACCTCTACCCTTTCTTTCAAAAAGGAAAGGAGCAGGCACAGGCACTCCCATGAAGACGGAGATAAAGGTTCTGGGGAAGAAGGCCCCTACAGCAAACCAAGTCCCACACCATGCGTGCCTTATAATGGAAATGCCTGCTGAGGGCTTATCACCCCAGCCTCTGAAAAAGCTTTGTGCTCTCCTCTAGATACGGATCACACGCAGCTTTTTATAAGTACAAGACCAGCACCGGCAAGAGTCTCCCGCTGTTTTATATCTACAATTCCTACTTGACACCAGCTGAGTCCTGGGCCAACCTTCTCACGCCATCAGGCTCCCGCTCTCTCCACACCACCGCTTACAATGCTGTGTTCATAACGCTGCTGGTGGAGGAGGGACACAAGCACGATATCCTCTCCGCAGGGTACGATGGCATGTACAGATACTGTGCATCCAGCGGTTTCTCTTTTAGCTTATCCCACCAGAACTGGAAACCAATCAAAACTTTCTGCGACTCAATAACCTGATGTTCGTCCCCGGCATTGGCCCAGGCTACATTGACACCAGCATTCGCCTCTGGAACAACCACAACACTTGGAACAGAGTCAACGGGAAGTACTATGAAACAGCTCTGCAGGCTGCTCTCATGGTCAGGCCAGAGATCATCTCCATCACATCCTTCAACGAATGGCAGGAAGGCACCCAGATCGAGAAAGTCGTACCCAAGAAGACGCTGACACGCCTTTATCTGGACTACCTTCCTCATCAGCCGAGCATGTACCTGGAGCTGACTCGCAGCTGGGCAGAACATTTCAGCAAAGAGAAAGAGCAGTGATTGATGTGACTTCAGGATTTGCCTTACTCGGAAAAACATCCTGCTGACAAAGCTGCAGCAGAGAAGAACTTCAGAAAAAAGCACTCGAGGAGACGCAGCCACAGAAGCTTCAGCCTAAACAGGCCGCTGAACACGAGCAGCCACCTGCAAATATCCCAAGGACTGCGTAAGCCCCAGCTATGGACTCACAGGAGGAAGTGTTACAGGGAGCAGGATATCCACAAACAGCAGTCAAATTAATTTTCTGCAGATTTAGTAGAAATGACCCTTTCAGAGCTCAGGGGTGCTGGCTTGGGGGCCAAAGATCTGTTTTTTCCTACCGTGTGTATGTTCTGTGATGTCTGACGTGGTTAGCTGGGTTCCAGCATTCATTTCACCATACGGCCTTGGCCCGCTGCCTGCAGTGATCACATACCCCCTCACTCCGCTAGCGAGTCTGTCAGAGCATTTCTCTATCAGCTTACTGTAAAGAGGAGTAAATAATCCTCCAAATTGTCTACTGTAGGTGAAACTAAGCCATGCCCTCTACTTTATCCAACCTCTCCTATACCAAGGAGTTCTGCGGTGGGCGTTGTCACTGTGGTCCACTGTATCCACATAACTAAAGACAATTAGAGCTGGAACACTAGAGACTACTTACTACTACTACTGTATGTGCAGGAAACCCAGGAAATGCAATGATCTATACTAAAAGCTCTTAAATGATTGTTTAGTGTTACATGTTTTGAAAATTTAGATATGAAGTTGCTTTATCCCTTTTAGAACCAAGGAGAAAAAATATTTGCAATAAAAATGCAACTGAAAACACCATTAATTTGTGCTTTGAAAGAGGTACAGCTCCCAGTAGCTTTCCCTCTTTTATGATTTTAGCCATGCTTGGACCCTTCTAAATTAGCCATAAAATTAATTTATACTTGTCTATATCAATAAAATGAGAAGTAGTAGCTCCAGATGTGAAACGAAGTTCTATGCATGATGACTTCATACACGTTCTTGCTAAGCACCTAAGTCCATCAAAAGTGATGGACAACAATGCCTAAAAGTAAGTATTTATAACAAAATCATGCAAGTTGCTTACCAGTTTTTAAATTAATAGCAGCTCCATAAGCTTTACTTTTCAATGAAGAATAAATACCAGAGGAAACATTCATCCATTCTCTATTTACTTCAGCTTAGCACTGTTTTCAGAACAAAATCAAGAGAGGGAAGTCCACATTTACAAAATGAATATCAGCACGCTAGGAGCTTGTTTTCATTCTTTGTATTAGAAGGAAATCAGGTCTTTCTGAGCAGCTCTTGTCTAGATAGGGACCATTTGAATACTGTTAATTTTTGAAAAGCACTTACAGTTTCATCTCAGTAGTAGGTTTTGATTACATTTAGAACAGAGAAAAATAGCCAGAGGACACCATAGCTATAACATCATGAAAGCTCGAAAAAACTCTTTTCCATCTTTGCTTTTCTTTCAGTGCAGATACAATAAACAAACACATGGAATAAGTGTTAAGGGGAGGGTGGATCAGACACTTCATCATCCCATCCTGACAACAGCCTAACGTTCAAATTATTGTATTTCAAAGGCCTAATCATGTTAATAAAGCAGACAGGAGTGGTACAGCAGCACAAAGAGGTCAGCATACATATTTGGGTTGGTTTCTCAGACTATAGCAGATGTGATACTAACTAACAGATACCCATCAACTGTTGCTCTGTTTTTTTACCTTTTTTTTTAACTTTTGTTTATTAACCTTGAATAACCCATTGACCTTATTAAACAAGGCCATGAACGCCCATTTCCTAAATGTGCAGGCACACGGTGCCCAGCTTTACCAGCTCTGCAAAGCCTCCTCGGAGTCTGAAGTCTTAAGATGATTCTGGTACCAAGCCATACTTCTGCCTCAGGATTTCAACTGTAGATGTCAGTGCACTGTGGGGTGAAACAGAACTGTCAGAAAAAAGTGTTTTAAGGATTCAACTGCATTTTCTGGGAAAGAGTAATCAGCTAGATGCAGTGCTGCACTTTGAATCAAGAAGAACATGAACTCCAGGTTCGACTGCGACGGGAAAAGAAGCAAAACACAACCCACCCTAAGTTGAAAGCTTCGTTTCATTTTAAGTGAAGAAAAAGCTACAGTTATATTCAGCAAAGAGTGCTCACCAGCCAGGACGAATGATGGTGAATTTCCCCGACACAGATAAGTCAACCACAGTTGACCCCAAACGACACTCTGGGCTCTGGACATCCCCTATTGGGCCTCCATCGATGATTAAGGACAACTGAGGCCACAGGTCTTGGAATTCCTGAAAAAAAGAGATGTGCCTAGCAGTCCTGAAGATGGTTTGTGATCGTGTTTTGAGAGACACTATTGGACGTTCTGGTGTCAAGGGAGGTGGTCTCTCCCCTTCCTCTGTCAGGTCAGCTCACTTTTTTTCTGTCATGAGCATGTCCCGGTTTGATTTCTGAGAACAGATTTATCCCAGACATGCAGGATAGCCACAAGGATTCTCTGGTTGAAGACTTCTTAGCTGCCGCACTGTTTATTAAGAAGTGCTCTATCAAGACATTTGGGGGCAAGGACAGGGTGTCTGTCTGGTACTATGCCCAATTATACCATCACCAGAGTCACAAGCTTTGCAAAAAGACATTGCCTTGAGTGACCGTTAGTTACCAGGCTGCAAGGAGCTGTACAGACAGCAGCCATCTCATTCTACAGCCATCCCTCCTACAGCAAATTCAGTCTTTCACTTCAAAAGCTATGTATAAGCATTTACATATTATTTTTTAGCTCTGCCCTCCTCGCTTTTTAAGGCGAGGATCACAGCAAGACAGCTACCCCACACCACATATCCACAGGCTGTTTTAACTAGACATTATCATTAAAAAAAAATAATAGCAACAGAGAAATCTTTGTTTTACTGCTAAAGCTGGCTTCCAATTATGAGAGCCTGGGGCTCTGACAGACTACCACAATAATGTCACTTAGTGGCAAAAACAGCCTTACCGAAACCGTCAGCGTGCTCGCCTGACAGCTGATGTTAGCACTTGTTAAAGCCAGTGGTCCAGAGCAAGCCCGTGCCAACTCCCTAATAAACGGGTGGTTTGGAACACGAACACCAACCAGCTACAAGGAAGAAGAGAGCATGGTTTTACACGCAGTAACCATTCTTAATCTTGCATTGCCTAAAGCCCTCTTGACTTAAAGCTGATACTCTAGAGAACCAACACATCAACACCTGCTGAACTAGCAACAATGAGAAGTGTGCCTTCATTAGTTAGCCCCCAACACCGGGTTATGCAGTGTTCAAGTAAGTCACGGGGAGCACGACGGCACAGGGACCAGCTTCGGGAAAATGCCAATCGCTGCGAAGCACGCTAAACACACACATAAGAATAAATGCTACTACAGCAGAAGCACAAAAATAGCATACTGTCTCCCAAAAACAGAGACGTATCCTGTGGCAAAGACCTACCGACGTGAAAGGATTCAAGTCTTTATTTAGTTCCTCCGAACGTTTCAAGACCAGGGTCACAGGTCCTGGAAGTAGGTCCCGCAACAACTCGTCCGGCACGTTCACATGGCAGTACCTACCCGGCAAGAGGAAGAGCGTTAAAGGCGGGTGCAGCTTCGCCCAAACGGCTGGTGCCGGGCGCTGTGAAGCCGCTCTAGCGCAGCCCTCCCCCTCGGTCTCACCCTCTGCAGCGCGGCAAGCAGAGAGCGGCCGCTGCCCGCCACAGACGGCACCGACCGCCGCAGCCCCAGGCCCCCGTGGGAAGCGCTGTATCCCTGGGCTCTCCGGCAGCCTCGCTCGCACGCGGTCCTCAGTACCATACCAGGGCTTTCGAGCCCAGCAGAGGCCCGCGGGGCGGACGCACGGCCCCCGGCAGGCTCCGCGCCCCGACCGCGGCTCCCGCGCCCACCTGTAGAGGCGGTCCACGTCCCCGAGGCAGATGGCCAGCGGCTTCTCCCCGTTCCGCCCCTTCAGGCTGTAGATGCTCCGCACGGCGCCGGAGTCCTGGGCTAGGCACGCCACGCCGTACACCGTGTCCGTCGGCACCGCCACCAGCCCGCCCGCCTGCAGGGCGCCGGCGGCCGCCGTCACCGCCTCCCTCCAGCCTGCCCGACACCAGCGGGTCAGCGGGGCGGCCCGGCACCGCTATCGGCCCGGCGCCTCCGCCCCCCGGCCCACCGCCACCCCGGGCCTCCCGCCGCGCAGGCCCACGCCGCCGCGGGCCCTGGCTCCCCTCCCCGCCGGGCCACCGCCCCTCCCGGCCCAGCCTCCCCCCTCCACCGGGCACCCGCCCGCACCTTGCGGGTCCGGTTGGGCCGCGCCGCTGGGCGGCGGCAGCAGCAGCAGGCGGGCGCTGCAGGCGCGGCCCAGGCCCGGCGCCGGGCCCGGCGCCCCCTCCCCGGCCCGCGCCAGCCCCGCCCGCCGCGCGCTCAGCATGCAAGAGCCGCTTCCGGCCCGCAGAGGGCGGTGCGGTGACGCACATCCGGGGGCGCGGCGGCCGCGCCGTTCCCGTGGCGACGCGGGGCGGGGCGGGCCGGGCCGCACCTGCGCGGGGCGGGATGGAGGCGGCGGCGGAGCCCCACGGCCGGCCCGGGGTGGGTGCGGCGGGACGGGGGGGGCGGCCCGGCCCGGCCCGGCCGGCCCGCGGCGCCGCCCGTGACCGCTGTCTCCGCCGCAGGGGGAGGACGAGCTGCGGAGGCTGCGGAGCCTGCTGGAGGCCCGGCAGCGGCACCTGCGGGCCCGCATCGCCGCCTGCGAGGAGCTGACGGCGGAGATGGCCGCCCTCCAGGCCGCGCTGGGCGCTGACTGCCGCCCGCCCTGCGTGAGCTCCGGCCTGGGCTCGGGGGAGGGCCGGCGGGCCGAGGCGGGCCGGGCCCCGCGCCCCGGGCCGCGCCGCCCGGCCCCCGCCCCGCGCCCGCCCGCCCTTCCCCGTTCCCTGACCCGCCCGGCGCCGGGCCCGGCCGCGGCGAGCTCCGAGCTTGGCGGCGAGGGGGACGCAGAGCCCTGCGGAGCCTCGGCCAGCGGCGGGCCTGCGCGGGAGCGGCCGCAGGAGCCCGCCTTCGGGGGGCCGCGGTCCGGGCGCGGAGCCAGAGGGACCGACGGCCTTTGCTCGGTGGCGGGCTCTGGGAAAGCCTGACTGCGTGCCAGGGGAACGCCCGAAGGCTGGTGAGTCCGTGGATGAGGCCGGTTCCCTCAGCTGTGGCCTTGGACTTTGCTTTCTCTTGTTGCACCGATACCTTATCTTACTAAATTTGCACTTTAAAATAAAGCGATGTTGGCTTAGTCTGTATCTCATCCCCTCTGCCTACGTGGACGCTAGCTGCTTCGTACTGAAGGAGGTAGAGCCTTCAGAGAGATTGCACCAGCTTGAACCAAACCAGCTTGACTCTTCCTTGACTGTTAACAGGATGAGGACTAGTTAATGACTGACTTGATTTTAGAAGAGCATGAAAGCTGTGTGTTGTTTTGTGGGCAGCAACGCAATCTCCTATGACAACTACAATCCTGAAGTCATATAGACACACAATGCGAGAGGTATGAACAAGCTACAGCCAGCCAAGCCTGGAGGTTTGGGGTTGGGAGATGCCCTTCAGCTGTTGCCTGATTGATTTATTCAGAGTGGAAATTCAGTCTATTTTCCTTTATTGCCACTAGCTTTTCCCAAAGTTCCAGTTCTCTTTATTGGAAAGTACTTAGCATCCCCGCTAAAACTACCATCTTTACCACAGGAAATTTTGCCCTTCTCACTTCCCCTGCAGCTTCAGATGGCTTACAGCGCCTTGCTGGCACTTGACACCATGGTACCTGCATTGGCATGAAAGGGACTAGGCAAGTGTTTCCCATTTTCAAAAATGAAGAATAATATGTAGATTTACAACATCCACTCTAACTCTTAGCCACACCCAAGTGAACTTGAGGAGATGAAGTTTGTTTATGAAGGTCACTGTTGGTCACTGTTATCTCTCAGGGTTTAGAAATACCTTCATATCCTGAAGGATCCTCACGCTCATCTTCCAAACAATTTATAAATACTCTGAGGAAAGACTATTATAACACGATGTTTAAATAAGCATTTAATTAGGATTCCATTAGTATTAATATTGCTTTCAATTCCAAAAAAGTTAATTTCCACTTCTTTGCAGATATTTCAAAGTACAATATTAACTTCATACAAAATGAGCAATTAAGCAAACACCATTATTTCACATTTTACATTCTTCAAAAAATACAAATTCATATTTACTCTTTTTTGGGTTTTGGAGATGCTCTTCCTTTGGAAGTACTGTACCTGTAACTAACATATTCACATTGCTCAATGTAAGCACATTTGTTCCCATGTTTCATAGTTAAATAAATTCCTTTAATACCATACACACATTCTTGAAAAACTGGGTTTCTTTTCTTTTGTCATCTCCAAGACCATTGCCCAGCTCCCCATTCGTGTCAAACAAGACAAAAGCAGTAAGGAGACAACCTACAGTTCTCCTCGGCTTCCTGGTTTGACAGTTCTGCAGTGTCGATGCTGAAGACTGCTCGAGGTGTGCGCATCCCTGCCCGCCGTGCCGATGCTGGTCTGCGTGAAATAGAACTGCAACTACAACTCTCTCCAAACAAGGGTCAGACAGATAGCTCCGGTTCAGTAAGCAAGTGGAAGGACACAAAGCTATACAGCAAGAAATACCAGCTACTGCAACTACGGTACTGCAAAAACATACCCTTGATTTTGCTGAAAAAGATCATATGAAAAAAATTTCTTGTAAGAAAAAGTAGAAACTGCATTTATTTGAGAAAGTGTACACTGCATAATGAACCAAATTTTGGCCAGCTTGCACACCACCAAAAGCATGGTGTGGGATTTTTAAACTAGTTCCAAGAACACACACACTTAGACTATGTACACTACTACATAAATATCCAGTTTAATTTGCATTTCTCAGTGCAGACACAGAATCCAACTTCTAGAACATATGATATATATCAAGACAAGACGCAAAAAAGTTAAAAGTTCAGCCCTGTCCATGAGTATTAACTACAGGTAACATTTATAAAAACTTGACATTGTTTCCAAAATATGTTACGGAAAAAATAGTGTACCAATTAAAAATTATGCAATCAGAAATTTGTAGGATTTATTAAAGACATGCTTTTTTTTTTTTGCCTTACAGTCCAAATTGACTCTAACAGTTCTGCCCAGCTAGGTCAGATGACTAATGCCATGGACTTTTCACCCATAGATCTCAAAGCATTTTACAAAGACGAGTTTCATTGTCCTCATTTCACAGGGAGGAAACCGAGGCATGGAGAAGTTAGGTGACTTGCCCAAGGTCTCACAGCCAGCCAGCGGCAGAACAAAGAACGTGACACCAAGATCCCATCTGCTCTACATCACAGAGCTGGCTGCCTCTCATTTCAGTTGCCAGCTGTGCTCCCCCCAGATCAGGAACAGCTTTTCATCTCCAATCAGCTCCAAGGTCAATTACACCTTAACTACTCTCCCCCAGCAGTTTCACAACCAACAGGCCAGTCATTAGTTCGTTCTCCAAGCCTTATTTATAATTGGTGCAGGAAGAGTACTGTAAACAGTTTAACAATGGTGCTGCAGTTGCAAAACCAATTATCTTGGATGACTGCAGAAGCGCCATCCTCCATGAAGTAAGGCAGATAACATGACATCAAAAACGATCTCAAAGACAAATTTTAAAGGTGCAACATGCCTGTTTCAGAACAACAGTTCATCACTTCTGTTCATACTCGGGTGGCAGAACAGAGCAGAGGACAAGGGAGAAAGGATATACACCAAGGAACACAGTTGTGTCCAACAGAAGTGACAAGCAGCCCACCAGAAAGCGTGAGAGAAAAGGCCTGCTAAAGCACAGTGCTCTCAGTGGAATATTTGCATAGATTGGACGTTTGCTAATGATGCATAATTTCTCTCGGGTATAGACAGGGAAGGGCAGTATGTCACTGAGCTAGTTACTATATATTTTCAGTTAGACAGACACAGACAGACTGACCACATGGGACAATGATCTTTAGCTACAAGTATTGCACCAAGTTAAGTGCTCATCTTTGCACACCCCTGTTAACTTTTACTCAGAGCAAAAATAAACTTTGTGAAAGTATATACAAAAGAAATTGCAGCAATTGGGTTAAAGAAAAAATAACCTAAAGTGCATTTTAGATACCAGTATGAGGTTCTGCGAACTAGTCTTTCTGGACACAGTCAGCATTACAGAAGTGCCCAGTTCGTACTTTGTTCTATATAATTCAGTACCAGCATTTAAACAGTGCCGATTTTCCATCCCTCTACTATCTACAAGCATGAAAAGCAACTTCTACAGCCTTCAGCTGCACGCCAAGTCTGCTTACTTGGGTCACTGCTTGGCGACTAGAGCTACCAATGTTGGTAATTAGACCCATTCTACATGCTTAAGCTTCTGCACCCATCTACAAACTAAGTAACCAAGTAAATCCCCACAAGCCACAAAACAGCAAAACCTTTAACACAGAATGACCCAGAGCAGTGCAGTTTTGCTTTCGGACTGATAATTAAAGGGGCTCGTGAAATGCAGATTTTGCAGAGGGAGGGCACGCTGTTCTCGGAAGCTCCAGCATATTAACAGAACATGCCTCCTTCTGGGAATCCAACGTCTTACCAGATCTACAATGGTAGGAACTCCCCCTTCATTAAAAATGTTATTGTGAATATGCTAAATGCTGGGGCAACAAGGGGAGAAGGACAGAAAATTCTCTGGCACCGAGGAATCTCGGGGCTTTGCTGCGACTACCTGCTCTTGCCAGCTGCTCATGGATCTCCTCCCATCCATGCACGTTAATGACCACCCTGGCAGTACAACGTTTGATCACACAGCACTGGGGATGATGCACATGTCCACTGTGAAACGGATCAGATACACGCGGCATGGAACACTCTGGAAAGCAGACCGACTATTAAACAACAAAAGCACACATCTGTACAACACAATCAGGTGGGATGGACAGTCCATGGTGCAGCAGCCTGTGCGTTCACAGAATCACGCTGCTCTTGCCTTATTACAAGCTCTAATTAGTTTCACCTAAATAGCAGCCTGCCTGATGCACGTACAAGGGGTAACAGCAAGCCCAATGCACCTAAAAGTCAGCATAAACTTGGAACACATTGCTTTTCCTAGAACACACCAACAGAAAACAGTAGCTGTGAAGAGAAAACAGCAGAGAGGTTAACCTCTGACACCCACTCAGAAAGGATGCGTGCAGCACCTCACTGCTGCAAATCGCCACACTTCCAAATTAGCTTCTCATTTCAGAGCCTTTGGTAGATTATTCTACCCATTTCTGTCACAAAGGAGTTTCTGAAGATGCTATCTGGTCCAACCAGAAGCGTGTTTTAGGTGGACTAAGTCACAAGTAGCAAAAGTAGCATGGAAAAACGCTTCCCTGAAGGACGGAAAGGCTCAGAAGAGGTTGCTAAATCCCCCAGCTGTCACATTTCAGGCCACGTCTGGTACCCTTGTCCCCTCAGAGAAAACCCCGCAACTCCAGGGGAATCTACATGCTCCTGCGTTAGCAGACTCTCTCACACGCACACACGCATACATCCACTCACCCTCAAACACCACTGCTGCGCTACCCCACAGGAAAGGCGCGAGGCCCCTCGCAGTAGCCTGTGCCGCAGGGGGACTCCCCACGCAGCTCCAGGCGCCGCTCGCACTCCTCCGAAGCAGAGCTCTATGCAAGAGAGCTGGCAGCAGACTCGTCCCTGTGAGGACAGTCCCAGCCACACAGACTTGAGACTATTTCTTTTGTGTTCAAAGCAGTTCTTGCTGCTGTGCAAACAAACTGCTGGGTTTGAAAATGAAGCTGTAGGAGAAAAACAAAGGGAGCCACCATCTTGCTGCCCTCTAGGGATTACCATTACAAGAACCAAACATAAAACGCTTTGTTAATCCGCGTTTCATGGATGCAAACCTTATTGCTGCAGGACCCACATTCCTACTGCAATAGCACTGCACAGCACTGCAACATGCGCCAACACGCAGAGAGAGGAAACATAATTAGCATGTTTCCAGTTCAGCTGGTGCCCCCAAGCTCATCACTGCAATTACCAAAATGGAGCACTCTGCCCTAGCAGAGTGACACAACACTTCCCAGGCGCAAAGCATTCTTTGCACAGCCTCTCCTTCCTCACGTTCACCCTAACGGGACAGTTTTACCCTTCTGCACTTAACAACTGAAGCAAGTTGTCAGAGAGGTGAAAAGCCAGTTCCCTTCAGCCCATTTCCATCTGTGCTGTGGCAGTGGGAAGGGAAGAGCAAGGGAAGAGCACGCAAGATCGCTTAAGCCACTGTCTCAGCTAAGACTGTGACAGCAGTGTTGGTAAGGCTACACAGAGCACGTCACAAGAGGGTTACAAAACCTGCTAATCATCCGGTATCCTGGGGAGGTCTGGCTGCACTCATATGATTCTCCCCCCAGCAGGTACAGAGAGCAGCTTTGACCAAACAGAAAGAGTGAAAGATCTCTATCCACTAGGAGTTTGCATTCCCAAATTTAGTGCGCAGAGACACTCCACATTAATTGGCTTACAGTCATTATCTTTGTATCTCACTAATGACAACACTGTAAACTGAATAAAGACTATTTAATATTCTTTCCTTTAACACAAAAAGACAGCCAAAGCCAGAAAGATGGATAAAACACTATAAAATTACATCTTTTAAAATAATGCAGCATAAATAAACCATTTAGAATGAGACTGCATTTATTGCAACATTACAGGCTTTTTGGTGGAAGGGGGGTTTGTGTTTTAGTTACCCTGAGTAGGTTAGAATATAGATTTTCAGTTTGATATGAAAAACTACTATGTTGTGTAATATCTTTTAGTCAAGAAATAGCCCCGTGCACAAAAAGCTGGCATTGCAGTAGGTTGGAGGCAGATTCAGGCAGAAATTATATAGCTTAACAGAAAAAAAGGAAGCTGAAGGATAGACTCACTGAATTCAAACTGAATTTATGTTGAATCATTCTGAAAATTTTCCTAGAGGTGTTCTTGACAAAAGATGAGAGTAACCAGCAAAGGCACCATGCTCCTGATTAAAGAGTCGCGGGAGTTAAGAGGATGACTTGTTTCTGAACAGAGCCAAGTAAATCAAAAGAGCAGCAGGCACCAATCTGACTACATCTGGGACTCACTGCATCCCTCAAAGAGGCAAAGAAAACAGACTCTTGAGCCTGAGTAAGCAGGGGCTCCAATTGTGTTTCCATGTTGTGAAGCAGTGTGTCTGCCACCACACTTTTAAGTCCTAATAAAACTAAATTAACAGATCTATCTGAAATAAACTCCCCAAAATTTCTGTAGGCTTTAGTAACAGCGTTAGTACAAAGCAAACCCAGGTATCAGCTCCCAACTCAGTGATGTGACAATCACATTCCAATAAAATTGCAGATAAATCATCTTCTACAATAATGCCATTTTCTACTACAGCAAATTCCTTTCCTGGGCTCCCCTTATAGTGCACGGTTAGTATCAGACATAAAAGACAGAGGAAAATTATAGACCCAAGGAGTTGTAACAAGGACCCACTTGCTGCCAGTACCTTAATCCCAAAC
Organism: Calonectris borealis; assembly: GCF_964195595.1. Taxonomy (NCBI): domain Eukaryota; kingdom Metazoa; phylum Chordata; class Aves; order Procellariiformes; family Procellariidae; genus Calonectris; species Calonectris borealis. Next base: position 594,492 of record NC_134336.1, on the reverse strand, counting down.
ATAAGTGATGTGCAATTGGAGACAAACTAACCCCCCTTTTTCTTTTTAAAATCTTTTTGCACATGAGTAACCTTAACTTCTGTGTTCACATATGACAAGCAAAAGTGACAGACAGTGCAGCCAAAACAGTTCATATATAACTTAGCTTTTTCTTTTTTTTTTTTTTTCCTTTTCTTTTTTTAGATAGATTCTCAAAGATGGATGTACCTGGGATGTGACTAAGATGACATCTGTGAAGCAGAAATAAGCCACAAAACTTCCAAAGAGGAAGGAAAAAGAATCGATCCTTCAGTTTCTGCTTCTAAGGAGAAGAGTTTTACCCTCCAGGTGCAAAGGAAAATCTGGAACATCTTCACTTAGAGAAGCTGCTATTCAAACCAATTTCTTCCTCACCCTGCAGTAGTGCTTCGATTGGAATTATATTAGATGGGGTTTCAGGGCTTTGGAGGGACAGGAAGTCCGATACATCCATGGCACTTAATGTTTCAGTCTGTGAGTCTGAAGGGTTAACTATCTGACTGCTCTGCCCACACGAAGGAGAAGGGGAAGAGGAAGGAAAGGTCTGAGGCTGCAGCTGGGGAGCTGGCTGCTCCAAAGCTTTTGAACCAGGTGAGGAACATTCCTTCTTAATGGTGGCTTTGTCCTTGGCAGAGTCTCGGCAGGCACACTGACACTGGCAGGCCTCCTCCTGCTTTATAATAATGACAGGAACACTGAGACCAATCTGCTGAACAGGGTTTCCTGAAGGTGAAACAAAGACAAAACACAATGGAACTACATAATTTCACAGCAGGGAGAGACAAATAATCTTTGTTAAATTAGATTGTCTGCATCTTGCAGCAGAGATTACGTTTTACTTTGTTCAAGTACAATACTTGTAGCAGATAAGTAAGAAAAAAGTGGCAGATACTCTCTGTTGATGAGCAACCTGTTCAGGTTGAACCCAGGCATTAGAAGTCTGATTTAAATTTTTTACACAGCACAGTATGTCTCTTCTGACAACCACTGTAACTTTTACACCATAAAATCCAATGAAGAGTGGCATACAAATGCCCCCGTCCCTATGCACCAATCTTTGAAGATGATGATACAACATTACACAAATAATTCTTCTCCTTGACACCAACACAAGTATTTTCCTGTTCATTTTCTCTAGTCTGCTTTCCTCTCCCACCTTGGTTCTCATGCTTCCTCCTCACTCTTCCTATGTTGCTCTACTTGCCTGGCTTCCTTTCTTTTTTAAAATTTAAGTTTTAAACTTAGCTGATCTCTCTTGACTCTGATTGATTCATCTTTGCAATATAACAACACTACGTAGGAAGCATGTTATGGAACAGAACTTCTACAGTTGTGTATCATTTTGATGAATCTCACAGATAGTGCTTACCAAAAACAATTGCTAAAGAACTGATCAAGTTTGCTACCTGTTTCATGTCTTCATTTAAAAGAACAAAAATTATGTCCTTGCATTTCTGTCTTTTATTTTTCTATATAAGTTCCATTAAAATACCATTTTTATGAATACTGGATCTGATCTGTGAACCTGATTATCTTACAAGTTGTTAGAGAAAATACAAGACAGATCTCAGCACAAACATACGAGCACACGGCACTTAAAACCTCAGGAAGGTAAAAAAAAAAAAAAAGAAAGGATTGCCTTCAACATTTCTGCAAGCAATAAAATCACCACAAATCCTGGTCAAGCTAACAGTACTACAAACAGAGAAAGAGAGAAAAGCAAGTTCAGTGTCAAGCTTACCTGTGTTGCCAGCTACTGGTAACGCAGTGGTAAAAAAAACCTTTTCTACTACTTTTGGAACTTGTGGCTTTAAAGAAGAAAAAAAAAAACAAGGAAAAAAAGTGAGAGTTGATTCCAATCAAGTTTCTATTGCTCAAATTCTAAACAGCTGCAATCAAAAGAAACAATTATACACACATTCCAAAGAGAACACACAGGAAAACTAATAAAAAAATATAACATTTAGCTTGGTTCTGGGCCATGTTCTGTCTATCCCAAAACTCAGAGTATTATTTCAGTAGTCCTAAAGATGGGGAGTAATCACCCTCCTCACTACATGCTTGTTAACACAGCTTCTGGTTTTTGACAATTGAATGACTGAATTCTTAAAAAACTGCTGTGTTTGTTCATACTGCTTGTACCTGGTGCCATTCACTCTTGACCATTTGTAACTGAGAAAGTCTAAAGGTGGCAACAGTATTAAAGATAAAACACTTGAAGTCTCAGCTATCCAGATTTACTGGAGAACCAGAAACACTCTGTTTTCCCAGAAAACTTTTCATTACCTTTAACAGGCTGAATTAGGAAGAGACCGATTACAAAATGTCTAAACACAAAGTTTACAAAGTTTTTTTGTGCTTCTACTTGTCAAAAGTAATAGATTAAAACCCACACATATTCTCAGGCCATGTGGTGCACTGTCCTGGATAAACCAAGCTGATACCTGCTGTGAGAAGTCTGTCACTGGGGAAAAGAAGAAAGCAAGATTTTTCCACACCCTGGATTTCTCTATCTATTTTAGGGGCTGCATTGGTGACATGTTTATACATATTAACATGATAAGCACTATACAATACTGCATCCTGGTTTGTATCTTACAATTACAGGTTTGATCCCCTTCCTTTTCAAAAGCAAGGACTCTAGGAGGAAGAGAGATTGTTCAAGCTGTTTCAAAGTCATGCTGATATACTAACCATTTGTTCTTGGCTTTGTGGAGAACCAGTGGCACCATTTAAGATCCATTGTAAGTTTTGCTCTCCCATGACAATGCTGGACTGCAGAATAGCAGTGCTCTGAGAAGGAGTAATTGTTATAGTTGGATTACTGGTCAGAACAGAGTTCGCACCAACAGGCACAGTCTGAACTACAGCTGGCAGGGGCTCAGTGGCACTTGATGCTGTTGGGGCAGATGCCCCAGCAACCACTGAAAGTCCTTGTACAATGGGCTGTGGTGGTGTCTGAGTGTGCTGCAGGAAGTCTGGGTGACTGGCTGCAAACTGTGTGCTGTGAGGAACAGGCACTTCTGGGGATTGTAAAACAGTTGCAGGATTTCCAAATGCAGCTTGCTGTGAGCTGGTTCCTATGGAGGAGGGAGCAGCAGGTGCTGCTGAGGCTTGTAGTGCTGAATGTGAAGGCTCAGAGATGCCAAGCTGCAGTACAAGTGGAAGAGACAACGATGCCGAGTCTCCTGCAGAAGGCGGAACAGCAGTGACTGAGTCTGCATCGCCATTAAAACCTTCAATCAAGGCAGCTGCCAAAAGAAACAAAGAAAAAATATAAATACATAAGATCTGAATAAACAACTGTCTCAATGAACTTATCAGTTAGCTGATGGGTTTTTGCTAAATAAAGCATTACCACTTCCACATCTTCAGACTAGTGCTCAAAAACATGTAACACTAGACAGTGAAATCTAATAATAGGTCCAAATTCAGGAAACTGGCAACACTAGATACTACACACAAGCTGATCAGCCTCATTAGCTCTCTGTAAGAAGCCTTTTTATCAGCGAGTTTGTGCAGCTACATCAAGAGAGGAAGCTTGAAAACAACGCTTATGTGGGAAGTCCAAGAGCATCAATGTCAGCACTGTTCGACAACATGCTGTAAATACTCGGACAATTCCCCTGTCACTGTTCGAGTGTTACAGAGTCTGTGAATACAATGCATTTACAACACAAAAGAATTTCAACAGTGAAGTTAAAGTTCTGTTTGCTACTTAGAGTTATGGGGGGCAGTAATCTTCAGTCTGAAATGCTGAATTAAGTACATGCACGCAGAGGGGGCAAAACTGACAAAAAGCTTTCTCTCAAAATAGTGCGGATACAATTTGTACCTGTCTGCTGAGAGTCATCCTGATTTGCAGTATGATCTGGGCTCTGAAACATAGACTCAAAGATGCTTGCTGGTGAGATTGTGCTAAGGTCTTGTCCATGTGTCTGGCAAACAGAAAATAAAGAGGAAGACAACAGATAATGTTATATCTCAGGTCTCCATAAACTTTGCACAAATCCCAGTCAAGCAGTGTATGAATGTCAGAAATACCTCTCAAATTAACCAGCCACCTTCAGGAAAGGCAACATATTTCACTTACCTAGTGTAAAATGACACTTAGTTTTTATTACCCACAATCAAATTTACCAACATAATGAATAAATACTTACAAAAATAAATAAGTCCTTCAAAAGTAAAATACATTCTTCTACATCCACACTTTGTTTAACCCTTATTTCTTGTAATACTTTGTTAGAAACACAAACAGATATTAATTCGTTCTTGGCTGTTTGTGAAACCTTTTCTGGAGCAGAAACAAAATAGCTCCGCCTAGATTATATCCTGGACTATGCACTACTGTCACCTACACTGCTCTAGGAACGGAATATACTAAAAAGCTGCATACTGCTTCCACATCGAAGCACAAAAGAATGACACAGTCTCATCAGTATCTATTTTCCTCTATGTAAAATTTAAGCTCGGTCAACAGTTATCAATAAGCAAGAACATTATTACAGGAAAATCAGATGCAAAGCCTTTAAAAACGGATTGAATTAAGCACTGCATATTTTGGAGGAAAAATCCCTCTTTTTCACTCGGTTATTCTGCTTTTAGACAGAAATATTTATTTTTTGTTCCAACATTCCAAAGAGGACAGCAATAATATGTCATATTTACAGGCTCAATAGGGTGTGCAAGAAACATACGTTTTTTGTCAAGAGAGAGCCTCCTGCAAACTGCCACGAGACACACAAAAAGCCGTATTCAGTATATCTAAAACAATTCTATCCGAAGTCATTTATTCTGTGAAAGAGTACATCTCCTCCGCCAAGAAATGAAAGCCTAAAGTAGAGCATGCCGGAGGCCTGAACAAGCAAACAGAAGCCACCAGCCATACATATAGAATCATAGAATCATAGAATCATACAGGTTGGAAAAGACCTCTAAGATCATCGTGTCCAACCGTCAACCCAACACACCATGCCCACTACACCATGTCCCTAAGGGCCTCATCTACACATCTTTTAAATACTTCCAGGGATGGTGACTCCACCACTTCCCTGGGCAGCCTGTTCCAAGGCCTGACCACTCTTTCAGTAAAGAAATTTCTCCTAATCTAATCTGCTGTGTTTTAGTTGACAGGACAAGCACATTGCCAGAGAAAAGCAAAACTCAAATTATGGGTCAGGCAATTCAGGACAGTAACTCACTGGATTAGAGTTCTCCCGCAATTCTGAATCTGTTGACATGAGGCTTAAGTCACTCAGACAAAGTGAGTGGCTTGTATCCTGTAAAGAAGAAAAAGAAATTGAGTTGTATATTAAAAAAAAGTGTCAAAAATATTTTGAATTACTTTTTAGAGTCCATATAATTCTGTTTATGCAGAATTTTTGTACCTATATGTGACCCAAGTCTCAGTTCTAAAATCAAAGGAGCAATATTACTAAGCAAAGGGTATTTAGTAGCTATCAAGGGATTCTTAACATCTCTTCTACTTTACAGAGAGTACTTCCAAAAAAGTACAGAGAGTACTTCCAAAAAAATTAAATAACCTAGAATTTTAAATTAGCACAGGAACAAATCACCATATAGAAAATAAAAAATTTAAACCTTAACAGTTAGTATTTATTTTACTTCACATGCTTATTACATAGTATTGATTAAAACATAAGAATCTACAAGGAAAGCCCGATAATATATATAATTGCCTATAAACTTGTGTCAGTATGTGGCACACTCGTCAAAGCAGCAGTAACCCAAGCGTTAATTTTAATGTGATTAAAATGAATAGACAAATCTAGATGAGCTTTTCTAAATAAAACTTGGTAACCAAGTACCATGCTAGAAGTTTCAGAAACACTGATCCCACTGTTTATTATCAGCAGACTGTAAACACAGCATATGAGAATAAACCCTATGCTGCCACCTTGAATGCCAGCAATTTCAGAACTGAAATTAAATTCCCAGTTCAAAAAAGAGGCACCTTTGGGTTTCTTCATGGGAGACAGGGCACCAAGTAGTTACAATTCCCTTTGAAAATCCCAGCCTTAAATGTTATACCTTTAGAACAAGCTACAGACCAAATAACTTCTTCCCCGAAGTATGGTTTTATCGCCATCTAACACAGAAGCATTAGGAAGAAGTGCTACTAACCTCAGATACGTTGTTATTGGGAAGTGCATTATAGGAATGTCCTTTCTCATGACCCTTCATGTGACTCTTGAGACTATACTGTGTACTAAAAGTCTTCTCACAGCCATTACTGGGACAGAAGAAGGGTTTCTCCCCTATAGGCAGGGCAAAACACATATAACAAGCTTACAAAAATTGTATCAGATGCGTACTTTTAAACCACCCAGAAGAGTAATAATATTTTATACAAACAAGATTTTTTAATGCCACTTCACGCATTCAGCATTCTTGGGAGTCTTGCAAATAAAAGCTTCCATTTTATCACATGAACTGATACAAGAACACAATGTTTTAATTTTTATGCATCATTACTGATACATTTGTGAAACATGCTCATGAAATTCAAGACCTGTCAAGAATAAATGGAAGTGCATAAATGGAATATTGGGGATTGCCCTGACCCAGATGCAGGAGTTTGCACTTGAACTTCATGAGGTTCACACGGGTGCACTCCTCCAGCCTGTCAAGGTCCCTTTGGATGGCATCCCTTCCCTCAAGCGTATCAACTGCACCACTCAACTTGGTGTCACCCGCATATTATATGTAAGTATAAAAACATATTAGGATTCTGAGAGTTAGTATAAACTGAATAAGCTCAATTAAAGAAAAAACAAACCCTTGGAACTTACCAGTATGTGTCCTAACATGTGTTTTAAGGTGGTGGCTTGCAGCAAAAGCCTTTCCACAGCCGTCATGCTCACACCTGAATGAGGCATCACAGAAGAGTTAGCATCAGCTTCTTTGATGCATTAGTTACAACCTTAGATCACGCTTTGCAATAGTCCCAGGACTCTCAAAAGCAGGCCTAATGCTAATCTGTGTTAGTAATCGGGTATCTCCCAACAGCTGCTACGCATACTATGCAGACTATAGCGGGGCTCTGAATAGGACTTTAAAATTCAAGCATGAAGTCAACATTTGGGGTAGGCGGGGCTCCTTCATGGAATAAACATTGCATCACAGCAGAGAAGCAGCAATATATTTTCAAAACATAAATGCGTGCCACGAGGAGCATGTTTAAAAAAAATAGTTTGACTATTCTTGTCTTGAAGGCCGTCATTTCACCTACTTTTACAGGCAACCGAGGGAGCTCTAGAACGAACACGCTCAAATGCTAGCCATCTTCACTTTTTTCTCATAAGAATAGTTTTTCATTCAGGACAGTAATAGCTGCCTTTTGGCACATGTGGCCTATTACAGAAGTCCCACAGAAGTAAAAATTGCCATCCAGCAACTTACCGAAATGGCTTTTCTCCTGTGTGTGTTCGAATGTGCTTCCTCAGGTCACTGTGTGTTGTGAAGTATTTACTGCAGCCTTCCGATTCACAGTTAAATGTTTTACCTGTGTGAAGCCTCTGATGTGCTTTCAACCTAGAAAGCATGCCAAAAAAATCCCTCTTATGACTTGTAGTATGAGACAGCCCCTAACTGAGGCAAGCCAGCCATTCATTCAAATGTGCAGGACAGGATCAAAGGCTAAACATATTCTGAACTGAAGGTAACTAGCTTATGAAAGTAACTGATATCAATTCCAAAGTCCTCAAGCAAATCTGAGAATTCCTTGTGCCTGTGCACCATCTTCAATACTATTGTAATATAAATAAGTTAAGTATGTCATCATAGGTTTTGTCATCCTACTCTTGGCATAGCACTTCCACATTTTTGGGGGTTTATATTCATATCTGTATCCGGAAGAAGCATAACAATTGTATTCAGACACAAACTAAAAGTAGATGCAGCTTGCAAAACAGCAACACACACATCTACAAGAGAAATAGGCAGAGACTTCCTACCTGTACAGTGTATTGAATGCCTTTTCACAGCCCTGCACATCACATTCAAACGGCTTTTCCTTAGTGTGCACTCGAACATGGATTTTGAGGCTGTAGGAGGTAAGAAAGGCCTTGCCACAGCCTTCTTGATTGCAGACAAAAGTGTATTCCCCACGATGTGTCTTTTGGTGAGTGCGCAGGTTTCCGGCAGTGCTATAGGTGCGCGGACAGCCCTCAAAGGTGCACTGGTATCTCTTAACCTAAGAGACAAAATGCTGCATACTTAATTTCGAAGCAGTTCTGGAATCTAGGCAGGGTAGAACTGCAGTTAAACATCAAAAACAATGGAATAAATTTTGACCCCAAAGGCAAAAAAAAAAAAAAAATTGCCGTTTAATTATCAGATAACTTAATATTTCTGCTGCACTCTGCGAGGAAGGAGTGGCACACATCGGAAAGCAGGCTGACCTTATAGAATAGTAATCTCAGAGAAGAGGGGAAAAAAGGAAAAACATAATTCAAAATATTTCTAGCTAAAAATCTGATAACATAGTTGTAAAGGACACTGAGAGGCTATCAAACCTACCTGCTATTCCCATATGTAGCACCTACATTTCACTCAGATGCTTCTAGCAGAGCTACTTATTTATGGAGGAGGAAGACAAGAAAAAATGTACTTTCACAACCTGACGCTCAAAAGCACTACCTGCTGTGCTGAATTCCCATTAACACCTTGAATGAGAACTACAGTTTTCAGCATCTCCTATGGTCTAACCATCAGTCCATTTATTACTTCATTTTATCTCAAGAGCAGCCTTCATTGCGCTTTGTTCTTCTCTTCTGTGTTTACTTAAACAGTCAATGCCTGAATCAAACAAGGTGCTTTACATCAAAAGGCAGGTGTCACAGATTTCTCAGTCAGCTATCTAGATCACCAGGAAACAATTTCAAATTGACCCAGATTTGGTAGCCTTCCCAGCTTCTGCAACAGGCAGAAAGAGACCATGTAGAAGGTTCCAGTGTGCAAGTCATAACGCTTAATTAAATCTCATTCTCTCTGGTGAAGTAGAAGGAATAAGCCATCTGATATGCTTGAATAAATTTATCTTCAACATTAATTATTAGACTGACGGCTTTCATTTCACTGTCGCAGTTGAGAAACCTTAACATCTAAAAGTGATTACAGAGCCCAAGAGGACTTGATGGTTGACAGGCAAGAAGCAGAAGAGCATTCCAAAAGTATTTCCATTGATTTGGAAACATTTAGAAAGGCAATGCAAACTCACAACAGAGGAGCAGGAACTTGCAGGTTTAGTATTCTAACAATTAGTTAGGAAGATAGTATAGCAGGATATAAGCCAGCAATTTTCCTCTTTTCCAAGGCACAAAGCATCTATCTCACAGTACTTAGTATTATTGCTTAGAAAAGGCTGCAGAATGTCTTCAAAAAATAGATACTGAATTGAGGGTTGATACCAGGAGAACCGAATGAACCTATACATAAGCGATGTGTAACATTTATGGGTTTCTACCCATCCCATGACTCAACAATTCTCCTTTTTTCTTTATATACACGCGTCAGAAAAGAGCATTTGATAATCACGGTTTTTTACTACCACGGCTTGGAAGCTGAGAACAGCATAACATGGGATTCCTTGATCTATCGTCAGGTAAGTACAAAATCACTTTATTTGAAGTCATGCTCCTCTCAGAATAATGGGAATTTAGGTAGATGTGTTAAGTAGGAATAACACCAAAGCCACATTGGTCTTGGTGTGCCTAATTAAGAACTGAATATTTTTTAATCCTTTTATAAAATAACTAATTTGATTAATGCTTTGTGTAGTATCACATAAATGAAGGAAACAATGGACCCTCAGTAAAATCACTATGAGATCTGTAAACGGCTCTCTGAAACACGTGTTTTGTCCAAAAATTGCCTCCCATTCATGTACTACAATGCACAAGAATAGGGACATTTGGGGGGATCTGGAACACATTACTAACTGCTAACAGTTGTTGGTACTGTTGGAGACCAAATCAGTGCTATCAGGTCCAAAGGAAGGCACACACCTTCAGGTTTTGTTTCTCAAACAAAGTAACAGCCCTTAACAGTGTCAATCTGAGCTACCTGCGCTCAACATTTCCTCTTAAGAGCATGCCTACTAGATCCTAATCCTACACCAAGTACCTGAGAACTGAGGCACCCAAAGGATATTCCATTGCATGCTTTCACTCCCCTCTCTCTACATACAGGTTTAAGGCCTTCATATCAGTAACTACAGAACGAGGGTCTAAAGCACTAAGGCACACGTTTCAGGGCTGTAACAATCGGGTTACTCGGCCAGGTTCTGCCTGTCCAGAAGATCACCTCTGGAATAAGGGTAGCCTGGGAATCGAGGTCTTCAGTACGGGCAGGGATTGCAGTTAACTAAACGCATCATCCCAACAGCTTCCCAGTAAGCTATATGCGGTCATATAGTGCCCTGGCACAAACTTATACCAGGTATAATTTGGGTTCTAGATGGCCCTCCATAAGGAAAGAGAAATAAATAGCCTCTCAGTTACTTCCAACCTATTTTGTAGGGGACAAAATTGCCAGTAGGATCCCTTTAAGAAAGCTTTATAAAATCCAGGTATATAGGAGCTGAGTATCTCTTGTGTAGTCCCAGTGTGTAGCCTCTTGTTGATACCACAACAATAGGCTGGCATCTACCTTCACCTTCTTTTGATAAAACCTTAGTATTTGGACAAGATTAAAGCAGGTTAGACATACAAGAGATCCTTACACAGAGCATAGAAATATCATAACTATAAAGCCAGAAAGACATAAGGCAACTAGAAAATAACTAGCGGAAGTTTTCGTTTTGGCTAGTACTGAATTCAGTTCCTGCCTCTTAGATATAGTTGATGTTAACAGCATATTGCTGAGTTTTCCAAGCTATTTATTATCAACACTTATCTTAGTACTTGATTAATCCAGGGAGAAACTTTACTTGCAAATGCAAACTTGAACAGACAATTACACATCCAGGAACTAGTTCTCCATGCTTGTCCAATTTCACATGACAGATGAGAAGCAATATTATCCCATAGAATTGTAACTACCATGAAAAATATTTAGCTATTGCAAAATACAGCAGAGGAGGAAAGGATAGCAGAAACAAGTTAGAGAGGATGGCGAAAGAACAAGTATAAAAAATCATCTTGTCCCAGTAAGATGCAGTAAGATTGAGAGAAAATTACCCATAGTTAAGGGGCTTATTAAAAACTACAGTTCAGGAGCCTTACTGCCAAAACCCAAAAACTTTTTGCTTTTCAAAATATTTTGCCTTGTTGAAGTGCCACTTCTTCCAATCCTCACTACATTCCCACCCTAACAAGGGAGACTGTGGATTTGTTTGTGACTTTTTGTTTTGTTTTTATAAAAGGGATGGGGAAGAGAACCTACTTTACACTTCACTGTAACAGCTTTAAATAAGGTAAAAAAAAAAAGCTAGTTGAAAGATATTAATTCAATTTCTTCTGATACTACATTTTATTTAAGATACACTGCTTTCTATTTCTATAGACACTAGTTACCTAGGCTACCCTAAGTACAGGAAACGCAATGAATTCATATGACAACATGTGAGAAAATGTCATGTTTGGACTCATGACTTGACAGCCTATCATGAAATTCACAATACACAGCAAATCCTTGCTAAATCCTTCTCCTCCTGTGAGGCAAGGCTTACTATAAAGCATTTAACTTACTATAGATTTGCTAGTCAAGAAATACATGTGTGCGCTAAAGAAATGGAAGTGGTGCATTACACCAAAACCAGCTGTTAATGTTTGCATCTGATTCTCCCTTGATTTTGTACAAGACAGTAAAAAGAGGAAAGATGAAAAACATCAAGTGTTTAAGTTGAACAAACGATCTAGGTGATAGGACCAACAGTAACTTGAACAGGAAGAGATTTTGGAGGTCTTCCCATTTTTATCTAGTCACTTAGCATTACTAGAAGTGCTGTACGAGAAGAAAGCAGTAATTCCACTGTAAAGCAACTTGCCCTTAATTTATAGTTCAAATCAGGTAAAAGTTATCAATAAATATCCAAGCATTACAACACAGTTACAACATAATTAAGAAGTTTGGTTGTGTTGAGTCAGCCAAAACACAAGAGCATAGACTGATAAAACACAGACACGAGGTCAGAAAGCACATTTTATTAGACGAGAAGGGGTACACTATCTTCACCAGGGATCATCAGATTCAGTACCATTTATGTATCAGTACTGAAGTAAGTGTTCTCTGTTAGAGTTTTAAGGCAGCTGGAAATTTAACATTTCACATACTGCATTACAGGACATTCTCCACAGTACTTCCCATAATACACATGGGATTTGACACAGGCATGAGCTACCTAAAAATCAAGTGAGGAGTCTGTTAAGCTTTCTACGTGTTTACATTTAGGTCTAGAAAGTCAAAGAAACACTAATTAACATTAAGAGAACATTAATTATAGATTAAGGATTTGGTTCCTAGCTGCCAATGCACATATTTAAAGGAAGATGGCAGTAACACTTTCAGCTTAATGGCCTGAACTATGACAAAGGCCTTGCAGTGCTCCCCCTTTTCTCAAAGACCAAATCTTTATTTCACAAATTATTCTGAGAAGGATACTGCAGACAGAAGCAATACCACCACCATGTTCTAAGCAAAATAAAACTTTCTGTAAAGCAGCAAAGCATTTAATTCTCTTTTCACATTAGGAACGTCAGCACATCAAATAAGCACTGATTATACACATAAAATTATGTAGATATTGACCATGAAAGACTCGCAGTTACAGCAGCAAGTACTCAAGACCATTGCATAAGCAACAACAAAAAAGAAACATGGCAGCAGCAGGAAAAGCCACAGATGGCTAGGATACGGAGCATACAGAAACAAGTTGCTTTGAAGATAAAGGCCGTGGCTGCATCACATACGCTTTTTGCAAAGGACAGTGGGCTGTCTCTCCCAAGGGGATGCACCAGAGGGAAGCTAGAAGAGTCTTAATCAAGCATTTACCTTAGAAGTAGGAACTAATTGTCCAATAATCAACAAGACTAGCAAAAGCTGAGCCTGACACACTGTGCCAAAGTCTGTTTACTGCTCAGTTTACCTTTAACTCATCTTGAGTTTACGAGATTCCCCTTAAATTGCTATTTTTTCTATGTCATCATTGAACAAAAAAATTAATGAATTTGAAATAGAAGACTATAATCAAGTTTATTCTTACAGACAGAATCATAGTGAGAGAAGTATAATATAACAAAAGGAAGTTAAAGGTTATTAATGAAGTGTAAAACCCTCTTTTGCTTCATAAATGTCTAAGACTGACCTGAAAATTTAAGACTTTAAAACAGTTATCTCAAGTGTTAGAATTACTACAGATGTTTTGGAAGTACCAAAGAATTGGACTGCTGACTTTTAGAGACGAGTCAAATGTTCAGGGGTTTCAGAGCTTTCCCCTCCCCATCTCCAGACAACTTATCAAGCATTCGAAACAGCAGGACAAAAAGGGTTTTTACAAGATGGAAGAGCGTCACATATGCTTAGGGCTTATTTCCACTGCACTCAAATTATAGTGTAACTCCCCCTCCACCCCAGAAAATTAATTCAAGAGGTGGAAAATAAATTCAGATAAAGGATTTCATTAGGAAATTCCAGGTCTTACAAGCCTTTTTTAAAAAGGAGGGGTGAAGAAATAAAATCAGTTTAATTGCATGTGCAGTCATCAACAGCTGTTTAGTTAGTACACACTGTTCTCAGACAATGCAAGCTGACTATCCTACAAAAAGAAAAGGAAGTACTGATATGACCGACATACAAAAATTAAATATTTTAGCAGCTAAGAAGGTAGGATACAGCAGCTGCTAATATGAATAATAACTGAGCAAAAGGAGTTCCTTAGACTTAAATAGGCTTATTGAACAAACTTCAGTCCAGAAGTCTCATAACTAATTGCAGAGCTGACCTCCTACAGCCTCATTTCCTCACTCCACCAAGTGAGCGATAATGAAGGTTCCCCACTAATCTAAATTATTCAGTGTTCAAACCCAGCTTCCTTTCTCAGCAAGGACACATTTCTACAATTCTCTCTTACACTGAATATCAGTTACACAAGTAGTCGATACTACTACCACTGACACTAGCACAGACACTTGTCTAGATCATCCCTTATTTAACTCAGAAGGGCCAGAAAAGGAGCACAAAGCTCCTGTCACCGCGTTGCTATTTCAGTCAACTTTGTGTTGCTTTTGCACCTAAAAAGAATCCCAAGTCAGTCTGTACAGGCCCTCACCACTTTGCATGCCGGTAGAATTCATTAGGGAAACAGAATTAAAAGTAATCACCATTTTAAATACGTAAGCTGACTTAAGCTTTCAAAATACAGCAGAAGGTAGTCTAAAGTTTCCCTTATTTTCTTCTCACAGTTTCCCTGTGAATGACACAATAAAGCTACAAGTAATTTTAAGTTTGGGATCTTCAGTTTCATACTTTAGCTACTGCCAACAGTCTGGAATTTAACCTGTAACTTGGATGCACTTTCCTCAAGAATGTGGTTAACCAGAGACGAACAGAGTTCATGTTCTTTTTAGTTATCTCTGAACTCAGAAAATAGTTGTCCAACCAAAAGAAAAATAACAGACCACTAAAATCACATACGCTACTAATATAAATGCATTTTCAGTACCATATTCTCCTGTTATCTAGCGTGTTACCCCACATCAAAAAGTGCTTCCTGGCTGCTTCATGAGAAAGTATCAGGACATTAGAGTGAAAACTGATGACGCTCGCAGCTTTGCTGCTGAACCACTAAGTGACTGTGGGAAACAGTTATGTCTATAAGCACAAAGCCTTGCTATCACTAAAAGTAACAGCAGATTTAATGGAGCATAACTCAGTCCACTATACAGTAACCTTTAAGAACAAGGGAAGCTTCTGTCTGCCGCCCAGCAAACAGCTTTAGGAAAACACATTTTCAAAGCATTTAAGGTCACCAGGTGAAAAGGACTCACAATAAGCATAAAATTCGGAATCACGATTTAGTTACTTACTTCTTTAAGCTTGGTTTCTGGACATTCAGACTGCAAAGTAAGCGTTGCTCCTTCAATATTTCTTGGCATAGGAGTTGAACCAGGATTTATTGTTAGATGAATCTGATCTGGAGAAATAATATGTTGCACGTAACCCTGGGACATTCCTTCATGATCTGCTATTAAATGAAATCCTTCTTCATGACCCTCTGGTAAAAACGGCAAGTGATCACCACACTGTCCTTCCTCCTCATCATCCTCCAACACGCTGTGGTCTTGCTCTATTAGAACAGTTGTCCTGTCATAGACCGTCCCAGATGATGAAGAAACCAGCCCGTTTTTATCAGCAAACCTCATCATATTGTCATCTTGGGTTAAATCGTCTTCCTCCACTTCGTAGTAGATAACGTTGCCCTCGGGACTGTTCTCCCCCATGGCTCACCGCCTCTCAGTGCGATATCGTGAGGTTCCACCGTAACGACTCATCTGCAACAGAAGGACGGGCGGCGGCGGTCAGGCGGCTCTGTCCCACCGGGCCGGGCCCCGCTCCGCTCGCGGTGCGGCGGCCCCAGCCGCCCGCGGGCTCAGGGCGGGCAGCGGTGGAGGCGGGGGTGCCGGGCCGGCGCCGCGGCCCCCGCCCCGCAGGCCGGGAAGGCGTCCCCTCCCTGAGCACGGCGCTACCCCGCCCGGCCCGGCCCGGCCCCATACTGCCGCGCCGCGCCGCTACGAGGGCCTGCGCGGGACCTCACCGCCCCCCCGCCCGGGCGCCGAGACGCGGCCCCGCCGCCCTCCAGCCGGCCCCGCCGCGCTCACCGAGCTCCCAGCAGCGGCGGCACCTCCTTCCCCACCCCTGCAGCACCATGATTACCAGCACACTCACTTCCGCTTCCGGCCGCGCACGGCCCAACGGGAGCGCCGCGCCCACCGCGGGGCCTCACGGGAAGGGGCGGTGAGGCGGGGGGCAGGGCCCCGCCTGCGCACTCGGCGGGAGTTCGCGCCACCGCCCGCCCTGGGCCGTGCGCGCCCCGAGCGGCTGCGCCTCTGCGGCTCGGACACGGGGCGGGCCCGCCCCCGAGCTCGGGAAGGAGCGTTACCAGCGCCAGGAGGGAAAGGAAACGGCGGCGGCGGTGCCAGAGCAGCAGGCCCCGAGTCGGACCAGGCCGCGAGGGCCGTGGCGCGGGCTGGCAGCCGCTGCAGCGGCGGAGGCACCGCGCAGGCGCCCCGGCCAGTGTTCAAATAGATGTGCGGCATCGAAATGCAGTTACACGATAGGCAAAAATAGCCATTTTTTCCACAATTAGCACAAGTTGAAAGCAGAGCACACAAAGCTAAGATCAGTTTTCCTTGATGCTCCATTTTTACCTCAGCATTCTCAAAAACAAACTTCGGGTCCCCACAGGTCAGACAGCAGCCGTTGCCGCCATCAGCGCCCAGCGACAGGCAACAAACACCTTCATGCCTTACTCAGTATCTTCAAAGTCTCTTCATCAAGACACAAAATGGCCAAATACCTCCTTTGAATTGACGGCCCAAGCACAAAAACGTCCCGACAAGCGGCTAGAGCTGCGGCGGGTGATGGAGCCGGGGTGGAGGCCCCGTTCCTCACAGCAGTACCCGCGTCCCCCCCGCACCCTTCCCACCATCTGCACCACCGGACGCGCCAGCCGGCGCCTGTTTTTAAAATAAACCCATTTTCTTGCAGACCATTGGATCACAGGTCCACCTTGCTGCGTGGTCTCAAAGAGTTACACGAGTGGGGAGCGGAAGACCACAGAACGATTCACGTAACGCATCCGTACTGCTACCCAAGACACGGTACTGTTACACCACGGCTGGGGGCTGCTCCAGGTCTCTTACAACGGGACTTAAATCACTGTCAACAAACAAGAGCCTAAACCAGCCAACATCAAAAATGGGGAGAGAGGCTGGAAAAATGCACCGAGATCTTTTTATTTAAATAACAAGGACTTAAAAATGCTGAGTTTTAATACAAGTTAAATAAAATACAGTGTAAATATCAGCTTTCATATTTTTGCTTGTCTACATAAACCTTATTTAGAACTTTGATATACTTTACAGCTTAAAACAGTGACACCTGATTCAAACTGCCTGATCTGCACCTTCAAAAGCAACAGATTGTATAAAATACTGTGATATTAAAAAAAAAAAAAGCCAGTACACTGTACAAAAAATATTTTTACAGTAACTTGATATCTAAAAATCAGATTAGCTGCATCTGAAATTCACGGTAAATTGTCTTCTCTCAAGAGGAACTGATGGATAAATTGCTGAGCTTTCCTCTTTTCAGTTATATCAGGTGTAGGATGTCCAGGAGGAGGTCGAAGTAACAAGCCACCAAATATACTAGCTGCATTTTGGGAGAAAAAAAAAAAAAGTCACACAGACATACAGTAAGAGCCAGTTAAGTCAACAGCAGGATATCAAGCGTAATTCCACCAACCCCAATCAGTCAAAGTGAGGGAGTGCCTGGCTTCAGAATGGGGTAAGATAAAGCTGATGACCCATGCACCTCTGAGTCACTTTACAACTTTTTTCAGGCTACTGCAATGACTGCTTCTCTATGGACTGTTTGCTCATTAGTAAATGCTTCAAAACAGTAGAGGCCATGACTGCACTCACTTTGGAGAAATGTGTTTTGTTATACAAACTGCAAAGCCTCGCTGAACAGAATGGTTATTTTGCTCGCCTTACCAAGAATATTCACATCCAAATGGTTTTTCCCTGAATTTTTCAGTAGTTCTCGCAGAAACGCCATTAGATATTCAAATACATTTTTATGGCACCCTGGCAGGTTAGAGATGATCTGAGGAGGGGTAAAAAAACCAACATTTATATTGAAGATATGGCAATGGCTTAGTAGCTTTATCTACTACCAACACCACCCTGTCTGCGAATACTAACAGCTCTTCATAACCAAGAAGCACCAGTTCTAGATCCTTTCTATTATCCAATGATTAAGTTTCTGAGAGCAAAAACCTGTTACTGGTCTGGCATAAAACAGTTTGCCTCCCCTCCCTCCAAAAAAGACAGAAAACAGTCTCACAGCGAAGCCAGCGATACCTGGCTGCTCAGCGGGTAGTTGCTGGCACACTCCAAACAGCTGCTGTACAACCTGTAGCAGATGACAGGCTCTGGCAGGCTCTCCAGGAAGAGCAGCAGGGCTTCTGCTACCGAGTGGTTGCTGCCAACTGATCCAAAGACGGTTAAGGAAGAGGCAAGCGCAGTGTGATCTATTTTGGTCGTATTTCTGCTGAAACATTAATCTTTACTTAGTCTCCGAAACTCCTCCTATTGTTCACAGCTTCCAGTTAAATCACTTGACTCCACATAGCAAGCTGTTTCCGTTGGCAGTCGGACATTTACGTAATTCATCAACAATCATTCATCAACATCGCAAGGACTTAGCAGAGGCATTTGTACTGATTACAAGGAGTAGCGAGGAACTGCAGATCTCGCTTATCCCGAGATAAGAGACGGTAATTTAAAAACCGTGGTGGAACATAGAAGACTGATAAAATCTTTTTCAGCTTTGATCATTAAGTGAGCCTTACCGGACATCAGTCTAAAAGGATACGGAGGGTATCATGCATTCCTTTGTCCAAACAGTCTCGGATTTGCTCGAATTCTGATCTGAGGCCTGGCTGCTGAAACAGGTCCTCCTGCAAAGAAGACCATTAGTCTCAAGGAAAATAAAAGTTATTTGGGTAAATAGAGCAATGTCATTATAATCTGGCTGGACAAATCTCTCCAAATTGGTAGTTACCAGCACAAATCCCACCATGAGCAGTCCTAGTAAGGTTGTGACACTACAGTAGAGAGCAATGCAGAAGGACAGCTGCTGATGCATGCTGTCACAGAAAAGGTCACCATCACGAAACAGTGCAACCCGGTGCACCAGGATCACTTACCACAGATGTCTTTTAGCTCTCTTTACCATTGGCCAAACATCCACAGTTAGCAATGATTATTATTACCAGTATCATTTTCAAAACTAAACCTCACACAAACAAATTATTTTGTGTTTCCAGTCCAAGCACTGCCAACCTGCTGGGAAGCATTGCGGAACAGGTGATTCACCATCATCCACAGCTCTTTTGGAATTTCCATAGGCTTTTCAGCTTCAACAGCATTGTCACTCATTTCTAGTGGCATCAGGGTCTGAGAAAGGGAGGTGTGGGGAGAGGGGAAGGAGAGAAGAAAAAAAAAAAAAAGGTAGCTAGCCAAGATCTTACTCAACTCTGCAGAAATGCTTCACAGAGCTTATACCTGAGACTTAAGATTTGTTAAGAAACTGTGCAGCTTCACTCACCAGTCTTCATACAAGACTAGTACAATGGGCTGAGGCCAACTATATGAGATTCAACAAGAAGTGCCGGGTCCTGCCCTTCAGCCACCACAACCCCATGGAACGCTACAGGCTTGGGGAAGAGTGGCTGGAAAGCTGCCCAGAGGAAAAGGACCTGGGGGTGCTGGTCGACAGCCGACTGAACATGAGCCGGCAGTGTGCCCAGGTGGCCAAGAAGGCCAACAACATCCTGGCCTGTATCAGAAATAGTGTGGCCAGCAGGAGCAGGGAGGTGATCGTGCCCCTGTACTCGGCACTGGTGAGGCCGCACCTCGAATCCTGTGTTCAGTTTTGGGCCCCTCAGTACAAGAAGGACATTGAGGTGCTGGAGCGTGTCCAGAGAAGGGCAACGAAGCTGGTGAAGCGTCTGGAGCACAAGTCTGGATGAGGGGCGGCTGAGGGAACTGGGACTGTTTAGCCTGGAGAAGAGGAGGCTGAGGGGAGACCTCATCACGCTCTACAACTACCTGAAAGGAGGCTGTAGCGAGGTGGGGGTCGGTCTCTTCTCCCAAGGAACAAGCAATAGGACGAGAGGAAATGGCCTCAAGTTGCGCCAAGGGAGGTTTAGATTGGACATTATGAAAAATTTCTTTACCGAAAGAGTGGTCAGGCCTTGGAACAGGCTGCCCAGGGAAGTGGTTGAGTCACCATCCCTGGAAGTATTTAAAAGACGTGTAGATGAGGTGCTTAGGGACATGGTGTAGTGGGCATGGTGTGTTGGGTTGATGGTTGGACTCGATGATCTTAGAGGTCTTTTCCAACCTGTATGATTCTATGGCACTGCAGAGCACAAGCTGTATCAGCATTCTCAGACTATGGACCAGGGAAGTGGAAGAAGGCTCTTTAGCAATAAACAGGACTTAACACCTAGTTTTAATGGTGCTTGTGGGTTCAGAAGGGAATCTTTTCTTTAACTCACAAGTTTCCGAATGGATTCTGCTGACATGTCCTGGATCGGTTCCCTCATGTAACACAGCGTGTGAATGGGAGACCCAAAGCAACTTGGCAAGTAGTTTCCCGTTACAGATAGAAAATAATCCTTCCCCCTGTTAAGATGCAAGACCAAGATATCTTCAAGTTTTTCTTCTCCAGAGTTTAAGTGTGTAGCTGTTGATTTATTAACAAACACCTCCAACTCAATTGTGATCTCAGCATCTGCCGGAAGATGATAAAAACCCCATACTCAGTTAAAAAAGGTATTAAACCGATAAGCCTGCAAATAGGCATAGCATTCTCAAAATAGCAGAGAGAACTAAGCCAGAAGGTGACAATATTAGCTCATTAACATCAGATGAAGAACGAGGAGCTCACCTGATAGCAGAAAGCCCTTACTGGGATTAGCAATCAGCCACTCCTTGCAGTAGGTTTCCTCATCTGGTTTGCTGATAAATTCGAACTGGCAGGGCACTGGTCCATTGCGGATTGTAAACTTCTCTACCTGCAGCTGCATGTATTTAACATCCTCAAAATGGAACTAGAAACAAATGTCAGTCAACATCATCAGCCAATTCCACCTTGCCAAGCACCAGCAGCAATTCCTGTCCTGTAGTTTAATCATTAAGCAGCAAGATATCCAGATTAACCCTCTTGCTCCCGCATCCCATCTCTTCCAGGATTACAAAGGATTACATTTGCTTACTCTGTATGCTAAAGTCATTTGCATTGGTGGGCCCTTTAAAACAAATGCTCCCCTCAAATAACCCCAATGAAACTTGAGAACAAGATAGCTGTAGCCTCAAATGTCTCATTTGCTTATCTTTTTTAGTCCCCAACACACAAAGCAAATGCCAGTTTTGTGACCTCCAAATCCTTGAGATTTTACATTTTATGTTTCAAAGAACAAGTCAGAGCAAGGGCCACAAACTACCCTTTTACTCTCTCTCCCCCCACCTCAGGGAGTAACACACCCTACATTTCAGCCTGGTACTGTGAATGGAATTTACCTGCATCTAAACAGAAACAAATATTTCTAGGGCTTGTAAACAGAGAACAGTTGGAAGTCAAAATATTCTACTTCTTTGGAACCAGACCCCGGGGTCTAGAATCCATCTTCTACCGCTGGAATACACTTCTGGGGTCTAGGGTTGCTCAGTTTCTCCAGCGAGTCACAGCACATGAACATACCCTACCTCTCTCTGGGAGAGGGTCACCGAGGGAATGTTGGCATTTTCCAGCTTATCCAGGGAGCGCACTATTTCCTCAAAGGCTTTTCGATAGAGCTCCTCATTCACAACCTTCACCTGAAAAGGACACACATTGCACCAACTGGCATTTACTGTGCCTCTGCAGGACAGCTGTAACACAGCTGGAAACATACCAAGTGATTTGATTTTAGCAGCACGCTAGCGTATACAACACATGTAATGAACAGAGCCACTTGGAGCCACTAATGCTCCAAGATGTCCTCAAGATCCAACAGTAAAGGACCTTGCCATAACTAGCAAGAGAGTCACTCAGTCACTACTAGATCAACTTTTTTTTCTTTTTTTTAAAAGTTTGACAACACAACACTGTGTTGTCAATGACGTAGCAGCATTCCTGCACTGCAAGTTTCTGTTAAAATTATTAGGAAAATAAGAAAAAAGGCAAAAGAACGCTTCTGAAAAAACACCTACAGATATTCATGCATTATTCTGCGTAACTGAAGTATCATTTAACACAACCCAAGCTTACTATGAACAACAATCCTATCCCAGTATCTTATCTAGCCCACCTTTTAAGCCATTGTTCTCTGTGGATGCCATAAAAGCAGGAGGAGAGGGAAATCAGCAGGAGAACCTCCCTCCTCCTTCCCCCTCTCCACACACAGAGGACGAGGTCAGCAGAGTTATTTCCTTCAGCACTGACGTACTTACCCCAATATCAAACACAGAGCTAACTGGCTTATGATCACTGATCTTCAAAGCCATATGGCTGCGATAGCTCAGCTGAGCAATGTTCTGCCCTTTCCAGAGTATCCGATCACACCACGCTGGAACACGACACTTCTCACTAAAACAGAGGTGAAAATTACAGTTTCCAGGCACAGTTCAGGTGGAGTAACAATGCAATGCAGAATACTGCTCTCCCAGAGACTCTGTTTTCCTGACATGGCCTGGAGCTAGTGCTCTATCAAAGTTGTATTTTCCACAGTTTCTTTGAGTAGTTATAAAAAGTTTGATTGTCTACTATTAGGTATCTCTGTATCATCCTTTACTTTCTACTTCTTCAAAGATGCAATTATTTGTTTTGTTCTTTTGATACAATTAACATACAAAGCAATACTCAGAGATACTTTTGACCATAAGAACCATGAAAAATAAGAATTCAGGCTCTACATTTAAAGTTCACCTTTTTTTTTCCCCCCATTGACTGCTGCACAGATTTCATTCCTGTCCTTGAAGCTAATGTTCCCAGTTTACTAAGAACACGTCAGCCATTCCGTGTAGTGCGTTACAGGAATGATGGGTCTCGCAGTCTTTTGGAGAATGCACTCAGCTACAGACAGCACAAATGCACCATTTTGAACCCTAGCTGGTCTGACCTGAGTAAGTATAACAGATATCAGCAAATAAAAGATCCTAAAAATTTTGCTTAGAAAAAAAACCAAACCAAACAAAAAGAACAAAACTAACTAAAATGATTCCTTAATTTTGTACACCTCTAACTAAAAGGAAACCCAATGGATTATTCCTGGGAAAAAGATTAGGAATATCTGACAAATAGGAGTGGAAGAAAAGCAACATAAACAGATGTAAACTGGAGATGGATTTTGAAGCCAAGGGAGAGGAACAGCAATAATCTCAGAACTGTTCCTATTTATAACCATTAGATCTGCAATTCTTTTTAGCTTTGTTTTTACTTTCTTCAATGACAACATTAGCCATTGGTAGCATCACATATGAGGCAATCACCATACCTTGTGTCCCAGTCATCACAGCCAGCATCATATTTGTATGTGGGCTGGAAAGAAATCTCTCCCTCCGTAAAGCCTTCAAAGACTGCACTTGCATTCATTTGCCTCTTTAGCTATGAAAGAAAAAAAGACAAAAAAATTAATTTTAAGTAAGCTCAAGCACAATTCCCGTATGAGCTAAAAGGGAGATGTTCAGCACCGAGAAGGCTAAGGAGTATGCGTGCAGTTTCTAACTAGCACCCTCAGCACCACCTGCAGGTGGGTGAGACATCAGTACCTGGTCATATTGGCAAAGCTCTAGAAATGCTCTCTCATCTACAAGCTGCTTCACTTTTGCCACATCCAGTTCCTCCAGCCGATAGTTGAGGTCACCCAACCATAAGATCACACTGAAAGAGAATGTACACCAGAAGTCTGCACAGAGGCCTAAAGATGTCCAAAACGCAAGCTGGCCATGAGTTGGAAGCACAGCTCCGCAGCAGTGCCTTAAACCATCCAACACAAGCATGAGCTCTCCTAATCTCAACATCATCAGGTGGATGCTGTGTCTGCTTCTCCATCAGAGAGAACAAGAAAGAGTGAAAACTTGAAAGAGAAGCTACATTTTCCGCCTTTGCTGTTTTTAATTCCTGTCCTGCGTGTTTGTCACTACCTCTTAATAACTGGTGCTTCTAATATTCCACATCGACTAAATCCCACAACCCACTGGGGAAATCGATGCATATTATTGCCCCATTCCCACTTCATGCTTGAAAATAAAACAAGGCCTGGAAGAGCATAAGAAGGCTTGTCAGAACTGTATAGGAGACCACTCTCAAGACCAGGGTTACGGTAAAGCACTTCTGACCCTTCCAGGCTGACGATTAGATCACTGGGCACCCCTTCTCACATCCCTGCTGAGAGAACCTCACACCCCGTTTCATTCATAAGGTTCTTCCTTGCCACATGCAGTGATTCACACAGTCAGAGAGGAAGCATACTCGTGTTTGCCAATAGTGAGAGGTGGCAAATTTGGATCCGATTGGCAGAATTGCATCCGAGAGCAGATGTCTTTGAAGTCCTGGTTCCTCCGCTCATATTCCTCCGTGTGAGCTGCGAGGTGAGAATTCACAACGCAGACGCTAGTGTTATGGAATTTAAACCTTATGGCAACACCACCTTTGTTACCCTGAAAGACAAAGACAAAGATGTTGGTCAGAAGCTTCTACACAACAGATGAATCCACAAATAAGTTACTAGCAGTGGACAAGCCAGAAGACATTGAGACAGACCATTTAATTCCAGAGGAAGGAAAAAGCTGAAAATGCCAATTAATGATAACTACTTCATGAATTCAAGTCAGTAACTCATGTGAGGATTGCACACAGCAACAAAACACAGCAAGCAAGCACATAGAACTCAGTTTGTAATTCAGGAATTAGCTAATACAAAAGGAAATTAACATCAGTAAGAGAGATTGTCAGTCACTTCAGCAAGTCCCAAAACCTATTCAGCAACAAACTGGATCTTTTAACCAAACCATTAAAAAAAATTGTAAATTGAGCAGGAAGCACATGGCTTAGCTGGTCCTAAATACCTTTGACAAGTTATAGCTGCAATGTTCACAGAAACTACATTCAAAGGGCACAGACTTCATTCCAATGGTGTGGAATGGCAAGAGGCCAGGAAGTCCTCCTCAGGAAAACTAATCTGGATAGACATGTTTCTTCTACTCATGTTTCCTTGTGTTATTTGCTTTGGGCAAAATCACAGCCAGCATCAAAATCACATGAGAGCAAGGCCCCACACAGCCCAGCCCATGCAATCAGAAAAAAAAAAGCCTTCAGAGAAGATTCTCCTTCAAGGTCTTTGAGCCTTTGTGAGCACATGGCAATTCCCTCTAGCAACGCCCTGAGCTGGCACAGGGACAGGGACTATGTGCTTCTAAAGGCAGCTGCATCCCCTAGCTGGAGGAATAACCACTACAAAGGAGAGGGGCTCTCCAGGGCTCTTCTAAATCTCACCCCTTCTCATGCACAGTTGCCATTCTTACCATCCTCCCCATGATTCCAGTTCCCACAGTCTCAATTTCCACCTCGGAGATGTTCAAAGCAAGGTCTGCTTTCACATACAACAGAAGCATGATTCCCACGAGCCGCACAAGCTTCACCTGAAAAACAGATCCTGTTCCATTAAATACTAGAATGGGAGAGGTTTGATGAGAGAAGGCACATCATTCCCCAGTCCAGAACACGGGTCACCAAAATACAGATGAAGAGAAAGAGAGTTCCAGGCTCATCCAATGGACCAACTGGGTTCACAGTACACAGGCACTCCAGCAGCACAGCACAGGAAGGAGCCAGGGACCAATACCCCAGTAAACAAAGATGAAGCCCAAAGCAAAACCTACAGCACAGGCACCCATGGAAAGAGCTTCCCTTCAACAACAGTGACAAGAAACAAAGCAGACGTAAGGAGCAGGAGCCAAAACAAACGTCGTATTCCTACCAAGATACCTTCACAACTCATTCCACCATGCATTGTGGAGACAGACATGGAAGGAACTAAGACACTTCCTATTCTCTTCCCCCAAGACAGAAGGAGCTTCCTTTTTGCGTGGATGCCTACCTCTGGTCTCCTGTCCTGCCCGGGCCCTCAGCACCCTGCACAGCAACACTACCTACTTCACTTTCAGAGCACTTCTGACTGAGCAAAAGCCAGCAAACAATGAGCCTCTGGAAGACACAGCAATTGAGAACAAGAAAAAGCAAAGGGAAAAGAGGCCCAAGTGGAAAATGATTCCACACTCAAACCTCCCCAAAAACCACATTTACCTTTGCATATTTGGCATCTGGGTGAAGACTATCAGTTACAGCTTTAAACCATTCTTCTTCCTTCGGTGTGTCATTGAAAAAGAAGGCTTCTTTACTCAGATCAAGCTCCTGGAAACTGTGTTAGAGGAAGGAACCCATGGATGCATGCACTTGTTTATAACTTTCCAGCCCTTTCCTCTGGGAAAGAACTAAATCAATTTATACTCACTAAATTTATAACAGAAAACTCAAATTCAGTTATGCTGACTTTAGAGGTATGTTAAATGTAAAGCTAAATTACTATTAGTATTAAATTGAATGGCATTAAAGATTTTGTAATACTGCAGTGCCAGAGAGTCCAAACACTACCAGAATAACAGCCCTTTCAAGCTATGCAAACACACACTCGAAAGCTGTGCAATGGAGTAAGGCAATGCAAACATTCCTGTGGCGTCTTGGCTGAACACCTCCATGCTACAGATTCACACGCAAGCAACCCACAGTCAAGGTTTGGGAGGATGAGCCAGAAAGAGACACTCACCCCACGCAGTAAATGTCTGGAGGGTCAGCATCACATCTCAGCCAAGGCTGGAGGCTTTCTCTGGGTGACTGACCGTTTACATTGTATGTCCCAACAAAAAATCTGCAAAGAAATTAACTAAATCCCAGAGCTGCAAATTGTAGAGCTGATGGAAATACCACTATTATTAACCCATGTACTTAATACTACATGTAACTATTTAGGAGTAACATGTTTCCAGGGGGAATTAGGAAAACATGACAAAGTTTAAATCCCTAAAATGATTTAATTACAGTAGCATCTTTACAGACATGTTTTACAGAAGGATACACATTTTTACATATAGTATAAAAAAAAAAAAAAAAAAGACTAGAGCTGTAGCAGTTTGAAATGATAAATTCATAGAATGGCATGTGTAAAAGGATTTCAACCACAGTAAAGTTTTGGTCCTAATTATATATTTCACCCAAACTCTTATGAGCTTATTGGAACAACTACATGCATAAATAGTGAACAGAAGCAGTGAGAGAGAAGGCCAGAGGTGCACAGAATTGATGCATTTCCAGAGACATTCTGAAATAAGCACAGGAAAATTTCAAAAAGGCCATTTTCTCAACAAGAACCATGAGGCAAGCCTTGACAGAGACATGAATGAAATTCTTCTCTGCTAATGCCTAAACGAGGAAAGAAAGCTGTTCTGGAAAGTATGGATCATACTTTCCTACAAAATTTCCTATTTGCAGGGATACTAGATGAAATAGTGAACATGAGTTATTTTGACAGCTTATGCTAACTAACTTACTCCCCGCAAAAATAAGTTCTTCTCAGGAATGATCATTACCTGAAGCTCTGGATGTATGTGTAGGAATCCTCCATTTGTACAAGCTGAGATTTAACAATAGTATCTCTTAGTCCAAACTTTGGTTCTGATAAGATTGAAGCCATGTTTGAAACCATTACGCTGGAGGACCGTACCATTTCAGTTGTCACTTCAGGTTTGAGTTTGTTTTGCCTGCAAATGAAAGCAAAACTGCATGATGAAACTCAGGATATACACACACCCTACACAGCTTATTTCTGCCACCGAGGAGATGATTCGCAGTTATCTGTCTGTTTCACTAGAGATAGATAATTAATGATTGGGATAAGTAAACAAGACTGAAATGAGCATTTCTTAGAACGGTTCAGATCTCTAGATAAAACCAGCTTAACTGAAATAACAAACGGTTTTCACTAAGCTGGTGCAGCCTGTTGATTCAGAGCAGGCCTTACTCACACCTCGATGTTGATACAAAACCTGTACGCCTTTCCTGCTTACAGGAACAAGGTGATGCAAATCTCATCTCCCGCTGCCTCTGCTCAGCCCTTCTGATCTCAGCAGAAGAATGAAAAACTGTGTTTCTTTAAAAAGCCTTCTGGTGGAAAACTCCCAGCTCTGCCTAGAAAGGAGGCAGCACAGGGTGGGTGGTGGTAGAGGTGGTTTTATTTAGTATCTCCTGGCTCTGCAAACTCCTTTTGCAACAGTAATAGTGCCACAGCTTGGGAGTTCCCACAAGCAAGTGGATGGTACAAATTTAAGGTCAACAACCTGCACACCAGTGCCAAGGACAGCATACAGACAGACTTTGAAGGATATGCAGCAGGGTCCACAAAGTCCTGGGAACTGGAAAATTAAACTGTAACATTTGAAGAGTGTATCTATGAGACACAGTGGCCCTAAGCCAAAGCTCTCTGAATTCAAAATAAACAACACTAGTGGGTCCTGTCCCACTAAACAGCAAAAATATGCCCAAATAGGGGACTAGCAGGACTGTCTCTGAGAGACTGTGCTGAAGCTCCCACTAAAGTTTTGACAGCATGCTTATGCTGAACTTTTTTCTCTCCTAACTAGAATCTGCAGATTCTCTTCTCAAAACGTTGCCAACTTCTGCTCTGGATCCCACCACCTCTGGAGACTGCAACCGACACGGTCGCTGGCAGATGGAACTAGATAATGCCGCCGCAAGATTGCTCGAGCACTGGTGTGTGCACAAACTCACACGCTGACACCAGGGAGATCAACTTCCTCACTTGGTTTCCAGAGAGAAAGCTCTCTGCACTTTCTTTTTCTTCCTCTAGACATCAAAGCATCAACAATTTGGCCACCACAGTTCATTCCATCCCCACACAATCACCCAGAAGTACCTAGAACTTTGGCGCTGTATATATTTACTGTCACTATATAGAGATCCTCTGTGGAGGGGAGGCATAGCTAAACCGGCAAAGAAACATTGCCACCACTTTTACTGCTCACTAGACCTTCCACAAAGAGTTGACGTGCACAACTCTCCCTTCAACTGCTTCACCAAACCTATACAAGAAGCAAGAGAGATACCATACCTGGGAGCACTTTTATCGGTGCTGTCGTGGCTCCGGTTCTGACTAACTGCAAGCTTTTTTCCATTCTGTCTGACGCCTTCAGAGCCAACCACTTCCAGAAAAAAAACACAAAGTGTTCTTTAATTTATCAACACACTTATGCAAACACTGGCAAAAATCTGTGAGCAGAATATAATTTGCATTTGTGTAGAGAAACAAAGTGCCCCGCAGTCTCTCTTTCAGTTATCTGATAGATTTAGCTTATTTTGACAGAACTGTTCTGTGACGATGCAGCTTCCCCTCTAGAGGAAGAATTGACGCTACCATGCCATGCAGCCATGGAGAGCAGCGGAACTGCTGTATGCTGCCTGCCCATTGCTGGCGCAGGTTGTTGTTGGCTCTCCTTACAGCTAAGCCAAACCAGGACTTAGCAGCACAAAATCCAGGGCTTTATCCTGGGAATCTAAAAAATGTATGTTAATAACAGGTTTTTCCTCTCTGAAGCAAGACAGGAAGTACAAAGAAAGGAAGAAAAAGGGGGAAAAAACAAAAAAAAAACACATTACCATTTAAAGGGTTTCTACCTATCTACAAATACATAGCAAAGCACAAGTGTCTCCCCCCTCGAGGCACTGCAGTACAGAGTCACCATATGAACCCACCGTACCTCAGCACAAACAAACGCCTCAATGCAAATTTTATTCCTAAAAAAATAACTGGGCAGCTATGATGCAAATATAACTAAATACAGGTGTGACACTAAACACACCACACCACGTTAGCAAAATTTGACCCGTCTTTCAGCATTTTGTTTCAGTTACGACATTGTGCTCCTACAAGTGGCAAAATAACAGTTAAAAAAGAGGATTCCGCATGGGGGTTTCCATGTTTAAGATGCACAAACAGCAATCTCAAGATTATGCTACTTAGCACACAAATCTAATGATGATATAGAAATTGTTCTTAAGATTATAAGGTTCTAGTCATTCAGCTGAGCTTCTCCTTCAGTGAGCATAATCCAGAAAAATTAAAATGTTATTGCTGTCACAGCACATTCTCCAGGACGAGAGCGCAAACCAGAAACAGAACTTGAAGTACTTTACCTAAGCATTCAGAATAAAACAAGAAGTGGCCATATTCTCTAGCTTGGAAAACCTCTTCTGCCCAAGAGTCCCCTGAGAATAAAGACTGTGTAAGAGGATTTATCAGAGGGTGGTTGCAGAAGAGCACGTGACTCAAATCTCATCACAGATCATGCAGCCAAAGTCACGTAGAATTGAACAGGAGCATATGCAGTTCAGAGGTGCACTGCGAAGCGTAGTCTTGGTGAGCTGGGACAGAGCCGAGACATTAAGTACTTAAGGAGTGCTGCTTGAGCCTCTGCAAGTTCTCCCGATAAAGGCCATGCAATGTATCTTGACAGTGACAAGAACCAGCTTGAACTTTCACTTTAACAGACAACTGCTACCTTTGTGACAGGAAGGGAGCAGAAGTTCAGGCTTTATTTCCCATATCGGATTATGCCAATTGCCAGCATGCAGAAGGCGTTAGTGCCAGCATGGCAAGGCTCGCGTGCCTGCTCAGTGCTGCTGAC
Source organism: Calonectris borealis (assembly GCF_964195595.1). NCBI lineage: Eukaryota > Metazoa > Chordata > Aves > Procellariiformes > Procellariidae > Calonectris > Calonectris borealis. The sequence goes on along the minus strand of NC_134336.1, from coordinate 563,920 downwards.
AGGGCTGCTACGTAATCCAAAGATCACAGTAATATATCACACTTGTGCATTCTAACCTCATTAGCAAGGTAGGATTCTCCTAAGGAAAAGATTAGCCCTGGAAAAAGGCTGTTTCCTTCAGATAAATTTATATCTAGATACAGACACAGCTAGATGTATCTGTGCCTAGATACAGCTCTAGCCAGAAGGGATCTATATGTTAGCAATCTGAGGTGGAATACTTTAGCAAGATAATGACCTTGTTCCATAATTGAACTGGGCACAGAAATAAAGAGCTATGTGCAGAGATTACAGAACAACAGAACGTGTATGGCCTGAATCAGGCAGGATTTGCATTTAAAAGAGATTTAAGGAGTAATAAAGACGTTCTTGTTAAAAATGTGCAGTACATTATAGTACTGTTCTACAGCAGGAAAATGCATCATATCTTCTGGATAAAGTAGGATCCATGCTTAGTCCTCGAAAGGCAGAATTAAATTAGCCTTGCCATCAGTTATATCAGTCTTAGCCAGTCCGTTCCTTCCTTAATGAAAGCATAAGCAACAGTCCATGCAGGACCGCGCTGCTCCAGGCTGGAGGGAAGTACGTTTGTTCTTTTTGCTGTTCCAAATGAAGCGACACTGCAGTTGTGACTGTGACTGCACAAGCATGCACACAGATAGGATTTTAGGTAGGGGTTTTAACTGAAATTGTGAACATAAACCATATAAGGTAAAGCACATTTAAAGCACATTTAAATCCCTTTATAGATGCTCTCATTTATTAGCCAGCCTTAATTCACAGCAGATGTAATGAACTAATATCACTCTACTAGCAAACGGCAGATTTTACACAGTATTTAAATGTGCTTTGATTTGCGTATGAAAGTTGCTAACTCCGCATGCACATTCATTTAAGGACAGAATGAGTTACAGCTATTCCTGGAAGATGTCAAACAAAACCTCAATCTATATCAATTTACGTTCCAAAAGATCCCAAGTAATGGCAGGGAGCATTTTCTTCTGCTAATACAAGGGGGGGTGGGGGGTGGGGAGAGAACCCTAGACTCCTTTAACTCAAGAAAAACACAACAAAGCCTTGAAAAGGCAATCTTGTCAAAGCTCAAAGGCATGATTTGATAGAACTACTTCCCAAGGAGCTTACCATTCAGAGTGTTACTGTGCTCCAGATACAACAAAACACACCAGCAAAAGAGCCAGGGTTGTGTTTCATTCAGCATGTTTTTCCTCCTAAGCACGTAGATACGCCCCAGTCCCTCCCAGTCAGCTCTAAGCTACAAGTTAAAACACCCCGTCTCAGAGAACGTTCACAGCTCCCTACCTTCGCTCAATCCATGCTGCGCTGTTACCTGAGTTACAAAGTTCATCCCTTCTCTTTTTTTTTTTAATACACCACTGATAAACACAGAAATAAAAAGGAATGCCAGCAATACCAAACTGCGCCTTCATGAATTCAGAGGAGCCCAGTCTAAATGAAGGTGGGTAAACTAGAAATGGTGTAATTCAGATTTTGAATCCCACACTGACTTCCAGGAATTGCTCTAGCTCTCTGCATCTTCTCACACGTGCACTTTGCAAAGAGGGAAACGGCAACAGACACCGGGAGCCGCGGGGATGCGGCATGGGCAGCAAGCATCCACCCCGCAAGAGGAAGAGGTTGATATCCCGCCACGAGAGCGCAACCGACCCGACAGAGCCCAGTGGCAGCCGAGAGGCGGCAAGCAGAGCAGGAGCAGCGGCACCAGATTAGCAAAGCCGCCGAAACCCCGGCGATCCTCGCAAGCAGCGCTCGGGATGCTCGGAGCCTGCTGGGCTCTGGATGGGGCGATGCTGGCAGAGCCCCGGCGCCGCACGCAGCTCTGCCCCCGTCGCGCCCGCGCGATTCGCTTTGCTCCCGCTGCCTGCGACCCGCCCGCCCGCAAAGGGGACGCCGGAGGCAGCGGACAGCCCCAGACCGCCCACCCCGCGCCGGCTCTCGCCGCCCGCAGCTGCCGCCCGGCCGCGCTGCAAAGCGCCGGGAGCCCCGTGCGGGCGGTCAGCCCCCGGCCCCGCCAGCCTCCCCTCCGCAGGGCCGCGGGTGTCGCCCCTTGCAGGGCGGCCGGCCTTGCACGAGCGCCCGGGGCCAGCGCTGGGCGGCCCCTGGACAGAGGCCGGGCAGCGCGGCTCCCCCGCCCGCGGCGGCTCCCCCGCTCGCTCCCCGTCCCGTCCCCGCGCTCACCTCGGCGGGGCCGCCCGCCTGCGGACATCGCCGCAGCTCGGCGCCGCCGGCCGCCCCGGCCCCGGCCCGCCCCGGCCCCAGCCCCAGCCCGCCCCGGCCCCAGCGCCCGCCCCCGGCCCCCGCCCCGCCCCCGGGAGCCGGAGCGCCGCACGGGCGCCCCCGGCGAGGCCGCAGCGGCCGCGGCGGCAGCTCCGAGCGCGTCCCCCGTGGGGGTCGATCCGACCGCTCAGAGCTCCGTGCGGCCGCGCAGCGGGAACGGCGGCGAGCCCCTTCCGACCGAAACGGGGCCAGGAGGACCGCGACCGTGGGGGGGGACGCGAGCCGGAACGCGCGCGGCCGTGCCCCAGGCAGGCAGTGCCGGCGGCCGCCCGTGAAAAATGCGCCAGACTGCGCCCGCCTCAGAGGCGGTGAAGAGCGACGGGAGAACAGGACACGAACCGAGCTCCCACCTTAAGAACTCTGCCTGGTCTTTCCCAGCACGGGCTAAAAACGAATTTCCATTTGGCCTTTGGACCGCACAAGCAGCAGGTCGCTTGTCACAGTACTCGCATCTCACTCAGCCGAAATCACCAGCATCATCCCTGCTGAGCTGTCTGATGATGGAGAATCGTCACACGTGCAAATCATTACAGTTCTGTGCAAGTTTCAGCAGCACAGAGGCCGATGCTGCTCTTCCACACAGAGAAGAAACGCCACACGCCAGCTGAGCCTGCCTCCAACCACCAAACCCACAGGTCACATCCAGCACACGGCAGAGCTCGTACCTGGGCTGCACCTGCTGACCTCCTGAAGGAACATGCGCGTGTGGGAACCAAAAGGCAACCGCACCATGAGTCGATCATCTTCTGAACTTATCTGGATAGTCACGTCAGAGCCTAAAGACATTGGGAGAAGAAGAGCTTTTGTGGTTAGTGCTGACAAGCCTTCAGAAACCGAGCAGTTTCTCCACTCTACAGCAGCTAGTGCGTGCATGCATGCTGACTTCAGCAACAAGTCTCCCCATGCCTTCTTATCATGGTCCTTTTCTACATTTTACATGACAATGCCATTTAAAAATATAAACATCAGCACTTATAATAATTTTTATTCTGCTCATTCAGTGGCAATAATTATTCTTCCAGTAGCAGTTTAAAAGCATTTAGAAAAATCGTTCTTTTGGTTGAACTGGGGTGACAATACTCATTAGCGTGAACTAAACCAAGGCGAACAGCACGCCAAGTTCCCCAACAGCAGCAAGATGAGATCCCCCCAGTCAACAGTCCGATCACAAGAGCCCCCATTCCTGCCTCACTGAGTGTAGCTGGCGCAGGGCCCAGGAACGCCTGTAACACAGGCATTAAAGCAACAACAGAACTCACCAATGACATGAAGGTCACTGTCAAGTACAACTGTAAAAGCAAAACAAAGTTCAGTTACAAAGCTAAGTAACAGGTTTGCAGACCGCGCTGATACTTTGAGGCTAGCGAGCTCGGTAAGTTCCTCAAACTCCAAATACTCCTTGTACAAATGGAGACGGGCAGAACAAACCTGCCGGGGTGGGAGGCCATGGCTGGTGCTTGGTAGGACACAGGGCACTCTGGACTGCGGAGCAATCAATTTAGAAGGGCCCTTCCAGCTATGCCACGTGACGCACAAGCATCACCAGGGATTACAAATTGAAGAAAAATGTGAAGGCTGAATAGATCCCAAATTTCAGCAAGTAGACCAACAAAATACGGACTGCAAACCCCTTCATCCCCTTCTTTGGAGGTGGCCACTAAGCCGAAGAAGTTAGTACCTTCTTCCACTGCAAACCCTTCTGTGATCGGGATAACTTTCTCCAGCCAGACATCCTCAGCTGTTATGGCCATCCGCCGGTGAGTGTATACATAGATCCTGCAAGCACGGAGCAGACACGGGGGTAACGCCTCCTCGATTCTGGCATCTCTGCAGGTATGGACAGACCCCATCCCATCCAGCAGCGCCTGCTAGCGCAGCCTCATGCAAACCCCAAAGCAACTCCTCAACCATGTGCCCACTCGCCTGCTTACCCCGCCACTTAAATAAGAAGGTATTTATGTTACTGGCAAAACGCACCAGACCAAAACCTCTCGCGCCTGGGCTTTTCTCACTAGCCACCCGCAATGTGCAGCAGGAGAAGTGCCAAGGCACAACGCCTTCAAATCACTGGCCCACTGGCCTCCACCCCGGTAGAAAGTCTTTGGGATAGGAAGGAGTTTCCAAGGCCTGTAAGAGACCTGCAGAGCTCTCGGCTTTTCTGCAGATGTTCCTACTACCAGGACCACCCTGCCCTCCCTCCCCACGCAGCCACCCCGCCGACACGGCCCCCGGCACCTACGCGTGCTGCCCGCAGCTCTCCACCAGGCCCAGGAGCCGGCTCTCCACGCTCTCCCCCGCAGCCAGGACGCCCTGCACCGCCTTCAGCCCAGGGTCAAGGAACAGTGGAGAGAGGCGGGAGCCCCGCGGGCCGCCAGAAGCGGGCGGGAGGGGAGGGGAGGGAACCCGGTCGCCCCCGCACCGGCTGCGCACGTCGAGGCTGAAGCGAAGGATACGATGCGGCACGTCGCGCCCTGCGCCAGGCTCTCCTGGATGGCGACCGACTGGTCCATCCCCCCGGCCCGGCCGCCCGGCGTGGCTGTCCCGACGCGTCGCGCCCGGCCCGCGGCGCCCCCCGCCCCCCTCCGCCGCCGGCACCGCCCCGCTCGGCCGCCCCGCGCCCTCCGCCGCCCGCAGCCCTCCCGGCCCGGCCGCGCGGCCCCTGGCCTGCACCCGGGCGCTCCACTAGCCCTGCGAGACCGGCCCCGGGCGCGCCCCCGCGCTGCCGCTCGCCGGGACGGCGCCGGAGGCGGAATGACGCGCCGGGGCCGCGCCGGGGGGAGCCGCCGCCACGGGCCCCCGGAAGTAACGGCGGCGTCCCGGGGCCCGCAGGGGCCCCGCGCCGTGCGGGGGCATCGCACCGGCAGCCGCAGGGCGGTTCCCCCGCCGCGGGACAGCCCGGCGCCGCTCCCCGCCCGGGGCCGGGGGCTCACGGCCGAGCGCGCCCTGCACGGCGCGGCGCGAGCGGCCGAGAAGGCAGGAACCGGCGGGGCCGGCGGGCAGCGGCCGGGCGCCGGGAGCGTCCTGCGGCCCTCTCCCGAAGCGGGGGGGCTCTGGGGTCGGCGGGAAGCTGGAAGGGTTAATTTCCTGGTAAGGTCGGGAGATGCTCTTTTTTCAGTAGCACCCTGAATTAATTTGTAGTTGAATTTCAAGAAGCCAACTTTTGAGCTGCCGGTTTATTATGCAAATGAGTTACTGCAGGGTGTGTAAGCAGGTGCTAGAAGATGTCGCCAGACATTGTCTTTTGCAGAGTAGAGATACGACAGTTTGGCCTAAGTCAGCTTTTCCACAGATGTAGGAGCATTAGCCAAGATCTAGAGATCAGGAAAAAACCAAGCAGTCTCTGTTAAAGTAACCACGCTGCTGTCTGCCTTTCCGCTCTCTTCTCTGCGCTCCAGCAGCCGTGCAGAAAGGATGAGAGACTGCAAAGAGGAAACGAAAGGAGAACAGTCTGAAATATCTGCTGTAAAGGCTAAACCTCTATTCTTACAAGAAATGCAGTGCTGGATGGTATTTTTGAGATAGAACAACCCTGGGTTTCACCCTGTTTTCATTTGCTATGGATATGCTGACATTGTGGCCTGAAACAAATTTAAAACATGCCCCAAACCCTGTGCTGCGGTTTCGATGCACCAGAACAGCAGGCTGGTTGAGGCTGCCCTGCAACGTGGAAGGGGCCGGCTGCCGTTTCAGTCTGGCTTTTTTCATCTAGTCCCACATCCGCTGCACAAGAACTCGGCCTGCGGCACCTTGTAAGGGCTGGCAGAGCAAAGCCTTTCTGCTGGTGAAAGCGCGAGGCTGCGCGGGCCGGCCAGCGCTGCGCCTCGGACCAGCACACCCAGGCTGTCCCTCCCCTTCCCACAAGTTGTGTCATGTTCAGCCACACTCAAAACACCCCTGTCACTGAGCAGGGGGCCCTGCAATCTTTAGAGAGACAACAGTGACAGAGGACAGCAGAGTGTGTGTTTGCACGATGGGCAGCGCATTGACACTGGTGAATTCTGCAGCAGCTCCGTGTGATGCAATAACAGGCTGGGGGGAGCGCGGGGGGTGGTTCACGTTACAGGCCAATGCTGACGTCTCTGCTCTACCTTTAGCAATAGAGAATCACAGATGTGATACAGGATCGTCTGAAACATGAGACACTTTTAGATTAATCCCATTTTCCTGCCTAAGAATTGGAGATGAAACAGAATTACTAATTTTACCTACCCAAACATGAGATATTTCAATACCACAGCAGTTTTAAACTAACAAGTAAGAGGGTGCCCAGAAAGGCTGTGCTGCAAGCAGATTATTAACTAGAGCAGACCCTGTGCCTTCAGTCAAGGCAGAATTTGCTCGTTCTTAAGCAGGCTTAACACCCTCTTGTTCTTACTCCTGAGGTCACTCATCCCAGCATCTGCAGTCCCAGCAGCACAGACGCACACACTGCAGCAGCTCTCAGAAACCGTAATTAGCTTGCAAGTCTCACAAGCCTACAGGTTTTTGGCAGGGCAGGGAAGAATACCTCTTTGTACCTAGCTTAGTGCATAGATTAAGTGCTTTTCCTCTGGATACACTGGGGGAGTCTCGATTACAAGTATTTAAGATTCACTGAAATGTAAGACACTGAACAGGAGCCAGGACTCACCAGTCCTGGGCAGGTGGAGCTTAGGGATGGGAGGTGGATTTGGGATCAGCAGCAGGGTCCTGCGCAGGGCAGCTACCAAGCCAAGCGTAGTGAACTCCAAGCAAGTGTAGCTGCCCACGAGCAGACACAGAGGGCCAGCCAGAGGAGCAGGGGCCATGGCCCTCTGCTAGTTGTGCAAGAGTGGCAGTCGTGTGCTACCATGCTGCATGAGCAGCCCCAGGGGAAAGAAGTTTTCCTTCCATAGGCTTCAGGCACAGCTTCAAGCTCAGCCAGCCCGTCAGTAACCTGTACCCTGCCAGCTGGGCCAGGAGGGCCCCAGCCCTTAGGGCAGCTACATGAGCTGCTGTTGGAAAGACAAGGGGAAAAACTACTGCTGCTTAAGTGTGCTAACAAAAGGGCTTTCCTGCCTAACTAGCCACCCAGGAAAGGGGCACAAGAGGAGACCTGGCTTTTGCCACATGCTTCAGGGTCCCTTGCACACGATACTGGCTTAGGTACAAAGGGCTGCTCGTGAAGCACAAGCGAGGCACTGGGGCACCAGAAATTCATCCTCTCCAGTTGCAACCCAGAAAAGACTTGAACTGGGACTGGGAAGCAGGTGGAAATGGTGCCGTAACAGTGGAAAGGGAAGAGCATCTCACGGAAGAGGGCATCCCACAGGGCAGTTGCTCAGATCCCCCCAGCTCTGCAGGAGCTTGGGCAGGGAACCAGTGTCATCGCTGTGACCAGCCAGAGGTATGAAGCAGAGCGCTGGCTCACCACACCGAGAGGGAACCCAGGTCAGGACTTGCCATTCACTGAGCAGCTCAAAAACGGGAGGAACCATCCCTGGGTAGAGCACCCGAGCAGACGCCCACAGCCTCTTCTCGAAGCAGAGTGCGCAGGAACGTTGTGCTGCAGCACAACACGAACAGAGACTGGAGCCTATCGGCAACCCGCAGCCACTGCCACCATGTTTCGCTCAGAGGCCTGGGGTCGCCCCGTGGGCGGGAGGCACCTGCACAGGGGGAGAAGCAGCCACCTGCAACTGGGCCACCTTGTTCCTGGGACAGGGACGTAACAGAGTGCGTTCGATAGCAGCCTTAGCTGAAGTCAGAGAGAGACAGGGATCCTAACGAGCGCTGCAGAGCTCCGCTGCAGGAGAGCAGGCTGCGGAGCACCCGGACTGCTGCTTACCCCCAGAGGGAAGCTGAGACCCTGTAATTCAGGAGCAGGACCACCCCACATGACACGAGCTTCAAGAGCAGGGCCGGAGTCACCTGCCCAGCGCTATTGACATGAACTTTGCCATCCAGTTTCAGACAGCTGGCTTTCAGGGTAGCTGGGCAGCACTCCTGGTAACAGGCAGCCTTCATCCCACCAGCACAGACTGGTTTGGCAGCCTTGCAGGCTCTGCTACATCCCGCCATGTAATTCAAGCCCATCTTCTTCATCTGGAAGGAGGAGAGAGACATTAGCCTGGGGGTCCTGCCAAGCCTTTAGTATTCACATTACAGGGAGGCACCCGGGCTCCTGGGCACATCCCAGCTCATGAGCTGTTCTGCTTTTTAGCCCCAAGGCCATACCTCACAGAAGTCATGCCCAACAATGCATCTAGCAACAGTCGTCTTGCCTTTGAAACAACCGTCCCCGTGACAGGAGAATGCTGCACACACTTTCCCCTACAAGAGAGGACCAGAGGAGACACCGTATATTCATCGGTCCAGAGAGCAGGACTCCCAGGACAAGAAACGAACTTCAGACAGCCCTTCTTTCCTGAGGGCTCCTTTCTAAATCCCCCTCTGTTCTTGGTATTTGGCCACTGCTATCTCAGACGTTTTTAGGTACAGAGAGATAAAAGACTAACAGCACCCCATCTGACACTGCAGGAAACTTTAGTGAAACACCAGCATAGCAAACAAGTTTCAAACCTCCTTTTCCTTCCTCTTGACAGGGCTCTGCAAAGATAAGCACCTTCCCCTTCACGTAGGCTCAGGAGAAAGGCTACAGTGCCCCATCAGTCCCTGCGCCCTCCCTGCGGCTGTGAGGAAGGCTCACCATGCAGTGGGTTCAAACTGCTTGAACTGATGTAAGTGCTGGCCTTGGGAAAAATCCTGTTTGACAGAGCTTGTTACTCTGGATTCTTTCTTTTCAAAGCTCATTAAGGATTTGTTCCCCTTCCCGAGGCAGCTTTTGACCCTATAAAGCAGGTGCAGGAGGGACCTTCCCCTCTCCCCCCGCTCAGGTGGGAGCTCAGCCGTCCCAGCAGCCCCCAGGAGAGCCTGTGGCCGCAGCGGCGTCTGCCCGGCCAGTACCTACGTTTCGGGGGGGAGCTCGGGTGGTGGTGGTGGTGGTGGTGGTGGTGGTCGTAGGCGGTGCAGTGGCAGGTGGCAGGTCACCTGCAGACACACAAGGAGCCCTGTGAGGCTGCGCCCAGCACACAGCCCGCGCAGAGCCCTCCACAGCCACACAACTGGACAGATTCACCCGTGCGGCTGACGCTGCGGCCGGAGCTGCTGGGCCACCCCTTCCCTTCACCCCAGCTCTGAAGGACTGGGTTCTTGACCCAGGGCAGAGGAGACGTGGCGATGCAGCCACAGCCAGCCCTCTGCAATGGGTTTTTGCCCACCCGTCTCCCTCCTGTGCAGCAGAATTAACCTCAGACCGCCACCGGGGACCCTGCGGGCAGTTACCATAGGAGCTGGCATTGAGCTGCAGGCAGAGGGGAGAGTTGCAGCAGTCCAGGGCGCAGTGCTGCGTGCTCACACTGCTGTTGGTCCTGCACATCTCTGTGCCGCATGCACTGCTGCACCTGGCTGTGTAGTTCGTGCTGGAGAAACGATAAAGCTGCAATAGCAGAGCCAAAGGAAAAAATGCTAGGAGTGTGAAGATATGCCATTACGAAGGAGCAAAAATAACTGACAGACTGCAACAGAGAGAGAGAAGGGAAAGAGGGGATTGACACAGACTTAATAGAGTACTGTGGATTCCTGATATAAAGAAGGGGAAAACAGACTTTCCCTATCACAGCCCCCCTGCACCTCCGTCTCAGCAAGCTCCGTACCTCACAGTAAGTCTCATTATGGCAGGTCACCGTTTCGTTGGCATGGGCTTCAGCCTGGTAACACCTCTCCCCAGAGCACTGAAAGCTCTGGCAGGTGAGCTGGAGGGAGAACACATCAGAGTGTCACCGTGCAGCGAAGCCTCCTTGCACGGCACCACGGTGCTGTCCCCAACCATGGCCTCGCTGTCTGGAGGGGCTGCCTCTGTGCACCCACCCGCCATGCCCGAGTTGCTCCCCTTCCACCCCAGGACTCCTCTCATGGGACTCCTGGCTCCCGCAAGAGACCAGTCAGGCTAGAGACTCTGTCTGTGGGGCTGTAACAGCCCAGCCAACGGCCCTCTTTCCTTTCCTTTCCTTACCGGTGTTTCTTCTGTACTGTTCACAGAGGCGTTGGCAGCCACCGAGGCGTTGGTGGCGGCGTTGTGCTCTGGAAGACACAAAATTCCCCCTTGGTGAAGGAAAAACCAACCTCATGCTCAGCAAGCCCTGCATCCCCTCCTGAGCCTCTGCAGGGTCCTTTGCATCTGCGGGAAGCATCCGTCACACTGTGGTTGGGATGTGGATGGCAGTAAGTGACAGGATGTCCCAAACAAGGTCTGTTTGCAGCCAGTGAGCGGGCGGCCCGACAAGCAAGTCAGAGACAACAGACTACCGCAGCAGCACTATGGACAGATTTTATAACAGCTTCTCCCTCCCCCTTCCCGCCACACTGCCTGTGAAGAACAGGCTTTTCTGGAGTCAAAACCTTGAAAAAAGGTTCCTCAGTGCAGCTCCATCCTACAGAATACACCCTGGATGGACAGGGACAAAGTCCCCATTGCACCACACTGCCTTTGCCCTGCTCCCCACAGGAGCCCCAGGTTTCCCTTGGGGTGCAGAGCTCACCTGCTGTGGCAAGAGGGTCCTGGACGCAGAGGTGCAGAGCCAAGATGCAGAGCAGCAGGCCTGGAATGGAGGGGGAATGACTGAGACCCCCACATCTGCCGCCCACTTTACCCACAGCCCAAAGAGCCTCCCCAGTAGCACGGGCAGCTCACTCTTGAAACACCCAATCCAGCCCCCACCAGCCTCCCTGGAGCAGGGTGGTGGCCAGTTCCCCACAGACACACCTAAGGTAAGGGACCCATGCTGGCCACAGGGGACCAGCCCTGCTGCAGAAAGAACCCCCCCCAGCTGCCCAGAGCCCCAGGTGACCAGCAGCCGCCCCTCGCCCCAGGGAGCCTCTGGCACAGCCTCCGGCAGCTGGGGCAGGGACGGGCATCCTGGGCATGCCAGGACGGATGCCGCTCTCCATGCTGTGGCAGAGCCCCTGTTACCTTGAACAGAGGGGACGAGCCATCGGCAACCTGCCATCTTCATCCACCAGCAATTTCACCTGGGACCTGGCAGGAAGAGGCACGATCAGAGCTGGGCAGCAGGAAGCTCCTGCCTGCATTGCTGCTGAGTGCCGCGGTTGGCTGCTGGAGGGTGCAGGGAGCTGCCCCACAGAGGTGCGGGGCAGACACCCCAGTACAGGTCTGCACTCTACCTCCAGTACGAGCCCCACGGCCGCAGCACAGTGCTGCGCACGGCTGCATGCTCGCAGGAGCAGTGCTCAGCCGCGCAGGCTCAGCCCCAGGATGTCCACAGTCGCTCCCTCCCGAGAGGCTCTCCAAAACCACCGACGCTGCCACAGCCGCCTGCTGCTGACGGGGCCCAGGGGCACAGCACAGCTGCTGGAGAGCAGGAGCGCCCCGGGGAGCCACATGCTCCCGTTGGTGTGGTAACCCTCCTCCCTCCTCCGGTGCTCTCAGGCAATACGCAGAGCTGCAGGCAGCTGCCAGGAGCACAAAAGGCAGGGTAGTTTCGGATGACACTTGGCACCACGCAGCAGTTTGCTGATGCTGTTGCAAATGAAGATGTGACCCACTGGCAGCAGCACCCATCACGGGAGGACCCAAGCCCACCAGCCCTCAGAGCTCAGGGCAGCAAGAGGGACCCTCCATAGCAGTCCTTGCTGTGGATGGACAGAGAAAGTCTCGTGTGAAAAACACCCATTTCCAGACATACCCACGCAACAGGCCCTCAGGACCTGGCAAAGAGCAAAACACAGGCCTATTAGTTCTGGCACACAACTCACATGGAACATAAACAGGAACATTTACAGCTAAAGTGGTTTTCCCTAGCAAGAGGTGGAAATGCTCTGGATCATAAAGAGCTGTTGCACCGCCAACGCTCAAATATTTCTGGTTAACTCAAAATAAACAGTCACATCCTTCCCACCTGTCCATCTCTGCGTGTGTCTCCCCTCCCTGCCAGCCCACACCGCAGCCCCCCAGCCCAGGAGGGTGGCATACACATGCCTTTCGCGCAGGATTTCCCACCTGCCCAGCCTGGGCGCCACGGCCCTCAGACTGCGAGCGGCTCGCTGCCCGGACTGAGCACGGAAACCAGGCAGCACCTCTGGGAAGGCAACACAGGCCGGCCAGACAGGGCAGGAGGCACATCTGCCGTGACACAAGAGCTGCCTGGCAAAGCTGCTGCAGCAGCTTGCTCCTGAGGGTGGGCACAGGAGCCACCGCTGCTTCACGGCGGGGAGAACGGGGTTTTGCCAACAGCAGCTAGGCTTCGTGACGGAGCGGGTTCAATGGACAGAGGTTTTCTGCTGTGAAGCTCCTGGTTACGTCCTTCCATATGCCTCCACACTGCTGTCAAGTCCTGACTACAAAGAGGTGTCTGCACAGCTTTTCACCGCCCCCATGGTTTGGGAAATTCTACCTGCTTTGGTGCTTCTCATGACACCCAGCTCTCCATTGTAGGAATCTCTCCGCTTTCATTCAAAATCTTTACCTGTTTAGCTAAGGAAACAGTAGAGACGTGACTCCAAACAGGCTCCATGGCCAAGTTCTCCAAGGAGAACTGTAACACTCCCCTCCTGTCTTGATTTAGGCCCAGTTAGCATTCCCCAAGGACCTGGAATGGCTGAAGCTTGCGTACAGAGTGAAAGAGAAGACAATGCACGCTGGCATCTCTCTCGCCTTCCAAACCAGGGCAGCCACCACCCAGGCCAGGTTTGGACACCCTTACAGAGCAGGGTCCCAGTCCAGCACAGCCCAGCTCAGCTCCAGGGCAGGCTAGGAACAAACGCCCACCAGACACAGCCTCATCCCAAGGAGAAAAACTTTCCCCCAGGGGACAGAAAGGAAAGAGCCCACAGCATTGACTCACCCTGTCCGTCTGCTCCCTGAAGCCCCAGCGAAAGCCTGTAGCCACTGGAGCAGTGGAGAGCCTCCGAGCACCGACAGCAGCTGCGGTACCTGCCGCGCAGGCTCGCACCCTGGTGCCAGCAACCAGCCCCACCCCTGCCAACCACCGGCTGCGCAAACCATCACCCGGGGGAAGTGTTTGTTACCTGCGGCTCCACGGCATCTGGGGATGCAAACAGCCCTCCACAGCGACAACAGAGAAAGGGTTTTTCTGAGGCTAGAGGTGTCACACAACTCTATACCAAAATGAAACCCCACCTGAGGGGCCGGAGGGGGCACGAGGACTGCCACAGTGCTGGAGAAATTACCACAAACTGCCCACACAGCCCAACCTAAATCAAGCTCTATTATTAATTCCCTGAAAAACTCCCAGTGGCCAAACCTCCACAGGGAGACAGACGTGAGGTAAAAGCAGCAATGCAAGCCAAATAAATTTGTTTTGCAAAGGAGCCCAAAGAAAACCATATGCTTACAGAAAGAGGGAGTACAGGACCGTTACTCGTTGTCAGCATGCAATGTTCATGTGTGCTTTACAGAAAGTCAATCTTCATCACAAAAATTGCCATCAGAACGGGAATAAGAGAGAAGCAATTGTTTCTGACAATTCAAACTGCGTAAAAAATTCTACATTTTAAAAATACATTTTAAAAATACCATAATCAAATCTCTTCCTTCCAGCATACGAAAGGAGACAAGTTTCTCAGCACTTCCTAAATTAAAACAGTTTATTTTTCAAGGTTTTTTTTTTTAGTATAAAATAACGTCACAAGTCTGCTTTTCACAAGGGGCTTACTAGAAAGTGATTCTATAAAGTATCCTTGAAATCTATATTCATGCACATAGAAAATCCAGAAACTGAAGAAGAGTCAGAGCTGCTGACGACACATCTCCGCTTGCTTTTCAGATGTGAAATCCTTCACCTGGGAAAAGCTACAGCAGCCCTTGACGTTTCAAGTCTTCATAGGTCTTTTTATTCACCACGTTCCCACTGGAATCCTCATATTCCTCCTAGAATGGAATGAACAATTTAGCAACACCTGGACACAGCCTGACTCGGGTTGTACTACAGCATTTGAACTGTAGCTCCAGCAGCACCTACTGAACACGACCATCCTGCCAAGAACCTCTCTACATGAAGGTATGCAGTGGATCTACCCGCAGGCTCCAGAGCTTATCCAGAGTCAGAATAATTACAAGCTGTGCTACAGGCTGTATTTCCCATGGTTGCCCTGCATACTGTTGAAAACTGGTTTGAGACAGAAGTTTAAGAAAAGGCACTAGTGTAAGTGCACACACGGCTCACAACAGTTCCTTTTTCTTCTCACAAAGCAAAGATAACATTGGTACTGTAAAGCAGTGTATTAAAAGATTCGTACACAAAGGGCTGAGTCTGTCCTATCAGAACTACTTTCCAATACAGCACAAGAAGTGCTTTTCATACATCACCACTAACAGGAGCTGTGCAACCAGCAGCATAGGCTCCTGCTTCTCTCTCCAGCATGCAGGGGACTCTCTTAGAAACTCTCTTGACAGAGCCAGACAGTTCATGCAAGGTAAATGGGGGGTTCCTATGTACACAGGACCAGAGACATCCAAACGCCTCTATAACATCTCACCTCTGTATCAGGCTGCCATCTCTCTGAAGCCTTCTGTTGTTTCAGCTTTGCCCACACTGTAAATACAAAGTCATACAGGATCTGATGCCGTTTCCCTTAAGATACTAGTTTTTAATTTAGTAAAATATATATGTGAGCTTTTTTTTTTCCTTTCCTTTAAAACACTGTCACTTCAGCAGTCCAGGAATGTATCTAATATCCATTACAAATGTATCATACCCCTGTACGGTTTACTGAAAGGCACAAGAACTAAAGCAAACAAGGCTTTAAAGTGATCATTCAGGATGGGACACCACAGACAAAGGTCCAAAAACACTACTTCAGAGATACAGCTCCAAAGGTAATAATAGCTTGTTTGGGAAATCAAGGCTTTACCTGTTTGGTTTCTTCTAGGCAAGAATTAATTTACCTCCAGGAACCATAATCTGTATCTATTAACCTAAGCGGGGTAGATTCAAGAAACCACCTCTGCATGAGGCAGCCTCCTCAAAACATGAGCACAGATTAGCAGCATTAAATTATAATCACTGTAAGTCTTAAGTACTGTAGGCTTTCAAAATCTGCCTATAGCCTCTACCATTTCTGAAGGTTTTTCTGGCTTCCCCATGAAGATGTTGACGAACATCAATTAAGTAAGAGTTACACAGAATGATGGAGCCACACTCTACCTAAAGAAATGGTGGCTCATTGCACTTGGCTGGTATTTCATACACAAAGCATTACAGACAAAACAGCTGGCAACACATGAACAGGTCGCTGGCAATCCCAGCAAGCATCTACTCTTGCAGGTACAAATTAAAAAAGCCATTCTCCTTTTATGAGCTGGGTTGCTCTTAACATGCACCATTATTTCCTACCCTCTTTCCCGAAACTAGTCTCTGGTCATAGGGTAAAACAAATTTTTGGCGAGGGCTAATATGAGCGTTCTTATGCCACATGTTCCCTGTTCTGCCACCACTACTTACGTGAGACTGCATCCTCAATCTGTGTGACATTGGCAAAATGTGCAGTGTTGGGAATGCCCAGGCATCTCATCCCGTGAGCATGTCGCCACTCCTGGGGAGAAGAGGCAAGAGGTACGAGAGGGAATGCCACTTCACCCGCAATGCCAAAGACTAAAAGACATGTTAACATCTGGACAGGGTGAAACAAATACTATCAAAACACAAATCTACCGGTCCTAAAAACCTCTATAAAAATATTTTTTCTGTATTTTAGACAGCAATAATAGACTGGCAGTCAACAGGCACTCTGCACCAATCAGACCTGTATACTGGAGTTAGTGTTCAAACAAGAAGGGACCGTATAGAAATTTGCAGAAGAGACCTTAGAACGCCCTACATAATTTATAGTTCCAATTGCATGGCCCTGCAGCATCAGCCTGGACCCACATTTTAGAAGTGGAAGAAGTGCCACTCAGGCACTTCAGTGATTTACTAGTTACTTATTACAAAGATTATCTGAACATAGCACTGATCTTTTTGTAGCAAAACATTACTTACTGCAAAGTGACGCTGAAAAGCTTTGGGCCCTCGGTAGGTGTAGTTACCACAAATCTCACAATTATAGTTGATGTTTAAACCATGTAATTTATATAACCAGTATGGGATTGGCTGACAAGCAAAGAGAAACAAAGATTAGGCCAAATGGCAAGGCAGGCTCAAACAGAAGAGTAGTGTGGAGTCAGTGACATCTCCCGCTTTTCCAGTCCTGACAATCTCAGTTACCTTGCCATCCCAACCAAGAGGCAGATTTTTAGGATTATAAATGATTTCATTTTCTTCATCTTCACTCTCACTCTCACTGATCTGCTCTTCCTCCTCCTCCTCCCTCTCTTCCCCTGTCCGGGCTTGCTTACGCTGCACATTCTCGTGAGTGAGGTGTCTCTGTTCCTAGAGTGTGAGAAAAGAGAAGGAATTGTTCACACAACACGACAGCAACAAAATAAGGGCAAACTCTTGCAGTGTGAAACACTTCCTCAATGTACAGAGGGAGGGGAATGGAAGACCAGTACGAAACACAGAACTATCATTTTATTTAGCACAACAACTTAAGTTTTTAGTATAACATTTCCTACTTCCAAAGAATGAAAAACTTGTACTACCATTAGCACTTCCAATATGGCAAGCTAACAGCAACAGCCACCCTGCTAAAAGCAATCACCCCAAACTGAAGCAAAGACTTAAGGCAAGCATCAAGGCAGGACAAGTAAAGGTTTGCAATACCCTGTGACTTAGGCATAAAATAGAAATTATCTACATTGATGTGGTGCCTAGAAGAAGAGAAGAAAAAAAAGAAGAAAAGGCAGGCTTCCTCAAGCGAACATGTAGCCTCTGTACCTGGGTCTGTTCACAAAAGCCTGCCAAATAATTAGCTAATGGAAAGATAAGTGTAATCCATCATATTCTACCTACTGACAGAAAAAGCTATCTGCTAACACGCACTTTAAAACATTATGTCTCTGGACATGAAAATAACTCTTCTGGGCATGCTGTCTATGAAAGCACTGGGTAAAGATGTGGATGACTTTTCAGTCACTATTTGACATTTCTGAAATAAAAAGCTCAAAGATAAAATAAAATCCTTACCCCAAGAACTTCTACATACTCATAAATCTGAGCTTCCAGGAATGCAAGATCTTTATTTCTTTCAGTGTCTCTGGAAACAGATAAAGAAACTTGATGAAGTCCATTCCAGAACTGCAAACATCATGTGTACACTGAACTCCTAAAGACATATTTGACTTGTATACAGCAAGAAAACAGAAACAAGTACCAAACAGCTCATGTAAACTAAACTACACACAAACCATTCAGCTCTGATATCTTCCATTTGGTTCAGGCCTATTTGGTCCAACATGAAAAGCTCCTAATACTCCAAGAATCTCTCTGTCACGACTATACAAGAGCGATGTCTATAGAATACTTCTCATCCAAGTGAAGAAAACAACACCAACCTGAGAATGACCTTTAGGAACTCACCTTTTGCTTCCTTTTGTCTTTGGATTCTTCGCAAACAAGGAAGGATCAAGTGCTTCTAGGGATTTGCCTTTAGTGCTAAAAAGTCTCTGAGCACGCTCTTCCAGAGTCCTATGGAGAAGCAGGGAGGAGACGAGTCCAAACCATAGTTTTACATTTCCTGAGAACTATTTGAATTCATGCAACAAAATTCTAAATTTAGCTTTTAAGAGATCATGAGATTTCCTATTATCTTTGTCTTCATTCCTTAAGCCAAATTCTTCTATATAAGAGACTTCAGTACAGGACACTTTTCAAAACAGTAGATCGCAGTATCCCCCGATTGGTTCTCAATGTTTCTTCTTTCCTACACCATTAAAGTATTTCTTATACAATAGAGATGACAAAACAAGTATCCCATAAAGGAATGCAAGACAGGAAGATCTCAAAAAATGAAAAGTAACTATAGAAAAAACTGCACCTTACCCGCCACATTTTAGTCCCAGGGCCAGTAAAGCTGATTTTAATCTGTCCAATCCCAGGGAGGCCAACTCCTGTTCAATTAAAGTAAATCACAATAAGAGAGAAGGTATTAAACAAATATAATGGACATACATCCATATTGTAACTCATCAAAAAAGAAAAAAATCCCAAACAACAAACTATTCAAGAAAGGACTATCAAGAGTGCACCACTCCTCACTGAAAAATGAGGAATGTGACAAATCTAACCAGATCTTTCAAGTTACATCTCCCTAATGGGAGAAATTAAATCATCAGCATAATCAAAGTTTTATTCAGAGAGCACAGAGCTAGAGGTGAAAGCGCAGCAAGTAAAATTATGAAAAGAAACAAAACGACTAAGCTTCCACCTGCTCAAGATTTAGCACTAAGTGCAGAGCACTGAAAACGTACCTCCCAAGAGGAAAATGCTGAGAGATCCAGGTGGGCTCCCGCGTGAGTGAGTGCACTGCTGGTCTCTTTCTGCCAAGAAAAAACACATGCAAAATCTTTGTGACATCCTATAACACTTCATGCAATGTAATATTCTAACCTCAAGAAAAGCAGTTCATTTCACAGAGAAAAATTCTCTCACTAAACTGAGCAATGAAACAATAGAGAAGATACAGAATAAGCAAACCTTAAAAAAGGTTCATTTCAAACCGGTTACATTGATTTTCAAATTCAAGTCAGTATTAAATTGCATCTTTATGATACACCACTACACACCTGGCTATTAGACTTAACCTCACCGATGACTTTACACAAGTGATTCACGGAAAACCTATCACAAATACAGAAGCATTCACATGGGCTTAACAACTGCTCACCGGCCAGCCAGGGAACGTTCCATTTTCCCACTTCTTCTCAAACTCAGTCTGAATTTTCCCAAAAAGTTCATTCTGGTCCAGTAATGGTTTCACTCGATCTGTGTAATCCTGTAGGTACTCAAGAAGCATTTCAAGGTACCTGGCAGAGTAATCACGAGCACAGGTAATTCAGTATCAACCTCTAACATATTTCTCTAACCACACCTTCAGAAAGTAATTACCCTCTAGTACTCCAAAGGGAAGTCATCGAGATTATGACAGTTTTCAACACACGATTTCTAGATGCAGCCGTTACAAGGATAAAGTAAGGTCCTTCCACAGAGTAGAATATGCCTTTCCATATTTTTGCTGCGCTGCATGTCTTCTCAGGGCTCAGGCACACGACTGAGTTACTATAGCTCAGTGACCCAATTTACATGAGTTAAGTTTGACTGTTAATTATATTCTTAGCAGCAATTAAGAAGCAAATTCCTTCTCATCAACTGTCATAAAAGAAGCAGGTAGGCAAAAAGGCTCACCTCTTATATTCGGCATTTTTCCTCTCCTTGGGAATATCAAAGAGTTGGTCAAATGTGGATAAGTAAGTGATATAATCCAATTTCTAAGAACGAAGAAGTTTGAGTCAGACTTTATACACATGCAGCCAAATTAATATCCATTTTCCAGTTACCAGACCAGAAGAAAAGCACTAGCTCATGCCACTATTCTGGACTACAGAGGCCCGGAGTTCTCTGTGCGCTAACACATTGCCTTAGACACCTATCGGTACTCAGTAGCAGAAAACAGAGGCTTTTACAAGGCCACCATTAACAATAGAGAGATATCAACTGAAGAGAACAAAAGGAGAGTCATGAAGCAGCATTCAGAATTCAGATGCTGTCAAGCTGCATGTGCAACAAAGTGACTTTGAAATAGCTATTTGGAAATGAACTTATTTACTTAAGAAAAAAAAAAAAACCACAATAAATAACCATGAACCAACCAAAGAAAAACCCCTCGGCCTTAAGCACTGAAGTTGCCCAGACACATGCAGCCACCTACCTCGGATGATTTTAGATTAATGTACTTGAGATAACAATCATGCAGATCTAAGTATCGTCCATACCCTTCCTCATCCGTGAACTCCACCAGATCTGTAGGAAAGATCATGAAGAGCTTTATTATGAGCTTAATCTTCCCTGCTTATTATACATATGCTTTAGAACTCAAAAAGGATTAACTGTGGACTAATGTATGCTTAAGGAAGATGTTTACAATGGAAGTGGGATACTCATTGATCAGACATCGGACTGCTTCTCTGAGTAAGCAACCAGAACAGTCCTCAAGAGGAGCACCACCACTGTGGAATATTCCAGTGGGCTGCAGTTCAGAAGAATTTAAATGATAAAAGAACAATTTTCAGAAGTCATTTAGTAAAAGGGGGGTGGAACTCTGAAACATGCAAACCAGATCAAACAACTCATTAAATAATACCTCTCAAGCAAGCACCATATTTTCACTTAAACTGGCCACAGAGAAAAACTACAAACTTACTTTGAGCTTCTTCACTCGGGTTGTCTCTGGCCTTCAGCAGTTCCTCAAACTCCACTGACATCGGAACACAGATCTTCACAGAAGTTACAGAAAAAATGATTACTTCAGCTCATGTCCCAGAATAATGAATATAAAATCTCAATAGGTTGCAAACAATAAAACTGCTAACTGAAAACGTATCCAAAGCATTTCTTCACCATTGCTTTTGCACAAAGAAAAAAAGTCTGACTTTAGCCAGCATAAGAAAAGCAAGACCAAACGCCAGCTCAGCACTGAACGCTCCTGAGCTAACACACAGCAAGCAGAGAACACGGTTAGCATCTTGCATCTTCTCCTATTCATACCGCTCTCACAGGAGCTTACATACTGCCTCTGAAGCACTACCTAACCTTGAACATTTTCTTTTTTAAGTGACATTTTAGTGTCATTTTAATACTTGTGTATTAAGGCAATTAAACTGGAAAAAAAAAAGGTCTGTTTATTGTAGGGATAAGCTCCAACAGACCACAAATCACCTATTCTTATGAAGTAGAGAACTACTTACCTCATTTGGGTGCTTCCGGTGAAATTCCTTAATTTGTTTCAGTCTGTTGTAGAATTCTGCGAATTCATTTGGCCCTGAAATGGCACTGAGTTCTTCTTTCCGTAAGCTATGAGTTCATGAAAAAGGACAGATTACAAGTGGAAAGGAAAACATGTTGACACTGATACAATCTTTTTCCAGGTCCAGTGCTGCATTTTGATCACACAGAGCTCCAGTAAGACTGATTGCAAACCTCAGAAAGTCACATCAGATGTCACAGTCCGCCAGGCATACAGTTTGAGGCTCCGGGTCACATCTCACTGAACATGCCATAGTCTCCACTTACAAACCTTCACGGCAACTCACGGCCTCCCCCATGACTTAAACCAAGAAAATAGCAAAACGCGCATATCCAGCATGTACATATCCAATGTGCATTCTGGGTCCTGCTCTAGCAGGTTTAGTCTCCAACACGTGATTCCTGGGCTCACATACCAGTATTACTCCTCATATATTTACAATAGACTTAAAAGAGCCCCCAAGTTCTTCATCTGCAAAACACGCTCAGCAGACGCTCAGGTGCACACACACCGGACGAGGTGTTTGTACAAGCACTTACCCGTCCTTGTCGTCATACAAGTCTCTCAGGTTGCCGCTCACTTCCATGTACCTCTACAAAACAAAAGAAAGGCCCAAATGCCACAAAGGACGTCACCAGGGCCAGACCCGCTCATTCCCGGGAGCTCTGGCGGCACTAGCCAGAGGCCTGGTCTGCCCCGCGCTGCTCCCGACACCGCCCACCCCAGGCCTGCCGGGGCCGCCGCCCCCCGGGTCGCGGCGCACTCACGTCCTGCATGGCCCGCGTCCGGTGGTCCGAGTTGATCTGGTCGCGGAGCTGCGGGGACAGGCGCAGGGTTAGCGGGGAGAGGTGCAGGGTTGCCGCGGGCGCGGGCGCGGGCGCGGGCGCCCCCCCCTCCCCCCCGCGGCCCCGGACGCACCGTGGACTTCTTGGTGAGCATCTCCTTCACCATCACGTCCATGAGCCGCTCCCGCTCCTCGTGGTACCGCCGCTGCTGCTCTAGGATGGTCTCCATCCTCCCGCGCCCGCCCGGAAGCCGCCGCTGCGCCCTTCCGGTCCCGCCTGCGCCCCGCCGGAAGGTTCCGGCCCGGCCTGTGTCCCGCGGGAAGGCTCCGGCCCCGCCCGAGCCCGGCGCGGTGGTTCCGGCCCGGTGGTTCCGGCCCGGTGGCGGCGCTCGGCCGCGGTGTTAGCGGGGCGGGGCGCGGGGCAGCTCCGGTGCCCGGTGCCGGGGGAGAGGGGCCAGCCCCGGTAATGGGCTGCCAGGGTCGGGCCGCAGCGCACGGCTCGCAGCGGCACGGCCTCGGCCGCCCCGGGGCCGCCGACAGGAGGCGGCTTCGGCCCGGCCGTCCCCTGCGGCCCGGAGCCGCCTCGGGCCGCCGGGTCCCCGTTCCGCGGGCGGTTGCAGGCCGGTTCCTCTCGGTTCCTCCGGACACCCTCACGACGAGCCCCGAGCGTCAGCGCCCGGCAGCGGGGCTGCGCTGCCGGCCCAGCCCCGGGTCTCAGCCCCCGGCCCCGGCGCTGCAGGCTGGGCGCAGGGTTCCTGCCAGCGCGGCGGCTGCTGAGCGAAGCCCTGCGGAGCAGGAGGCCTCGGGGGCGTCCACGGCGGGTGAAGGACTGGCCCGGTGCCGCGGAGCTGCCCGGGCAGAGCCGCGGTGCGGGGCGACGAGCGGGCGCGGGTGCTGTCCCCCGGCCGTGGTGGTGACATGTGCCGCCTCTGCAGGGGTGCCACGGGGCTGCAGAGACCTGGCGGTGGCCCCGGCGCTTCCTCTGCAGATGGGAGCCGGGGGAAAGGGATTTCTGCTGCAGCGTTTGTTCCTTCACACACGTAACCTGCGCGGCTGTTTTAGGCGCAGTGATAAGGCACAGGATGGCTGCTAACCTGACGGCACACCCAAAGGAACAGCTTGCTGTTCTCTGTCCCATCTGCCCGCTCAAGAAAACAGCGGGTATGAGGCCAGTGGGGAGGTATTTCAGTGCCAAGAGCCGCTGCTGGAGGAAATCACAGGCCTGAAGACGGCAGTGGTACCCACCCGGCACGCTGCAGCCACGGCGGCAGGGTCAGAGGGAGGGAGGCAGGGCTCGGGCCACGTCAGAGGAGGCCTGAGGAGCTGGAGTCCCCTTGGAGAGGTCCCTGGCATTTCTGTGGTCTCAGCTCCCCGTTGCCTCAGCTGCGAGCAGCTATTTAGTCGTTCTGTTGCCAGGGAGAGACAGATGGTTGCGCAAGTGCCAGAAAAGCAACAACAAAACCAAAGGTGCCGACAGCATGACCTGGACAGAATCTGGGCACTGGAGCCCGCACAGGGGCTTGCAAAGCTCCCCGCCACCCCTTTTTCCACCGTTTCCACCAGTGCTGTTATTAACAGGCTCAACGGCCTGCTCTGGCACAGGCCTGGCAGCACACCGCGTGCCCCTCACTGCTGAGGCCACAGGGACACGCTGGCCAGGACCCTGGAGCCCCAGCTGGGTGGGTGTGTGCAGGCCGTGCCTCTGCTCCACCGCCGGACGACTCTGCTGCAAAGCACGGCTCCCTGGGACGGTGGCTGGGGGAGAGGGTGTCTCGCCGAGAGCCTACGTGTGTCAGCCTGGGGGCAGGGGACTGGTGGCAGGCAGGGCAGCAGCGGCCCCCCTCGCCTCCTGGGTGCCCCCTGCACTCCAGCCCAGGGCCAGGCCCTGGAGCTGCCCTTTCTGCAGGAGGGAACGGTCAAGAGAGAAAAGGGGCTGGAGAGGGAACCCCAGCAAGAGGCAGGCAGACCCCCGTGGCCAGGAGCGGGGCTGGCTGGCTGCACAAGGCCCTCTGCAAATGGCTTTCAGCAGAGGAAAGGGTTGCCACCTTGGCGACTGCTTACGCTTCCTAGTCTAGTAAATCAGAGTGAAGGAGAGTGTCATGATGTATGAGGCCATTAGCTTGAATTATACTCAGTTAGCAGTCACCAAGAAAATGCTGTTTTATGCGGAGCAGCTGGGCTCCGTGCTGTCCAGGCTGTGCAGAGAGATGGGGTGGGTGTGTGGCAGTCGCTGCCAGGGGACGAGGGAAAGCCTTGCGCCCAGGAGAACTGCGATGCTGCACAGCCCTGCCTGCCTGCCAGGAGTCCTGCCTGTCCCTCCGCGGCAGCGGCTGGACCCCAGCACGGCAGCAGCGCAGCCCAGCCCTGCCGGGCGCAGCGCCTGGGGGGTTTCTGCAGGCAAGAGCCCTCCCGGTGGCTGCCTTCCAAGCCCCTCCAGGGCTGCCCGCGGCTCTCCCCAGCACTGACCATATTTGGTGGCACAGACTGCCCCGAGATGCGGGCGTTGGATTTGGGATCAGGACTGACCCCAGCCTTGGTGGCACAATGACCTTTCTTGGGAAGCAACAGCAAAGTGGAGAAGGCAAAGTCAAAAGCAGGAGACACTTGTGAAACCATTCCCACCTCAGCAGGCAGCAGCCTCGGGGCAATCTTGAGGGGTGGGAAGGGGCTGGGCTGGTGTCAGAAGGTGGGAGAGAGGGGAATGGAGGAGGTAAATAGACACCCAAAAGTCCTGTTCCAAACACTGCTAGCACGGCTGCTTTCCGTAGTATTGTGCGTGCACAAATGCAACTGCGTGCACTCTGAAACAGCCTTGGCATGTCCCAGAAACTCAGCACAGCCTGAAATCCTCCCAGCCATGGACAACTGCCCCAAAACTCGCTCATACCCCCTGTGCAAGCACAGGGCATTCAGACAACATCCCCTCCCGCAGCCACCCAGCAACTCCACCCTGCAGAACATCCTTCAGCCATGCACCCACATGCTGCCGTCCGCATACGCGCGCTCTTCCTCTCTGCTGCAGCATTGCTGCAGAACATACGCAACAAGGACAGAGAAAACAGGAAGCAGTACTTAGAAAATGTCATGGCTTTAATTACCCTTACCAAAATTATTGTGAGCTTGCTTAAGTAAACATTCACCCTGCATGTTCCAGGACCCGTCTGGAAGCAGAAGGCAGCCTTCATGCAGCATCAGGGCCTCTGCCTTCTGGGAGTGCTGCTCCTCAGGGCTTGCCCGGGGACTGGCGGGCAGCATGGGTGTCCAGCCCACACAGCACTGGGTGCTGAAAGCCAAGGCAGAGCGTGCGGTGAGTCTGAGCTACCTGCAAGTCTGCCTCCACCCTGTCTTCCTGAGAAAACTCTTGAGCTGCCGGAAGCAGGACAGACGGGGTCTCGCAGGCATTGTCGCTTAGCCCAGACACAGTTGTTATCCAGAGCACACGGCTTGTAAAATCACCTCCTGCAGCTGGGTTTGAGGTGAGGGCTGAACGCAGGGCAGGGAGGGAATGCCCAGGCTTGGCACCGCTGGGTGTCCCTGTCACCTGTGCTCATCACAGCCACCCAGGCAGAGCTCCTGGCCCCGCGGCCGGCACCATGCGCCCACCCCACCTCAAGCCCCCGCGCCCCTGCGGCCGGGCAGGAAAACTCTCCCCATCCCACACAGGTGGGGTGCCAGCGGCTGGCGGAGTTGACAGGCTCCAGCAGCGTTACACGGTCATGAATCAGAGTGCAAACTGGAACACGCCTGAAAGAAATAAGCATGTAGGATCTGTTATGCAGCCCTCACTCTGCCTCTCATGGGTCAGAGCTGTTGCCCTTGGTAGCTGGGAAATGTAGCCTTGTCTGACAGGCTTTCAACAACATGACTGTGCTTGAGTGACACGATCCTGGTGGAAGTCCTCCCATAGAAACCATGGCTGCAACCTTCCACTTTCACTTGGATTTTAATTGCCTTCTTCAGATCCACCCTAAATGCCAAGGAGAGATCATGCCAGTGCTTTGCCCCCACTTTGCCAAATGCAAAGCTATAATTAAATTTTAACTCACAAATAAATTATTCATATTTTTCTACCACGCATGATAAATTACTTTAAGCCAAAAGCAACAACAAAAAAATCGGGCTTAATTATGGCAGACAAACATGATCCTGCCCTGGGAACAGCCAATTGACTGAGGAGAGAATGGTACCAAAGGTAAGAATATTGTCTTTAATTACTCTCTTGCACTACAAGCTGCCCCAAAGTACGTCATTTCATCCTCATGAATGCCTGTCTAAAAATAAAAACGGAGATAAGATTCTGAACTTAGTGTTCTTCCATTTCCCTTTGCATGAAACTTCACCCCTGGACAGGGAAGGAGTTGAAATCTAGCAATGTCCCATCCAGCCACATGGCCTCTTGTATTTTGGGCTGCTGGCGTTAGGAGGGTCGAGGTGGGACAAGACCAGCCCCTGCATGGCCTCCCTCTTCCTTACCCCACGAATGGCAGCGCACCTGGGAGCAGGTTTGCTCCGGTGGGAGAAGGTTGCTCTGGGAGGTGCTGTTCTGTCCCAGGGCAGCAGCGCAGCCCCTGCAGCCCCTCAGTGCCATGTGCCGCAGCAGCCGCCTTTGTGCCCATGGCTGCGGGACAGACCAGGGAGGTCCCGCACAGTTTTCCTGGAAGGAAAGGTAGGACAACGGGAGCAAACCTACTTGTTCTGAGCTACTGCTCCTTCCCCACCTCCCCAGGACCTTCACTAGGTGCTGTCCTAGCAGGGTGGGGACAAAGGAACCACAAAAAAGACCTGGGGGAGTATTCACAGGATGCCTGCAGGGTTCAGCCTGGCTATAACCACATCCCTACCTCTTAACACTAGAGACAAAGGAGAGCTATTCATCCTTTAACACTGGCTCTCCCACCAGCCCTGGGACCTGCAGCGATTGCCCTGGAGACCTGTTACCATTGTGGGGCCAAGCCCGAGTCTCCAGCTTCACCCAGCACCGGCACAGCTTCCTGACCGGTCACCTGGAGGGATGCGGGAGCAGGTCCATGCTCGGTTTGGGGAGCTCAGACAAGGCATCACCGGCACAGTAATCTGACACGCTGTCTGAACCTGTGTGCAGCTGCAGCTGGAAAAGGGGCAAACACCAGCAGGCAGCTGGGAGCTGAAATTAGCCCTTCCCTCCTGCCCAACCGCAGGCAGGAGCAGGCAGAGCTCGCTCCCCAGCCATGCTGCTCCCATCAGCTCTGGGACACCAGCACACGTCGCTGCCGTGCAGACCGTATCCGACACACCAGTGGCTCAGCTCTCCTCCGGGGGAAACTCTGGCTGGAAAGAGAACAAACGCCTGGGAAGTGAAACCGCTGCCTGCAGCAAGCCCGAGCCAGGAGCAGCCGTGTCCGTGTCCAGGGGAAGAAGCACACAGCCGGCACGTGACCAGCGCGGGCACCGCTGCATGGCCAGCAGCGAGCAGCCATCGTCACTGCTGAGCTAAGCTGCTTCTGGTGCCCGTGACACAAGGCAGCTTCCAGGCACCAGGGAGCATCATGTCCCTGTGCCTGTCCCCGTCCCTGTGGCTGCACTGGCCAGCCCATGGCAGGCCCCTGCTCTCACCCCGGCACTTGCCCTGGCCCAGAGTGAGCCCTTTGGGACACCTCCCTGGGGCCAGGGCAGGCAGTGGCTCGGACCTGGCTCTGCCCATCGGGGCTGCAAACGCAGTCCCTGATCCCGTGCTGGCGGTGCAGGCGAGCGCAGCTCGGGCACCCTTGGTTAACGACGGGGCCTTTTTCTACGCCCCCAGCGCTGTCCTGGACTCCCAGCGAGTTTCCCTGATCCCACCTCACCCCATGCAGCAGCCTCAGCCCTGCCCTCCCCCCTGCACTGTTCGACTGTGCTTAATAATATTTTCATGACTGTTTTAGACCGGCACTCTGGGAGTCTCGGGGGATGTTTGTGCATGACATCACCCTCCCCCTCCCGTAAATCAGGCGCTAGGCCATGCATAGCCATGACCCATTCATGACAGGGATAAAATCCAGATGTTCCAGTGCTACGTGCAGCTGGGTCGTTTCCTTTTTTGGCTAAAAACGTGAGGCTCTTGAGGCTGACTGAAAGAGGAGCCCGGGGGCCCTTTGTACAGAAACCTTTTGTGGTTAATCCCTGGAAACAGCGCTGCAGAAACAAGGGCTTGTGGTGCTCCTGCTGGAGGACGGCTCAGCTGGAAACCTCCTGGCCTGGAGCTGCTCGCTCACCCTTTGAGGCCGAGCAGCAGAAAAGCAGAGCCCGGCGCAGGTCACAGGGCAGCAACAGCAACAAAAATCTTACTTTAAAAACCCCGTAGCTGCCAGAGCAGGAGCCTTTGGAGAAGCCAGGAATGTGCACGCAGAGAGCCAGTGCCGTGGCCGATACGGGCCCCACGGGCTGTGCCTGTCGTGCCACCGGAGCAGCACCCACAGGAGCCGAGCCACCGCGCAGGGGGAACGGAGCGGGGGGCTGGGGGCTGGGGCAGGCAAGCCCAGAGGAAGTCGTGGCAGCTGTTAGTAAATGTAAAGGAATCTGCAGAAAATAATTTCAGATGTTAGGGGAATAAATGGCTCCCCGGCTGATAAAAGTGAGTAATGAGCACGCACCGCTTCGGGGAAGGCTGCCAGAGGAGACCACTGTTACCTCAACTGGAGACTACAGCAACTTCCCCACCAAACCTCCTCCCAAGAGCCTACGTGTGCGGACCGAGGAGTACGTATCGCAGGGGGAAGGAAGCTTGTCTGCACAGCGGGATACGATTCGGTATCGCAGCGATCCAGACCAGCTCCCACGGCAGTGCAGCATCCTGGCTGCTGCTGAGCCCAACCCGACAGCCAGCCCGGAGGCATCGTGCGCATGCAGCACCGGCACCGGCTGCGTCCTGCTCAGGCCCATCCTGCAGAACAGCCTGCCCGGACAGACAGCAGGCATGGACAGACAGGCAGCCCTGGCACCAGGAACCCACCGCAGCCCCACAGCAGGAGGAGGGAGCTGCTGTTCCTCTGCCATAACCCACGGGACTGGTACAGCTGATGCTGGGCGTGTGGTTTGGGGAAGGGGAGGCATGAACACTGGGGGGATCAGCCGTCCCCAATATGGGATTAGGGGCGAGGACAAGGCTGAGCACAGAGCTGCAACACTGATTCAGACAGCACCCTGCCCTGTGCCTGCTGTTTGAGAAACACATGAGAGCAAGCATCACTAAAACGGTTTATTATATAAAGCCGTAGGAAATACACAGGCTGAGGTTTAGGACACTTCCTTCTAGAGACCGCTCTAAGCTCCTCAGAATAGCAAACACACAAACTCTGATTTGCCTGCACCAAAGCTTTCAAACGAGGGTTCAACAAGGATCTGAATACAGAGTTAATAACACTTCAACATGCATAACATTCTCTGTTCCTAAGTGAAGCCTGGGGCGGGGGGCTAGCCCCTTCATCCTGCAGTTGGTTACAAAATGACAATAGATATTCATGACAAAAGAGTACAAAAGGAAAAAAAAAAACATAAGAAGATGCTTTCAGAAAAATAGCTGTCTAAGCAGGAAAGCAGGGTCAGCATAAGTGCCCCAGCAAGACAGAAGCAAAAGGGATGCAGAGACAAGGCAGGCATGAGCACCCCACTGCAGAGGGGCCTTAGCGGGGCCCAGGCCAGCTCAGCCATTGGGCAAGGGTGGCTCGAGCCCTCGTGCGAGTCTGGGATGGCTCAGGATGTCCTGTTTTGCACAGTTGGGGCAACGCAGGGACTTGGGAGATGCAAAGCCCCTCCTCGGGGCAGCCCAGGTGCCACCTTTGCTTTGCTTCTGGGTGTGTCTGGGACAGCGAGGGACGAGTGTGGCCAGGGGAGCCGCTGCTCTCTGCCCGCCACAGGGGGGGACGCTCAGCCCTGGCAGGCGCAGGTTGTGGACACCCCGACTGCCCCCTCGGCTGACCTCCGCGCTGGAGCCCTGCGCTCCCGCAGACCCTCCCCTCAGCGCTCCCAGCAGCCACCGAGCACAGCCACAGCCTGTGGGCAACGCTCCCCGCCCCGAATTAAGGGAAGGTCTTTAGTGTTACCTGTGCTGCTGGCAGCTGGGCTCAGTAAGGCAGTCCCCGTCCCATGGTTCCCCAAGAGAGGGATGGAGCAGGAATAAAGCCCTCGGTGCTCTCAGCCTTCAGCACGCCCTTCTCTGGGGCTCAGCCAGGCGCATCTCAGGGGGGACCACCAGCAGGCCAATACCCACCAGCTCCAGCTCAGACACTGCAGAGGCAGCTGTGGGACATCACAGCACAGATGGACGGGAATGGGGCAGGGAAGTGGTGGGGGCAGAACGCCCTGTACCTGCGAGCAGTTTGAGCTCCTCATCCACATCTGAGTGAAGGCACCTCCACCAAAGGGTCTGGCCCACAAATGGTGAGGTGGCTACAGAAATCCGGAGGTGGATCCCATCTGGCAGGACACATGCTCTTCTTCTGGCAACTCCAGCCTGGTGCGTTCCAAACCTCACAAACGAGGCAGAGTGCGCGCTTCATGCCCGGGTCGAGCAGTGCCACAGGCCAGCCACGCGTATGGAAAAGGCTGCGCTGCAAAGCCATCCGCTACACAGGCCAGCACGGCCAAGCCACATGGACCAGGAGCTGCTGCCTTATATCACACAGAGCAAGGGAAGCATATGGGGAAAAGAGAAAAGTCAGCACTGTGCCAAGGGGAGCAAATACATGCTGCCAGCGTGCAGATCCAGCAGCCCAATGCTGAAGCTGCTGCTGCTGCCCTTTGCTCAGCTGGGGCCCTGGGCTCAGCTCGTGCCTGGTCAGACAGGAAGCAAAAGGAAAGAGTAAATAATGGGGATCTTGAAGCTCCTTTTTCAACTTTATTTAGCTTTGACTCTGCACAGAGCCATAGCATAGCGTACTCTAGCCTTCAGGGAGGGGCACAGGAACCCCTGGAACAGACCGCGGTTCGGGGTCAGCCCCCATCTCTTGTGCCTTGTGCCCTGCCCCTGAAATGTTGTTGGGAGTATCTGGCACAAAGACCCTGAAGAATAGAGAAAGCCCCTGCCCCACGGTGTCCTTGGAGGCTCATAGGTCGCTGCTGCAGTCGCGGCACAGGATCTCATCGTTGTCAGGGATGAAGCCCTTCCCGACCAGCGAGGTGTTGCAGCGGGCGCAGTTAAAGCAATTATGGTGCCAGTGACGGTCCTCAAAGGAGACATATTTACCACCGCCAAAGCCTACGGGAGGGACAGAGTGCAGTGTTAGAACCCCTGGGAAAGAAACTGGGACGAGCTTCCCACACAGACCGAGTCTTGGCCTGTTCGTTTCCGAGACAGGTCGTCACAGGCAGTGCTGCACTGTGGCACCCAAACACCCCCCAGTATCGAATACATCTGAAATACAAATTCCACTCTTGAGGGGAAGAGGACCAAGATGATTTCACATCAGATTTTGCAGGGTTGAGAACCTTGGACCAGAATCACCATTCTCTCCCCAGAGAGGTCCAGGAGCGGAGCTGCACCGTCACGCAGCTGTCTGTAGCTCCTGGCAGCAGTGCTTAGAGCAGCTCCTTCCAAGGACAGTGGTAGGGAAATGCTGGGAAGAGCCCTCCTGCCACCAGCCCAGGCCAGGGCTCCTGCAGAGGCTCCGCGGGCAGCTTCCTTCCTCTGCCGGCAGTGGTTGGACTTGCGGGCTGTGACCCACTTCTCCCTGGGACTGCGACAAACTGATAAGGACCAGATGGCAAGCGGGATGCCCGGGAGCTGCCCTGTCCTCAGCCAGAGTCATCCTCTGAGTCACGAGTTGATTCATGGCTTTGCTTGCCTTCCCAACAGCGAGAGACAAGAGTTGCAAAGGGAAAGGTCAAGTCGGGGAGGAGAGGGAGGAAGCCAGACCCTCTCAGGGGTTTCTGCAGAAGAGGAGCCCCTGCTTTCCCTGTCTTAGGCAGGTACGACAGGTCCAGACTCCCCTGCAGCAGTTGCTCCTCCAGCTATGGCTGGAAGTCTCCGGCTTTCCCTGTCTGTGAACAATCTTTCCACAGGACGTGGCAACCAGCCTCAAACAAGGCAAGCTAGAGACAGGAGATCACGCTGTGAGAGGTCATTTTGGGAGCCTTTACCCCCGGGCAGAACGAATTCCTCCCAAGGGGCACAGTTCGCTGCTTTGAAAGATGCAGATGAGGGGACACAAGTGGCCCTAGGACCACTGCAACAAAGAGATCTTCTCTCATAGGGTTCTTCAGAAAGCGGCTGCTGTTATTTCTGGGGGAGACGTGCCTGAGGGCACCTTGCACTCCCCAGCATTTGTCCCCAGGAGGCCTGAAATGCCTGCAGACACTTGAGCAAGCCTGCATGGTGGAGACATGTATGAGCATCATATACATGCACTCGAGGGGGCAGCTTCACCCAGAGAAGTCACCGCATGTCTGGAAACAAGGCAGGTAGGTCATGCCCTGCCCTGCGGAAGCGCCCTGTAACCAGGGCCATTCTGCTCACCTGTGATAGGCTTTGTGCAGGCACTGCACTTCTTGGCATAGAGGTTCCCAAAGCACTTGATGCAGTACGGGTTGTCGTCCTGGGAGGTGAACTGCTGGCCAGCCAGGGGGGTCTTGCAGCCTGTGCAGACGAAACACTCCTTGTGCCATGGCTCGTCCCGGTAAGTCACTCCTCCCTTGGTCAGGGTCTGCGGGAAGAGAGCGCACACTGGTGAGACATGGGCATGGGGAAATGGGCCGCAGCGCACAACCAGCGGCTAGCCAGGGTGCTGGCGCCTGAACCCTTCTCTGGTGGGGCTCAGACAGGAGTGGGGAACATGTCCCTGGATCAGAGAACTCAGGGGCTTTGGGCTGTCAGGCCAAACGTACCTTTTTACAACGAGTGCAGCGAGGAGCAAACTTGCTCTCATAACAGGGGACACAGTAATAATCCTTCTTGTCTGGGATGAAGGATCGTGACCCGATGGGCTGCTGGCAGCTGCTGCATATGAAGCAATGCTCATGCCAGGTTTGTCCGTTGTACTCCAGTTTACGGGATCCTGCAGAGAGCGCCATTCACAGTGTGACAGGAGGGAGCAGCACATGCACACACAGGGGACACAGGAGGCTGTGCAGGATAAACTGCAGTCTTGCACACCCAGCTCTGTGCCTGCCCTCCCCATGGCAGCGCGGGACCGCAGGCAGCTGGAGAGGGGACGCGCCAGGCCCACTCCACAGCCGCAAGCGGAGGGCTGCGGGAACATGCCCCCAGCACCAGCACACAGGCCGCGTCAGAGATGTCTGTTGTAACCTACATCTGAAGATGGTGCCAGAATGGCCGAGCAAAGACACTCCCCTGCCTCAGGCCATCTCCAGAGACGCTCACACACCTTCAGTCATTCCTGCTCTTCTCATCAGC
Source organism: Calonectris borealis (assembly GCF_964195595.1). NCBI lineage: Eukaryota > Metazoa > Chordata > Aves > Procellariiformes > Procellariidae > Calonectris > Calonectris borealis. Next base: position 530,498 of record NC_134336.1, on the reverse strand, counting down.
ACACACCAGAAAATGCCCAGGAAACCCTCTGTTATCTCCTCCCCAGCTCACTTCCCCAGGAAAAAGGGGAACAGACAGAGAGCTGCTGTGGTGATCACAGCTGGGGATCCTGCTGTCTTGCCAGACAAGCAAAGTGCCCGGCCCACTCTACGCAGTGACAGTGGGGCAGGAGAGCAGAAATTCAGCTCTCTTCCTTGCTGCCCTAGTGTTGGGTCTTGCAGCCCCGGCCAATGCTGCTGGGACCAGGAACAAAGTGCAGTGCTCAAGTCTGCCTGCTCCTACCTGGCATGACTGTCTTCTCGCAGGCAATGCATTTGGAGGAGAACTCGCTGCAGTAGCAGTCATTGCACAGCAGCTCCTCGCCTTGGCAGGTGAACGGCTCGTCGGCCAGAGAACGGTCACAGCGGAAGCAACGAAAACAGTGCTCGTGGTAATGGCGATCCTCGTAGTACAGCTCCTGGGGAGGACAGCCAAGATGAGGAGGGGACTGATTGCCCCAGGGAACCGCCCTGCCCGGCCGTGGGATCCCATACTCACTCTGCAGTCGTGGCCGATCAGCTCTTTGCACTCATCACAGGTGTTGGCAAAGTGGGCGTCATAGCAGGGGATGCAGTACGGGCCGTTATCCATCTGGATGTACTTGCGCCCATACAAGGACTCCTTGCAGTTGTCGCAGTCAAAGCACTCTGTCATGGTGCCAGTCTGAGGGCCTCCTTCACCTGCTAAGAGATCAGTGGAGATGCTGGGTCAGTATCAGCTTACACTGCCTGAGATGTCCCTGCACAGCCTGGCCATCTCCAGAGGACAAGGACTGCGAACCCCTGCACTGAGCCAACAAACAGCCGCTATCTGGACAGGACACAGACGTGAGCTGCTGCACCTGCTCTGTGGCTGTACGCACTTCCAAAAAAGCCTGCACACATTCAGGACCTGGGATGGATCTTGCTTCAGATGCATGATCTCTGCCACTCAGAGAAACCTAGACACGTAAGCATGCAGTTGAGCTTCTTACTGTCTGCCTTCTTGCTGGGAAGCAGAGTGTAAATGATGACCAAAAGAGAGAATTTTTTTGCATGAAAAGTTTTGATTTGGCTCTGAAAACAGGACTGTGCACAGGCTGTGTGCAAATCCACCGTCACATCAGAGAGCCAGCCACCTTGAGGGAGATCTGTCTGCCAAACAGCCCTTCAGAGACCCACACTCAGCCACCAGCATGGCCCTGGACCAACGGCAAGATTCTTCCTGATGGCCTGTGAGATGATGCTCTGCCTGACAGGGCTGTCAGCGTTTCAAATTCTGGAACTTCTCCAGAACTTTAAAGCAGCTGCTCCTCAGGGAAGCAGAAATCAAGCACCCCATGCTGTGCCCAGCTATGAAGCCACATCCCAGCAAACCGTTTTGCACATGTTGCTCCAACTACAAACGCTCTTCAGGGAGAAAGTGTTGCGGAGGGTGGATGTTTTACAAGCAATAGAGGTGTTGGGGTTTTGCACACAGGAGATCAAACGTCTCTCGTTGCCCCTTGTCTCCCTCTCAGACAAGAGGTTTGTGGAACTATTTTGCTTTCTTTGGAGCACTAATTCCAGAACAAGAGTATCTTCCTTCTGTTTGGTTTAACCTGGTTATTCCTAAATATGGAGTTTTCCACTTGCAAAATCACACCCTTCTTTAATACAGGTTGCTATCAAGTGTAGACAAGCCCATGGAATTACATCTGAGCAGTCAGCTGCAGAGTGCCACATGCTGCAATTTCTTCATGAACCCACCCACTTCAGAAAGAGCTATTACGGCTCAATCTACAGTTTAGCATTTAATGGGGCAGGGAGCTCACTGCCACTCTCTGCGCCTCCCTCCTCGCATGCTCCCCAGCCGCAGCGGCCGTCTCCCTTAGGCTGGGAGGCAGCCTCCAGGGCAGGAGCCGATCCAGACAGCTCTGACTCACGGCAGCGAGCTCCCCAGGGCTATTCTTGGTCAAGCCACACAGTCCCAGCTGTTGTCAAGCCTGGTATGTGCCGATAGGACTGCCGGTGAATAAATCTAGTGTTCCCACATGGCTACGTGACCAACAGAGGGGGAACAAAGTCCCTTTTCAGACACTCTCGTTACCCAGCTGCTGCCCTGGCCGTCCCCTGCTCCGCTGACCGCTCCATGCCCTCCAGCACGGCAGGCTGGTGCGCGTGGCTGCGGCTGCGGGAGCAGCTCCACAGCGTGCCCCTGCGAGCAGCGCGGGCTTGGGGCCACCACTCCGCCGAGCCTGTCCTCCAGAGCCCCAACCGGCAGCCCCAGACTCGCTGCCCGTGGAACAAGGCGGCCTGGGTTGGGCAATTGCCAGTCTGTTACTGGAGATGGGGCAGGCACTCGGGGCAGTTTGCACAGGACAGCCAGAGGGGTGCCAGGGCCAGGGAGCCGAAACGGACCTGCTATCCCAGCTCTGCCCCCAGCCTAGGCTGGCCCCCCAGTGCCCCCCCTCTGGGGCACCCCACGAGGTGCTCACCCGACCGGGCAGCAGCTCCCACGCCCCCCCGGCACCCCACACGGCTCCTGGCCGCTTTTCACCCACCACCTCCTCCTCTGCTGCCCCACTTGCCTGCACTCCCTGAAGTCACCTGGGACCTTTCTCTCTGGCAAAGAATGAAAATCAAATTAATAACCCTCCTCCTCCCAGCCCTGTTGAAGGGAACTTTCCAAGGTGTGTCTGTAATAAAAGTGCCTCTAATGAGCACTCCTACCCTGGGAGCTGCCATGTTTGCTCAATGGGCTGCGCTTTATCTCTGTGGTCCTGTAATATGGGGTCAGAAGACATCAGAAAATACGAGGGAAGGAAAAACAGCTTGATGGGAGAAGCCTTGGGTTCTACCGGTGACAGAGACTCAGCCTCCCGAGCACTGCTGCACCTGACCCAGACACTGTCCCTCTGTGAACCCCAGTCCCCAAACTCAAAACACGGGACAGCATTTCCCTGTGTCGCAGGGGCAGGAGGTGGGCATAAACCCACCCAGGACTGCTAGGGCTCTCACACCCCTGAACCACCCTGACAAGGCAAGTGCTGCTGCCTCGAGCACGCGCCATCCCCTGGCCCCGCACGTACCCTCAGGACCCGGTGCCAGCCACCAAATCACAAGAGAGCTACGGGGTGTGAGCACCAGCTCCACAGCAAGTGCTCAGGGCCGTGGCATGGCCAGCGCAAGCCCCCCTGGGGCAGCTGAGCTATCACCATGATCAAAACAGGGATTAAAAAAGAAAGTGACAGGACAGGAACTTTTCAACCCCAAATGCTGTTTGTCACCCAGGCCCCTGGCAGTGCCCGTCCTCCTCTCCTCCACCACTGAGGGCAGCTGGCACTCCCGAGCCCACCAGCTAGCCTTGTGCTGGCTGAAGCCCTCAGCCGGCACTCACCGGCAATACTGCAGGCAGCGCCGGCGGGTGCCCCGCCGCACCACTTTCACCGCAGGGTGCGCGACACGCAGCAGCCACATAAGAGGAACTGAAAACCATATAAACCCTCTGAAAATGATATACCGAGGAAGACCTTAAAGCAGCGTGCCATGCTTGCCTCTGCTTTGAGTAGTTTCTCCCCAAAGTCTACCTATGCCTGTTGCACGCTGTCTGAGCCAAGCTCCCGCTCTCCAGGCTGCGCAGTCCGAGCGGGCTGGCAGATGCACGGACTGCCAGCAGAGCAAGTCCCAAGAGCGTCACGTGGCTGAGAGTGCTATGAGAGCACAAGGGATCAGACTCCGCACTGCCTTTTCCACAGAAAAAAGAACAGGCCCAGGAAGTTTGCTCAGGGTTATTTGTATTAGATAAGCTGTTTGCTCACTTTGTTCCGGTCTCACATGCAGTGCTGGGCAGGGGTGTCAAAGCCCTATGCAACGCTAAAGCAAACTCTGCATCTTCGCCCCTGAGGACATGGCACTGCCAGAGACCAAGTTCATGGAGAAGAACAAGGTGGGGCAAAAGAAATAGAGTAAAACAAATAGTACAAGAGCCCACAATTCTTACTGTGATTGTAATGAGGAACCTGGGAATTGTCTCCGTTGATGAAGAAAAGAGGTAGAGTTTTAAAATGCATTAAAAAAAGCTTTAATTGAGGCTCAGATTTAGAAGGCACAACATAGGCAGTTACTATGTGTGCTAATTAACATGTGGCCATACTCTGCAGTCTGCACCACCCTGTAAACATTAGCTGTGTGCTAGGCTGATATAAGTAACACCTTCAAATACTAACCAAGGTGTTGCCCTAAAACGATGGGATTCCCGTTGCAAAGAGTGCTTGCTTGCCATCACCAGATGGCTGCGGTCCCTGTGGGACAAGGTCTACTGGAGCAGGTCCCTTGTATGTGGGGGTGGTGGAGCTGGATGTGGGGTATTCTCTCAGCTGTCTCGCTGGCTGTCTGAGGGCAAAAATAAACAACAGATATATGCCTGCCAGCTGCCTACCCTTTCCCTTTGACAGATATAGCTGTGCTCATGGAGGAAAGAAAGTTCAGTTCCTCTCCTGTGCCCATGAACAAACAGCTTTGGGAATAAGAGCTCCTCTCACAAACAACATTTAAAGTGCTCCAGGATGCAAATCTGATCAGTCTGGAACAGAGCTCAGAATAGCTTCACGTATGAGAAAGGTCAGCAATTTGTCAAGGACGCACAGCAGAGTCCACTTTCTAATTAGAGAGTAACATGCACCTAACACCACCCCCGTGTCATTGTCCGCAGCCACACAGCCGATGGCTTAGCAACAGCCCCAGGAGATTATTACATTAATTTTAGTGTCTATAAACTGGGACTGATTATGCAAAGGAGGCAGTACAGACTGTCCAGGGCCAGGTTTTCTACTACACACAATCTCTTAAGAGTTTAACCAGCTTTTTGAGACTATTCCTGCTACAATGAACTCTTTCAGTGAGAGGTCTTATGTATATGGTGAACCCATAACGCTGTGTAACTTCACACCAGTTTGCTGTTCGTTGTCAGGTCACAACCAGCTGCTCCCCAAAGTGATCCTAGAGCAACCCAAGGCAACCTAAGGCTATACCTAGGGAAACACTTAATCTTTCCAGGACACAGGAATAGACCTGCCTTTGACTGTCTGTCAGGTTCCTGCCTATTCTCATCTTCCCTGGGCTGCTCTGAGCACAGCTTGTGCAGTCACAGTTCACACCTAAACAGATATGCAGAAGAAAAAGCACAACCTCGCTGGGACAGGCGAGCGTTCCCCATGTAAGGATGAAACCGTCCAGGGAAAAGGCTTTGGAAGATGGTCCTCAACATGCTCCAAGGTCAGAAGAGGAGAAGAACGCTTTTTGTTCCTGTTGGCTTTCCAGAACCATTATGGGTCCTGGAATCTGCGTGAAATTGTTTCTGCCTGCTGCCGACCCTAAAAGGGAAACCAGCTGCTTGCTCTGAGGAGCAGGTCCAGCCCCTCCGTTAGGCTGGGAACGTTTTCAGTCCGCCTTTCCTGACATGGCTTCTGCAGATCCGCTCAGGGTCACTGCGTGCCCCAGCCAGGGCTGGCACGGCCAGCCCAGGCTCTCCGGGGCAGCGGGGACCAGCTCCCTGGGGCACCGTGCGGGTTTCTCTGCACCTCCTCACGCTGCTGCCTCTGTCTGTACCCTCTTGCTCTGCTCCCAAACCCGTGAGCACGGCTGTAGACCTGGTGCAGTGGAAACAATGTCCCCCATCTGCTGCTGTTAAAGGAGATGCTGCTTTTGGGTGAGAGGTTAGAGGCAGCTTGCCAGAAGGTGCTGAGTGTTTCATCAGGGTAACCCAGCCAGACCCAGCTTGCACGGAGCACCCTCAGGAGCGGTGTTGCATCAAGCCTTCACCCGCCTGCTCGTAGCACCACTGAGTCACTTCCTGCCCTTGGATCTCGCCTCCGAGCTGCCTTCCAGCCTCAGCCTCCCCACCGCCAGCTCAGAAATCTCAAGTATGAAGGGCTGCTCCAGGGGACTCTGGCACAGTGAAGAGCAGAGTCCTTGCAGGGACCATCAGCACAGCCACAGACCTCACTTGGCAGCTCCCCCATCACCAGCACAACGGGAGGACGCTGCAGGTCAATTCTCCAACACCTAGGGAAAATTTGGTTCTTGCCAATTGGCCTCAGAGGAGGCAGGAGACAAATGAAACAGCTAGGTGCAAGGCCATACAGCCCCCACCTGCACCACTGGGATGTTGTGCTTACACACATCGGCATATGCTGAACTCTGCTGAGCAAGCTGTACTGCAGTCGCTTCCCCAAGCATGGGCAGACCAACCTCCTGCCCAGGGCAGTCACAGGGCTCTGCAACAGATTTAGCAAAATGGCTGGCACAGTTGTAAGGAAACACCCTGCATTTCAAATGAAATAACTGCTGTCAGAATCACCCTTGCTCAGCAAGGTAGGCAGCTTCCTGAAAATGCCCATAACTTTGAGAGGAAGAAGTAGCAGAAACTGTTAAAGTATCTGACAAGTCACAAGGTAGACCTAGATTGTTGCACGATTTTAATAGTCTTAGAATGGCAAATTGAGGGTTTCAGAAGAGATCTCTGAGGTGCCTTCCATCCAGAGAGCAAAACCACATCACATGGACTCCTCCTGACAGCTCCGCATACAGGTCAAGATAAGTGCTAAAAGCACAACTGTCCCACGAATGTCTGATCTTACCCTTAAACTGAGAAAATCCCACCTGATGTCAGCCCACAGCCTGCCCAGAGGCGCCCTGCAGGAAGCACTGCACTGTTTGCACAGCCGCGACTGAGACATCACACCCGGTCCAAGGTGAGCAACGGCAAATGCCTGCAGTGCAGGGCATGGCCACCGCTGCTGGGCTGGACTCGCGTGAGGTCCCAGCAGCATGGGCAGAGGCACAGGCACACCAAAGCTGAGCGGTGCCTTCGCACGCAGCACTGCCTGCATGGAGCAAGAGGGTGCCAGGAGAGTGCTGCTAAGGGCAGGTACACGGAGCCCAGTCCTACCCAAAAGCTGCCCGCAGAGAGGAGAGGCTGAAGAGTGAGGTTACAAGTGCAATGAGAGCACTGGAAGACCTAATTAATAGAGACAAACCCCGACTCTGGTAAGCGCAGTAAGAGGTGCCCTCTGCCTCAAACAACAGGCTGACACACAGGATGAGAAACAGGAAGCATCTTTATCACTTTATACGTTAGTGACATGGCACAATATGTATGCTAATATTTATTTTCTGTACCAGTATTATTCTGCAGAGGAGGAGGTAACGGGATGCATTTCCAGGAGGCACCATCTCCAGGAGACCAGGCTCACTTTCACGCTTTCTTATACCACCAGCAATGCTGATTCTGGGAGGAAAATGACTACTGATGCCTGGTCTAAGGACCTGCTGAATTCTGCCAGACCAGATATACTCAAAAGATATGGAAAGCTGCAATGATTTTTTAAAGTTTAAATTAAATTTTTGAATTACCATAAATGATTGGTCAGGTGTCTCAGGAAGGCCAACAAATGTTAGAGAGTCCATACGCAGAGAAATCTCGACACCTCCATGCCGTGAGCTGTTGTGCCTGCAGACTGGGGGCGCGGGGCTGTCAGGAAGTTCAGGGTCCTAAGGAACTCCAAAACTCTGCTCTGGTTTCAAAACACCAATGAGTTCATAGACCTTTTTCCTCTAGTACTAAATTCCTCATTCTTTCTCCTAAGATAAGGAAACATAAAACAAAACTTTTCCTATGCGAAAAGGAAACCTGCTGCTAATAAGTCAGGCTCTCACAAGGCAGCATCCCCATAGAAGGTAATGGGACAAAGCTCTAAGCCAGTATTTGTGCACACTGGGACTTTTGTCCCTTCTCTACCCTTTAAAGAAAGAATCTCTTTTTAATGAGGCCGCAGTTGCAGGGGAATCCAATTTTCCACGCTACAGTGGAAAACTAGGCGGGTTTGCCCATCTGAGATTCAAATTGTCATTTCTTGTGGCCAAGACCTTGCTTTGCATTTGGTTTTCAGCTACTTCTGTCCGTTTCCTTCCCACATCCTTCCTATCCCAGCAGGTCCCCTGAATCCAGCTGTGAGCTGAAGCACCCACACGGTGAGCATGAAGATATGTGGTTTGGAGGAAAAGAAACAGAAGATTTATTCAAACACCACCAGTGAGAAATGCCAGGCTTCCCATGGGTGCCTGTCTTCACCATGTCTACCCACCTTCCAAAACCCCAACAGAGGGACAGCAGAATGCAGGCTGACAAGGAGAAAGGCAACACACAATTCAGCTCTTGCTCTAGACTTATTTTCTTCAGGGAAAGTTAATTCTACCAGGGTCAGAGAAAGAAGCTTAAAAGTCCCTACTATGCAACCATAAAATGAAAAATTCTGCTCAGGAAGAAAGGAGGGAACAATTTCAGAGTTAAAAATTTATTACTAAACACCTGTAAGGGTTAGTTAACTATTTCAGGTTCTGAACAAAACCCTCCCTCTTCAAAGGGCAGTTTGGACTGAGGGTGCAGCTAACAGCACCAGAGCTGTTAGGACACATTCAGAACAAGCAGCCTGTGTCATCCTGCTGACATTAAAACTAAATGTTTGCTCAAGAGATCAGCTGTTAATCTTATTCAAAATGTACACAAAGTAAGCAAATTCTGCGCGCTCAACAGGAAGTCAGGAATTGAAACCATTTGGGCAGTTTGGACGTGTCATGATTCAGACAGACCACTTAACTGAAGGAGGAAGTCCAAAAGCAGAGGAGTAAGTACGAACACATCAGAAACTTCTCCCCAGCCAAATTAAGTCCCTTTTACCAGATGGTTAAGAAACCTGTGGCTTAAAAATGTACCAGAAGAGATTCTTGCTGGACTCTGAAGATGCTTGGGAGAAGACAGAGAGACAGCCCAGCCCATTGCTCCACATCGCAGGTACCTTCCCCTGCCATGTGCAACACTGACCAAGCAGGAGCCTGCTGGCAGCAATACCTTGCACCAAGCAAGCCTGCTACTGAAGCTCATAACTGGCTGCAGGGCAGCAGCTGCAGACATGGCCAGGGTGACCATAATAGGAAGAAAGATGCTGGAGCCAAGTTTCAGGGAGTGTGACTGATCACAGGAGCTTCGGTGTGATCAGAGGAGCGGGAGTCACAGTCCAGGGAAACGGCTGCTCATATCAATTCTTAAAAAGGAGCAAGGAACAAGCGTGCAATTGCTTTCTGAACTCCTGCTCCCTTCTCCTCTCAAGCACGTTAGTCATCCCGTTTAAGAGAGAAGGACACACTCCCGTTCAATTATGGTAACAGTGATATCAAAAACATTGGAGTGCATACTGAAAGTGAGTGCACACAACCTGCAGGCTTTCCTCGTTCGTGACAGCTGGTGGGCATAACACCAGCCCTGCAGCAGCACTTCCAGTGCCATTGCAGAGAGTCTGCCAGTGTTGGACTGCACCATCAGCTCACACTACATCCCCAACATGGGAACATACACAATTCCCATCTGCTTGTGGTGCCTCAGCCCCAACAGCCCTGGCAAAAAAGCCATCAGCTAGTGGGTGCTTGACAAATCACATCATGAGAGTCTGCCAATGTCAAATCCACAAATTCCCTTACTTTTCCTCTTTCAACTAGAAAATTGGGCAAGAATGAGGAATTTACTGCTTGTGCAGGGCTGAATAGGCCTTTCAGACATACTGAGCAGGCTGTACATGAACCATCATCCTACTGGCAACAAACAGTAATGCAAGAACACAAAACAAACCCTAAAGATAGTCATCAACCATATAAAACAAATTAATGGGCAGTGGCTGGCCTCCAGGCCCCAGGTTTCACACAGGTCTAGGCAGAAGCTAATCTGGACAGCAAAATGCCTGTTGCTTAGAAGTGGTATAATTTATCTGTAAACCCGTGTCTCTATGAAGTGATGGACAAGAAAAGGTGGTGGGAAGGGTTCATAACTGGATGAGGTTTTGTCAAGGAAGTCACGAAGAGAGTATATATAAATCTACATGAAACTACAAATTGGTAGATAAGGTGGCTTCATGTTACCTGCCTGTCATAGCATATGTTTTCTTGTTCTGTGTGCTACAGCCTCGTAATACCACACATAATTGCAATTACCACCTCACATGAGGTACAGGGCCCCTGAATGAAGTCAGTATTCTCCAGAAACAAACATATGACAAAGATCAAATGGGCAAACGCATCCATGCCCCAAACTCAAAACACAGAACTCTGTTGCACAGAGCCTAGGATGCCCTAAACCTTCCAAATGCAGAAACCCAGTGAGATCTTTATAACGCCCTGGCTATTACAGAAAGAAAACGGGAGTCCCAAAGAATAAGCATGTTGTGAGGATTATAATCTAGCAATGAAAGTTTAATTTTGGACCAAATTGATTTATGCCTATGTAATCCAGCAAAGGTGGCCCATAGCCTTATAAATGCCTAACTGCTTATCCAACTGCACAAACCCAGGACTACGGCAATAGTGTTTCAAAATCTCTTTGCCCCATGAAATAATGGTCCTATCTAGTACACTAGAATTCAAACATGAAAGCATGACAGGAAATGACTAACTGCACACTGAGGCCAACTTACCTTCATCTTAGATCTGCTCAGCACACAAGAATCTTGCAATTCAAACAGACATCACAGCCTATATGCAGAAAAAATCTGACTGCTCTAGTTGCTAGTTCTTGGGGTCTGTGCATCTCAGTACAGATATCATTGCAAAACAATGGAATTCCACTCTATTTCCCTGAAGTTCTCTTACAATTCTAGCCTTATGCTGTAGCTTTCACTTTTCTTTCCCCTAGAGGCAGCTGTTTTTTAAATTGAGGATGAAGCCAATAATTTAAGTTGTGTTTACAAAGCTTTTTGTAGTCCCTGAATAAAAGGTACTTAGGAGATTATACCTCTATTTCGCACATAAAGTCAATCAAGGGGCTGCTTCAAGCTTGCTTCTCAACAAGCATGCACGTGAGCTTGTGGACAGGCTGCAGGGGATGGATGCAGTGACAGTGCGCATGTTTTGTGCTCACATGCTGAAAAGCAAACCTGCATGGTCTGAGCCCAAACCCTTATTAACTGTCTTCTCCAGAAAGCCTGGCAGCTCTTTTGCTGATTAAGGCTCTGCTCAAAGTCAGTTTTTTTTAATAAACAAAGTAACTTTGACTTATGGTAGCAGGAAAAGACATATAAACTAGACATGTTTTATTTAATGCGTGCCTATTACTTAAAGGGCAAAGTGAATTTTTTCACCAAATTTGGTCAAAGTATTCCCTTTTCCGATTTGATTCTTTTGTCTCCCAAACATGAGCATTCGTAGTTGGTTTCTTGCATATATTGCATATAAGCAGATATACTGACTGAGAAAGGTAACCTGCATTGTAGCCCTGGCGGTTTTGTGCCTTTTGGGGCTCTCCACCCGCATGCAAAATCAGCAGAGTGAAGAGAAAGCCAGGAAGGTGACAGGGGAGACACAAGCTCTTGCCCGGCAGCCTCTCTCTCTCCCATCGTGCCGATCACTAACCGTGGGCCTCTCCACCCATGCTGGCTATTTGCACAAGAAGTAAGGACAGTCTCCATCTGAAGTACTTTTTACAGCTGCTGGTGTCCCTTGCAAGCAAAGGCAATTTCAGCTTTGTAGCCCGCAGCATGTGAGCAGCTTCTAAATCTGGGGAAGGACTGAATCCTGGCAAAGACAAATTGTCTCGGGTTACCGTCCCGAGAACTGCTTGCCTGTGGTCCGAAACAAAACTAAGATTGTTTGTTGCCTGGGAGATGCTGTACGTGCCAGCTGCAACCCTCCTGAAAAAAGGTAGGGCTCTGCAAGGACAGCATAGCTGAGCACTCCAGAGTACAGGAGAGTACAGAACCGGGACAGACAGCGATCGTTGAGAGGAAGATAACCTCTTCTTTTAGCCACTGCCTTGCCAACATGGAAGTGGAACAAGTTCTATTCTTCTGTGGCTGAAGATTTCTCTGCTAGGTGATCTGGTCATCAGGTGTCATTTACTTTTACTATACAGAGCTGGTTATCTTCAAATCAATCTCCCTGTTAAAGCATTTCTCACTGGCAGCTTTAAAAACTACTCTTAGGTACCACACTATTATTCTATTTCAAATAATAGAAGCCATCACTTGTAATTGTCACATATTTTACATCAAATCGCTAAGAAGTAATTCCTTACAAGCACTAAGAAGAAATTTGCAAGATGCAACATGCTTTCCAATTTCTGCCATGCTGTGCTGCCACACTGAGATAGAGAGTCTTTGGTGGTACCCATGAAAGGGAAAAGTGGTGCCACATCCAAAAGACTAAGTGGAAATAGCTATTTTAAGGGGCGCAAATGCTCACAAAATTTATGAATGCCTTTATATCACGCGGCTACACCTTGAGTTTCCAACATCCATGCCCCTGCCTGCTGGACGTGTTGTCTCTGAACTAGTGCTGCTGCTCACCACGCTGGCAGCACTTCAGACTGGGCAACATGGAGCACTGCGGCGGCACGGTAAAGCACATGTGCTGACTGTGCCTAAAACCTCATAAAGAGAGGAAAACTGCTCCTTTACAGAAAAAAAACCCACGTGAACAGAAACGAAGTAACAGCATTAGAGAGCCCCTGATCCAGGTCTGTGGCTCAGTTACAGAACCTCATTCTCTCATTCAAATCTGAGATTTACAAGGAAACCTACATGAAACAGACCTGTCACAGACTGAAAAGGAACGAAAAGGTCAGAATTTTAACTAACCGAGGCTCCTCTCATGACGACTTTCAGGTAAAGACCAAGAAGAGTTGATGTTTCAGCCCCTGAAGCAGCAGATATGAAGCGATGCCCCATTTCTTTGCTGCAGAGAAGATGCTCCACACTCATTCACTGAAGGAAGCAACAGCAACCTGCTCTCTGACTAGGTTGAAAGATTTTCCAAAGCTGCTTACATGCTCAGGCAGTTCAAGGATCTTGGGCTTCACTGCAACAAGACACCACCAATGCCCTAATAACCCCCTCTCTGTTCTCCTAAACGACCAGAACAAAAATGCTCTATTTACAAGCTATTTGTCCCAAATTGGCAAACCCCTGGAAACAAAAACCGAGACCAGTTCTCTGTTACCTTGCATTGCTGAATGTGATGGACCGGCGTAAAACCCAACAGTCTGAACGGCAGCAGCACCGTAAGCAGCAGCGTGAGGGTGGCTCTCCCAGTGACTCACACCGCAGACAGTTGGAGCAGGTGCGACCAGCAAGAGACTCTCGCTAGTAAATCATCACTTCACTAGCAAAACACTCAACTGCTTGCCCAGAAACAAAAGCAGTCACATCATAAACCAGAGGGTGACATCAGCACAGGGATTGCATTTCCTACAGAGGTTTGAATGTCATTACTTATAACTGGAAATTGGACACTTACAAGTCAAGTTACTCTAAATTTTTGTAAGAGACATAAGAATTCTGATTCCAATTTTGTGTAGATATATTTCACTTCCAAATCCTTGCTATTTCTCAATGTCACGATGACAGGAAAAAAAAGAGAACATGCAAAAATCCTAACAGAAAGTGAAAAGCTAATGAACATCATTATCAGCCTGACTTACCAAGTCAGGTGCTAATGAAGTGAGCAGCAGAACCCACTGATTTCCACTGGAAAGGGTCAGTGTTACTCAAACAGCATGATCTACTTGGGGCCCAGTTATTCAAAATCTCTGGATTGCCCTCTTCTAATCTTATTCAAAGTTACGCTCAGCACCTTCTTCTAAAATTAAAACTCAAAGCTACCAACGATCTGAAAGCACTTATTTCATCATTCCTTAGTTGAGTCATTGTTTCACAGAGTATGAAGCATGATATAGTCCATCCACATGGTCTAACACCTTCACCGACCTGAAGCGCATACGGGATTTTCCACACACAGCTCTTCAGGCTCTCCAAAAGCAACACGTCCAAGACTTCTATACAAGTGCAATGGGCCACATTTAATCTTCCTGTGAGTTACATGCTGTTTGCACAGGGTTGAGAAATACTAGACATAAAACTTCTCTTGGCTGAGTTACATGCAACACAGTTGTACTTTTTGCTATTAATGACTCTTTAGTAAGTACCACTATTACTCTATATATTCCAGAACCCTCTGAGTTAGGCATCGCAGCAATTTTCTTGATATCAAGTGTTCACTGAGTTAAAGGTAGCCACTGAAATGCCTTAAAATTTAAATGCTGACTTTTCTATTTGAAAATTTCCATGTGCTGAGAAAAGAGGCAGATGAGAATAACTAATGCACTTTTAAGGACACAAACTAAAGATTAGTTTCTTTACTTGGAAAGTAGTTTAGCTCCCTGAGTCCCTACTGCAACTAACACAAATATCTATGATGATCCAGTGCAAGACCATAAATGCAAGAGCGCTCAGTTTCCACAGATCTGACATCCCGTACCTCTCACAGGATTGTTGCTTCCTCAGTTCCCTAACAGCTGTCACCAGCAAAAACATTATTTACCCTTTTAACACCTGCAAGGCAGGGAGTCATTTTATCTCCCTCCTGGGATTTGCACCTCAGAGGGTTTTGGCACAAGGCAAGCCTGGCATAACTAAAAATGGAACCAAGATCCAAGTCCCTGTCCATCTTTCTTCTCCTTCTGAGATGCAGCACATGTCCCCGTCAGCCTGGAAACTGTGACACCCACTAATGCATGTTATAGATCTACATCCAAATAGATTCCACAAACTGAACTCTCTGTGAGAAGCAGGGGGAAAAGGAAGGAAGAGAAGAAAGAGAAGGACATGATCTTTAAGTCCCTTCCAATCCAAACCATTCTATGTAAACTGCACAATACTGTGCAGTTACAAAGTACAGTTAATCCAGACTCCAGATCTTTCGACCAAGTAACACCATGCCTTTGCTAGTCGCTCCTACTATTTAAACCTTGGGCTTTAAAAGTGAGCACGCTGAGCTAGAAGGTGGCACTGGAGTAGTGCAGCACCAGGAGTTATGCACCAGTTCAAACTGTGTTAGTTCTTAAGGATAGAAAAAAACCATGTTTTCTTTAAATGAGGGCAGTGGAATTCCAAGGTGAGGTCAAAAGCCTGGCAAAAGTCAGCAGTTTAGGCTAGTACGTAGGATCATTATGCTGACAAAAATAGTCCTTGCACTCAGAGACAGTTCAGGATCTACTTTTTTTGTTGCTGTTCTTTCTTCACCATCTTCACATCCTAAGCAGTATCTGGGAATACTGCCATCAGATGTGGACCTCAGAGAGGAATTTTTGTCTTCAACCATGCTGAAGTTAGGCCTTTCAGATAGACATTTTATATTATTATTCAGTTTCTTTTGTTTCATTAGAAGAGCCTTAAAACCAGACATTTTTAATCAGCAGTACTGAGTTAGCATACACGCTGTTTTAGTGGAAAATGGCACGACCTGCAGCCACACAGATCTGAACTACAAGAGAAATTACCTAACCTCTGATACACGCATGTGAGGGAAATCCTGTGGGCTTCGATCATTCAAGAAATAAGGTTGCTTTACAGTTACAGGAACAACAGGTGTTCAGAATGGGCTCTAAACTAGTAAGATACAGTCTGAAAATCAACTGCTAATTGTTTTTATAATTTGCATTTTATATTAAAAAGCCTCCCAAAGACCTCAGGAGGCAGAGCTCAGCCTGGAAAGGATTTTTATGGTTACACTGTAAACCCACAGAAAGCAGGGATCTAGAACGGAAACAGTTCATTACAGCTAAAATACTGATCCTGGGTTCTGCATGAAACAGCTGGGATTATTTCTCCAGTTAAGCAAATTCCTGTTACTGAAACCCACTCTGATATTTAAAGAAATTTGGAGAAGATGCTGAGTAGTCACTGTTCTTCCCAGATAACCAGATCGGAACCATATTAATTGATGAATTTTTAAGTGAACACTTGAAATTTGCATAAACAAATTCAAAATATCAAGGTCATACTTACATTCCGGGGTAATAATTAAATATTTAATATCTTCTTGTTCCAGTATTTTAGGTTTTTCTATGCACCAAAATATTTAGTCACGTAAAAACCATCTGTAGCAGCTGGAAGACATTCATTTGGCCCACTAAGATTCATTAGTTTAAAAATACATAAATAGTGTTCATTTTATTTCCAAAAAACTAACACTGCTGCTTTCAGCTCTATTAGGGTGCTTAGTGAATAATGCTTATGCAATGTTCTCAGCAGGAGGTATCAGATGCCACAGTTTCACAAATGCATACAAATATCTGTTAACTAAAACAAGTCTTGTATTTAGGTTAATGCTCTTCTGCACTGACTAACTCAAGTCATTATTCACAGCAATATGAAAACCAGCTTGCAAATAGTTCAATCCCTATTTTTATTCTTTCTCCTGTGCTCCCAAATTCCCAGTCCTGAAATCTACTTTTAAAAATTACTGATGAAAAGAAATTTCTCTTCACAACTGGGATTCAGATACCTGTGTTAAAGAATTACAAAACATAAGCCTCCATGCATGCTGTTTCTCTCCCAGAAGTTCCTGCATCATCTTAATACAGCTTTTTAAAAATCAAGTAAACAAGAGGCACAGCTGAGATTGTAAAAAAGAGTTGAATTTGGCTTAGTATCCATAGGGATCACTTTTCTGGCCAACAGTTTGCAAAGGGTTATTTATTGGCTAGCCATTTTTCTTTTGCTGGAAGATGCTGAGGTTTTAGCAAAGTTTCTGCAGAGTATGCAACAGTATTCAGCATTTGCTCAGCTACTGAGTTAAATCATTGCAGCTCTCCGATGACTTGAAGATTATGGGTGTAGGAAAAGGGAATGCTCGAGAGGGGAACTTTCAGCAGTCACCACCAAACTGCGGTTAAAACAGACACCAATGACTCTATTCAGTTCCCAAACCTCAGACAGTTTCCATTTTCTCAATAACAAAGCATTTTTGTGGAATGAGGTAACAGCCTCCATCTGCCAGGTCTAACTCTCCACTAAGATTTCTCAAGAGCGTGGCTGAACGAGGGCTAGCCAGCTGAGCCGGAGACGGCTGCAAAAGGCAGGAGTCCCTTACGCCTGGGAAACAAGGGGACAAAGCTGCAAAAGGACAGACGTGGAGAGGAGCCTCTTTGGGACCATCACACAAGTTCTCCTGGGAGTTTGCATCAAAAGTAGCCTCAAGTGAGCTCCAACTGGTGCACAGCTGGAGAGTGCAAAAGGCCAAGGAAAGAGTGAGACTTTCCACTAAGGATGGACCGGAACAGGTAGGAAGGAGCAGAAGACAAATGGATGCCACAGGTTCAGTGTTCAGCAATCCATCATAAAAGTGTCACGAGTACAGAGCAGTATGATTTAGAAGTGAACACAGGTCTGCAAGCACACGCTGCGAGATGCACAGTGCAAACGGGAACACAGACACGCTGCTCCCCAGAGGACAGCACAGCTCGTGGGACCGGCCACTCAAGCTGGATATACCCTTCCACACCTCAAATGCTGTATATCTGAGCCAGAGCAGCTACAGCCTCAGAACAGAGGCTGGGAGGGTTTTTGGTTTTGTTCTTGCCTTGTTGTATTTGGCAGCCTGTATCTTGGCCTCTCAGTTCCAGGGATGCTGAGCACCTATCCATTCTTTTGATTTCCGGCAAAGCCAGCTCAGTTCCTCTGAAAAGCACACCATTCATTTAGATTCAGATGAAGATTCTGCCTCCTGTCAGGACCCCCACACCCGACTCTTGCCTCCCTCCAAAAGCAGCCACTTGTTAGTCAGCTCCATTGCAATTCTGAGACTCAGCTCCAGGTTTAACATATATCAACTGCCTGCTCTACCAAGGATGAGCAAAACAGTACACCACAACCCCAGGCTCACTCATGCAAATAAAGGTAAAAACCTTGGAACAGCATGGAGAGATGAGGCCAGCTGGAAAGAGCTTGGAGAAAAAGGTGGCTATGCAGCACACAACATCAGGAAAGGAACTTTATGGTGTATGTGAGTCTTCTGATGTATTTTTTGTTCCTGCATACATAAATCTTTAAAAAGCAATGCAGAAAATTCTCCAGGACACTGGAACAACTGGTGCCAATGGACAACTTGCAACTCGGGCAGGTCAGAACATACAGAATCCAACTTAGCTACTTTGGTAAATAGTGCTGCCAAGAGCAGTTATTCACACCATTTGGAGCCCTCATTCTGCCTGTGTGGCAGAAGATATTTGAATGTAAATTTTAAGAATCACAATTCAGAGGGATTAGAAAACATTTCTAGAAAATCCATTCCAATTGCATTATTTTAGTCTGGTGCATCAGGTTTTATATTTACAAGGACAACAACAAAGATTCCTAAGCAGAAACTGCCCCAAAGCCATTTTGCGCAAATTTAATTGAAATTTGCAACCTCCAGATCTATGATACTATTGCAGTACAAAGGAAGAATCAATGAGGATAGAAATGTAAGTGTCCCATTAACATTCATCAGAGCATCAGCTTTACACACTTCCGCTATTCTGCCACAAAACTTTGTAGCTAAAGACTCAACAAAAGCAAATACATTTAACCATGGTGCTATTTAGCCCTAGGGAGATGCTGAAATCTGTGCACATATATAGTCATATGCACTAACAAGCAACAAACTCACAAAAACATACGGAGCAACTGGAACTCAATTCACCTGCAACCCAAATTGAGCAATGTGCTAATTAGGAGCGAAATTTCACTTCCAAACATGCCAATTCTGTAACCATCAACCTTTATTTCTGCAGATCAAACACAGCCTCCCAGACATGCAATCACGCAAACCAAGGAGGAGGTTTTTAATATCAGAAGATACGGAGTATACTCCCACCACTGCTGCTTATTTCCTGAATGGCCTCGTACAACTTTCTTCCCACCTCTACATCTAGTTCTCCCATCTAAAACAAAGGCAATTTTTCAGTTGGTTTTCTGAAGGTCTTTGTGTTCCCGTAGCACTTTCTCCTGAAGTTTTGAAAACGTTAATATTGACCTCCTCACTCTCTAGTTTAATACCATATACCCAGCTGGATACCTGGAGAACGCAGCTGGGAAGTGGCATACCTTCTTTCCCATCCAGGACAAAACATTTCCCAAGCCAGTTTTCTTCCTATGAAGAATGCTGCTGTCAAATCTCAAAAATCCACACTGCTAATACTAGCCTTGGTGCAAGGTCAGCCAAAGAGGACTTCCATCAGAGATGAGCTCTGATAGAGAAGGTTCCCTAGAGATTATTTAAGAATAGTAGTCAAGCCCAGATGGCAACAACGTGCAGAGCACATTTCCAGCAAACACAGTGACTGGGCAGAGGACTATACAAACTAAAGTCCACCCTGATTTCTGCCATCTGCTAGCTAAACGCTAAGTCTAGGCTGAGGCCTTTGGGAAAGGTCAGGGTAGTCGTACAGGCTCTCAAGATACTGCTTTTGTTCTCACTATGTGCGTCTCAAATCCTTCGTTAAAAGATACTAATCTCTCTGTAAGGCAGTTATTTGGAGCCAAGAGTTTGGATATTATTGCAAAACATATGCTTAAAAGAGACTGGAAATGATGTTGGCAGTGTTACAGAGGGGAGTGAAGCGCAGCTTTGGGTCAAAACAAAAAAAAAAATAAATCTAGCTAGTAAGCAATTCCCATGTGATAGTTTAGGAGAGCCAGCAAAAGCTTCTTCTAGAAAGAAAACAATACTGTGAGAACGAAGCTAACAAGAGCTGGCTCTTGGAAAAATAAAATGGCCAATAATGAGCCAGAGTATTGCCAACAGCACATATCCAAGAGAATCTTTCTGGGAAACCGACCCAAGTCATTACGCTGGAAAGCCCTGAGGGACTAGGGACCTTGAAGCTAAAAGCTGGCAAATTGCTTCATCAGTTAAGGTTGGTTCCAATGTTTTCTGCGTAAGAATAATTTGTTTTAGCCTACAGGTCTTTACAGAGCAACGGGTAGATTCAGGTTGCTTCCTCTGGGAAGGGAAACAGAGTGCTTGGCAAAGCCCTGCCCAACGGGATGTTTTTAGGTTTCCCCCCATCGCTGACATCCCTTCAGCCCAACACCCGGCCCAGCGCACTCAGGCCATCGGCTTTCCTTTACTCCTTGTGCAGCCCCAGCGCTCCTTGGTGCTGCTGCTGCGCACCAGCCTGACGATTACCTGGTGGGAAAATCACCTGAGCTATTTCGGCTAGCGCTCCACCAGTGAGCAGTTGCCACAAAAATGTGATGACTGTGCCTCCACAAAAGCATCTTCTGGAGACTCATTCACCAAAATGGATGCAGTTAGAGCAATTATTCTGATGTATTTTTTTTCCTGAGGGATAAGGAGGAAACCTTGCTCTATCTGTTTCAGAGATTAGTTAATACACCAGGAAATAGGTACACTGATGCAGAGTGATAAAAGCAAGGCTTTTGTTTGCAGCCTTCTCTTTCATTTCCAGTCCAGCTACTCATAGTTACAGGAGTGTACAGAGAGCACAGAAGACAACGTATGTGATCTCTAACTGTGCTTCTGTGCTGGCAGAGAAAAATCCTGCATTGGCAGGGGATGTCAAGGTGCTGTCTAATGACCCTCCTCCTCTTCCAACTCCTTTTCTGATTCATCTTCCTTGCAATTGACCTAAATAACATGTTCAGGCAGCACTGGAAGTATTTCCGCCTCATACTTCAATAGCAGCAGATCTCCGCATCTGGAAAGGGTATTTCTCAGGAAAGTCACACCACAGGTGGCTTTGAAGCATCCTTCCCAAGAAAGGAATAGAAGCACCCTGAGTTGTCTCATTTCATCAGTAAGACTTCCTGGCTGCAGGAGAACAAAGGTTGCCCAGGAGCAGAGAAAACACATGCTACGTCTGTGCCCAAGCCCCAGCTAATCTGAACAATGTGGGCAGAGTATTCAGTTACCTCATTTCCAGGTGTGCTGTCAGCATGAGCCATGACTGGCTTGGGATGAAAGAGGAAAAACTGTTCCTAGATCTGGACTTGTCTGCATCGTTTATGATAATTATTGCCCAGCAGCCTTTAGTCCTTTAATGTCATATCACACACTCAGCCCTCAGTTTCTCTATAACCTTTTGATTACCGCTTGCCATTCCTCTGCAGAAGAGGCTGGAGGACAGAGTGCAAGACCGCACTATCCCACCAGAGCCAAAGGCATGCCAACCCAGGCCTCAGCAAGAGGAAAGCAAAGAAAGCCACTGCAAAAGGACTTCAGCAGGTCGGCCATCTTCAGACACAGAGTGATTACGTATGCTAGCAACATACAAGCACTTAAAACACTTGTATATCCAAACAATTATAGTACCTCTCCAGCTCTTCACTTCCACACCTTTTATAACATAACACAGTATTCAACTGCACAGCATCACAGGAATACAGGGACAATCCAAACCCTCTCTCTCCATAGTGGCTTCACACATCGAAAAATTTTTGATCCTCTCCCAATCTAATTCTTTCCTTTACCGTAAGTTTAGGCACTCCTGATAGCCACGTAGATATCTCACCTCCTTACAACCCCCCGCAGACTACCGATTTCCACATTATCTTACAGCAAGGGCCTTCACAGGCTGTGTACTGGGTAAATGAAAAGGTAAAAAGTCAACTGAAAATGCATTTATTGCCAACAAGGAAATGGACTATGGGGAAATACAGGAAAGCATTCCAAAGCTTCATGGACTACTGCAGCACTTCCAGCTCTCAAGAGAGGAAGTGCTAGCCTGGGGTTTGTGCACTATAACTTGCAAGACAGGCACTAGATCCTCAGTAGCCCAAGAGATCCCTTTCTCATTCAAAGGATACACATAAATACAGTTCCCCTATTGCAACAGGAAAGAAGTTATACTTGATCTGTACCACCTCTTTTTCAGGTAATTGAACTTCAAAACTAAAGCAGAAAAGATGCAAGCAAAACTCAGACATCTTTGTGCTACAGCATGTCTGTTTAGTCCACAACAGCTAGTCCATATCTGTTATCTCTACATTTTTTATTAGCTCATGTTTACTTTGGCTGCACATCCAAGCAGTCATTTAAACAGGGTGAGAGAGGAAAATCTTGGACTCTCAACAATGGCCAAGCAGTTTAATCTGCCACTGGAGACAATGACTTGACTCCTATTGGCATTTAGTACTGGCAGGGTCAAGCGTAACATGTGCTGAAGGAAGCACTGGGGAAGCAGATCCGCAGCCGTTCCAACAACACTGAGCATTTCCTTGAGCTATTCAGAGGTCCCTTTCCCCCTCATGTGTAGAGAAAACAGCTCCAGCTGTCCAGTCACCTGCACTGGCTTCTCCACTCATGGGATTTATGACATTGGAGGCCACTAACCACTAACCAAGTTAGATACAGCACATTCCTCTGGCTTATAGCTCAGACGTTCAAAACTAAGTTAGGAAGCAGTTAAGATTATGCCCTTGGCATCAGCCACCAGGTTGGTGCGGGAAGAGAATTTATATTCCTGAACAGAACTGGCACTGGGCAGGTTGGGCATAAACATCAACAAACTTCCGTCCAGCGATGACACCAATCAGAAGGGTCTAGAATTAATATTTATCCATGGTGTTGATTTAAGAATTTTTTTTTTGTATTTGAGAAATTCAAAATACTTTACATGAAAGAACTCTGCAACTTGCAAGCCTAGGACAATCTACAGTAATATATTCAGAGTCAAATAAAAAATTATATGAGTTAATGTTAACAGTCAGATAACCATAGGCCAAATAAAGCCAAAGTGAGACTGTACTAAGAACAGGAACATAAATTTCAGAATTTTTATTCCATTGCTATTTGGATTCTGTGTTAACACATTTCTGAATAACTCTTGATACTTAGCCCTAATGGACATGTCTTTCTGATTTCTCCCAGAGTAATATTATCCTCTCAGTGGGCTCCTGTTGAGTAAGGGCAGAATCATTTGTTAAAACTGTTCTCCATTTAGCAAATATCAACAGACACAAAGTGAGTCACTCAGCAGAGGCAATTCTGCTAGGATGAAATACAGGAAAGTGGAAGCCATGTGGCATTCTTCAGTTTCCCCTTTCCTTTCACAATCAGACCCTTGATATTTTCTTCAACAGGAAAACTGACACTCCTCCTCCCTGTAAACTGCTGACAATTGTATTTTACACCTGGCAAAACCAGTGCAAAACGGAAGGAAGAGAAGAAACAAAAAACAAGGACTTTTCTCAGCAACTACATCTCTGCAGAACAGAGCGTTTTTCTTTCCAACTGTAGCTAAAGACACACCACTTCTTAATGCACAAAGTCTAGTAACTACATGGGAAATGCCTTCATGGGAAATGCCTTCATCAGCCTTCATGGGAAATGCCACCTCCTCTCTGTCAAATGACTGCAGAACGGAGAACACTACAGCAGCTTCATGGCAGCTGCTTCACAGAGAGCAGTCAGGACTGTCAAGCCTGGCTGTGGGACCCAAGTCCCACTGAAACCAACAAAGCATGTGCAGCTGAACCCCTTTGCTTGCAAACTCTTAGCCCTCCTACTTGAATGTCTTATCCTTTAGAAGCGATCCTAAACTCTTGGTAGTAATCTGAAGATTAAATAGTACTGGTAAAGTTTCTCTGCCCCCTAACACACTGGTCTCTTCCTAGATGCAGCTGGTGTCTATTGTTACAGCTGTCCTGTTTTCTTTTTTTTTTGTTTGTTTTTTTTAACAGAGTGAAACATTTGCATTTGTTTTCATGACATCACCAGGCAAAATATTGTCAAGTTCTCTCTGAATTTTTCCAGTTTGGCCATCAAAATTATCCCTATTTCAGCACAAACAGTCAAAGTCCTCTAAGGAATGAGGTGTAGCAGCTTGCACTCTGGAGTCAAATGCAGAGCAAAACTGCAAGTGTCATTCGCACTACCTTCATGCCAGACCCAGCTGGGTGCTCCATGGTGGGCACAGGCAATCCAAGAAGAGCGGATGTTGACCAGGGATACTGAATAATGAACAGCGGAGGAGAAATGGTTTCCTTACTTGAGCAATTACAAGAAATAATGAAGCTGTTTGTCTAGTTAAGAAGTTTGGCTTTTATTCAGACCAGCCAGTCCCCAGTTTTCCGTAAACACCTCCTTTGTCTATGGAAATGTCCTCACACGAAAGGTGAGGCAGAGGCAAGAAGGTTTACACTCATGTCTCTCTCCCGAGGCTACTGATGCAATTAGGGCTCTTCAAGCATGACCTCATGCAAGCTAAGGACAGTGAAAATCCCACAGACATGAACGAGGACCCCAGCGGGCCACCATGAAAATCTTGTGTATCAGTGCTGTGATTACCATAACAGTCCTTTTCCAGGGAAAGGGGGTGGGAATCACTTGAGCACTAAGAGAAATTAATTTATTTCATTTTCCTGCCGGCATTTCAAAAAACAGCAGGCCACATAACAGCATCAGCTTAGCCGCAATTAGGAACACAGTTGAAAGCATCTTATCTCCTAGAGCAAGCAACAGAGCAAGGGAGTCCTGGCTGTGAACAGAACTAAGTGCTTCCAAAGTTGGTGCACTGGGAATTTCGGTAAGAGAAGTTTTTCCTGGCTCCATCAGTTAAGGGGTCACCTCCATCTTAAAGCTGCCAGGTGCAAAACCCAAAAGAACATCACTGAGCTCACACCCCTCAGAAATCTATTGACCAGTGAACACCGCTCAGAACCACACAAGGCTGGTACTCCACAGAAGAAAAAAGCATGTGTGATCAGGGCAACCACAATGACACGGGCCAGGAAAGAGACTCCTGCCTTTCTTCTCCATGATGATCTTGGAGAACTGAGCCACCCAGCTGCTGGCTGTGTCCTCCGACAGCATGGCTGCTTCAGAGTCCGCTCTAAAACGAACTGCAGTGTAAACAGGAAGCAGAGCTGACAGCAGACGTGCTGCAGATGGCTGCAAATCCTGCAGAGGGAACGGCAGTGACCTACCATCCTCCCAAAGACCAAGGAGCCAGCCTGATCTTCAGCACACTAGTCACCGCTTAGGGCTTCGGATGCTATTCTGCAGGCAGGGGAGATGCACAGATTTTCCACCAAGAGGCACCTCAAAAACATTCAACATGGAGAGACAGTGGTGCTCCAGAAGCTGAGATCATGGAACTGTTCACAGGGCTTCCTGCTAGGGAATTCTGGATATTTCCAATCACCACCCTGCCTTCGGTGTGTCCCCACCACTCCCTATGCACAGGTTTAACGAGTTCTTATTCTAAAACATAGTTTTTGCTGTAGAGCATCCACTATAATTAGTGCCCACAACTAACTACATCGCCTGTATTTTTGTCTCCTATGCTATGCCACCATCCTTAAAAGTATACAAGATTACAGACCTAGCAGGGTAAGAATTAAACTAATGCTCACAACTCCGTGCCTCTAAGGAAGCAGCCAGCAAGAAGAGGAGGCAACCATACGGTCTCCATCCTAGGAAAAGGAAAGAAAATGGCACAAAAATAAGACAGGAGAAATGTCAGACTTCCCCTTTCCTGCTGTCCTGCGGATGGCCTGCCTATCACATTTTGACAAAGCAAATTAGGGAAATAAGGCAGCTTCAACACCTTTGTGAACACCAGAAAAATATTACTCATGCCAAAGGCAGATATTTAAATACGAGAGACTCCTAAGGAAATATCCAAGAAAAAGCTTCTAAAAAATTAACAGTAAAGGAATATTTGACAATCACACATTCATAGCAGCTAGAAGAGCAACAGATTTCTAACGCTTGGTAGAGGAGTCAGAAAAGTAAAAGAAATCTCCCCACGCTCTTCCCTAGCTGTTCACCAGTGGCCTGAGCTGCCACCGGGATCGTGCATTCATCAGACCGTCGTCCTGCTCTAGGGGGGCCTTCCTTGTGCTCTTACAACAGGTTTTTCACTTTGGAAAGATTTCTTTATGATTTTCAAAACTGGGAAACAGTGAACGTATTAAATTCAAATCTAAGTATAGAGACCTCAGTATCAAAGCCTGCACGGTGAAGATAAGTAACCACCATCGTACACCATTCATCTGAGCTTTCAGTCAGCGCAGAGCAATTCCTACTAACGTGCTTTACCCAGGCTAACTATAAAGCATACCCCACATTTCCATGAATTCTCATGAAAAGTGATTAATGTAACCACAAGTACAGAATAACGACAAAACTGGAAACCAAACAAGAAAACGTTACCTGTAAGAAAATTTAACAATCTGAAACAAAACTGTGTTCAGTAGAAAAACATTTTGAAAAGATGCTGAGCTATTTTTTAATAGCAAGATTCAGACTGTGACTTCTGAGTCTTTGTTTAAGACACACACAAAAAAAGCAAAGCTTTGAGTAGTCTTTCCCCGTACCTACCCTGGGATTCTCTGGAAACATAGCAACCATTCAGGATGTGTTGAAAATTTGTCCTTTAGCATTTGGTTTAAGTTTACTTCCGAATTTATGGGTTGGGTAAAGTATCAGAGCTTTCTTAATAAAATACAGCTTAAGCATTGCAACTTTACAGTTTGCAACTTTACAGAGACACGGCCGAAAGATTTTTTTCCTTCTTTTAGAAAACTGTGCAAGCTGCGCTTGCTAGAACAAACCGAAGCGGAGCTCCCCGAGCGAGCTACATCCCGGGTAACGACAAACCAAACCCGGCCGGGGTCCCGCGGGGATGCCCCGTCCCCGGGTAGCGCCCGGGACACCCGCCGCGGAGCCACTTTCCTTCCAGCCCCCCGGCCCGCTGCGCCCCGGGGCAATCCCCGCCGCCGCCCCGCCACCGCCCCGACCCGCCCGGGGTTGCGGGGGGCAAAGCGGGCGGCAGCGGCGGCTCCCGCCACCGGCCCGGGCTCCGGCCGCCGCCCGCAGCGCTCTCGCCCCGGCTGCCGCCGCCGCCCCCCCACGGCGCTGCCGCCCGGCCCGGCCCGACCCACCTGGTCGGCGTCCCGGAGCCGCACCCCGCTAGCTGCTCGCCCCGGCAATGGGCAGGCTCGGCGCGGCGCAGCTCTGCTCCCAAGGCGCGGCGCGGGGCCCGGCCCCGCCCGGCCCGGGGCGGGACCGAGGGGCGGCGGGCTGGGCCAGGCCGGGGGCGGCGGGCGCGGCCGCCCGGTGCCCGCCCCGCACGAGTGCTCGCTCCGAGAGCCGGGAGGGGGTCACGCCGCCGCCGGGTGCGAGCGCGACGCTCCCACCAGCCCGGGAGTCCGTGCGCCCCGGCGGCGGGGCCGCCTGCACCCGATCCCCGCGGGATGCTCCCCGCGTGCCCCGTGAAGCAGCGGTGCGCGGCGGAAGCCCCGTCCCGAGGCAGCCGTCCCGGCGCTAATCCCTTCGCTTCCCCGTTCGCTTCCGAGCGGCCATCCCCGTGCCCAGCCACCGCAAAGCCCGCCCGCGGGCCGCGCTTCCCCGCTACTCAGCTCGGCGAGGCGCGGGGCTGCCCGCGGGACAGGCGGAGCGGCGGGGGCGGGCGCGGGAGAGCCTCCGAGCGGGCACTGGGGAAACGCGTCAGCTCCCGCCCCGCAGGGAAGCCCCAGGTCCGGCTCCCGGCGCCGGGCACAAGGCAGCCCCGCCGAGCTGTCCCCCCGCCGCAGCCCGCCCTGCCCCGCGGCGCCGCCGCCCCCCCGCGCAGCCGCGGGCTCGCAGCAAGCCCCACGGCTGAAAGGCGCGCGGGGCTCGGGGCGCGCCTGGCCGCACCGCTCGCCGCGGCGGCGAGGTCCCTTCGGCAGTAAAACTGAAGCCCCCTGCGGCCCCGTGCCCGCCAGCCCCCGGCGCCGCTCCCGCCTGGGCCCGGCGGACGGGCCGAGTCTCCCGAGCGGGTTCGACCGCCAACAGCAGCGGCCCGCGGCGGCAGGCAGCGGCCGCAGGTGCTCGCGCTCCGGCCGGACCCTCAGGGGTCCCGCCCGCGCAGCACTGCCGCGGCTTAACGGGGCTGCGCGCGGCCTCCCGCCGCGGCGGGCCCAGCCGGGCAGGAGGAGCGCACCGGGCCCCGCCGTCGCCATGGAGACGGCGCCACGGCCCAGCGAGCCTCGCGCGCGACCTCTGACCCCGAGACCCCGCCCCTTCCGGTCCGTGCACAGCGCCTGGCGTTTCACAGCGCGGCGGCGGCACGGGACCGGGGCACCGCGGGGCGGGGCGGGACCGGGCCGGGGCACTGCGAGGCGCGACCGGGGCGGGGCGGGGCGGGGCGGGGCGGGGGCACCGGCACCGGCACCGCGGTAAGGCGGGAGGCCCGAGTCAGGCGAGCGGAGGCCGCCGCCCGCCGCCATGTCGGCCGCGTTCAGGAAAGCCGCCAAGTCGGGGCAGCGCGCGCACCGCGAGCGGGCACAGGTCAGTGCGCTGGGCCGGGCCGCCGGCCGCCTGGGCCGGGCCGTCCCGGGCCGGGCCTCACCGCGGGTCGCCGATCGCGGCGGCCACCCATGCTGTTCCCTGCCTTCCCTCCTAGCCCGCCTCCCGGAAGAAGCTGGGCTTGCTGGAGAAGAAGAAGGACTACCGCCTCCGCGCCGAGTGAGTCGGGACGCCGCGAGGGGAGGGCGGCCGCGGGGGTGGCGCCGAGCTGGCGCGAGGTGCGGCCTCAGCGCGAGGAGCGAGGCGGGCGGCTCCGTCCCCGCGTGGAGCAGGGACCGGAGCGGCGGCGCTCAGGGGCTTCGCCGGGCTCTGGAGCGATACCCGCTGGCCGGAGTCCGGTCACAGACTGCAGAGACGATATGTAGAGCCAGCGTTCCCGGTGGCACGACAGGCGGTGTACCTGATCCCATCTAGCAGGCGCTTTCATAGAAGGAAACGCGGCGTGCACAGGCAGTTAAATATCCCTGTGGTTGAGTCAGAGGGAAGGGGAACGTGGAGGGCGAAGGCCTCGCAAAGTCGTTATTATTGTAATTAATACAAAACTTATAAGCATTATCTTCCATCTTTAATGGCTGATTCTGTAGATCTGAGTCCTAAGCAGCTCAGTAAGCTTTGTGGGTGAACCACAAACGTTCTGAGTACCAGAACGGGTAAACGTGTTTCCATTACTCCTCTAACACTTACTGTTGGACACTATTCGTTTCCAGCTTTGTTAAGGAATGAACTGTAAAGCTAAAGTCGTTTGTTGGTGTCCTGCTCTATATGTGGAGCCTTGTCTGCTGTCTCAAAGCTCTGAGCATCACTTTGAAGGACTCAGCATCTCATCAGGGAGTGTGAACGTGGAGAAACTGCTGAACAACTTCTGGTTTTTTTTTCCTTTTTCCCAGTGACTATCACAAGAAACAGAATGCCCTCAGAGCACTTCAAAAGAAAGCTCTGGAGAAGAATCCTGATGAGTTCTACTTTAAAATGATACGTGCAGAGCTCCAGGTGAGAATCTAAATTGCTTTCAAGCAGGGTTACATCTGTTGCTCTAAGTAACATCATTTTTTTCCTACCTTGTTTTGTTTTTAATGTATGAATTAGTAAGTAAGTTAGCAGACTTGGTTTGGTGCCTGTGGAAGGCTTTGAATAAAATGAGAGGCAAAGGACAAAAAGGTTCTTTTGCTTTTATTATTAGGACCCATAGTACACTATAGCTAGAATGGTATCTGTCTGTAAGTGCTATGTTCCATCTGGTTTTAGGATGGAGTTCATATGATAAAGCAGCCAAAGGATGAAGTGACCCCTGAACAGATGAAATTGATGAGGACACAGGATATTAAATATGTGGAAATGAAAAGAGTGGCAGAAGCCAAGGTAATACTTCACTTTTTTAGTGTTTTCCAGTTTGCTCAGAATTGTTCTTTTTGTTGTGGTTTTTTGTTGTTGTTGGCTATTGTGTTTATGTTTACTGAAATCCGATTTGTGTAATACTGGAAATGATAGATGGAAATGTCAGTGGAGCTCTGCATATAGAACCTAAAGGTATACTGAATAATAAAAAATATACTATGCGTTATTATAAAACATGGCAATTTCTTATGTAAATTTCAGACATTAAACAGGTACTCTTGCTTCTCATATTTATAAAGAATTGAGGATTATTGTTACTGAAGTGGGTTGTTTGAATATGGTAGGCAGGCAATCAACAGAAATATGACCCACTTCTGAAAATGTTTTATGCTCTGATGTTGATCCACACACCATCACGACAGATAAAAAAATAAAAGAAAGTCAGCTTTGAATTTTCCTTCTTACTTTTGCTAGTGATTTCATGGTAATCATTCCTACTTTGTCTGCCATACAGATAACTTACTGTTTTGAAAATTGATTTGTACATATTTGGCTGGGTAATACCAGAAATTACTGTTAACCTCTACGCGAAAGGTTATGAAGACATGACATAAATATAGACTAGATGTATTTTCAAAGATTAAAAATTAAGGAAGAGTTCAGATGCTTGTATGCTTGAGAAACAAACAGGAATTTACTTCAGGGAGACATTATTTACCTTGTTATGGATGGTTGGCAAAACAGGGATGAACCTTTCTTTCCTGCAGAAAATCGAAAGGCTAAAGTCAGAGCTCCATCTGCTGGATGCGGAGGGGAAGAATCCCAACAAGCACGTGTTCTTTTTTGATACTAAGAAAGAAGGTAAGATTTAAATAGGTTTTATCAGAAAACTTGTTCTGTGATGTTTGATTGTAGGCTGTTTAAAATAGTATGGTGCTTTCTTTATGCTGTTACCATAAAAAAAGGTTTTTTTTTTTCAGGAATAATAATTCAGGTGCTCTAGAAGTCTCTTTTGATTACTAGATAAGACCTCAGTTCTGCAGGAGCTATGTGGCTAGGGCTTCCATTGCTACTGTCCTTAAGCTACATGTTTGGAAGGTTTGCTGAGCATTAGTCCAAGAAGTCCATGTGAGTTTATTTCTTTTATTCCTAAATTTCTTTTTATTTGTAGTTCAGGAGTTTGATATTGCAACTCATCTGGATACTCTTCCAGAGCTCGTAGATAGAGTGTACAACCGACCGACCATTGCAACACTGCAGAAAGAGACACTGAAAGGGGCTACTGATCCTGCCCACTTAAAGGTAGTTTGTACTGCCACTATTTGTATTATAGTTTTCTTAATGTTTTACATCTTTAGTACAATAAGCACTAAAGAGAATTTGTTGGATCGTTGTGGAGGAGAACAAAGTTGTTCTGTTGCCGTAGCAGCTGTCATTTCGTCATCAAGTGCCTGGAGCCTACAGTCAAATCTTCTCCCGGACCAACATGGAGAACTTGTTCAGTTGTATCCCGGTCCACCGTGGATTATAAATCAAGAGTGGTGACGTATGAGCCAGAAAGGAATGGTGTGGATGTGATTAGGCAGTTTCCTTGGCAAAATTGATACATTTCTCTTCTGTTAGATGACATACACCTATGGGACTATCTTTTCATTAGATTGCTGCAGTTTTAAGTGTGATTTTTGTAGCATCCACTGTTAAGTCTCCCCTCACACCTTCCCAAAAACCCTTGCACCGCTGAATAGGGATGTGAAGAAGCTTATTCCAACATAGATGTATCTATTGTTGGGTTTCTGATCTCATGGTATTTTTCAGTTAGGTTCTGAGCCTCAAGTGGATTGAGATTCAGGATTTGTTTCCCCCCTTTTCTTCTTAAAGACATTTAAGCTATAGTCTCACTTCCTGGCTTTCCTAATTTAAAGTATTTCATGATCCTTCAGGATGAATTGCTTACGCAATCAATTTTGATTTGATGTTTTACTATCACAGCACTTCAGTCCTAGAAGTAGCTACACTCGACTTTAACACTGTGAATACCATTTAATTAGTTTAGATATATTGGGCAGTCCTATAGGCTTGAGTTGGTATGTGTAAGGTAAAAATAAAGTTGTCTAAAATTGCCGATTGGTAAATTTGCAACCTGTTGCTTTCTGAATCAGACATCAGATAACAAACACCCTGTGGTCCCTTTCTTCTTGCCAGCTTTCTCAGTTTGGCTTGTCAGTAAAGCAGTTGGACAAGTTGTAGACTGACAAGTTTTCTCCTCTAAATGTCTGAGTCATATTTCAAGCATGTTGGGATCTGTTCTCCTTCATTTAATTACTTAAATCACACCTGCAGTAATACCATTTTTATGCTGGGAAAGCCATCTGCTCTTAGTAGGTAAACGTGACCAAACTAGTTGGATTTTGGGAGGTCTCTGTGCAATTTCTAAGCACTTCAGGAACTGGTCTCTGGTCTTCCCCCCCGATAAACTGGGTTTTCGTTAGGGAGTTAAATGTTATCTTGCACTCAACATTGAAATTCAGAGGATTTAGAAAAATGAAATTCCAGCCACTTACACAGCATCTAAACTAGGTTAGAAGAGGTTTGGTTTTTTATGTTTGGATTTAGGAGATTAAAAAAAGCACAAAGAATTAAGTCCTAACTAGAAAACCTCTAGTATGAGAATCAAGGTGTTAAAACAGTTCTCTGGAATCTAGCCACAGACTTGAAGCAGCATTCTTTAATATGATTATGATTTAAAAATAAATGTAAAAAATGTTTGTGAGGTCCAAGTGCCTCAGAATAGGTCAGTTATAGACCATAGTGTGTTGTTCCTCTTTCTATCTTAAAAATGCTTCTTTTTTTTTCCTCCAGAAATTAGCCCAGCAAAGGAAGAATCAGTACGACCTCCTGAAGCAGCGCATTGAAAGAGAAAAGGCCATGTTTGTTATTGCACAGAAAATCCAGACACGTAAAGATCTTTTGGTGAGGGATTTAGTTTTGGTTCTTTGAATCTGTTTTGTTAAGATCGTTAGGTCTAGTTTTGTACGTATGTGTTTCTTCACTCTGATTTTATACTGACACTTCCAGATAACTCGTAAAAATAAGTAATCCTCTTTCAGTACGGAAAAAGCAAGGAGATGAAGCATTCCAGTTGTGCTATGGCTAGTAAATTATATCTGCTAGTCGAAGTCTTATCAGGTCAGCAAGGACAAAGACTCAACTTTGAAATGGTGCTCTCAAGTCTTTTCTAAAATACTGTTGCCATCTCTCAATTACTAAATCAATACTTTCAAGTGGCAGAGGCAAGGAACCATTTCTGTAGGTTACAAGAAGATCTTGAACATCCCAATGACCAAAAAAATTACTTGTCTCAATGGGACTCGCCGTTCACTCGTGCTTGTGAACAAAACAGATTGTGCCTGACAACCTAAAGGTGGAAAGAGAGGACAGAAATATAATTCCCACCTAAACAGTGGAAAGCGACCATTTTTCACTAATGCCTTGTTAGTCCCAGCCAGCGACTTTCTTATTTATATGACGGTGGGTTGTTTTTTCTTTTTTTTTTGCTGCTTCTTACATGCCAGCAAATTTTTTTTCTTGTTCTTTTTTCCAGGACAAAACTCATAAAGTAAAGGTGAAGAAAGAGACAACAAATGGTCCAGCTATTTACAAATTCAAATTTCAGCGGAAACGTTAGCCATTCCATTAAATAATCGTTACCGTCTTTGCTTAGAAAGAAAGAGGATTCTCCTTATGAAGAAGGACTGGTACACACTATATCAGTTTGTTTTTCACTGCAGCCTAACACTTTGTTAAAACAAATTACTGTGAGCCTGTGGTAGCCATAAAAATATTGTATCTAATTACTTGATTAATAAATCAGAGAGTTTGTTCTCTTGGTATTTACAGTGGGAAGCCACAAGAGGTGTCTGAATGTCCTAGTAATACACACGATAACCAATCCTTGAAAAGTCGAGGTCAAAATTAAGAGGCTGGGAGATGATAGGTTGCACACAGCACATGGACAGAAGAGCTCTGGGATTGTTACCTTCAGCTCTGTGGCTGGTGATCATGACACATCCAAAACCGTGAGAGATTTCGGGTCAGCTTTTTTAGCGATCTTTTCAAGCCAGGATAAAGTTGAATTACTATCTTTCTAATAGCCCCACCACCACCACCCCCAAATCCCTCTAATTTTCCTATTCTGCTTTATCTGCACAAAGTATTTCACTTAAAATGCAAGAGGCGCATTGCTAAATTCTGGCACCGTATTAGCCAAAGACTATTCTGATATGGTGCTAGAAGCAGGGAATTCTTCCACTGTGCAAAAAAGAAGAAAAACTCGACCTTTATGAGTAATTTCCATAGCTGAGGACCTGTTTGTGCTTATTCTGTCTTCTGCTGTACAAAGGGGTAGTGCTCGTGCCACGCCGAATTTCCAGTGTTGCCTGCCAACTTTGAACAGAGGCAATACTGAAATTCACAGTATCACAGTATTCACAGAAACAGTACAGAAGCCAACTGTGGGACAAAACTTTGTCCTCTTTGTTTACATTATGCTTGTTGCAATGCTGGTAGTGGAAGGGGTTTTCAGCCGAGAACAATGAAGACACATCCTTGAGTGTCCTGGAGCAGTTCAGGCAAGTTAAGAGAGCCTGGGCGTAAACATTCCTTCTCTTATCTCTCTCACTTGTACCATGTCTGCCAATAATAAGCACATGCCTATGCAAGATGGTAAAAAAAACCTGATGCTCTTGCCACTTCGGGAGTTTTCCTAGCTTCTCGTAGACAAAAAGCAACTTTTTTACATGCTGAAACGCAGCAGCTTCAGACATTGTTTCTGCCATTGCAAAGATTCCCAAGTTGCCAACAATTATGGGGTGAATTTTTTTCTGGGAAGAATTAAGGGAGGCACCATGCTTTGCTCTTAAAAGCAGTTAAGATACTCTCAGGCAGAAGGTGAAGTTTGGGATTTCACTGTTAACGGCACACTATAAACCGGCTAGCACCAGGCGACGAGGAGGGAAAGTTAAACACACTGCGCGGGAGCAAGCTGCTCCTTTTCCTTCCTCACAGGAAAACACTCGCACGGCTGAAAGTGGCAACGCTTTTTCCCGTGAAAGCTACTTCCCCGCCGCTGGAGAAGCGGCGCCGGGACCCCCGGTCCTCCGGGAGGCCGCTGGCCGGGCGCGGCCGGCAGGGGGCAGCAGCGCCCCGCGGCGGGGACGGGTGGAAGCGTGGCCCCGGCTGCCTCGGGCGGGGCGCGGGCCGGGGCTGCCGAGGGGCGCGGGCGGGGGCCGGGCCCGGGCTGCCGAGGGGGGCGCAGGGCCGCGCCCTGCGCCCGGTCCCCGTCTGCCCGGCCCCCGGCGCGGCGGTTGCCGCTTGTGCGTGCTCTCCCGGGGAAGGGTTTGGGCCGGTTCCGCCCAAGCGCTTCTCCGGCGGCGGGAGCGACCTCTGCTCGCCGCTGCCGGCAGCTCGAACCGTCACCACAAGTCCTACCCGCAGGACCCGCAGTCTGTCTTAAACTGCGCCTTCTGCAGCTAAGGGGTCACAAAAGAGTATCCAGTCCTCGCTGTTTTATGGTCTCTGGTCTTCAAGGCTACAGAGCCAATTCCAGGAGAGCAGGCTTCATTTCTTTCATGATTGTTTTGAATAGAGGCTGAAGATTTTATAAGCATAATTCATTGACTCCGAAAGCTTAAGTTGGCAATACTCAGAGAAACACAAAAAGCACGAGGAATGAAAAGCAAGCTAGATTTCAAGAAAACTGTCAAGTTCACCTATGTTTTGGGGGACCTTTTAATTGTTTTTAAAATGTACATCAAGGTCCCCACTACACTGGCTGGGTGTCTTTCAAGTGAAATCTCTTGTAGATTGAGATTTAAATGGATAGATATTTGATCCTTATCCCTGATTAATTTTACCTGCATCAAGAGAGTGACTGGAAAGGATGGGAAAAGAAAACAGTTCCATTGGAAGACCCTAAAGGAATTGCTGTCTGGCAGGAGCTGAAAAGTAACAACCTGAACAAGAACAGCTAATTAGCCTGATGCTTGAAATGCCTGGTGCGCCTCCGACCCCATTGGTAGATCAAGTGTTGCAATGGGTGCTAATGACCTAATCACTGGGAGAGAGCCATCTCTTCCCAGTAAAGGAGCAAGATATTATGGGATGCAGTAGGTAGCTGCGAGGCTTTGAGCGGTCAGTGCTCTCACCACGGAAAATGATAGGTCGAGTGCCATACCGCTTATTCTCCTGGTGGTAGTTCTCATCTATCCACTGGCATGCAGGAGCTGCGAGCTTTCAGTGAAGACACAACAGTTTTGTGTTCGCTGTACAGTATATGAGGAGCAAAAGCAGTGCTTGTTCCGAGTTACTTTTCCCTGGGAAACCATGAATGTCTTAACAAAGGGAAACCGGAGCACTGTTACGTCCATGGTGTTACATCAAGCAGACTTCTTGCTGGACCTTGACCACAAAAGCCTAGGTACAAATCCAGTCAGCTGTGGAGTGGTTTATTGTCTTATGGCCACAACAGACTGAAAGGAGGTGCCAGCTCTCATGCACAAACACATTTCACCTACTCCTGCCCGCAAAGTTCAAGGATTTGGTGGGTGCTGATCACTGAACTTCCACCTTAGCAGATAGCGCTGACTCACACCTATTGCCCTGCAGAGCTCCCAAGAGCTACCAGCAAAAGAATTGCACCATGTCAAAGAGCAAAACCAAAGTTCTTTTATCTGACCAACATCCATCATTGCGTTTCACAGTATTACTGTGGCTCAATGTCCAGAGAAACATTCAGGCAGTTAATGCTGAAAAGGCCATCATAGGTTAAATGCTATCTTTTGGTGCCAAGACCCAGCTCCCTACAGCACAGATGGGCTGCCTGCTGGAAGGGAGAGTCCGTTTTGATTTTCCTTGGTGGACAAGCCTGTCCATTTTTGAAAGTGTGGGGAGCAAAAATGGTGCCCAGGTTCTGTTTGGCCATTTCTCAGGAAGATCCCCAGTTCCATTTCATGTCTTGAAAGAAACTGGATAGGGGCTATCTGAAAACTGCTTCCCACATCCCACATCACACTCCAAAACAATTAAAGATTTGAGGCAATAAACAAGGACAAGGAGAGGTTTATGGAGAGCTTTGGACTCTCCCCTCAGCTTTACAATTAACCTTTAATAGGGAAATTGGATGCTTATTCATATAGCAGCTATCTTTGTGCACTTGCACAAATCCTTGTTAACGCTAATTCCACATTAAAAAAAAAAAAAGGCAAAATTTGTGGGTGCAATCCCAGAATTACTTCAGGCTGCCAAAGGAAAAAAGCCAATATATCAGGGAGGCAATACTGGAATTATCTTATAGGACTGTCATGAGACTTCATCTGGAACACCATATGCAGGTCACCAAGATTGAAGAAATATTTGTTCACAATGGGACAGATGGAAGAGCCTTTAAGATGCAGAAGGGGATTGAGAGTGTCTTACAAACAGGACTAGATCTTGGCTCCTTCAGCCTAGCGAGATAAAGGCTGTACAAGTGCCTTAAAAAGCTTACAGACAGCAAACAGCATGAAAATACTTATGGCAGAAAAAAGTGCTGGCACAGACACAACTGTGTATGAAGTGCCCAGGAACAAATTTGGGCTGGAAAACATGTTTTCCAGGAGGTTCTGGAAAAGTCTCTATCTCTAACAGATATTTAAGAAAGAACATTGTTTGTGTCTAGAGTTATAGGACACGGTTGCCACTGTACGGCAGTAGACGGCTCTGGTGCAGGGCGGTGTTCCTGTGGGTCAGTCACCAGACCCAACAGCTCCCCCGGGGCACATCGCAAAGGGCCAAACCCTTCAGGACTGTTCACCTGTCAGACCTTGCTCTCGGCTTGACTCCCAAAGCCCTTCGCTTAGTTTCCTCATCCTAAAGCACTGAAATGTTTCTGCAAGGGTCTGGGAAGAGTCAATGCCTTATAACTGAACAGAACACCCAGCCCACTCAACCGCAGTGCAAGATTTGAAGCAAGACATTGGTGGGATCTGCCATCCTCTAGCTGGGCCCTCTTGGGGAAGGACAGAGAGAAACAGCCCACAGCTATTTTCTGCTTGTGATAATTATAGTATCAAAGGCTGAACCAACAGGTTCTTTGGCAAGGAGATTCCCTGCAGCTTGCAAGATACAGATATCAAAATACCCCACAGATTCACAGCTCAGGTTTCAGGTGACTCAGAATAATATTGTGCCGTATAATAATTTCATGTAATTCCTTGTTCAAGCTGAAGAACTCAGTTGATAACGACTGTCTATAAAAGTTAATAGCGGGCTACATTAAAGCGCTTGCAGGATTATCTCTAGGCAAATGCAACAATATATTACTAGCAGGAGAACCATCACCAGCCCTTAGGCTTCACGGGTGGTTTCCTGTAGGCCCCATCTTCCGAGCCTGAACCAGACTGGAGACCAGCACAGTGGGATCTCTCGTCCCATCCCTGGGGCATGGCAACAGAAGCCGACATGCCGGGGGAGGCTGCGGAGCCCCTCGTGGGCAGCCACTGCCGGGTCTGCACCAGCGGCCGTGCGCTGCAGCAGCCGGAGGGACACCCGGAAGCCCTAGAGGCCTCCTCACTGTTTTCTTTCAGCAGAGTGGAGCAGGGAGGCTTTGATACAACCCATCCCACTGTCCGTGCCCATAGCTGCTATGCCGCGCATTATGAGTCCACCCACCATGAGCCCAACAGTCGGACAGCCCAGAGTCCCAGCAGCTCCTGCTCGCCATCCAGATGCTGCTGCCCCGGGTCACCAGCAGGACAGTGGTCCGGGCGTGGGATCACCGGCGTCTCCAGCTGCAGGGCTGGCTGCCGGGGCTCTGACTGTCAGTAAGATCCTGCTGTCCTTACAGCGAGGTTCAACTAAGGTGTCTTGCCCAAGGGCACCAAGGAGAAAAGGCTGGTAGAGTTCCTCCACTCAAGCCTGAGCAGCTTCACAGCAGGGAGTTGAAAGAGCAGGATGTAAATCAGGAATGACTAATTCTGCTGAACATGGCTGCCCTAAATCTCTCTTTTCCACAGGCTCCTTGGCCACCTGGACCTTTCCCCACCTAGCTGGGAGCAGCACGGGGGCTGCTAACAGCCAGGACAGCCTGGGAACAGGGTATTGTCCCCATTCCCGCTGCCGCACACTTGGACACAGCCCCCCATTTCCCTCCAAACAGAATGTTCCTGCCCAATTTCCATTACAGAGGGTTTCAAATAAAGAAATACCTGCTGCTGCCTCTTTTGGGAGAAGCCAGGCACCAGAGCAGACCAAGTGCTGTGCAAGGTGAAAGCAGCAAATATTTGCTTTGCCATCTCTACAGTTATATACTCAAAGCTTTTAGTGCTTTGAGAGAACCAAGGTGAGCAGCATTGCTTTGAGCAGGTAGGAGCCCATTATTTAGTGAGAACATATTCCCAGGATGTCCCTGGCTTGGCAGACCTAAAGACTGAAATAGTAAGTTAGTGCATATAGATCATCATTTACTGAAGCACAAGCCCTGATGCACCTTTCTAGGGAAGCTCTAATTTATTATGCATTGTCATTAGCTGCAGCAGGCAGCAGGGCCTTCATTAGAGCTAGAGTTAAGGTCTGTTTTGGCTGCCTCATCAGCATCAGTGAACTGCGTCCCTGCGAGGTTTGATACAATTTAATTAACCTAATTAAAAGCTCTGATTGCAGAGATGATTGGGGTAGAGCCAGCAGCAACTGCATATTTATAACGAGCTGGAAGGTGTGGGAATGGAGCCAAATGATATGCATCTCTAATGAGCTGGTGCTATTGAAGTGTGGATTTGGAACACTAACATTTATTTTTGGCAACAATGGCCAGTTTATCTTCATGATAGAAACGATCATAGCTCGATCGTATGTAGCAGGGAGCTCAGCACTGTGCTCCCTGGGCTTCTCCGGCCCAGTGGCAGTCCCACACAAGCACCCCACAGCCCAGCAGCTCCCCACCGATCCCCTCAATGTACTGCCAACACCTCCACATGCGGGCAGACACAGCACACACTGACACACACCCCTCCATCCCTCACACACCTACCTGCGAGACACAGCACACAGCATGCACAAACCCTAACCACACGCTGGCAGTCCCAGATAAGGCAGGTGGAAGATGCCAGCAGGCTTCCCTTCCCTAGCCACCACCTCCTCCAGCCCTCCCACATCACCTCCACCCCCTCCCGACCCTCCTGCCCCACAGCCAGGCTGGGCACCTGGGACAAGGAACCCGCCTCCGTTACCCCTCCAGGCATCAAATATTCCATACCCTCATCTTCTGTTTGAGCACCTAGGCACCAGTGCCCAGATGAAAAAAAAAGGAGCCTGAAGTGAAGAGCTATCTGCCTGCACGCTGCCTGCACCCAGCAGCCACGGCAGGGGCTTTAAGGCTTCTGCTGCCTTGGCTGATTGGGCCAGCCAGAGGCTGGGTGAGTACCAGCACCTGCCCCCGGTCCACCCACTGCAGCGAGAACCTTTTCTCCTCCTGTTCAAGGACAGAGAGGCCGTCAGCCCCTTGCAGCGATGTGCTCTGCAGGGGTGCTATGTCAGAACGTGGGGGTTCCTGGCAGCCCAGGTCAGGAAACCCTTGTTTCTGGGCTGCAACAGCTGCAGCTTTGCGTGACAGAGGAGGTAGCAGTGACCTTTCTCTCTCCATGTTTAAAGGCTACAAACCCTGTTCGGACCCAAGACAAGATGTGCCACCAGCTCTCCTCCCCCAGGACCCACAGGGATGTCCTGGTGCAGGGCCCAG
The DNA here is from genome assembly GCF_964195595.1 of Calonectris borealis. NCBI lineage: Eukaryota > Metazoa > Chordata > Aves > Procellariiformes > Procellariidae > Calonectris > Calonectris borealis. The sequence continues at coordinate 490,217 of NC_134336.1, read as the reverse complement.
AGCTGCGCCCACACCAGCTCCGTTGTGGCTGGCGTTCGCAGCTCCGTTGCTGGAGCCCCGCCTGTGCTGGGTCAGCCGGAGCAGCGGGCTCCCAGGGGCTGCAGCCGGGCAGGCAGGGCACAGCCCTCTGTGTGCCCGCCACAGCTGCCTGGCTTTGGGCCTGTGGGCGCAAGGTGTGGGCAGCCTGGCTCCCTGTGGCTAGTGCCAGTGGGACTGCTACATCCTTCCCCGGGAGCCGTCGCTGCCAGGCTGCCTGTCTTCGCTGGGCAGGGCAGAGGGGACTGCTCACTGTTAACCGCCCTGACCTGCCGTGTTGCCCCTCTGAGGATGTGTGTCCTGGAGCAGTGAGTGAGCGAGGCAGCAGCACAGGTTGGGGGGGCTGCTTCCCCGCACCCCAGCTGGGTGCCCCCAGCCCTGGCTTTCCTCTTGGCGCAGGGTCGGGACGCTGTGGGGAGTCGGGGTCCAACGTGCCCAGCGGCAGCAGCGGGATGTCCCAGGCGTCCTGGGCAGCCAAGGTACAGCAGCAAGTCTGCCGAGCCACTTGGAAAATTTGATCCATGCTAATTATGCTGAAAAAAGCCCTTCTGATAACGAGTATGAAATGGAAGCGTAGATAATACTCGTCTCTGAGTGCCATTAATCTTTAAAACTGGAACAATAAGTGAAAACACTGCAGGGCATATGAAGCAAGGTGTGATTCACATCTGCTCCTCCATGGCCTCCGCCTGATTTATTGGCACAAGGCAACTTTCCTGCACTGTTTCAACAGAGCTGCATTACATAACACCATGGACTGTTTTGCTTCCCTTTATCAATCAAAGTACTCCTTGGCATTTTTAATAATCTGCTGTCCTTCTTCCCCCAAATCCACGACTCTCTCCCAGTTCTCAGCCCCTCCGGAGACGCCTCTTTCAGCCTGGCTGTGATACCAGCCCCTGACAGCAGGGATAAGGTTCCCCAGCCCGAGTGCACTGGTGGCAGGGCAGGAGGGTCTCCCAGAGCCCAGGCTGCTCTGCGCCCCGCGGACAGGGGGATGGAGGCTCTCATTCCATCCCTGCAGGGCAGGCGCTCGCTGGTGCACCACTGGGAAGCACCCGGGGTACCTGTCTTCTCCCCGCACCGCACAGCCACTCACTAAGCCGGAGCTCTCCAGGTCCTCTGCCACCCAGACATACCGCATCTACCTTCACATTTGATGCCTTTCATTTTCAAATGGCTCTCTCTGGGATTCACTTTCTTTTATTTAAATTGTGGATTTGCTGAAGTGACCTTTCAGCTGACTCCAAGGAGAGGTGGGCAGCTGCTTCCCATTGCAGTCCCAGAAAGACTGCTGAACTGTGGCTTTGAACAAGTTCAAAGCATTGCTTGCCTTTTGGCCATACCCCTCAACAGAGCTTTTGGATGGATTTTTCTCTCACACTCCTGAAAAGACATCATCAGAGACATTTCCTCTCACAGGCTCTTTAATATTTACACTGACTTTGTGAACAGACAATATATTCCACCTTTTTTTAAAAGCACACACTCCTTCTCGTAGCACAGTTGGAGGATGCAGTGGCTGCTGCGTGCAGGCTGCCTTGGAAGGCTAGGAGGACAAACAGATTTGGGAGGAATGCAGATTGCTCTGAACCACGCTCGCTTGCCTGCCTGCAGCTCACGGCACCATCCGGCAGCATCCCTGGGCAGCCACAGACCTGGAGTGGCCCTGCTGAGTCCCACGTCTCCTGCTGCAAAAGAGAGACAGTCCTTAAAACCTTCCTCCCAGTCCTGACTAAGCCCAAAGCTGATCATCTTGTTAGCTGGAAGACAATCCAAATGCAAAACAAAATGCTTCTAAAAACTGTCCCATAGATTGCCAAGCATCTTATAAAGCCTGGCCATGGGCTTAACTACATCAAAATCGTATGGATGCTTTTTGTCAAAATAATTCTAAACCAGGAAGGCAGCAAGCAGCTTTCAACCCAGAAGTGTCATAGATGTACTTGCAAATGTTTGTCCATAATTTTCTTGATTCCAGACTGCAAGTCCAGGAGGGACTGTCAGATCCTGTGTTCTGATCCCCTGCATGCCGCCATCCACTGCATTTCACTCAGAGAGCCAAAACTGAGTCCAGCAGCTCCAGCTGGGTTTTGGCATTTCAGTCCTGAGGAGGCTGAGCCATAACAGCCTCAAGCAGGAGGTTCACCCCCGCCCAGGGCTTCGGCGATGGCAGAGAAGCGCTGAGGGGAAAGATGCCTGGGTGTTCCCAAGAGCAAAATTGTGACCCCTGGGGCAGAGGAAGGCAAGACCTCTATAGTCCTTAGCATTTTCACTTGGACGTAAACTTCTTCCTTGCCTCAGACCTGGTGAACATATAAACCACAGACGTATGTGAGCACAGAATAGCCAGAAACATCAACGGAGGCTTCAGGGTACTGCTCCACAGTGCATGTCCTGTGCCTCATTCCACGTAGTGTGAAAGGCCTCTGGGTAAGGTGCAAGCTTCTGCCCCAACAAAATACATCAGGCCAACTGTTCATTGGGGCAAAAATCCTCCTTCACCTTCGGAGATGACAGGACACAGCCCCAGAGCAGGAAATTTGATTATAAGCCTGTATAAGCTGCAAGCATTACATGCCTGCTGAGGGCAATGCAAACCTCCCTGTTCCCTTCTAACACTGCAACAGGGGTGCACGACCAGGGGTCCCTGGCCAGGTGGGACCGCTTCGAGTCCGGACAGCCTTCCCATTGCATCTCTCCCAGAAATAGGTGTCAGACCTGTTTCAGGAGGAGTCCAAGGAAGGAGGAGCTCAATCTCTCCTGCAAGCTGCTCCGGCGGTTGGTGTCCCTCTGGTCCGGGAGCTGCTCCGCGCCGACTCACTCTGGCTCCCCGCAGTGCAGAGCACCAGCTGCACAGCTGCCTGTGCCAGCGGGACTGCACGGCCCCTTGGGGCTCTCCGTGGAGCTGAGCTAGAGCAGACCCGTGCCAGAGACAGGTCGGTGAAGAGGAGCCCGGGACAGGAAGGCCAGGAGGTGCACGCCCGGCGGGGAGGCTCCCCGGGTGTGGGACTTGCGCTGAGGGCTGGGGCGCTGGGGCAGGGAGGGCGCAGGGGCTGTCTGCAGGGTGAAGCCAGGCTAGGGGGGCTGGCCTGAGGTAGCCCCTTAGGTGGGCCAGCGATGACAAGAGCGGTGAGGTACACAGCTGCGCAGAGGGTCACATTTTTTCAGTCCTTTTGCCCTAACAAACAAAAGTCCCAGGATGCAGACAATAATGTTTTTATGAGACTCTAAATTCTAAACTCAAATGCTCTTTGTAGTGGACTAATAGCCAACACGTGGCCCTTCGTCTCATGCTGAACTTTTGTGGTCCTACAGGGGAAAAAAAAGGCCCTGGTGAGCATTTACACTGAGCACTTTGTTCTCACAGATTTGTAGAGCAAAGAGAATAATGTATTGAGACTCTCAGCCTGTGCCAGTTTGGCTTCATTTGTCCTTCTGAACTTGCCCTGAGAGATAATGTTTCCTTCTAATCTGCTGCCGTCCACCTACAGCAGGGACCCAGTGAATAATTCTCCCAAACAAGCCTTTATTCTTAAGACTCTCTCTGGCCCTAACCCTTTCTCCCCCCTTACAGAGTAATTGTTGTGTTCATTACATGATAATAGCCCGAGCTGTATTCCAGCCCACACTTGCCATGGCCACACAAACAAGGTTCAGGCTGCACTGCTTTCAGGATAATGCTGCTCATTTGGCATTATTTGAAAGAATGTGCCAGGCATCTGAACACCAGGCACGCTCACTTCACCAGCCTGCCTGCGTCAGATCACAAGTCAGATACAGTGGCTTCGCTCTCCTGCAAGAAACCAGCACATCCTCCAAAGAGCTAAGGCTTTTTTTCCACGCATGATAATAAATGACTGTTATACTCCTATGGCAAGAAGACACAAGGAAGAGGAAACAAGACTTATAAGTCTCTGGTTAATGTGACAAATCTTTTCTATTCTTTTCTGTTCAGGTACTTATGTCACCCTTTCACAATGATATTTTAATAAGCCTGTGTAAGCTTCACAAATTGCCCTTTATATCTGCAGGAGATGCGATGCTCCAGGGGATGAGCAATGTACATATTGAATGCAAGCCTGCTCCTGGCAGTCACTCTCTAGGGATATCTGAAATGGGTGCCCCTCTGAAAATACCCAAGGGAGCTCCATCTGCTGTACAGAGGTATTAGTAATAGCAGCGCTGGCTTCATGGAGCCTTTCAATGGGATAAAGCTAAGCCAAGGTCAGATACTGTGGTCGGGTACTGACAGGGGGCTTTGTTCATAACTCTGCTCCTGAGCTTAAGAAATGGCTAAGGGTCACTCTCTGATACCTCCCAGGAAGGCTGGAGAAAAGAAAACGCTTCAGATCGTACTGGCCTAAACCTTGGAGTCGGCTGACAAAGTGTTCCTTTGCTAAGGGGAGGCCGTCTGAGCGAAGTAATGACTATTATTTACTGCTAAGTAATGGGTTAACTCAGACTGACATTTGCATTGCATGCAAGTGTCACACAGCAAATGCCAGCCGCTCAGTCTGTAGGGACGGGACGTGGTGGTGCAGAGTGAACACCTGCATGTATACGTGAGCACATACATGTGCATGCAAGTGTATTTAGGACCATGCATGCAGAGGTGTGTATGCTGAATGCAATCTGTGTGGGCTGTTCCCAAACTAGTCTATGCATGGCAGGGGGGTTTCTCTCCAGCAAATGTAAGAAAAAAACTTCTCACATGCAGGTTCACACATGAGCATGTATATGCAAAAACATGCAAGTATCCGCCATACGCATTCACGCTCAGGATGGGTACAAGATTGCTTACATCTCAACGCAGTGGTGAAAAAATACAGAAAGGCACTGAGAGAGGCTCGGCTTCCCCAGTCTGTGCTTAGTGCTGTGCGCTGCAGCCCCTGCAAACCCCTGCCTGCCCAAAACATTTGCACATGCATTGATAGTCCCCACCATCACTGCAGCTTAGACTCTGCCCTGTTCCCAGGGCTGCTCCTGAGCTCGTAGAGCTATTGAGCAAGTGTGAAATATCCCCGCACAGGACAGCTTGCTCCAAGAGACCAGGAGCTCAGAAAACCTGAGCAGGAACGGCAGTGTCCTTTGTGTATCATGAGGCTGGACTCCTGCCAAATTCCTCTGCACCCACTGCCTCTATTAAATGCGTCAATCATTTCTTGGCAATCCAAGCCCTAGAGAAGAGTTGAGAGGCAATTTCAGACAGTTCAGTTGCTTTCATTAAAAGGTGAAAAATACATGCTGAGCAGGAGCTGAGAGCAGGGCTGAGCTCTGTCTGCACGGAGAGCAGGGCTGTGAACCCTTCCTGCCAGGGAAGGGAAAGTGGCAGCGAAAGACAGACCTTCACATGGTCACGGACTCTGTCAGCCTGTGAAATACCCCCTGATGCCTATTGTTCAAGGACAGCTCGCAGACCCTTGCATGTGGGTCTTGGTCTTGTTGGGTGACTGGGAAAGCTGAGGGGGGACCGTCAAGGTGAAGGGGATGCAGGACTGCCCATGCACAGCGATCCTGGCGCAGGTGGGCAGGGGGCTGGGGCTGGCAGGGGGCTGGCTGTGATCTGCCTGGGACCGGACAGCTCAGACAGCGTCTGCTAGCCTCAAAGGTGTTGCCAGCAGCGTACCCACCAGCTATTGCCAGTCAGCATACAGGGGCTGGAAGGGAATTGGCTCCCATTTCTGGAGCTGAACCCAGGGGAAAAGGCTGGGGTGTTTGGCTCCCCACCCTCGACACCAGTGCAGCAGCTGGGGTGCTGGCTGGGAAGTGCCCTTGCTGCGGGGTGGCACCTGGGCTGCTGTGGCAGGGCCAGCAGTGCTGGCACCTGGGAAGCAGCGGGGCTCTTGGGAACAGAACAGGAAAGTCTGGGTGACTCAAAGATTCCTGGCATGGGGCACAGCTGGTGCCAGCCGAGCACAGCGTGAGAGAGGAGGACAAGTGGGCAGGGACCTGCTGGAGGAGTCCAGGCAGAGAACCATGGGGCTCAGGAGCGGGGACGAGGGGTCTGGGAACCCCCGTCGAAAGTGGCTTAGGGGGGTCATTGGGGGAAGGCCAGGAGGTAGCCAGGCTACTGAGCGATGGCGGGTCCAGGGGCAGTGAGATCAGGAGCTGCAGTTATTCCTGTTTCACAAGGCAAGACAAAAAGGATGTTGCCTGAGAACAGAGCGACTTTAACTGCTCAGTTGTGCCCATAGCCCCCCACAGCCGAGCATGGCCAGTGGCCCGGGCCCCAGCCCGCTGCAGACAGGCTCAGCAAGTGAATGGCTCCCGGGATGCGGCGCTCTGCCCTGGGGTCAGGGACCTTCCTGCTGGCAGATGCCCCGCCACTGCCCTGGCAATTGCCGGGGCCCAGCGGGGCACTGATGACTAGCTCCTGATTCCTCCTGGCCCCCGGCCAGTGCTTCCTCCACCAACAGGGATGTTGATGTGTGTGCAATTACTGTACTTAGTCGATCCCAGAAAACCACCTCCCTGCACGTGGACACCAGTGTTGCGAGAGGCTCACTGCCTGCCAGGAGCTGCTCTGCACGGGGCACCGAGCCCTGGGCAGCGCGTGAGCCGGTCCCCGCTCAGCCCCGCTCCGGGGGCTCCTGGAGAGCCACCGCACGCCTGCACCACTCCCACCCAGGCAGCTCTCGTCTCCTTGCCTGCTGCTCCGCTTCTTTCCTTTGCCTTTGCCTCCTCACATAATTGCTTTGATCTTCACTCCAGGGGCTCACTGTTAAAAATTAATGTTTCATGGATGTTGCTGCCCATGCCTTGAAAAATGGCTTTTCTCCCCCAGGTAGTGGCTTGCACCAACTCCTGAAGGACCGTTCGGCTCCAAGATAAATAGATGGGGACAAAACCTCCTGGGCTGCTTGCGCCTTGGCTCAGGACAGGATGGGACCCACTCCTGCCCTGCAGAGCCGCGCTGAAGGAGGGGAACTGGGACCATGCCACAGTGCCCAGCCTGTCCTGGCAGGCTCTGCCAGTCCCCGGAGCAACCCTGCCCTCCCTGCCCGGGCTGCAGCACTTGGTGGCTCCCGCCAGCCGTGCCCGCACCCCCGGGGCCCAGCTCTGCTGCCTCCTCCACATCTGTGAGAAAGTGGCTGCGGATGGGCCGCTGGGGCTCATTCTCCTGTAATTAGCAGAAGATCCAGTGCGGGGTGGAGCATGCTGTGCCCTCCATGCCCTCTCGACGGGGGCTGTCTCCCCAGGTTCCTCTGCACCCAGGTGCCAGCAGCCAGTGGAGAGCACCGGTTCTCTGAGCTTGTAACAGAGAGACGTGAACAGCGGCGATTTCCCCAGCAGCCCGAGCACCCTTGTCTCCCCTCGCGGGCTGCCTTGTCCAGGCGTTGCTCGCAGTGCCAGGGGTCTACGGGGTCCTGCCCTGTCTCTCGAGCTCCTCTCTGCTGGGGGAGGCTGCTCAGCGCGCAGCCTCGGCCGGGAGCCGGGTTGAAGGCAGGCCTGCAGCCCGGGGCGAGCACAGCCTGGGAACGGTCCTCTCTCCTGTCCTGCCGGCTGTTTTGGGAGGGAAGGGATGCAGCGCCCGGGGCAGCGGGCTGGGTGCAGCAGGAAGTCGGGCTTGCCGAGCTGGGTGTGTAGCATGTGGGGATGCTTGTCTGGGCTCCCAAAGCATTTTCCAAACACTTTAATTATAGTGATTTATATGGCAAAAGTGTGGGGGCGAGAGCTTGGGAAAGGCATTAGCAGGTTTGTTCTGAGGGCTCTAATCAGAGGTAGGTGATGGGGGGGGAGGGAGGGTACAGCAGTGGGGCCGTACCTTGAACTGCGGCGTCAGGACAGGTGTGAAGGATGCAGAACCTCCCAGCCATGCCAGGGATGTGCTGACGGCATTCCTGAGGCCTCGGTGCGTTAAGTGCTCCTGCAGGAACAGCCCTGGCACCAGGAGTACCACCAGACATCCTGCGCCCGTCCCCTGCGCTGCCCCCGAGCCAAGGTCTGCAGCAGCGGCCTCCCGGGGGCCTTTCCCCACTGCCAACGGGGCTTAACCCAGCTGCAGTCAGCGGGGCTGTAGTCAGCCCCACGCACAGCACCCCCCCCCCCGCACGTCCCCTGCGGCGGCAGAGGCCACGTGGCACGCGAGGGTCTTTACTAGTCACTAGAAAACAATCAGCAGTTCAACAGCAACTCAGTATTCTCCTCTTGTTCATGTTATCTTGAAAATTAATAACCTCTTCTATTCCGCTCTGCAGCTCCGTGGCAGCCGAAGAGCCCCCGGTCTCTGCACGGAAACAACAGCTCCCCCAAGCCAGGGGAGCCCAGCAGCCAGGAGAGCACTGCGGGGCAGGAGAGCTCACTCTGAAACCTCAGTCCCCTCCAAGCCTGACTTGCTCTGAGGAGACTGTCACTCCTACAGAGTCCTAATTACACCGGAGGAAGCGAGAGAAATACGGGGCTGCTGTCGTGGCTGGTGGCAGCAGCCTGGCCCGGGGCACAGCACGGGGGCTGCAGGGCCGAGCCACGGTTATCAGCTGGTGTGGGGATGCGAGCAGCCCTGGAGCGGTGGCTGTGAGCCCTCTGAGCCGCCACAGGATGCAGCCCTGGCAGCGTGGCTGGAGCGCATGTCACCCCTGCTGCAATCCTGCTTCTTGGCCTGTTTTCTGATAAATAACCTTTTCCTGTCCTTTTTGACACTGATGTTTATTGATGTCTGAAATCCCTTACAGCTGGGTCTGGCCTCAGATAGCCGAGGTGGCCTGCGCATCCCATGGCCATGGAGCAGGAGCAGGGAGGGGGCAGAGCTAGCTCCGCTTCACCAAGATGCCCACAGCCTCCCTAACACAGTTGCTCCCAAACGTGTCAGGGTGGATGCTGGCAGCATCTCCCAGTGGAAACATGGCACTGAGGACAGAGTAAAAAAAGAGAGTGCTTTAAATAAATGTACCTCTGCTTCCCGAGGCGGCTGCTCTTGTCTGTGCAGTCAGTGCTGAGCATCCCCAGCCCGGCCTCTGTGCTGCTGGTCCTCTGTCCCGGGGAGCGTAGGGCAGCAACCACAATAGCAAAGGGTTCACCCTCAGCCTCGGGGCCCAGCACTAGCGTCCTCAGAGGGCAAAGGCAGCCAAGTCCATGGCTGCAGGATGCTCCCCGTTCCCACCACTGGCTCGGCAGCGAGGGCAGGAGGCACCAGCTGGAGGTCAGGGCTCCAGGGGGCTGAGCCAGGAGCTCTCACCCCCAACTCCCATCCAGAGGACATCTGCCCTAAAACCGCATGGACACTGGGTGGCAAACCACTCTGCCCTACCTGGGAAGAATTTGCTGATTAAGGGATAAGCAATCACTTCTCTACCCACAGGCTCACGTTATCACTTAATTGAATCCAATTGATTGAGAAGCTAAAAGCAGTCCTGGCTTAGAGCATTGCAGATGGTGCCTGGGAGCAGGGCAGCACACTGAACCCTTAAAAGCATTGGCACCAAGGGCAGACACACTCCTGCTCTCCTAAAGTGTCTCACACATCATTATTATGCACAGGAACCAGCAGCAGCAGGGCAGTTCCAGGGGAATATTATTTATCATACTTCAAGTCTGCACAACCAACCTCTTATTCTTGCCCTCTCTGCCCTCAGTGGGCAGACTCTGCTCCCACAGAGAGTTCAAGGGAAGGAAGTGTGCATCTGCAGGGTGATGTGGGGGCAGCCTGGCTCTTAAGTGGTCTAACCACTAGCCCACACTGCTGGGAACGGAGCCCAGAAGACCTGCTGCCCAAACACAAGCTTGTGTGTATGAGCAGCTGCATCCAGGGTTGCTTGTGAACCTGCATCCTCCAAGCAGTGCTGACGAGGGGGAGATCCAGGAGCAGCCCTACCATAACTGTCCCCTACGAGGGAAGGGGAAGGACACTGAGGTCCCTCCAGGCATGGGGAAAAGATGAGGAGGGAAGCGATGGGCACCTGCACAGTCTCAGCAGCAGCCTTCACTTTGCATAGTCATGCCTGAGATGAGAGCTGGGCAGGGGAGCCAGCGCTTCCTCAGCAGCCAGTTGAAAAGTCCTTGAGTGCAGCTGACACACAGCACTCTGACTGGGGCTGCAGAGTTGGGGCATCTCCACACCAAGTAACAGCATGTACTCCGCGAAGTGTTTCTTTGCAGTGAGCCTGACTGTAGGACCTCACAGGGGCCGGGGAATCTCTCCTGGCACTCTGTTTACAATTGCCACTGCCCAGGCACGGTCAGCCTTTGCTCACCTTGCACTTGTCTTTCTGATTTGGTTGCATTTTTCAGACATTCAGCACTGACATCCCTGCAAAAGGCAGTGCATACTTTGTTAACTCTGCTACTTTCTTCTCCGCTAATTAAAATAAAATTATGTCTGTTGCACGCTGCATACTTTGCAGCGAAAGCAACCTGCTTTCCCTTTCTGCTCTCTGGAGTCCTTGTCACTGAAGCAATTTATTTAGCCCGCTGAGCTGAAAAGAGTGCAACCCTGCAGAGACCACGGGGGTGCCCGAGGACCCAGCTGGCTGGAGCCTCTCTTGGGCTCAACTTTCTGGGTTCATGCCAGGCTGGGGCCAGGGTCCCCCAGGGCCGAGGGGAAGAGCAACAGTGCAGCATCCAAACAGCCTCACTCCAAGCTGGCAGGGAGGGGAGGCTGCCCAGCAGCTGGGGAAGGTGATCATTGGTGTTAGCAGGAGGCTGTGACGGGCCACGAGTGCCTGTGCAGATCTCCAGCCATGCCTCGCCACCCATGGAGTGCCAATGCCGACCTACCAGCTGCCCCACAGCCCCAGGAGGTGCCTGTCCCATGGGACCTGGGGGCACAGCAGAAAGAGAAGGAGAGTGGATACTCACGAGCCTCAAGCTGCTGTGTCAGGGGTCCCCCTGCACTACCCTCTGGCGCCAAGCACTTCATTAACTCTTCTTCACTCCGTGCTTTGAATGGGACGCAGCCTTGTGAGTGCAAAGTGCTGCTTGCTGGGCACGGTAGTTCGTGTTGCTGCGTGCAGCAGCTGTGTCACAGCGCTCACAGCTTTGCCATCAGCTCCCTCCTCCAGCAAGTGACAAACCCGTGCCCAGGGAGGACAGCAAATGGGACACTGGCTGCAGCTCACGTCCCTCTTGCCTTGGGCCAGCAAATGGTGGCATCTGTCCATGTCCTGTACCGAGGGAGAGACCTGGCCCAGCAAGGTGCAGGTCACCCAGCGGTGTGTGCATGCGAAGAGTGATCCCAAGGGAACGGAGCCCAGCTGACAGCAAGCAATGCGGCTCACGGGAGGGCAAGCAGCAGCAGTCATCCATGCTCTGGGCTCCATTTTGGGTCCATCTGTCTCCTCTGCCACAGGCCTGGGCACCAGCACATGCCACCAGCATGTTTGGCCACCTGGGGACCAGGAGAAGACAAGCTTCCTTGGAGCGTGCTCTGGCCCCATGCAGACCTGGTCCCTGCGCGAGAGCGCAGTGTGACAGACACGGGGAGCGCAGGACCTGGAGTGGCAGGCATTGTCCCCGACAGGACTCCACACTACATCGGGGGAGGCACCTGCTAATGCCTCAGCTCCTGCAGCTCAGTGCAGGGCCCGGGCAGATCTTGTCCCTCTACCTGGCAGTCACAGACAGGTCCTTTTGCCCAAATGCACTGAAATGCAGGTACGGCATCCCCAGGAAACACAGCAAGTGGCTCAGCACAGAGCAAAGGGGGGCCTCACTTATAAAGGGCCTCGGGAGAGAGGAAGAGGTGCCCCAGGCCAGCCCCTGCCCTGTATCACCTTAAAGAAGCCATTACACTTGGATTTTTTTTCCTTAGGGAACGGGTAGAGTTTCTGCAAAAAGACAAGACTTCCTTTGTGGGCCTTGTGCTGGTGCTGGCAGGAGCCATGTTTGGAATAATACATCATCAACGGAAGGTATCTAATGATATATTGCCCTAATACATCACCATAGCAACAGTGCTCTAATAACGTATTATTCTAATGTATTACCCAAGTGCACGTTCTTCCCAATGATGTATGGCTGGGATCACTGTGCTCTGCCAAGCCCAGATGCAACAAAGCTCTCCTGACTGCCAAGCACCCTCCTCGGAGCAGTACCTGCCACCGCACGGGATGCACTGGCCGGCTGCAGGTGGGCTCACCCATCCTTCTGCCATGAAGGACACCTCTTGTCACACTGGGGAATTCTCATCATTGGCAGTCATCTCACACAGTGAAAACTGTGTTTGGGAGTGTGCAGTGTATTTGAAAATGATGACTGTGGTCAACATGCTATTTCTAAGGTGGCTGCTCAGACTGCAGGGGAACAGGCTCTGCCACGGCAGTTGTGAAGGTGCGTCTTAGCTCCCCACACAGTCCTGCCCACGCATGCCGTTCTCCCTCTACTCCTTCCTCACCAGCCCCAGTCTCCCCACTCCCCCGTACCTTAGCCCCAGCAACGGTCAGTAGGGGACATGCAGGGAGGAGTGTGAGAATGGGCGAAGAGTGACAGTGCTGCAGAGTTTGCTCCCACTTTCATGGGCATCCTCAGTCAGGTGCTACCTTGGCACCCAAGGGTAGAGGAACTCTTGAACTTGGTGCACATCGAGGCTCATTGCACTGCACAGTGCTCAGGCAGCACACACCTGGGCAGCCACAACCACAGTCCTTCCCCTTCCCTTCTTGCAGCTGAAGTATAGTATCTCACTTGTGGAGCTCTGAAAGACAATTTGAAAAGCATTCCTTTCCTGGCATTTGAAAAGTTCAGAAGGGGAAGTGACGAGCTGGTTTGTGCATTTCTCCAGCCCCTTCCAAGGTAGTGAGGCCGCACAGCGCCCTGCGTTTGCTCATTAACAACGAAAATACCAGCTGGAATTCTCCTGCTGCCTGTTACAGGGACAGTATTGTTTCCAATTCACACTATCTTTTTGACCATTCAAATGCCATTAATTCAGTCACCCCAATGCGTAGGACAGTTATCTGAAATGTTTTCCCAAACAGCTTAGTGACTATAGAGCAACAATTCATGGAATTGCTCGGGGACATCTGTGCAAAGCAATGCACAGCAAAGAGCTCGCAGCCAGCTGAATGCTCCCTGTGTGGACCCCAGATTCCACAGAGGAGCAGGGAAGCCAGCAGACAGAAAGCCTGAATGAATGGCAGGAGAAATCATTTCATCTATGCGAATCCATGCCAAGCTCTCTGCGCAGCTGCTGTCGGCAGGGAGCTCTGCCCCTCTGGACTGACATGTAAGAAGATTTTATTGTGTGCTGAGACGCTCCCTCTGCCAGACCAGCAGCCGCTCACTGCACAGGGATCGCAGCCACTGGTGTCCCCCGTGGCCTGCATCTGCTGTCCACAGGCGTCTGGGGTGAATCCTCCCTGGCAGCGCTGCACGAGGAGCAGGGCTCAGCGCGGGGCTCTGCGGGATGGCACTGCCCCTCTGCTCTGAGATGCCCAGGCCTTAGAAGCCACTAGAGAGTGAAAGCTACCTGCCACCTTAAAGCTAATGACACCTATGGCTTATTGCTTCATTGGCCATAAGAGGAGCAGCAGCACTGCCTGTGTCAATAGTTGTCTGTAGTGATTATAGCAGCAGTGAACAGGAACCCTCTGGGGACCTGGAGCAAGCCCCCAGGGTGACCTTGCAGCACCCACCTGAAGGGAGCCTGGGCCCCAGGGCAGGAGCAAAGTGGGACAATGACCCCTCCAAGCCAACCCTGCCAGCGTCAGACTGATGGAAACCAGAAAGCAAAGCGCTACCTGAGAAAAGGGGCCTGTGCAGTCTCAGGTGTATCACAAGTGGCTGCTAAGGTGCAATGTCAGCCCCGCTGGAGGCTTTCCCAGTGAAGGGACTTGCCTGCAGCAATTCTGAGGGCTGCATCGTGCTAGGCGCCGCACAGACTCTCACGGAAAAAGGCAGTGAGGGAGTACAACGCGGGGAGAGGTGTTTGGTCCCAGGGCAGAAAGAAGTGGACACAGCAGAGCCTGACCCTGTTCTCTGCACGCTCAAGCACATGGAGCTCACTTGCTCCAGGGAAGCCCTAGCAGACCACAGTTGCCTTAGGAAGAAGTAGGAAGAGCTCTGAGGGCAGACTTTTCCCTTTCCTTCCTAATGTGCTGATGGCTTTGCCAGCAATCCTGCATAGCCAGCCCCTCCGAGCAGTACGGCATGGGAGCTCTGCAGCAGGCAGACCTGTGCACCAGGGCTGCAGGGTGCGGTGCTTATCCCACCTGATACGATCCAGCAGCTCACTGCTGGCAGCCAGCAGCTCACTGCTCAGCCACAAGAAAGCAGATCGGCTCTCCTGTACTGGCCAAAACCCAGGCTGGGACAAGGGCACAGTGCTGCCCTCCTCGGTGCCAGCTGGACCTCTGCTGGCTTTGGCTTCTTCTGCAGCAGCCCCATCACCAGTGTCAGCAGACATACCTGGGTACCCACATGTCATCCAGGTCCCCATGAAATACCCATAGCTGAGGGGACGAGGCACTTCAGAGACCCAAACCTGTGACACCCCAGAGTGGGGTCCCGCTGGCATAGACCAAGCAGAGCCCCAGCCTGGCCAGTGCGGAGCTTGAGCACACAAAGAGGCAGGAAGGCTGCTCAGTCTCTCCAGGGCCGTATCAGACTGTCCCTCAGCTGTGGACAAGCATGCTGCAGCCCTGGCCATACGTGTGGGTGGCAAGAGATGCAGGAGGCCTCCCTGTGCTGCATCTGCAATGCTCCTGGGCTGCACCTGGGCAGATTCCAATCTCTCGACGTTTCAGGGGGACAGCAGTGACAAATTACAGCATCTGCAGCAGAGAAAAAGGGGAACAGAGGGACCAAAGGAGGAATGATTGTATTATCGATAATGTTTCCAATAGCTGATGGATGAGGACACCCAAATGATTTTTAAGGTTTCAGTACAAACCCTCCAAATGGCAGCACAAAGGCAAAGTGTGTATTAATCCAGGGTCTCCTAAGGAAGTCCTCCAGGGATGTGCACAGCAATGCCAGCCACAGGCAGAGTATGTGCTCAGCATTGTGCTGTGGGCAGCCTATTTAATAGCAGACAAGAAGGGACCTTCTCCTTGTCCCCGTGGAGACTAGAGTAATCCTGAGAGCTTTTCTGAGAGGGATGAACACACAGACACGTTGCTCAATGGGACTCTTCCAAATTGCTGAGATTTTTCCCCACCTTCCCTACCTAGAGCTCAGTGTGAGTGCTTACTAAACAGTTTCTGGAAACAAACAGCTTTTTGAAAGCTGCCAAAAAAGCCCACTGCTTTCAGCAAAACTAAGAATAGGGAACATCGAGGAAAAGATCACCTCCTAATTCTTTGGGGAGCCGAATGCGCAGAACAGCCATCCTGTTTTAATGAAATACAAACATTCCCTTCAGAAGGCACGGTGTAGCCCCTCGCCCTGTACATGGCAGGATGTACAGCTGATAGCTCTGTGATGCCATATGTCAGACACAGCCTTGGAAATGCTACCATGCTGGAAACGTAACAGACAACATTGTTTTGTGCTGAAAACTGGCAAATCTCCAGGCTGGGGTTTCAAGGGATAATTTGTAGATTGAATGTTAATGAATATTATTGTTGTTATCCGGAAAGGCTGTGCTGACTTCACTCGGCTGCCAATTGCACATCTTGATTTTTTTTTTTTTACCTATACCAAACAAAGGGCAATTCCAGCACAGCTGATGACTCAGGAAGCCAACTGAAGGCATATGGGAAAAGGTGATCCTTCCTGTGCCTAGCCTATGTCACTCCCTCCTCAAACTCTGCTGCTTCGAATACTTGCTTAGATATGGGATCATTGTTACACCTAAGTCCTGTCTGTCCTTCCTCCTGCAAACTCACCATGCAATAACTATCTCCCAGCCATGGTATCTGGAGGTCAGAGCAGGCATCAATGGGATCTTTAATAGCATAAATCTTTTTTTAGCACTTTAGGGAAAGAGGGAGGCAGGGGAAATACTGTCATTCCTGCAGCCCTACACGACATTCAGAGTTGTGACGTGGCTTTGCTCATGGGAGCCTTTTTGTGTGAAATATCAGTTCACGGAGCAGCAGCTTACCTGAGAAGACTGGCTGTGGGTGCCGCAGCAGCATGGCACAGGCCAGTGCCCCCCGGCAGCTCTGGGGAGGACCCTCGCCCTCCCCGCCGGGCAGGTTGGCTCCTGGGCCGCTCAGCAATGCACTGCAACCCACTGTGATTTATGTGGCACTTGTACAATTGATGCGCTTTGTGCCTGGGGACAGTTAAATGGTAGCTCTGTCATTAGTTTAAGCAGAGGTTAAAGGTGATCAATAACAAGGGTTTCATGCCCAATTGATCACCCCTTGCTATTTATTTCTGCCTTTTGCTTTCCATCCCGTGGTGCTTTTAGAAATAGTAATTAAAGACATAACAAGTGTTCCACTAAGCAGAATATCAAACACTCCAGGTATCGATTCAATACTCTCCCTCTTAATGATGCTGACCTGCGCCTGTCCCCAACACCAGCCAGGCTGGGACAGCCTGCGAGGCTGCTCTCCCCACATGAGCCCCCTCCCTGGGGGGCACAGCCAGCCCCTGCCCTGGGCAGACGCGGGCAGCATGGCCTAACTGCGGCGAAGAACCGCAGGAGGGCTCTGGGACAGGAAGCTTTTACCTACCAGGTCCAACCCTTTCCTTCCCAAAGCTAGCCCAGCATGCAGACATGGCCACGCATTTAAGCCGCGCGCTGTGCGCAGCAGCCTGGTCGGCTGGTCCTAGTCCCAGGGCAGGCAATTTGCCTCTGTCCTGCTGCTAGCTGCAGCTTCCACCTCTGCCCTGCAGTGCCCGCTGTCACAGGCTGCTTGGGGACAGAGCCAGGCTGACCCCCCACTTCCTGGGGAGGGTCCAAATGGGCCAGCAACAACGCCGGACCACGCGAACACCCAACACAGGCACATGCCTGTGCCAACCACTCCTCACCCTGCTCAGCTCTCCTAGTTCCCCCCAAATGTAGCACTGGGAGATGACCTACAGAGAGGGAGCATGCTGGATGACAAATATGTTCAGCAAAGTATCACTGAGTGCTTTGTTTTTGCCATCTACACTAGAAAGAAATGGCTGAAGATGAACAGTGACAGGAAAGCAAATGCAAGGCAAGTGTCAGGGTGCATATACCAACTGTGCAACCCATTAGACTGTCGTGCTGCAGAGCCCTGGCTCACAAACCCCACAAAGATCTGCCTGTTTGTCTTTCACTTTAAAAGCATATTTAGAGTAAACTCACCATGAGACAAGCAAAAGCATCTCAGTGACTTTGGGGACAGTTTCAGGTTTTTTATTGCTGGTGAGTGTAGCCATTTTCTGTGTTGCAGTAGAAGGTATCACTGGCTGCACCTTCGGCAGAGGCAAGGAGATGGGGATGCTGCTCAGCAGGTGGGACAGCACTGCTGCTTGGCCCTACACTGATCTTCATGACCCAGGGGCTAGAAGTGCCTGGTGCCACGCAACCAGCAGCACAATCCAGCAACCAGTAAGACTAAGGAAGTGAGAGCCAACGGTGGGATGCTTCCAAAGCTGAGAAAACTCTTTTCTGCGATACACCAATAAGAGGCTTGTTGAAGACAGACTGTCACAGACTTGCTGCAGTCAGAAGTGGCAAGCTCTGCTAGTGATGAGCTAAGTTGTTATATATTATGATTTGAAAATAAAATTGCATGTTGCTGCTGAGAGTCAATGAAGTAATTTTAGGAAAACAAGAGAGCTAAGAATCTACCTATCGGGAGCAAATCCCCTTTGTGTCACAACCCTCTTATGAATGAGAGCATGATTCTCACACATACCTGAAAGCAGTATGGGACAGAATGAATCCAGCGCTGCAACTGCCTGCTGCTTTTTGCTTGCCCATATTTGCTGAAGCATCAACATCCTTCACACCGAAATTTGGCTGACAAGCGGGCTGCTCAGCCTGCTTCTCATGGGGCTCAGCAAACCCCTCGTTTCCTCCAACTAGATGGCTGCAGATGACTCCAGCTCTGTTCTCTGAAGTGATGATGTTTAAAGAAAGAAAAAACCCCAAGCCCTGTGGTGATTTGTAGCCTGAACCACAAGATACAAGGCTTTTCTGTGATGGTTTGGTTAGATCGCTCCCACGCCTGTTGCAATTCTGCATCTTTTAAAAGGCCCATCAGGCTTCTCCCTCGCTGCCGCAGGGGCTGGCAGCTGCAGGGGCTGAGGCACAGCGGGTCAGACCCCTGAACCTCACCCCTTGAGCGAATCCTGCGAGTCTCTGCCGTGCGAATACGTGGACTCATTCAGGAGAGTACCGTGGGGGGGATGACAAGGGAAGCAACATGTGAGATCAGGTTTGGCGACAGTTTTCATCCCTTTGCTCCTGAATAATGCTCCGACACCTGAGACTGTGCTAAGGCATGAGAAAAGATGTGATTAAAACTGTTCTGAGCACTAAGTATTCGCCAGCTCCTGGCATTCAAGCTCTGCAGAGGACATGAAGGCATAAGGGACACGGACCTTGGTCCTGAAGAAGAGAAATTCAAAGTTGCACCCTGATGCCCACCTGGCTGGGAGAAAGGGCAGGGGACAAGGGCCAGCCACCACAGCACGTCGGTGCTCCTCCAGACAGCTCCACCAGATACACGCCACAGGCAAATGTAAGTAAAAATAACACTGTGCTGATGCAAGTCAGCCGGGAGCTGGAGCGATGGCACTCGGCTGCGCTTGTCATCACGAGCTGGAGCTCCACGGGGCTCCTGGGCTGATGGAGACTGTTTCAGCAGAGGGTGATGCCCTTCCAGAGCACTCATCCTCAAAACACACAGCAAGCCTGTCCTGCTCTCCACAGCCCTGGGGCAGCAGGGTCAGGAACACTTTGCCCAGACCAGGAAAATACCCATATACAGGCTAGTAAGAGAAAGGGAAGCAGGAGAGCAGCTCTTGCTTCCCTGCAGTACAGCTCAGAGTCCAGCACATGGAAATGCTCTTTCCACTGGAGCTACCGAGTAAGCCTCTGCAAACCCACACTATTCACACTGCTAGCCCGGGAGCATCTCACACTGCTATAGCTCCTTTTGCTGAGGTCCTCTCAGCAGTTCATAGAAATTAGCCCTTGCAACTTACGGAAAGATTTATTACATCACTTCATGAGAAGTAAAAACACTAGGGGGGGGAAAGAAAACACCAAACATGTCTCATAGTCCTCAAGGAAATTAACAGGAGATCTGGGAGTAAAATGCAGGAGCTCTGATACTGTTTTAGAGGAAAGTCTCCATTGTAGCAAATCTGGTAACTGCCCCTCTGTACTACAGTTCTCTCACTGCCCATACTTCTGTTGATTTATCTGAAAAGCCATCACTTCTTTTGTCTGTAGCCAGGTTAGTCTTGAACGTGACTGAAAAAACTTCTCCAATTTAGAACTAATTATGTATTAAAAAAATACATAAAGACATCTGATGCAATGGCCTGACTCTTTAAAACCAATCCTACAAATGACTGCAAAAGATGCAAACATGTAAATCAAATTAATTTCCTCAGAGTTTTGGCTAGCTACAAATTTAAGATCCAGCCTAATGTCAAAGTTGCACAGCCTCCAGAGTGAGTGCGAGGTACTAACACACATTGAGCTCCAGGTAATGAAAAACCACAGGAAAAATTTCCACAGAAAAAACCCCAAAACACTACAGTGAAATGAAAAAATGCCCATTGGCTTTCTCATACCTTGTATCGATCCCCTAGTGAGCAGTAGGCACTTCCACGGAGCATCTGACAACTCTTGTGCATATACGTGACATCTGCAAGAAGATTTTTGTGCACTTGTTCATTTATTTACATTCAAGGCACTCAGCTGTTACGGGTACAGCTCCTGAGACAGGGAGCCAAGCAGCTTCAGCTAGCCATCCGCCTTTCTTGAACATGTTGACAGAAAAGCCAGCTTGGAAACATGAAAGAAATACTATTCTTTGGCTGTGGTGACTGCTGTCCATTTTGGCCCTAGAGCAGCTGCTTGCAGGGATTAAAAATCAAGAAGACTTGGAAGAATGATAATCTGGCAAAGTGATCAAAAGCGGATTGCCCTCTGTGGAGCTGCAAGAAGTCAATGTGTCCACAAGAAAACACAACCTGGGTGCTCAAGGTGTGGCAGAGACGTCTTTATCAGGCAGAACGCTCCAAAAGAAAGGTGGTAAAGAGGAAAATCAGTAAAAAATGTCTTTAAAGTTTGGCACAGACAGCATTCTCCTCTGCAGCAAGCGCTTTCAGCAGTGTTTGCACCAGGGCACCTGTGTAACTAAAACACCTTTGCAAGGCTTACAAGAAATAACACTCATTTTGACCAACACCAAAAATAATGTGGTATCAAGGAACAGGAAATATTCATGAGGTCTGATCTAACATGCACATTATATCTTGTGTACAGTATCAGATGCTTTAACACTGCCTTTGCAACTTGTAATTCCCATGCACGGCATGGTAGGTTACACAGAGAAGCCTGGTCTTACCACTTCAAATTGAAAATAGGGGGAACTTTCATGGGTAGAGTTTACAGGAATCACAAAGGAAAACACCTGATTAAGCGCAGTTGGCTGTATTTCTACTTCTATGCCCAGGTGAGAGCTGTGTGTGCACACATGCACAGTTACCCTCACCAACAAATAACAAGTGGGAGAGATGCTGAATGCCCATAAATCAGCTCTGCAAAGCACAGTGGGAGTTCGCATGGAAGACTTAACGAGCTCCCTCTCTGTGTTTTTCCTATATATGCACATACATGTAAAACAGAGGGATGATGCTGACCAGAGCCCACATCGTATTCACTGGTGTAAGCCTGGGGAAATCCTGTTCCCGTTTCAGGAGGGTCTGTTGGGCCAAGTGTCTCTAAGCAGCAGTAAAGTCTTAGCAAGACCAGACACTTTATTCTATGGACATCTAGCATTTTAAAACAAAACCAAAACAGCCTCCCCCCATCTCACCTTGCTCCTGCCCCTGCCTAGAGCTGATCTGCTCCCAGAGTGGCAGGAGGGCAGCCAGCCCGCATGCATCCCCCGCTGCAGGCAGGGCACGCCGGCAAGAGCCACGACAGGCTGCGTTCCCGTCCTGAACACACGCGACAAGCGACAAGCACCAGCCTGGAGTTTGTCGGCCAGGATGCGCTGATTTTAAACAGCCCAATTGTGAGAAACAATACAAGGCAGCTAAGGAGAAGCAATTCCACGGTTGCGGACTTCTGCCCTGGGGGCACGACCCAAGCCTGTTTCCAATACCTGTGAAATAACAACGCTGCGCTTTCCCGGGGCTGATCCAGCTCCAATCAAACAACGGTAGCATTAGCGTAAAATTAAAATATATGCAAACAAGATTAGCGCAGAATTAAAATACATGCTCAACCAGACGGCGCTGGAATCTTTCCTTGTAGGAGAGAGAGTGAGCAGGGATGGGCAGTTAGGAACAAGATTCCAAGGTGTTAACACTGATGCTCCAAATTTACATGAAAAGAGATTACAGTGTTTCCGCTGCTGCTTTAGCTAGTTAGGGACAGTTTGCATTGCCGGCGCTTTGCTGGGATCAGGCTCTGAGTGGACAGCAGTCAGCAGAACATATCAGATTCTGTTGAAAGTGTAAGATGAATACGGCATCAATAATTATGCGTGACTGTGCCTAGCAAGGCAAACTGCTATGCTGTAGTCACTTCTGCAGTTGTTATAGAGCAAGCACTCCCTGCTCTTGCAAGTGGCAGCAATAACATTCTAAGACAAGAAATCTGGAAAGAAAGTTGGATACTGGAACACCACAACCTTTTCCTAAGCACACAGGAAAGCTTAGCAGCAACTGTCCACCTTTTTAAAAATAAAAGGAAAAAAAAGTAAGTGATACTCTGCTGAATATTGTCTGCCTTACAGAAAACAGCAATTTCCTAAAATTGCTAATAATCAATTTATAAGACAACAGCATTTGGAAAGCGCAGCTGCCCTCCCGAGTACCTGGAGAGCACAGGCAAGCTGCTCTGCTCCCAGCAAGGATGGATACGCAGAAGGCACAGCAAAGCCTTGTGCCTTTCTGCGAGCGCGAGGGAAGGGCTGAGCTCACATCACGGATGTGTTTGCCTGATGCCAACTGCCCCAGCTGCCCAGAGACCCCTTGGCCACTACTTCACCTCACCTCACCAGTCTTGAGATTTGACTCCACACTTTACCGGCCAGGTGCCAGCCTCTCTGGACCATGCACCAGGATCCTGCGTGGGCAAGGCAAACAGGTCACCACCAGCCACTCTGAAGGCGGATGGCACGCTGGAGGAGAGTGCCTATCCCGAGCGCGGCGAGCACAGCCCGATGCTATCGAGAGACTAACCACAGCCCGAATGCAAGCGCAAAAGCAACGCTGCTCTGAAGAGCATCTGCTGGGGCCAGGCACTGCCCAGCAGCAGAGAGCTCCTGCAGCTCCCTCTGCGCTTGGGTTACAAGGAAGGATTTCACATCAGTGCAGACCTGAACCCCTCTAGTATTGGTAATGCACGTAACTCCTTTTCCTTATCTACACTTCCTACTTTGCATGTTCTACTACTTGTTTGTGCATTGTTAAATAACAACTGTTTGTACATCTGCTTTTCTTTAACGTACTGACGTCACAGTCCTACCTTCATGTGCTTTACTCCTGATGTAGTAGTATGAGCTTATACTTTCACTTCAGTGAGAAACAACCACCACCAAAAAAAAAAAAAAAAAAAAATCAAGTCTCCCTCCAGTAATTGCTATTTAATCCTTGACCAAGAAAACTAACAAGTTCTTCTAGGAGAGGCAAACCTTTGGGGCATTTGATTTTAGAACGGCTGAGCATTGCGGCACTGCAGAAATAAGATTATATAAAGTGTATTTTATTTTTGCTGCTCAACAGCATGAAAGAGCTAATGCAGTGGGGCTGCCAGCGCCTTATACAATCTGACAAACCGAACAACCCAAGGGTGCCTGTCCTCCCCAGCACTCACAGCACATCTCATCCATTACGGGAACGCAATGTGAAAACTGACCCTTCCCTTTTAAGTATCAATATAAATACTGTTTGCCAGCCAGGTTAGTTCAGAATGAAGAGGCTACTGAAATCACTCCTGCTATAGAAAAGCAGTACAATTAATCATTCAATGCAAACAGGAGTTTGTTTTCTTTAAAAAATAAACTCTTTTGTTCATTTCTGATTTTGTTTCTTCTTTCCTTAAAGCCTGGCTATCACACAGAAATTAAGTAAAGGCTGCAGAGTTACTGCATTACCAACTATTAAACACAACGGTACATGTGTGTGCAACACACAAAACAATAGCTAAGGAAAGATTTTCAGAGTTGAAAATTAATTTAAATGCTTTCATGATACATTGCCTCAAACCCTTGAATCATCATGCTCCTTTACTTTTTCACTGGAGTGCATCATCTAAGCTACTGCATATGCTCAGCTATTTAGAAATTACTAAATATTCAGTAAATACAGCAAAACTTTTGGAATTCAGGATCTCTACAACAGCCTTACAATTCTGTGCTTTTCTATAAAAACCAGTCACATCACAAAAAAGGAAGCTAAGCCTGTAACAAAAGCTGACAAAACATACAATGCACGTTGAATCCTTGAAGTGAGTTTTGTTATTATGCTCTGCATGCCAAGGAAAGTTATTAATACACTAAACTGCAGCATTTGCTAGCTTATTTGTGCCACAAAGTGAAATGTTTCTTTACATACTTAGGAGCATCAAACATAGTATTTAATGAAATAACTGCTCAAAGTGACTTTTATTTTAAAATCTCAAAAACCAGTTTACTAGACTTTTGAATGAGAACTTAATAGTTTTATATTAGCTCATGTAGAATAGCTACATTTTAAGAGACATGGAGAATGCAATAATTTCTAACATTATCTATTGCAAATGCATTGCTGCTTAGGCAAGTATTGTACACACACCCCAAAGGCACAAAATGCAACAAAATCAAACTGCAGTGAAGACAAGAATTTTCATGTATAAATTTTCAAGTGTAAGTTACATTTGCTATGTTAAAAATTTATATATATATAAAAAAATTATATACAAATTGCTATGCAGGATGCAGTGCTATCACTAGAAAATCCCTTTTAAACCTGCTGTTTTCACAGCATGTAATTTGTACCAAGAGTCAAGTAGAGAAACTAGCAAGTGCCAGATGTTCAAGAACATCAGTAAGTTCTCTGCCAAATAAAAAGAAAGAAGTTGGTGCTTTACTGCCAGATTTCGACTAAGTATTTCATCAGTGCAAGAGCTCTGTATAGGCACACGTTTCAAAAGTTCTCCCAACACACAAAATACCGCAGGAATCAAAGGACCTGCAAAGGCAAACACAATCCTCACATGCAACTCTTCTTGACGTTTGCTGAAAGAGAACAGGTTTAAATTAGAGATGCAAGCCGATTCTTCTAGAAATAGAGAATGCAATAACTAAATTTTCAGCCCTTCTTGGCATAAAAAATATTAGGGCATGAAATCATGAAAGGGAAAACTGGTGACCAGAAAACCCGAGAGTATGGTTTTAGGGCGAAGAAGGAACCTTCTTAGCTATACTAGCGTACATTTATTACTTCTGCGGTAAGCGGGAAGAAAGTTATGCTTAGAATGTTTTCTGCTCACACTGTAGACTGCGAAAACTTAGATTGAGATCAGTACAATACCGTAGTACCACAAACACAAAGCTACCACACTTCATCAGTGCTCGCAAGTTCTGAAGCTCGCTTTCGGGCTGCGTGCAGGCAGAAGACAAGTGCATAAGCGCAAGGAAGACGTTTCCCCAAAGCGCAGCTAACGGAAGGGCAGAGGCCGCCGAGCCCCGCTCTGCCAACGCGCGGCCACCGGGCAACGACGGGGCGTCCCGGAGCAAGAGGGCCGAGAGGGACGCGGGGTCTCGACACCCACCGGCGGCCGCCGCAGCCGGAGCTCGACGGGTTCCCGGGGACGAGGCGCCGCGACGGGGCGAGCCCCGGCCCCCGGCTCCTCCGGCCCGGCCCGCGCCCCGCTGGGCGCCGCAGCCCGCAAAGACGACACGAGACCGGTTCCTGGGTAAATGGTTTATGTAAGTAATAAAATATTTACTATAACATAAATAGAAACGTACCCTCGCAGTCTACATTGGTTTTGCAATAAAGATACAAACAAAAACCGAAACCCAAGGGGGCGGACGGGAGGGAGGGAGCTCCGCGCGCGGTTAGAAAATAAATAGAAACGGGCCGGGAAGCGATACCGAGGCGTCCTCCGAGCGAGCCCGGGCCGGGCGGAGCGGGGCCGGGGCGCGGCGGGGCCACGCGAGGAAGGGAATAAATTAGAGATCGCAAACCTTTGGCTACTGCTGCTGCGGCCGCGGGCGGCTCCGGCGCGCAGGGCGCCCGTGGCGGGCGAATAAATACAGCGCGGGGCGCGGAGCGGGCGCGGCCGGGCCAGTCTGAGGAATAAATTAAAGCGCGTCTCCCGCCGCCCGCGCCCGCTCCGCCGCCGTCGGGGCCGCGGCGGCGGGGCCGGGCAGTCACTGCACGGCGCCGGGCAGCGCGTGGTGCAGCGGCGACGTGTCCGCCTGTGCGTAAACGTCCTCCATGGGCGGGTGCGGGACTCCGGCCGGCGTCATGCGCTTCTCCTTCTGCCGCCGGTTGCAGAACCAGACCCGCACCACCTCCTTCTCCAGCTGCAGGGAGTCCGCCAGGGAGGTGATCTCGTGCGCCGAGGGCTTGGGGCACTTGAGGAAGTGGTTCTCCAGGGCGCCCTTGACGCCCACCTCGATGGAGGTGCGCTTCTTGCGCTTCCGGCCCTGCGCCGCGATCTTGTCCAGGTTGGTGGGGCTGCCCGTGCTGGAGTCCGTCTCCTCCAGCCACTTGTTGAGCAGCGGCTTCAGCTTGCACATGTTCTTGAAGCTCAGCTGCAGCGCCTCGAACCGGCAGATGGTCGTCTGCGAGAAGACGTTCCCGTAGAGGGTGCCCAGTGCCAGCCCCACGTCGGCCTGCGTGAAGCCCAGCTTGATCCGCCGCTGCTTGAACTGCTTGGCGAACTGCTCCAGGTCGTCGGAGCTGGGCGCGTCCTCGTCCGACGGCTCGGGCGGCCCCAGCGGCGGCGGCGAGGCCGCCAGCTCGTGGGCGCCCGCCTCCTCGGCGCCCAGTGGGTCGCGCAGCCCGTGGTGCAGCGCGGGCGCCGGCGGGCCCAGCATCCCGTTGAGGCCCGCGTAGGGCTGCGCGTAGAGCAGCGGCTGCCCCGACGGCGGCGACATGGGCGGCAGGTGGTGCGCGCCGCCCTGCGCCCAGCCGCCCGCCGCGCCGCCCGCCGCCGGCTGGTGCACCAGGTGCGGGCGGTGGTGGAAGGCGGCGGCGGACAGCTCCTCGCGGGGCCCCGGCGGGCCGCCCTTGGCGTGCTCGGCGGGCGGGAGGTGCGCGCCCCCACCGCCCCCGCCGCTGCCCCAGTCCGTGCCGGCGCTGGGCAGCCACTGGTGGTGCGCCAGCCCGACGGCGTGCCCGGCGGCGGGGGCCAGCCCCTGCAGGTACTCGTGGTGCATCATCTTCTGCACCTCGCGGTACGTGGTGCCCTGGTGCAGCCGGTCCCCGTCGGGGTGCATCAGCGCAGCGCTGCGCGGCAGGTACTGCGCCGTGGCGGCCATGGCCGTCTGCGCCGCGCCGCCCCGCGCCGCGCTTTAGAGCCGCGCGCCGGGGCGCCGGGGCGCCGCGCGCCGGCCCCGCCCCCGCGCCCCATTGGCCCGTCCGCCGCCGCCGCCGGCCCGCGCCGCTCCGCCATAGGGCGCCGCCGGCGCGGGGCGCCGCCCCGCGCTCCCCGTCGCCATTGGCCGGCGGCGGGCGGCCGCTGCCGCGGGATTGGCCGGCGGAGGCGCTCGGCGGGGGAGCCCGCGTGCGCCCGCCGGCGGGGCGGCCGCCGATTGGAGGAGGGCGGTTCATTCATGCCGAGCTGCGATCGGCCACGTGGGCCGGCCGCGAGCGCGGAGGCGCGGGGCCGGGGCGCCGGCGGGCTCGGGGGCACGTGCCTCGGCGCGGCGGGCGGCCCCGACGGCCCGGCCCGGCCCGGCCCGGCCCGGCTCGCTGCCCCGTAGCGCCGACGGCACAGCGCCAGCGGCACCGCGCTGCGCCCGCGGCACGGCACGGCGTGGCCCAGCGCGGCCGGGTACGGCAGCCGTGGAACCGTTGGCACGGCACCGGGCCGCCCAGCGCCAGTGGCACGGCACGGCACGGCCTGGCGTGGCACCACCCGGCGCTGACGGCCCGGCACGATCCAGACCGGCAGGCTGCAGAGGCTGCCCGACGGTGCAGGGCTCTGCCCCACGGCCTCTGTGCCTCACAGATCTGCGAGTCACCGGGCAGGTCTCTGGGGGCGTCCCTGTCCCCTCTGCCCTGTGGGTCTGGGCTGCTGCAAAGCAGGTGGAGAACGCGGCCTCCTGCGCCTGCGGTGCAGGGGTAGCCACTGGACCTTAGCCAGTGAACCCTGTAGTAATCAAGAGCTTCTCGGACATTAAAAGCTCTGATGTACCTTTTTGGTAAAACTCAGCCCCTGGACCCTGGGAAGGTGGGAGCTCCTTCCTAAACACCCCGTAGGATAAAGCACCGATGGCCAAGAAACAAGGATCTGAGGTCGTTTGGGCGTCACGGGAAATGTGGGTCTTGAAAGCAGCCTCAGAGGCAAGTCTCTGAGCCGGTTTGAGGGTTGGCACAGGATAAAGGGTGGAGGAGTTTGTGGGAAAAGACAACGACAACAAGCAACGGACGTGTCTGGCAATGCTGGGAGAGGGGCAAGGGACACCTTAATTAACCCAGCTCCAGACTTCATTTGGGGCTTGAGGCCCAAAGTGAATCAGAATGGGCACCAGGAACATTAATCACTTCTGAAAATTAATCTTCGCCTCTGTGCTCCCATTTGTAAAATGTGAGCAGAGACAGCGACCTTTGCCAAGGGCTTGGGTGAACAATGAACCATCGGATCAATATGTGTACGAGTGTAACATGTCAATGGCTGCACACAGATGCCCTACTCTCTTCCAGTAGAGAGGAGACGCCTGGGCAGGGTGGCTCTCTGCTGTTAGGGACATTAACTGCTGCCTTCTGAAAGGCTTTTCCTGAGAAGGTGTGCTACATCCCTTCCCTCTGTGTTGAAGGCACTTCGCCATTCCGGTGCACCAAAGCCCTGATTTGGACTCAAGCGACTCCAGCCCTATGTGCTGGGACTATGGAGCTAGCAAACAGAAGAGCCACTGTTGGCTTCTGGGCTTGGGGGGACCGAGCAGGGCTGCTGCAACACCCCATGCCAGCAAGTTTGCAGCATAATGCGCTGCCCAGTGCAAACCTCTACTTGCATTGCCCACCTCGTGTCAGCGTGATGACAGCCCTGCAGGCTGTGGTGAATCAAGCCCCCTGGTGCTGCGGGGTGGCAGGGCGAAGGTACTGCCCACACCCACTGAGGTGCCTGCCCTGTGATCACTCCAATTTGGCACACATCGGACCCCTCTCCTGGTTCACCCAGCCCCTGGAGCTGCTGTTTGGGTGGGATCATGCCAGGCTGGAAAGATCTGCCTCCTCGTCCAGGTTTGCAGCAAACTGGGTGACAACACCCAACCCAGCAGGAACTGCTCCTGCCCCTTAGTAGCCAAGGGCCAAACTGTCAGCAGCAGGATCAGTGCCTGCCCATTGCAAGGGCTCAGGCATCACGTCAAGGGACTGGGGAGCTGCTGGCCCTTGTTTCGCTGAATCACGGAACGAACAGCTGCAAGAGTGACATACCTTGCTGCTGGCAGGCTCAGATTTGCACTGTCCTTGCCAAAACTGACAAGTTTGGGATTGAACGTGTGCATTTTTGGCTGTGGAATGATGTGTAATTGGTTCCTTTCACTGAACCCAGTATCTCTTTTCAGGTATACAGCCCTAGAAAGAGGCTGGACTTCGCAGGAGAGATGGGTTTCATAGATCACGGAGCGTATTTCATTAGGAGAATAATGGTCTCCTTTTTTTTCCTGAGGAATCCTTTGCAAACACTGCATACGTTTGCAGGGACATTGTAATGAATATAAGCCTTTCAGATGATTCAGTGACATGCTGTAAAATATCATACTTGGTTAAGCATTTTCTGTATATTTTTTTCTGACCTAGACTCATATTCATGTCAACTCTCCATGATGCAGTGCCATAATATTCAAATTTTTGGTAGCCAATTGCTTTTGATATTTATATCCATTTTTAAGGGAATCACAATGAATAAATGTGCCCAGCTCTAACTGTATGCAAAATAAGCTGTGCGTAAATCAGTAAATCATTAATAGATATGAATCATTTCCAAAGGCTGAGGACTGGATCATGTTTCAAACTTTTATCTGTTTATGTATTTCAGAAGTCACCAAAGGAGAAAACACATTGTGTGTGACAACTTAGGTCTCCATCACAGACCGTTTACACATTAGTATTGGTTTATTCTTGATCAAACGATCTTTTCAAATCAAGGCATTGTGCACAGACTGTGCTCCGGGCTTGTTTTGCTTAATAAAAGTTGAATTTAAAGATTGAAACAGCAAAAAACAGAGGAAGATGAGAAATTCCCATTTAACACCTTCCTCAGCAACTCCAACTCCGTAAGTGAGAGCCAGGTGGCAAAGTATCTCTTTTGTAAAACAACGTGAAGGAAAGAAAAGCAAAGGAGAGTGCTGACCCTAAGTGAAGTGGACAGGAAGGGTTAAGATATGTCCATATAAGCACTAACTTCAAGAGTTGGACGTGCATATTTGTGTTCCAGGTGTCCCTGTCTCCACTGAGGTGCGCTACTGAGGAGGGGTGCTGTTTGAAAGACCCTGTGATTATTTCAGTATGTTGAAAGTGTCTTTGCTTTTTTAAAATAATTTTTATTATATGTATTATTCTTTTTACATAGCTTTTCCAGAGCCGTATCATCCAGCAAATCCCTGTAGGAGGGCATCCAGGTTTCATAGCAAAAGCTAGTTCCTTCATTATGCCTTACCAGGAATATTGGCATGCAGTCCATTCCCTCTTCAAGGAATAAACAACCCCATGGGCAATGTTCGATATGATTCATTCTCTGTGTGACTGTGACAGCATCAAAACCTGCCTAATGCAGCTGGATCTGAGGCTGGTGGGAGGACTGAAATAACGAGGCAAGCTCGGCACGTAGGAAAGCGGAGCCTGAACCGCTGTGTGCGGCAAGGGGGGTGCTGGCTATGCAGTGCATGCTGTGCTCCCTGACCGGGTCCAGGTAACAGGGATGCTCAGGCTTGCTGTTGCTTGGGGATGATCTGTGACAAGGGGCTGTGTCACGCCAGGACATCATGACTGGAAGCCTGTCTCAAAGGAGCTGGAGGAATCCTCCCCATCAATTTTCTGCTGAATGTACAGGCATGCTGGTTCCCCCTCCATTCCCCTCCCAGTTTAGGTTCAGCTCCTATGTGTAATGTCAGAAGGATCTGCAATGCTTGACATTACAGTGCCATCAGGTGTAGTAGAAGAATCCATGCACTGGAGCAGGAGGGGCTCGGAGGGGAGGAATCCCTCCAGCCTCCAGTTTTATTAGGGTTGAACAGCACCAGCTTTGTATTCTGCACTGGTACAGACTGGAGGGCTGTTCTGGAGTCACACTGCAGAATGACATACCTATTAACACCCCATGAAGTGAGCATGCAATATCATGTCCTTATTTACTGGACAAATTCTGTCTGACTCAGTGAATTCAAATGTGTTGCAGGGGCTTTAACCTGGCCTGGCGTTAGGGCTGCTTTCTCTTCTAAGGCTGCTTCTACCTCCAGGTCAACAAGACTCCCACACAGAAGACAAAAATCAATTTGAGAAAAGAAGATGAGCTGGATTTTGTGAGCTTTGGGTCCAGAAGATATGGCAAGTACCAAACAACAGAGTTATGGGAGAGGCTCTCACCCTGCAACTGCATGCCCTGGAAGCCACCCATTTGGGAAAACATGGTCATGGTTGCCCCGACAACCTTCAATCAAGGGAGAAAGTCCTTTTCGGTTGCAGTCTCTATTTGAACAGGACTAGGCTCACTTCTTCAGGAGTCACCCAGTTCCAAGCACACTGTGGGTACTCTTGGGAAGGGACGCTGCTATTTCCTCTGCAGCGTTTGCACTGCAAGCTACATTAACACCCGGGGGTCACCGGGGGGAACAGCCATGGCATGCTGGAGCTCCTCTGGTCATGGTGGAACTGTGCCTCGGATCTGGGTCTCCTGCAGCTCGGTACTGAGTGAAGCCAGCTCTTGTTAGTGGCTGGGCCTCATCTCAGACACCAGTTGAAAAATAGATCAGGGGGTTTGCACCATTTCTGCAGCAAGGAAAGATACCAGCATTATCTGTCAGCTGAGAGGAGTCCAAAAGTCAAGTCTTCTCAGAGTAAGCTCTGTCTGTAAGTGTGAAACTCCCCTGAGGAAAGGCAGCATTTCCCAAAATCTTTAGTGTTTCGTCTAAATGTCCTTCATCTAGGACTACAGCACAGATAATAAATTTTTACAACTTTTTGGATGGCTATATCTTATAGCAAAATACTCTTTTTGCTTTGCTCATCTAAACGTGCAGAATTCTTAATTTAGTGAGTGACAGTTAACAAGTTAGTGGCTGGGACAACAGTGATTTTAAGCATAAAACCAGAGAGGAAGAGAAATAGAGAGCGAATCGTGGAGAACAGTTAATACAGATGTGCGAGGTATGCTCATTATGATTAGCTTTAGTCATATACAGTCCTGTAATTATTTGAAAATTGTCCAGAAATATGTTCTCACAGGGCCAAAATGAATGCAAAAAATGCTGTTGTGATCTTTTATTGAATCAATGAAATTTAGATTAGGCAGTCACTAAATTCCTATTTACACAGCAGATCTTAATGGCTCCAAAGGAAGCACTCAAATGTATTCGACAAATAATCCCTATTTATGAAAGCCCCATAACGTGCATTTACATAATCCCCACTTTAAAAAGCTATATCAGCTCTAAAGTTCTTCAGCTCAGAGATATGCCCCAGGGGATTAAAAGTACCAAACAAAACAAAGGGAAGTAAAACGTACACATGCACACATCCACAGACACACACCACAATCTTTAAGATTTACACACACAGAAGGAAGTAGGGATGACATACTAGCTTTCCTCACACCCCCCTCCACCTCCAACAGTATTTGTGCATGTGCACAAACATGAACACGTGCACATGCACAGCTCTACAAGTGGCTCAGCATGATTTTGAGCACGTGCATGATACCACAGTGTCCCGATGCATCAGGTCCCTCTGAGCTTTCCTAGTCTTTTTTCACAAATACAATACTGGTTAATCATGTATGCCCACTACCATAACGAAACAAATACTCTGTACTAATGTTTCAGGACGTATGTAGCAGGTTTAGAAAGCAGCTGACTTGGCACGAAGCCAGTGGGTCACACGTTTTATTCGTACTCAAGACAACTGGACACTTGCTAATATTCCCATGTGATGGATGCGAGGTTTTGCTGTTGGAGGTGCTGTCCTTGAGGTAAGAAGTATGACAGGGTATAGATCTGCACCAAGCATGTTAATGTTGCTGAAGGGTTTGAATTAAAAAAAGCTGTTCTTTACTGTGGAAAACAAGCTGTCCCTGAAAAGCTGATTCTCCAGAAGAAATGCAAATTTTGGATACTGATTTGTTACCACCTTTAATTTTACCCTGTTTAGCAACTGTCCATTGTTTAGGAACAAAATGCTATGACTCTTTTCCAATGAAGAGACCAGTTTCGCAATTCTGATGGCTGGGTAAAGTATATATTGGATTCAGTCAAACTAAGAAAGGGAAAATACTGCAGAATTAATTTCCAGCTTCAGAGAAATGCCTTCACTGCCTGTACGTTCTTAACCATGTGTGTGTCTTTCATTTCAAACTCTTTCATTAGCATTTATAATATAAATGAAAACATGGAAGCACAGAAATGTTGGTATTTACCTTCAATGAATGCCAGCATTCAAGTGATGTGGAGTTTTGTCTGCAAAAAACTCATCCTCTCCCGAAGCTCCCAGGTTGTCAGCCAGCTCCGAAGGTGCTGCAGGCACCAAGTGCCGAGCAACATTGGGAGCAATAGCCAGTGCACAGCCGCACACCCAAGCCATCTTCCCGCCTGGCCCAGACCTTCTGCAGAAGCCAAATGGGATTTTTTTGGTTTGCCAGGGTGGGGCAGGGTCCAGTGTACTCTCAGCTTCTCTTTCAGCAGGGGCTGAGGCAGCCGTCTGCAGTGCTGCCAGCCGTCCCTGCCCGTCTCTCCTGGGAAAGGTCTGCTCTCCTCAGCCCTAGGGAACTCTCTCCTGTGCAACGGCCAGTAAAACCCTTCAGCTTAAAGCCAGACTTGTTCCCTGAGTGAGGTTAGGGGTCACAGAAGGGCTCAGCACCAGACTGCATCAGGTGCCTGAGGCACTAAGTGTTTCTTCCCAAAATAACACAACAGATTGGTAATTTTGCTCTGTGCATTCCGAGCTCTGTTCCACCTTAATAATGAAGCTTTTGAGTTAAGGCTCCCATTTAATGAGGCTCTTTGCAGTTTACATAAAACAACCACATGAATAAATACTCAGTTTAGAAAAGATAAGACCTGGGGATGAGTTTGGCGGGGGTTCAGCAAGAAAGATTATGCATACAGCAGATAAAGGTATCTACGGTTGTGCTGTCGCTTGATCTTGTCAATCTAATATCAACTCGAACATGGAGGAGAAGCAGCCGTTATTTTACTGGAGCGCAGTGAGTAACGGGATCTCAGGAATCACCACACCTGGAGCTGGTCAAACTCTGGAGCTCTCATGTGCTTGTCCCTCAAAAGTCAGCCAGCAGCGACTACAGTCAGCATAGCAACCTGCAAAGTCTGATTGCTGAGAAAGGAGAATTGCACGGAGAATGGTTCATTTTTTCATTTTCCAAACAGATTTGGTGTAGGACATGTGTGTTCCTTTATTCTCCCCACCCCACATTGATTACTCACAGTTCCAGAGCGGGTCTTTCAATATGGATAGGCCACGCCTCGCAGGTTGGCTACCCAAAATGGGATGTTTTGAAAAATGTACAGATGTGGAATAACAGGGAGGCAGAAATTTTCTTTGTGGTAAGGTTGAGGTGCAAGGGTTGGGAGGTGAAGGTATGAATCCCTGTAATTTTGTTGTTACTACAAATTATGCCTTGTTTAAACTCTCCACCTCAAGTTTTGATCTGTTATACTGGTGCTAATCCATATATTTATGCTTTGCTAGTCTGGATCCAAAGTGGTATAATTTAGCTCATCGTCAAGACCGAGAGTCCTCCCTGTCTTCTGCCTGCACTGTCACTCTATCATAATTTTTGCACTTTTTGTGACTCGTCATCGGCCCTGTTGTGATAACTGAGGCAGAGTACAAGAGTTCAGAAAGAAGTAAAACATCCATTTTTAATGAAATTCACTTCTCAGGTAGGTGATCACGTGCTTCTGGAGAACAGCAATCGGGCATCAGCCTTCAGACTACCCATCTCTGCTTCTCCCTACCTGTACGCCGGCACACCAAGCCCCCCGCTTGCTGTGCTCTTCTCACATTGGGACCAGGGACCTGGCAGTACAGGCTGAAATTCAGCAGCAGAGAGAGGTGATGCTGCTGGTGGCTCTTCGCTGGTCTCATTCTCTCCAGAGAGAAGCAAGCGGTGAGCAATTGGGGTAGAGAATCACGCCAGGGAAAACATGTCACTAAGCATGGGCTGTTTTGCAAGGATGTTGCCATCAACAAATTTCATTTCTCCACTCCTTTTTTTGAGCCAAGCTCAATGATGAAAATATCGAACTTGGTCATTAACAAGACTCATCTTTGACCAACTCACCCAGTAACTTCTCCTTGTGTGTTGCTTCCCAGCAGTCTATCTGTTTCCGTCCTCCCTTTGGCCATTTCCTTTCTCATTTAAATTATTCTATTAACTTCTACTTCCTTGAGTCCTGTAGAGAGCCCTTACAAGATTACCGGGGGGGTCTGCACCATAGAAACAACATAATACAGCTAGATGTGTAACGTCTTATCTGGCAGACAATGATTTCTTGTGCAAACAAATAGTATTGAACTGAGTGGGAAAAGCAGGTGCTGTAAGGGACAAACCTTTCCAGCCATGATGCTGGACCAATTTGCACTATTACTGTTGGGACAGGAGGAGCTGAGGATGAGGAGCCTGCTCAGTGCTTTGGCAGGATGTTCAATCTGTGAGTCATAGCTGTACTGGAGCCATACCAGCCCCTTGGCCAGACAAGCTTTGCCTTCATTAACTCTTTCCTGCAGGAGAAGCAGAAGCCAATTAATTACAACCTAGACTTTATTCCATTAAACTCCTCTAAGCTCCAGGGGAAGAGCCTTAAGACTCTACTCTGATCCTGTTGCCACTGACGCCAGTAAAAAGCTCTCCACAGACTTGGATGGGAGGAGGCATTAATTCCACGTCTGCTTTCAGCCTGGAGCATGGCCACACTTAGGAAGCTGTCCCTCTGAACGCAGTCCCTCTTCCCCATCAGCACCTGCCTTTGGGAGATGCATTGTCTGCAGAGAATGATTTCTGCTGGTCCCAGTGACAACGGACCACGTGGCCATCCTCCCAGTGGCCATACATTGTAGTCACCATCAAAACCTTGCTCCTGTATCTTATCTTAAACATTCATTCTGCTGCTCCGTATAAAGAAAAAACATGTGCCTTTCACCTTCCAAGCTGAACGGACTTTAATTAATTGGATTTTCAAAGAGTGATCACCACATCTGAAATTACAGACTTCAGATCATTCCCATTTTCTAGAAGAGAAATCTTCACAAGCAGGGACTAAGTCACAGCTCCACAAGGCTGGTTTAAAGTGGGCAAATCTTAGAAAAGAACTGTTCCTCAATCTCGTTTTCATAAACTATCTGTGTTTCAAAGAAGTCAGAAGACCGAATGCAGGTTGTCTGTGTCATACTGGACTGCACAGTTGACAAGGCTGGAGTGGATCCTGCTGTTACAAGAACAAGTTAAATGCCATCGTCTGGTGCAATGCTACAGACGTCTTTGCATGGGGTCTGAAGCCATAATGCCACGTACTCTACAATGCATAAGCAGCTGGTTTTTTATTCACAGGCAGATTGCTTAGGTATTTGGTGTGGAATGGGTACAAGGTGATAAAAGTGTATTATTTATACAGCATACAAAAATGCAACTGGTCTTCTGGATATAGGACAGCATAGTTCAAAGTCAAATTTCTCTTTGTTCCTTGTGTGTTGCAAGTAGCTCACTGGCAAGGGCCCAGCACTTCTCAGGCTGGTTACAGGACTGTCTCATCTGAGCTGTGATCTGTGCCACAGCTTGTATTTCTTGTATTTTGTTTAGCTGCACCGTGGGCCAACAAACTCCCACTGCAGTCAACAGGCCCTCAGGATCCGGTCTTTCTGTCGAGTCATGGTGCAATGATGTGTCACCTCTTCACTCTTACTACTGTTCTGAACACTTTCTTCCCAGTCCCACTTACTTGCATCAACATTTCTAGAACTTCATCAACAAAATTCTTAGCAGCCGCGCAGGAGACTTGCTTTACTCTCACTGCAGTCCACAGAGGTGGTAACGCTCCGGTGGTCCGCAGAGGTGGTCACATCACGGAAATGCTCAGATGCAGGTCTGTCTGCCGATGTGCACATCCGTCCTTCCCAGGGCAAGGGCAGCGGATTGGGGAGGGGGAGAGCCTGCAAGCCTCTGGTAGACAGTGTTTCAGTCATTCAAGGTAGCTATAAAAATAGAGAAGAGTTCTCAATAAGAGGTTGGTTAAAGAAGTCAGAATACATAACGAAGTATGGAAGTGAAGAAAAATAGGTTAAACAGACATCACATTTCATCTTTATTTCTTTTACTGTCAACACCTTTTCTATTGTCTAATAAATTCTCTGTTGGGGCACTGTGGTTTGGCAATTCAGAATTGTTTAAATCCCCTAGATGAACACTACCTCACAGGGGGGTTGTTTAATATCCAGGGTCAGATTGTCAATGGGTGCAGTGCCTCACCTCAGCTTCAGTTGTTTCTGCACAGCTATAAGCTCACAGAAAAAAATTTAACATGCACTGCCCCCCGCCCCCAATCTGTCCTCAATTTGTAGTTTTGCCATTTGTAGGTGCTGGTAGAAAAGCAGACCATTTTTGCACATGAGTGTTTGTGTGCAGATTTCTACATGAACAAAGAGAAACCATGCTTTGCAAACATGTCTCTGTGGAGCAGATTCTTGAAGAATGGAATTGATACCTGCGTAAACTCAAGTGGCCTATGCACTTTATTTCCTCCCCTCTTTCATTCAGCCTCACAGACTGTCACAACGCATTTGTCTACAACTACATGTTCAGAAATGCCATATTTCTTCAGTTCCATTGTTACAAACAGATGCTCTACGCTTCAGAATGAAAAATGTGCATGAATGTTTTTTCTAGATGTGCGTCACTTCATACATATACACAGCAGAGAAAACACACAAACTTACTTAAACTGGACAAAATATAAGGTTAAGATTCATTGAAACTAATCAAGAAAAATACACGTAAATTTAAATAACTGAAGGAGAACTTCAACTGAACAGCATTTTCTCTCTGTCCTTGTTCAATCCATGTGATCATAAGCTATTATTTCAAACGCATCAAAAGGGCAGAAGGGCAACTTTTTAGGTGCCAGCATAAAAACAACCACAACCTGACAAGCTTACACATGGCCAGCAAACCCAAAGCCTTTTGGATCTTTCCGGACTTTCACTTAATTGAAAGTAAAATATGTGGCTGTGCTGCATGCGGTGTTCCTCTTTTCTCCCGTTCTCTCTGGGAGAGGGCAACATCTGCCGTGAGCCCCCAGCCGGGTGCCGCACAGGCTCCGTTGTTTTCGCTCGGGAGGACACATGCCCACACAACTCGGTGGCCACAAGGCTGGGGTATGTCGTGGGTGCAAACATGCCTAGGCATTGCTGGGCATCTACGTCACCCTGCAGTCCGACAAAGGCTGAGAGTCTCTGGTTGAGTGCGGTGCCAGGGGCGCCCAGCGAGGGAGAGCAGCCGGGCTCTTGCCTGTCGGAGAGCAGTCCGCAAGCGCTCACCGCTGGGATGTGGAGCAGGAGCCTCCCCGCACCCATCTGTGTGTTAGTGGGACCCAGCCTGCTGAAATGGACTGGGAGAAATGAGGAGGAAAGAGAGTCCTGGCGATAAAAAAAGGCAGAATCCTAATTTTGGGGGTGCTGGCCACATTCCCTCAGTTACAAAGTTTCCAAGGCAGCGACCGGGTTGCCACATAGCTGTACGTTTTAACCCCTTGCCTGTCAGTGATCGCTCAGGAAGACTCAGCACTACCTGCAATGCATGTGTGCACACATACAAGAAGCCAATTAAAGCAGCCAGGGCCAGCGTTCCCTCCTGACTCCCCCATGGGTGTGTGCGGCTTGAATAGCTTAATGAGATGGGACAGCCAGAAATGCATCGCTGGGCAACGTGGCACTGCTGGCCAGTCTGGCCCCGAAACGGAGGGGGCTGGCAAGCCAGCAAGAGGAGCAGCACGCCATGGCCAGCATCAGGAACTGGGCTGCAGTGGTGGAGATGCAGACTAAGCTGTCAGGAAGAAATCGAGAGAGAAGACCCTCACCTATGGAACGCACTAAACTGAGAGATGGGCAGGAGCCTGGAGTGAGCACTGCCAGCACAGAGAGGGGCGGTCCTGCCCGGAGCCTCGAGCCCCTCCTTAAAGACTGCATGAGTCCACCTGGGAGCAGCTACCTCCAAGCATGCAGGAAAGGTCCTTGCATGCAGCTAAGTTACTGACAACTGTTAGGCGTACCTGGGTTTCAACTATAATAAAATTAAAGGAATTCAGCTCCTCTGTCTCTCGGGGCTGGAGCATGCATATGTCCCATCCTGCTCAGTAAACCCACGCACTGGCTCCTGGTGATAGCAACACAGGCTTCCCGGTGGGAGTGATTCTACACTGGCTTTTCAGACAACTGTGTTTCACAAGAATCATCGGTTCAGGGGCTCTGCCCGTCCTGGAGAACACAGTGAGCGCCCTTCCTGCAAGCCCGCAGAGTGTGCACTTTCCAGTTGTTAACAACTGCACAGCCACTGTCAGCTACATGCACACAGAACAACTGGCAGGTTTTAGGCATCTGTTACAGTTTTTACCTGGGTGAAGCAAGGCTAACAAAACAGTAACACTTAGAGCTATCAACTGCCTCAGACAAAACACAGCTGTTTGTTCCTCTGTCAGCACTGTGGGTGGGTGAAGCACTGATGACATTTATCGGAGAATTTTCTTTCCATACCAGGCAGTGAAACAAACTTTTGCTAGAATGTGTTCTTTTCACAAGTGATTTTTTTTCAAATTCCTATCCTGAGCTCTTACTTAAAGTCACGTATAGAAATAAGGCAGAAGAGCATTAGAAACTTCACTGGTTTGGAAGTTTGTATCCCCCTTCTGCTTGCACTGCTTCAGAGCTACAACCTCTCCCCCCCACATTAGGTAGTATTTTCATTAGATACCCGACCGCTGGTTCTGATTAAATAACTTGTATAATTAGATTGAGACATCTGCTTATCCCTGGGGGAAGAAATCCTTTTCAGCACTGGACTAAGTCTGATTTGGTTAATTACCTTAGCAGTACTGTATTAATACATAGTTTCTTGATGGCAAGAAGCTGTGGTATTAGGTTTATTCCTCCTGGTTTTCCCAATACTATTGTAAGACAGTTTAGGGATTAGGAATCAGGCATTGAGCTGAGTATTTCCCTCCTCTCTTCACTCATCTCAACACTCTCCCCTCGTTTTGCTGATTAAAATA
This sequence comes from Calonectris borealis, assembly GCF_964195595.1. NCBI lineage: Eukaryota > Metazoa > Chordata > Aves > Procellariiformes > Procellariidae > Calonectris > Calonectris borealis. The sequence goes on along the minus strand of NC_134336.1, from coordinate 450,474 downwards.
TTCCCTGTTTTGCTTGCCTGTTGAATACAGTTTCCAGGTTCTTTGTTTTACATGCAAGGATAATATATTCCCAAGGACTGCTCCAAAGCAATGCATTCTGGGATACTTTGGAGTAATTAAAGTTCTCAGGGTTCTTTGGAGATGCGAATTTGTAGCAACAAACAAACGCATTACTATTGGCACTGCTAGTTTTTCAGTTCATCATCCAGAAGTAGAGCAGTCCACGTACAGACTGGCAAAGTGGAACAGACACAAAAGGAGAGCAACACGAAGTGCTCTCAGGTTTGCAGATGCTGTCCTTTTCCTCTGGCGGCTGCAAGTTGGAACATCCGCAGGCAACTGGACTGCAAAGTTCCCCGGCCCTTGCAATAAAGACAGAGTCTGTCCTTTGGACAAGCTTGGCCAAAAGTGAACAAACTTACATATGCTGAAAAAGAAGCGACCGAGATTTGCATCCACGCTTGGAAAAATACATTCTCAGAAGTGGGTGGCAGTAAGCCCAGTGGGCACCGAGCCCTGAGGTAGGTGCTCCGGAGCTGCACCAGCAGGCAGCGGGCAGAGCCGTAGGCAGAAGCCGTCCTTAGGGCATGCAGCCCGGTGCCTGCTGGCAGCGGCCCACGGGCAGGCGGCTCTGCCAAGGCCCTTGCCGCTGGCCTTCCCTGCTCGCCCACCAGACTGAGCACCCCAAAGTGTCACTGGCTCCAAGCTGATTATTTAAACAGGCTAGTCTGGGGGCCCAAAAGCACTTCTGGCAATGGTGAGAACTGAATCAGGAGCAAAAGGAACGTTATGCAATAGAGCATTTTTCTATCAACAGATGGAAATACCTAATAAGATGTAAATCATCTGTTTGATAACCAAGCCGTTACAGAACCAGAGATTCAGGCTTCCCAGGGAAACTTCAATTCTCAGAACCATGTATTTACTATTTATATAACTTGCCAGCCTATCTAAAGGCTCGTCCTTTTCAGAATGCTATACAGGCAGCCAGAAGGCATTTTCACAAAGAATTGTTTGGATGCTTCTCAAAGCAAAAATATACTTAGTGCAGAACTTAATTGTAACACTAAATCTGTGAGGTTTAGAAAAAGGTGATGGGGGTGGAAATCATGGGGGAGGAGAGCATAGGAACATAACATCAAATGCCTACAGCAGGTCAGAGCAAAGATACCCTGTCCAGCAACAGAGGCGTAGGGAAGACTGCCAGAATAGCACCAAGCTTGCAGCAATGCCTCTCCAGAATACTCTCCCAGAGTCTGACAGTTTGCAGAGATTTCCCATGACAGAAGTGAGGTTTGCTATACAATAGCTGTTAGGGTTTTTTTTATTTTTCTTTCCACGACTTTGTCCAGTTTATTTTTTTGAATTTATGTAAACCTTCAGCATCCACAACATTCTGCAGCAAAGATTTCTGCAGATTAATGACACACTGTGCAAAGAATCACCTTCTTCTGTTTGAAGAACCAGGGCCAGTGAGCAAATCACCTCTGGGTGACTTCTTCATGCTACTCACGATTTCAGAGACTGCTATCATTTTGTCCCGCAGTCACCTCTTTCCACGCTGAGGAATCACAGTCTGTGGAGCTGTGCCTCCTATGGATGCTAGTCTATACCCTTGATCAGCCTTGTTGCACATTTCTGAATATTTTCCAGGTATAAAAATGCTTCAACAACTAGGATAGAAAGAGAATTAAATAATTTCACCTGATTTCTGTGGCCTGTGTTCCCAACAATACTGGGCTACCCAAAGCAGCAGTCGGGAGAGAAGTGCCTCCCAAAAGCCGAGACTGCTGTGAGGCGAATACATTCAGTTTAGAAAGATTTAAAGGCAGTATAACTTAGGAAAGGTTTGGTCTAAAGTAGCCCTTTGTTGGGCAAATGGTGTAAATAAGCTTTCTCACACTTCTGAAAAAAACAGACGGGAGGGAGGCAACGACTGCAAAGGAGGCAGAAGAAGCAGGAGTGTTTCTTCCAGCACCCCTCGGCACAGAGCGAAGTCCAAGGACTGGCTTCTTGGCAGACCAGTTTCGGTTCCAGCCAAGAAACATTTCCCCTCCACTCTTTTTTTAGGTCAGAAGGTGAGTAAAGGTTGGATTTTGTCCTGGGTACTTTTCTTTCCTTGTTACTTTCACACAGAAGCATGAAATATAACCGGATACATTTCAAGCAAGACAATGGATTACCTTGTACTGACGTGCAGGCCCAAGGTGTCTATTATTTATAGATCTCATTTTCTTGTAGCAAATTTGCATAGATGAACTCCTGGTGGCTGACAGGCCTAAAGCTGTGAGGCTCGCAAGTCAGCGCAGATTCTGGAGAGCAGGGTAATTCAGCAGCCAGGTATCACTTTGTGTTATGTTGCATCACGACCTCTGCATCGCTGGACCGAACCAGCCTGGCCACAGACTGCGGAAGCGACTCTGGAAAAAAGGAGCAGAGGAGAATTTTGCCAGAAAACCGAGACTGCTCGGTTCTGGAGGGGATTTGTCATTATTCCTCACATCACTTTGGCACTATGACTGCTTAGCAGGTACAGTGGAAACATCCGGATCTGCCCGTGCTGTGCAGCCACAGCGTGTTTAGGGGGATTCAGGCTCCCGTCAGGGACCTGACAGAGCTCTCATGCACACGTTGTCACTAGGAGTAACTTTCAGCCTGAGAGAAAGCAAACTGCTTTGGCAAAAGCTAAACAACCTCTCCTACACCTGATTTGAAACAGAGATGCTGCCTGGTGTCAGTGGGGTGGATTGTTCCCACTGTCATCAAACGAATTGAAGTATCTATCTGCCAGGAGCCAGAGTGTGTGTTTAAGGGAGACTCGTCATTTCCTCACTGGCGACATCTCAAAAGTGGTCCTCTGAGGATGACACTTACCAGTGCACGTGGCAGGAGAAGGGTGTATCTGCTCCAAGGCTTCAGCTCAGACCTGGACACCCATGCCCAGGAGCCACTACTGTAAGAGAAAAGGGAAAGTGCAACATATACCTCTTCCTTGGAAGAAGATGTCACAAAAGCCACACGAAGCTGGTAGCTAGCGAGAAGGGGTCAGAGGCTTACCTTCAGAGAGCTTCTGCAAGGAGAAACGCTGAATTAAGAGAACGCACCAGTGGGAGGGAAGTGACTGGCGTGCACGAGCCATGCCACCGCTGCTGCTCTCTGGCATCCCTCCTGAGCAGGTTACACCTGCGGCGGTGGGACCCCGCTCCTCCAGGCCACACCAGGGAGGGCTTCCCCCGCTCCTCCTTGGAGCTGCCATTCCTCCACGAGCTCCCAGACTGCAGGCAGCACATTAGCAAGCCCAGTCACAAAGGAGGGCCTAAGCAAAGCTAGATCCAATTGCACGAAACTGGATCATGTATCATAAAACCATCTTTGCTTAGTTAATCCTCTGACTGATTTTAAGGCCTTGCAGAGACTGAAAGACTATTAAGAGATTTGTGTTGGCAGTGCTTCCCAGCGCAGGCACCGTCTCCGCTGCTGCTCACCTGATATTTACCCAGTCATGGCCAGAGCCTCTTCCCAGTGCAGGGCAGCCCTTAAGCCCTCCATTTAAATTGTATCAACTTTCTTTTTGCTGAAACTCCATCTGGAGGATTACCACTCATGGGCAAGCAAAGGCCCAACAGGGTGCCAACCCCGGCGCCAGCTCTCCAGGCACTGGCTGCGGCCGGGCACCCCACAGGGACACCCCATCTGATGTGGGGTGCTCCCCCTCAGCATGTCCGCCCGCTTTGGCTGGATCCCCTGCTGCCTTCCCCGCTGTCACGCTCCTATGTCGCTTCGCACTTGGGTTTGGTTTTTTCTCTCCCGGGCAGGGCAGCATAGCGGTGGGTCTGCGGCGCGGCAGGCAGCTGCGAGCCCACTGAGGACGCGGGGGCCCGTGAGGAGCATTTTCCAGGAGCCACTGACCCGCAGGAGGGGTGTGCATCTCTCCCTACGGCCGCCACGGGTCATGCTAAACTGCACCAAAGGAGGGAGCCAAGGCAGCTCTTGGTACCAGCACACCCGGCACTGCGGGCCTCCAGCTTCATGCTTTGCCCTACACATTCCTGTAAAGCAGGTGAGTTGAGTAACAACAATCACAAAAGCAACCCTCGTGAGGGACTGAACGCCCTGCCCTGCCTAACCTCCCCGGCAGTGCCTCCCGTGGACACCCGCTCCAGGCGCCATCATCCTCCCTCATGCCAGTCTGTTGAGACTCGTGCGTCTCCAGCAATGGTGCAAACACATTGAGGGGCCAGAGGGTCTCTCACCACAGCCCTCAGGAATCGCAGCCCAATATGCTTCGTTTTTTCCACTATAATTTTCTTCTTGATCCTTGAATCTTATCTTAAGCAGTTCTCTTCCCCTGTCTCACAGAGCACTGATGTTGCCTTACTCCTGGTACTCAGTCTGGCAGAAGTCCTGCAACACATCCCTGGTTGTTCCCTGTCTCACTTCTTCAACATCCCCAGCTCTGCTTGGATGGGATGCAATGTGCTGAGTGTGCAGACCTGAAATGCTTGCTCTTGCCTTTGACTGCTCATGTGCCTGCCTGTTTTCTCCAGCACCTGCCTCCTCATGTCCAGATTCAAACTCCAGATAATGTAACCCTGCTAGCCTCCTGGGCAGGGTTGTGTATGCTGGGAGAAATGCTGGCCTTGAAAATTGGGTGTGAGTCTGTGGCATTCTTCAGATATTTTCTGCTACTGGGATAGTCTAGAAGAGGCTGAAGTCTGACCCTCAGTTCCAGCTATCTCAAGTTCATGCCAGAAATTATGCCCAGGCAACTGTCTGGCAGGCCACTGTCCTAGACTATGGCAAACCAAGACACAAGCAATGATGTTTTCTCTTGTTGGTTAGGTACCTTCTTTGTTGCAGCAGGTAGAAGCTTTCCAAGGAGATGTTTTTAAGCAGCAGCTCAAATCGTTGCTCCCCTTTTCAGACTCTGTCCAGGGCATAGGCACCCTGCTGAGCTGAAAGCCCCAGGCACCCCCAGGCAGGAAAAGCCACTCAGCAGAGACCATCGTCAGCACAGACTGGTGCAGGCCACAGATGCCACTGAGTAGGATCTGGACATGCTCGGCTGTGGTGAACTAATCCTGAGGCACATAGAAAAAGCAGATACCAGCCTCTTCCCTGGTGCTGGCAGGCTGCTGCTCTGTGGCTCCAGCCCCAGGCTGGCATCTGAGACCAGGCTGTAAGTGGTGCTGTTGTTCAGGGAGATGCAGCCTCCCGGATTTCCTCCCTTGGTTACGCTACAGCTGCAGATGTGGAAGTCTTGGACTGCACCCAGCCTATGCTGTGCACGATGTAAAATGCACTCCCGAGCCTTACTGCACAGCCTGCTTTACTGGAGACAAATGCTAGGTGCTGCACAGAGCCATAATTCCAGCAGAGCAGGGCGCATGGCAGGTTGCATATGTGACACAAAGCTTTCAGTCATTCAGATGCTGCTGCCAGATCCACTCAACTCTGCAGTGCACTGTGGGCCAGCAGCTTCTCTGCAGCATGCGTGCGATATGAGTTTGGTGATGCTCAGTCCGGGTCTCAGGGCACGCATGTGCACAATGCAAGAGACCCACCACAGACTACTAGCTGAGCCAACTGCAAAAGAGGTTTATTACAGCAGCTTGAAAGAGGATGAAAAACTCAGGGGAGGGCTCTTAATGTGCCAGAGGCCTTCAAATGGAAAGATCCCAAACCAACAAGACCTGGTTCTAAAGCACCAAACTCTTAACCTAGCTCCGATACTGCTGCCTGTCCCCAGGGCTGAGAAGCATCACAGATCTGGTGCCTTTTGTTGATGTGACTTAAAGAGCAGTCCATGTACCGCAAAGGGGAGCATAGGATGCGGGTGAAGCTCTGGCAGGATTCCCATCACTGGGAACAGTCCAGCGTGAGTTTTGGAGGGTTTGCAGTGAGCACATGAAGCAATTTTGCTGCCTGTCAGGATGACCAGGAATGGGAGAAGCAAGAAATTGCGAACCATTCAACCTGGTATCAGCTCCACACAACACAGTGGAGTAAATAGTGTGAAACACCTGGGAGTAAGGTCTAACAAATACTGTGTAACAGGGGCTTATTAAAAGTAGGTTGTGCCAAGCAAGTCCAAAAGACTTCTTCACTCGAGACACTGATTTTGCAGATGACAGAAGTCATTTCTATTCCAATAAAACAGTTGACATCATGCTGCATAACGAACTTAAAGAAAGCAGGTAACATTAAACAAAAAAGTCTCCAAGGGCAGAGCAGGGGTGGAGGCTGGCAGGCTGGCTGGCAAGCAGGCAGGGGTCTGAGCTCGCAGCAAGGATTCCCTGATGGGCATGGGTGTCAAGGGGGTGCCTTTGCCAAGCCAGTAGTGGGGTGCAAGCTGACCCCACAGAGGATCTAGTTCCCAGACCTGTTCCTCTTGGGGAACAGAGATGGCCAGCAGGATTTTGTGAGCCTCTAACTTCAAAAGATCAGCAGCCATGCCAGGATGAGGATCTGCTGGGACCATATAAGCTGTTGTTCCTGCTTTTTTAAATAGTATGAGAATTTTGAAGCTGCAAGACAGGAATGCGGGCAGAGACCTGACGGTTCCATGTAGCTCAGCTGAGCAAAGCTGTTAATAACCTGCAACCCCCAGAGGGAGGGAGGGCTGGTTCTGTTTTTGCTTAACCAGGGTCTCCTGCCATTACAACATTATAATATCAAAGAACTTTGTGCTAAGAACTAGATACAACAGCAAGAGCAGCCCCAAAAGGACCAAACCTGAGGATCTCAGTGGGGTTTGCTGCAGGAGGGTAGGATTTAAGCCATAGTCTGGAGAAACAAAGACTCAGGGGACAGGATCAGTCTCTAATTATCTTGCAGTTAATGTGAACAAGCAGCAGGATGAGGAGAGGGAGGGGCAGGAGACACCAGCATGCGAAGCACTGACCTGGAGCTAGGGAAGGAAAAGTTTAGGCTAGATGAAAAAAAAAAAAAAAAAATTATACTATAAAAACTGACTGGCATAAAACAGACTCCGACAGGGAGAGGCTAAAAACTTAGACACAGGAAATACTTACAAGGAAATCAGATGCAGGAAAGTTGCAACGACTGACTGCAGCAAAAGGGCCTGGCTCAGACCCTTTGGCAGGACCGAGTGGTCTTTCCCAGCCTTCCCTGCTGGTTAGTCATCTGCTAGTGGTTTCCAAATGGCCCTGCGTACCTAGTACTCTACCTGGAAAATGAGTGGGCACTGGTAATTTAACAGAGGCATCATTTTCAGCAAGAATCATTTGGACATTTAACGTACTAATATTCCAAAAAGAACAGAGATGTGTTATTTAGAAAACACTCTAAAGGGGTAATGAAGGCTATTTCTAACTCTCTCTTTTTCCAGGAAAAATGTATTTGCAGCAAGCACCAGGTGCTGTTGTATTTTAATCTAAGTTAAGTGACTCCTGTTCCTACTCCAGTACTCAATTACTCTCAATAAATCATGCTCAGTCCCACATCCCTTCAATCATATTAAGGCACCCCTCCATGAACACATCCAGTTAGACTTCCACTCAATTGATCACGTTCACTCAGACTGCCACTCAGCTGATCCCAAACAGCAAGGCTTCAGCTGCGTTATTCTTCACTGTTCACAGGATTTTCCAATTTCTATTCCCAATAACCTCAAACTGCAAACAGAAGGTGGTTCCTGGATAGGAAGGATTTGTCCAAAAGAGATTTTTTCAGAGCAGTGCTTCTCTTCCTCCAACAGTTCCCCTTTCATCTGTTTCTTTCATTTACTAGGTGCTATTTCTCCCCAGAGTGCAGGATCTGCTCAGGTGGAAGCCATGCAAGAGTCAATCATAAGACGGCGCATGGACTAGCACACCCATGTGCATACCAACAGAGAGAATGGGCCCATTTATCAGGTTTTCTCTGAAGCTCATGCCTGGCCCTTGGCTCTACCCAAGCCCATTCCAGAGGGATCCCCCCTTGCTGCAGATCCCCCACCCAATCCCGAGGCCTTTGGGCTGTGCAGCCCCTGGCACGCACATGCCCCCAGCGCTGGAGTGGGGCTGCTGCGTGGATTCCAGACCCACGCTGTGTGCAGCACCCCCAGGGACTATCCTGAGCATCTCAGCTGTCTTCAAGTGCCACCATGGCCCACGGTCTAAGTACTGGCTAGAGCTGGATGGGAACACTGGAAATGGGCATTTTCAAACAAATCCTTCTGAGGGAAAAGAATGGTTTCAATGGTTTTTTTTCCAGATTATCATTCTGAGGGCTCAGAATTTTTCCAAAAATATTCTGACACAACCAAAGGAATATCAGTTCTTTGCCATTGCCATATGAACTGATTGTAAATAATTTTAGTATTTCATATTCAGACATTCTGACAACAGAAATGCAATCATGTAGAAAAACAATTCATATGACCTAAAACCCAAGTAAAAAAATGTGTTGAAATAGAAATGTTAATATAGATCCTTCTGTGCAATTAGAATTAACCTCACTAATACTTTGAATATTGTCCAATGAATTGTCTGGCATATCTCTCATAAGACTGAATAACTTCAAACAGTTGAGACTTAGAGCTTGGCTGCACTTGTTATGGATGGAGCCAGACAGCAAAAACAAGTAAACCAAATGGTAACGTAAACTTCAATGAAAACATAATTCTACTCTGTAGTTGACTAATGATTTTGGCTGAAAATGTACATTTACCAAACTGCCCCTTTGTATTGCAATGAGTCAAATCCAATTTCCTATCATCAAACTTGTAGATGGCAGCCAAGAAAATTATGTTTAATTGAGTTGAACTATAACACTGAATTTGTAACTTTGCCGAATATGGATTGTCTCACTGTCCAGCTTTCTCACCCAGACTGAGGTTTTACTTCTGCATTTCAGGAATTAAGAGGCACATCTAGCAAACGGGTTCTTTCGAAGGAGACTAAACAGAAATAATTAAAGGAATTTGGACCTGGCCTAAAATCTCTCTGAGACTGGAACCTCTTGTTCCTGACAGGATCCAGGAAGCAATGCTTCCACATTTATTTAACAGAGAGAATATATCAGTTTGTTCAAAAATATGGAAGTCCTAGTCATCCCCAGGTTACACTTACAGTTGTGGTAGACCTTACTATGAAGCACTGTCTCCCATGGGAGATGAACTGATGGTTCCAGCCACAGCAGCCTGACAAAAATTCCCACTAGCAATAAACATCTTATCTTTCCACCTGACCTTGTACTTGGCTATTTCTTAAAAGAACTAAGGTCAGGAGGAGAATTCCTGCTTTGGACTCACAACTCGACCTTTGAGTTTCAGGAGTGGGCCTGTCCACAGCTGAGGAGAGTCTTCTGGTTTCTTCCCACCAAGAGCTTGTTTATTGTAGCCTCAGATGAATCTTTCCTGTAACTGTGGTTAACCTCTTCCTATGGTTAGGCTCCTTATGATTCACCTATGCTAAGTATTTTGCAATTAAACTCCCCCATAGAACAAACCAAGCCTTTATTATAGCTGCAGAAGGCCTCTTTGCCTGGCTGAACCGGGTCTTCTACTTTTGTTCCCATGACTTTTTCATAACAGGTTTGCAAGTTCTCATCCTTGGGTTGCATACTGCTGTGACCATAAGCTTTCATGAGATGGTTTAAAATACAGACAGAAAACGTGGTGGTGCTGGCGGTGGTGGGGTCTTTCAGTTTACTTCATATAGACTTCTGTTCTTTGAGGCTAATCCTTTGTTCTTTGGTGGAAAACAACATTTTTATGAGACAAGTGAATCATACATTCCCCTCTAGCAAAATAAGCCCCCAAAACAGAACAAGGTACATATCTTGGGACATTCCCAAAATCACAAACATAGGCAATTGGCAAAAAAAGGGCATCTATCACAGCGAAAAAATCTGCGCCATGTAAACAGCTCCAAAAGTAAATGCACGAAAAAAAGGTCTAAAAATTTACATCATAATGAAAGACACTTTTGAAAAAACCAGTATTGGCAATATCTAATTATTGGTGAAATCTATTAGGAAAACATTTCATGTTCTGAAAGACGACTCAGTTCAGTAACAATCCTTCAGGATTTCTGTGTGAGAGTTTAAAAGCTTTTCAGTAAATTCAGGGGAAGAAATGAAAGGTTTAGTTCCAAGTCTGAGCCAAAGTTTGCTGTGTAGTTAAAAAGAGTAAACGAACTTGTGGATTTGACTCCTCTGTTTCCTTCTCACACAGTGTCTTCTACACTTGAACGACGGAGCACAGAGCCTGAACACGAAGACTTCATGTTTTATTAATGATGTCCAATTCATTTCCTGTTTTCATGCTGATAACCTACTGAGGGAGAGGAAGGGAATTCAGGTGGCAAGACCTCAGATCCATTTTTCTTATACCCATGAACAGTTCACAAGTGGGTATTTCACTAGCAAAATCTCTTTATTGCATGTATTACTGCATTCTCTGGGAAGCTTAACTGGGATGGCTGGCTTCACAGCTGCTGGCATACACCTCCAAAAGCTTCAGTGTTTTCAAGGCAAGTTCTCCTCAAGGTGGTAGCTTTTAGTTTTTGATTCAATCAACGCTCAGTAGCTATTTTCACTACTGTCCTTTCTACAGGACTAACCTCATAATACACCAAATTATTACCCTGGCAGAAACCTCCTAGTCAAACAAAATTTGCATTAGCAATACCATTCATTGTTTGTAGAAATGCCAATTTATTCCCTATTAAAGACAAACCAATGCAGTGTTCAGCCCAGTAGCTATTCCCAGAGATTTTATTTTTTGACTGAAATAATGTTACCAGTCCTGCAAAATGGAGCAGTTTTTTTAAAAGCCTAATGCTTTCTGCAAATTTCCCATTTTTTTTTTTAAAAAGCATAATTTCCTCTGTGCCTGTAATATTTACCATGAGTGAGCACATCCTTTATAAAAGGCCTTCTTCAATACAGTGTTGAGAGTGAGTTCCTAGAAAAGACTGAATTTTAAATATCTGTATTTATGGGCTGGGGAAGAATAAGAACGTCATCTTACTACTTCAGATTGAAATCCTTTGCAGAAATGATTTCGGCAGTTGATGGAAATGTTAAAAAGTGTCCCTGTGTTCAGGACCTACTTATAATAAAGGGATCCTTCCAGGCTCTTCCTTCACCATCTGGCAGGCTGATGAGATGGGAACTTGCTGAAGAAGGATCAGTCTTGTCCAGTACTAAGTGCCCAGTTTAGAAAATCATTCCTCATTGCTGCTAAGCAGCAGAAAACATCCCCTTCTAGACAGTAACCTCTTGTCCCATTCCAAGTGAATCTATCTACGCTTACAGTATTCTACAAGACAGAGCTACAGCGGGGTGGCTCTTACTGGGGGGGGGTACTGCCCATGTGGGAGATAAAATGTATTAAGAAATAAGTGTAAACTGTATCCTGGCACCTGGGGAAGCTTTAGCTTGTTCAGCATCTGCCAAACCTTGTCCGTCATATGGGTTATGGGTGTTTGAAACACAGACCTTGCTGGGCCAGTTGTGGGAAAAGTGGACCGAACCTCTGGTTTGACTCAGTAGCAGTTCTGAACACCTTATTAGCTACTTTCTTTTAGAGACATCAAACAGAAAAGATGAATAAGCTAGAAACTGACATCCCACTCAGAGCAGCAACCTCTCAGAGAGATAACAGAAGGGTTAGAGTACTTGGGTGGACATCTGGCTATCAGCAGGGACTGTGATTTGATCCTGGGTCTGTCCTGTGCTTGTTCACATCAGTGTTCAAGAAAGAATCCCCATTTTCCTATTCCTTAAGCTGATAATACAACAAAGGCCTGGGTCTCACAAAACACTCCTGCAAATAACATAAAATAACTTCTCAGAGAAAGATAAGAAAAATTAAATTCCCCCTGTGATTCTTGTACTGGCCAGAGATGCCCCAGTCTGTTTCAATGCTTCACACTCCCTTAAAGCAGCAAACACTTTTAACAACGACGACTTGCCTCTAGCTGCTTCTTCCTATAAAACTCATTGGCCACTTTCCCAACAAGAAAAAAAGCCTTCTTTCCACAGCCTGTGTGCAGCTCAGTGTGGCCATGCTCTGTGGCAGGAGGTGGGGTTGCACCACTAGGATCCTGGGGTTTCTTTTAGAACATTTTTCTTTGAAAGATAACCAGAACTGTGATGAGATCGGTAACCTCCTCTGTGTTGGCAGGCAGACACGCATGCCTGGAGGTGCAAGTGCAAGTGTGTGGTCTTGGGTGTGGGGAAGAAAGGAGAAGGGTGGTGACCTGAATGTTGGAACGGAGTTCAGAGTAGACTTTTTTTGGTTGGGTTTTTTTTGTTTTTTTGGTGGTTCCCCCCCCCCCCTTTTCTTGCATTGGGAACCCCAAGCACGAAAAAGCAGGAGTTCCCTGCCTCACCAGTGATATAATGAAAACATATCAGAAATGTGCTGCCTTCTGCTTTCTGAGCCTCTTGGCTGTAGACAGCCACACTTTTAGACCTTCCTCTGAAACCATGAGGACTAGAAATAATATTATTTTTATCAAGGAGAATGGGGATTCTCAGGTAAGTAAGGACCTGTGGAGCTAGGACATACAGGAATATCCAAATGCTGCAATAGTAGTTATTAAATACGAAAACTGGCAACCTCACTCCCCCCAATGTTTCACACAGTGAGCTTGGACCCGATATACACAGACCCATATGTCCCGCTTGAGACCCAGTACTCAGCTTCTTTGCATCTCAATTATTTAGCCCTGGACTGCCAGGGCTGGAAGAGAGACGGGACTGAGGTACTCTTAAAATCATCCCTTATAGACAATATTTGTTTGACGTGTTGTTAATCTCCAGTGACAGAGATTCCATAGCCCCCCCAGCAATCTGCTCTAACAGTGACCTATCTCTACCATCAGAAGCATTTCCCTTTTTTCCCCCTCCAGAGCCCAGTTTAAGCCATTATAAGAAACATATGGGAGAACAGAGTACTCCCCCCTCTTTGCTGCAACATTTTACATATATGATGGCTGCTCTACCATTTCCCATTTGTCTTCTCTGGACTGAACAAAACATACATACAAAACCTCATCATGTTTTCTATTTAGTCGTTCTTACTGTTCACTTCCAGATGCACATCAGCTGGAAAAAGTCTCACGGATTCCACGTAAAGTCTTACTGCTGTTCAATAGAGTGTAAGAATTACTGCATGTCTTCAGATGACACTCATGCTTGTACACCTTAGTATGGTATTTGATTTTTTTTTGCAAAATCCAAATGAGAGCTTAGATTGCATTTTCAAGCAATGAAAGTAAAGTGTGATGCAGTGCTAGGTGTTAGTAGCTCCCATTACTGAAGGTCTGACTGGGCACAAAGACAAGAACCTATGTCCCTATCCCCAGTACTGAGTAAAACATGTATTGCAAATAACATTTTGGGAATCATTTGATCACGTGGCCCGGCTGGCATTGCTGATAGATCCTAGCGTCTGCTGGGATTTTCTTCTCTTTTTAAAAGTTTTATCTAACGATCACTGCCCCATAGGGGTGTATGGCACCTTATTTAAATACACTGCAGACCTGCAGCTATTGACTCTTCGCATATACTGCCAGTGTATTTTCTTATCCTTTGCTTTAACACCAGAAAACTGTGAAGTCGTGTGTGGAGGCAGCATTTTTTTTTTTTTAACTGTCAATGCAATAATAAGTGCAAGAAGTTTTCTGACTGTGGGGGAAGATGAATCAATTTGAAATCACCGACCTTTCTTTATGGTCATCTGCCACTTTGAACACTGGTTATTCTGATCTTGGGCTATAAAAGGAGGGATATTTACCATTGAAAAGTGAATAGCTGCCAACTATCAAGGCATCACCAAGCTCTGCAGACAGGTATTGTCATAGGGTGGCACGTTATGTAAGCACTCCTTAAATGCAAGTTACTCTACATTCTTGGCAGCAGACCACATGAAATTTCCCTTCAGATGTTGATGGGATAAAAAAAAATTATATATATGAAAATCACCTTATCATTTACAATGCAAATCTTGGAAGGAAAGTTAGTAAATTAAGTTAGAGATTCACCTAAATTAAGCTGGCATTCTATTCTGGTGCTTCAAACTCTGAAAACATTGCTGGCTGACAAAACAAGCCTTGGAATGATTAGCAAAAACCCTCCTTCAGAGGCAGCAGACGAGCAATCCCTTTGAACCTTCACAGCACATCATAAACGCTCAGCAGACTTACAGTGTGGCAGTCCCAGTGCTATCAATTATTTACCCTTTTTCTGTTTACCTTCAGGCAGCAAGTAATTATTTTTAAATATTAATTTAGTTGTGTCATGTACAGTTTGTGGTTTAGCCCTGAGATCTGAGATATAGAAAAGCAAACTGCATCTCAAATCAGATTTAGCTAGTAATGCACTGATAGTCAGATCCCCACTCCAGCTACTCAGCAGCTACACTCAACTTCTTCCACCATTAGAAACAGAACTCTGTTCACGGCAGGAAACTGAAAGGAATCTTCTTAGTAGGAAAAGGCGCTTGTTTTTAGCCTAAAAGTCCCAGAAACTGGAAAATCTAAATAGGAGAACATTCTTTTATTCTAAAATGTTTCGTTTTTTTTCAAATGAAGATTTTTTTTCTCCCCCCCTTTTTGTTTCCCTCAGAATTTTTCCCAGAGTGTTTCATTTTCTTTATCCTCAGCTAATTTAGGCTAAAAAGAAACTGGCTGTTGTTTCTGCAGCCCTGAGAGAAAGAGATCCTAGGAGACAAGAATCACCTTCCTGCACTGAAAACACCACTTCTTAGCACCTGAAAAGAGAGGATGGCTCGTCAGCTCACGTGAACGTCTTTCCACAAGGGACTGGTTCTTTTTTTTTAAAAGTTTATACTAGAAAAACAAATACTCACTTTGATATATTTGCATGAAGATATAGATGTGTGCCCACAGAGAGGCTGATGCAGTATCAAGTTCAGGGCAAACTGCTGATTCTACCGATGGCAGCAAGCTTGGTATCTTCCTGAGGAAAAACATTTTTGAATTTTGGAGTGTTTTGGTGTTCATTTTTTTGCACTATTGCATTTTCAGCTTTTTCTTAGCGTAAGCTCTTGACAGAAGCCTTGATTTTAGCTGTTTCTGAGACAGAATCAAGGAGAAATGGAACTCTGACAATAAAACTTGAGTAACTTCACTGGTATTGCTGATATTCTCGTGGCCCCAGCCATCTCGTTCCCACCCTGCTAGGTTCTGCACAGTTCTATAAACACCAGAAGCATCTCCTGACAAAGAACACACCGCCACAGTTTGAACTGAGATGCTGCACTGGAAAACAAATAAGAAAAACCAAAGTAAGTATCACATGCTTACAGGATCAAGCTAAGGTGCAACACTGTTCCAGTGAAGGAATGTTTGTAAAATAACTTCGTGAAGATCAGTGTTTCGTGAAGAGAAAAACCAAGAACTGCATTTGGTCAAGTCATATTCTTCCCCTGCCTTTGTCTCATGGGTCCTGTCTACTCCCTCCCCGTCAATCTTGTCCCATTATTGTTGCTGCTACAACGTTGATAATGTGTTTTCAGAGAGAGACGGGCCGTGTCACGCATCTTGTTTCAATCTAAGGAGGAAATAGCAACCTCTGATTCACCTCCAGTCTGTGTCGTCCTCCCCGCACCCTCCCCCCGCAATTGTAAATGCGGACTGCAAGGCTGAATACCTGTAGCCTAGTTCATA
This sequence comes from Calonectris borealis, assembly GCF_964195595.1. Classification (NCBI taxonomy): domain Eukaryota; kingdom Metazoa; phylum Chordata; class Aves; order Procellariiformes; family Procellariidae; genus Calonectris; species Calonectris borealis. The sequence continues at coordinate 434,827 of NC_134336.1, read as the reverse complement.
TGTATTGTGTGACTGGAGACCCAGTACAAACATATGAACTTGACTTTTTGTAGCCTGAAAGCAATCTGCTATCCAACAGAACAGGTCCTTGGGAAGAGCCAGAAACTTTGCTTTAGCTCTAATCCCTAATATCATGCAGCATGGTTAAGCTTAGACCTTTAATGTTAGCTGTATGTACTTTACAAAAATTCTATTACAAAGGATTTTTCTTGAACCAAAGCAATCAGAAGCCTATCTCTCCTATTTCCCATTCTGAACTCCTATTCGACTCTAGGGTCAGACACTGGTATGTGAATTTACGTATTATGCACTATGAAGCCATAAAGTCTCCTTGTTCTGGAATTCTCATGGTACATGCCTACCTCTGACTCTAACATGGGAAGAAAGGACAAGGACATCTAAGAGGAGGTCAAGCAAAACATCCAAAAGCAAAGGAGAGGCAGCATGGAACAGTAGCACAAAAGCAAAAATTTATTATGGCAACGATACTCTACCTTACCGTGCCAGGAATGAAAGCATCTATTCTCTTAAAAAAAAAAAAGAAACGGAAGAGGTAGAGAAAACTAGTTCCGTGATGAAGGACCTTCTGAGTAGCAGGTACCTGAACTGGACTTTTCCTCAGCATCACTGAGGCCCCATTGATACAGAAGTGTCACAAAAGTGATCATCAAACCTGCAGCAAAATTGGGAAAACAGAATCAGAAATTTAATGCTAGCCATTAAGGCACATATGTTTGAAATTGTTAGAAGATTAACTGTAGAATTCAGCTCTTCAGATACAAGTGGTATAATAGTGTGGGCTTGTTTTGACCTGTACTTTATTTTGCCCCTCTGTAGATGCCTCCCCAACAACATGACACAAACTCGAGCAACAGAGTGGGCCTCCTGCCCATTATCAAAATTAATGAACTTCCAAAACTTCTATCTGATCCATGGGCATTGTATCAGTGTTAGCAAACATCTCTGAGCCGGGGAAATAACCTCAATTTTGTTGGCTTGGCTCCCATTTACCTCGGTAGCAACACTGACCAAATGCTGCCTGGACAGATGCCAATTTTCTCTTAATCTTGGTGAGCAGATTTAGATCACATCCTTTCACTAAGTCATTTTGTCCAAGGTGAATGAGGATAACGCCTGAAGAACCAATTCGTATGTTAAGGGTAACAACGGTGACTCCACTGTTCTCACCAGGTGCTGGGCTGGTACACCCTGTTCCTGAAGCAAGTAGGCGGAAAGCCACAGACCCCAGAAGTGAATCAATTCTTTCAAAAGTGTAAGTATAATACACACTGAGAATATGTATATTCTACCCTACACGGCCAAAATAATTTATTTTTTCAGGTTAAGTCTGTCTCACCTTCTGATACAGATTTTTACAGCCAAGTTATTTCTGAACTGAGCTATGAGTAGGTCAATCCTATCTTTGGCCTGCTTTTGCTAGGTTGCCTAGTAGATGTTTGATGACAACAGTTTCAAGCTGAACACGGGGGCAGGGGAACAGAATGAATCATAAAATGACAGGGAAGACAGACATCTCTGATGTCTTGAAATGAAAGTTTCTCCTTTTTATAAAACCACATTAATTCACTGTATTACTAAGCAGCATGCTAGTATGACATAGCCTTTTCTTCATGGCCAACTACTGGTTCCTGTGAAAAAAAAGCTATTAAGAAAGCCACAAAAATAATGACAAGAGCAAGAGTAACTGGAACTAAACATTAATTGTTTTGGGTCATTGTGGGTTAGAAACAAATCTAAAGTCTAAAACATTATCTAAAATAGCACTGAAAATCAGGCCCCTATCTGAACATAAATCAGAGGTCATTTCAAAGGTAGTAATTCCATAGCCCTCACATATTTAAGCATCTATAACAATGTTGCTAGAACTTATTTTTCAAATACATCATACATAGCTGACACCCATGGTATTGTCCATGAACTTATTTTTTGAGGGGAAACAAAGAGGGGCAAAACAGCTGAGTTGAAAGGTTGCTTTTAAAAAAACCCAATGTCACCCTTCCCCCCCCCCCAAAAAAAAACAACCCCAAAACCAACCAACAAAACCCCACCCCAGCTAAACCCCCCAAAACAGGGAAGAGACACATACAGATCTAGTTCTGGTAATCCACATATATCTCCTGTTAGAATGAACTGACACACAGTTTGCTAGGCATATCACAGAGATCCACATATCCACAAACACCCTGTCTAACCATTAGTCATGACAGAGTGAATGAATGAAAGAATAAAAGAGTTATAGCAACTAGACATGTAGGTGACTCATACAGATACAAACTGGTTTTGTCAATTCTATTTTTTAATCAAGAGAACAGACAGTACTACTGAATATCATACTGTGGGTGTCACAACAGCAGGTTTTTCAGACAGAATTTAAATGAGTAAAAACATAATGCAACACTCCAGAAAGAATTCTACCACACGGACTAAAGGCAGGAGATGCAATGGTGCAGATAGCCCCAAGTCAAATGCTATCTGTTTATACCTCCTGGAAAGCAACATCCAAAACTGTAAGCCAAACCTGAAAAAATTCTGTGAAGACAGTGGCTCTGTCTTGTGATGGATGGTTTCATTTGGTCTAAAGAGCAGACAACAGAGGAACTCAACCCAGAGTTGCAGATTAGGTAGAATACCTTAAAAGGTAGGACTAAGGGCTTGGCTGTGGCACAACATTACTTAATACCATGGAAAGCCAGCATAAAGGAGAGAAGACAATGTTGTAGCATTTGCAGTAGTCCAGGCTGCAGTATTATTTTAAGCTTCCAGAAGGTTGGTTGCTTTATGCCAGATATATAACACTGTTGCTGTACAGCCAAAAGATGGCATGGATTTCTAAGCCCAAACCAATGTTTTCTTTGATGAGGCAATCTCCATCTCAGTCACAGAAGATGAAAAACATTATTGTGGATCTATTGTCTACACTGCTGTAAGACAGGAGTGAAGCTGAAGCACCACAGACCAGGTCTGAAATCAGCAAGAAGTATGAAATACCACTGCTGTGTCATTCCTGAGTGTAACATGCCATACTACATTGCTTGTAGTATGAGTGCAGCAGTCAGATACTCTGATTTCAGGTAGAAAGCAGCCTGTTATGAGTTCCAGTTCTGTAACAGCTAGGCAAGACCCAAGCACCACTAGCACCTGACTTCAGGCTTCAGCCTAGCTCTTGTTCTTGATACTTTTCACAGAAGTGATGTCATTGTGAAGCAAATGGGAACGTCTGTCACGTCTTATAAATTTTATATGGTGACCTGTTGCTTTTTGACACGGTTTTCTACAGCAATTCAAGCACATGTAGGTAAAAAAACTTCTGTGGCTGAGCGCCCCTCAATTTCTTCAAGCATTAAGAGATATTCGCACTTATTTCGGCTGCCTGGCTGGTGCCTGAGGAAGAGGAGGGCTGAAGCAGCACAACCCCCCGCGCCGGGCAGAGGCGAGGCGCAGTGCCCCGACCGGCGGCGACGGGCGCCCCCGGCCCCTCGCTCCGGCCCCGCCCGCGGCGCGGCCCGGGCGCTGTCCCGGTGCTGAGCGGCCGCGGCGGGCGGGCGCTGTCCGCGGTGCTGAGCGGCCGCGGCGGGGCGGGCGGCGGGGCGCACCGGCCCTCCGGGCTGCGCTTGCCTGGTGGCGGCTTGGACAGCCTCCTGCGGGCCCTGCCCGGGAAAGGAGGTCGCTGCGCCGTGGGAAGTTCGGGCGGGCACCAGCACTCGTCATGACCTAGACGAGCGGGAACCCAGCCCTGAGTTCGGCAAGAGCAAGTGCAGTCTGTTCAGCTTTCTGCTCAAGACGAATTCCGATTCCCACAAACAGTTTTCAGGGACAAGCAGGGCAGCCAAGAAAACAGTGACATGCAGAAATGGCTGATAAAATTGCAATGAAATGCCTGTTGACATTGATTTTGAGCCTGCGGGCAGAGACGAATGATTGAAACACTAGGCTTGTTAAAGCTAGAATGCTTTTGATTTCTCTTCTCTGTGCGGAAGAAGATTTAGCTGGAGGGAAGTTAACAATCAGCTAATTGACATTGAATTAACCATGAAATGCAGTATAACTACTTTTCTTCTGAAGTATTCTTCAGCAATGCTTTAACAAGGCTTTTAATTATTGATTATTGCTTATAACACACAGTAGATCTCCTTTTATTTGTTTTAAAATCTGGTGTCCTTCAAAGGTGTCAGCTCGACTACTCGCTGTAGTTCACCTATCTGCTAATGGAAACCAAACAAATAATCAAAGAAAAACTGTATCTTCTTCCTCTGGCAAAGCAACATAGCATAATACATCAGTTTTTTCACTAGCCGCGTCAGGTTAAGAAACAGATATTCCACAAGAATAAGGTCAGGAAATCCACTGTATTCTTCGGCAAAGGTGGGGAAATTGAGGGAGAAGTATGGTGCATTTTCAAATAATCCACTAAACTGACTATTGCCTCTGGGACATTTGTGGTTTAACCTCAGCAGGCAGCTCAGCACCACACAGCTGCTCACTCACTCCCCCTCAGTGGGATGGGGGAGAGAATCAGAAGAGTAAAAGTGTGAAAACTCGTGGGTTGAGATAAAGACAGTTTAATAGGTAAAGCAAAAGCTGTGTGTGCAAGCAAAGCAAAACAAGGAATTCATTCACTCCTTCCCATCGGCAGGCAGGTGTTCAGCCATTTCCAGGAAAGCAGGGCTCCATCACGCGTAACAGTGACTTGGGAAGACAAACACCATAACTCTGGATGTCCCCCAACTTCCTCCTTCTTCCCCACAGCTTTTATTGCCGAGTGTGATGTCATAGGGTGTGGAATATCCCTTTGGTCGGTTGGGGTCAGCTGTCCCAGCTGTGTTCCCTCCCAGCTTCTTGTGCACCCCCAGTCTACTCGCTGGGGGGGAAGCAGTGTGCTTGATGCTGTGTAAGCACTGTTCAGCAATAACTAAAACATCACTGTGTTATCAACACTATTTTCATCACGAATGCAAAAGGCAGCACCATATGAGCTACTATGAAGAAAATTAACTCTAACCCCACCAAACCCAGTACAGAACAATAATAGCATTTGAAGAACTGTCATGTGCATGAGCAAAAAAGAAAATGCTTGTTTGCTGCACATCTGAGAACTAGGAATGGTACTGACAGCAGTGGGCACAATTATCATCAGTGCAGCTGCATATGCTGCATGTCAACTACAACAGGATTACTGCTCAGCACACACTGGGGAGATGGCAAAATCTATGTTGCTAATGGTTGCAGGCAGTGCGAGTAGAAGATTGCTCAGAGAATTATGCTGAATGCATCAGAACAATGACAAGGAAAATATTGGTTAAAATCAAATACAAGAGAAGACAGATTCCTGTGTGTTTAGAAGAGATTACTATTGCAGCAGTGGACATCGCTCCTTAAGGAAACTGCGCTCTCACCTGCGAGATGTTCTTGTTTCCTTACAGTAGCACAGAGACTTGGGGAAACCAGCATCTTCTGAGAGACCTCTCCCCTGCAAGCAACTTAAAGATAGTGGTCTTTCTATCTCTGATCCTCTTGGTCTGGTTTGTCCAAAAATCCTGCCTTGGCCCTGAGAAATCATCCTAATCAAATGTTCATGACTGTAGGAGCATGCTTATCACCCTATCAACACCAAAACGTTTTGTAAAATAAAAATCCCAAGAGCTTTCAAGATGACAGCAAGGCAGGCGCATGCTGTCTGTAAAGAGGGGATTGCATGCCAGCAGGGCTGAGCCAAATGGGGCATCATGGGATAAATCTGTTACACTAAGCACATGAAGGAGTAGTGTGCACAGAACAGTAGGTGAAAAGCTTACGGGAATTTCTCTCCCAATTCACTATAAATGGGGCAAAGACAATTGTTCCAGTGGCTCACAACACATCCAGCAGATTACACTGCCTACAGACTTTAACCCTCCAAGGGGCAATCTATGACACTGTGTTCCCTTTCTGTTCTCCAGTGCTGCAGCACTTTTCTTCTACCCTCATCAATAGCCAGGAAACAAGATAAGTTTTAGGGGCTTTTAAAAAAAAAAAAAAAAAAAAAAAAAAACAAAACTTAACTTGTAGAGCACAATTTATCAAGCAAGCAACACTGCCTAGAGGGAGTGGAGTGCTGAAAAAGGGAGAGAGACAGTATCACTTAAAGCTTTGAGTTCACACAAAGCATTCCCATTCAGCAGGTGTAGACATCAAAATAAATAGCCCTCTGGCAATCTTCCAGATGGCCTAAATTTCCAGGCATATTCAGCCTGATTACCTTAGATTTTTTTCAGGCTTGCTGTCTCTGCATTTACTTGTTCTATGTCCTTTGCCAGCTACAGAGAAACAGCTGTGTCTGGCCTAGGGTGTGAACATCTGGTTCTGACTGTCATATCCAGCTGTGAGTCTTCTGCAACACAACTCCATTAGCTACTAGTATAGACAAGTGCAAAATAATGAACATTGGAAGAAACAATTTTAAACTACTCATTCACAGGAAAGGGTGTCTAAATAAGTTGCGGCTTCTCAGAAACATGTCTAAGTATAAATGAACAGAACAGTGAGAATATCGGGCAGGTACTCTAAACTGCAGAGGCCAGAAACAGTTCTCTACTGAAAGGATAGGGTGACTATTATTCCCTTGTCAAATGACTGTTTTAATCTTTAATCTGCTTCAGCCTATATTGCTGGATGTCACCTGGGTGTATATCCTAATTTGCAGTAATTGCTATCAGTAATAATCAGTGGCATGCTGCCTTCCCGAATCCTAAGACCAAGATTCAGGCGCTTTAATACAAAAGCAAGTTTCTAGGAAACATGCGAACGGCAAGGAGAGCTGTATCAAGTTCATCTCCCACAAGCATTAGCAAGCCTGGAAAAGTCAGGCAGGCTGGGCAGGTGAGAAGTGCTTCAACTGCCTGTGCTAAGTGGCTGCTGCTGCCTGAACCATAAGGGACAGCCCCAGGCCCTGTTCTGGAAGAGTGTTCTGCAGAAAGAGCGAGAGGGGGATTTCACACATGTAGGTGCTAGTGGCATTACATGTGCTCGCTGGAATCATCAGCCTGGGCCAGACTGCTCAGCTTTTCCCCAGTGAGGACAGGTAGGAATTTGAAAGGAAGAAGAAGAAAGAAGAGACAAAGAATATTAACACTTTCCTGCATGCCTTTGGCTCCATGAAGGATCAGCCAGTTTTCTAATACTCTCCATCAGCTCATGAATATACTTTGTGGCACACACAAAGTCCACATTCTGCCACTGGAGAACTTATAAAATCTCTCCATGACAATATAAAATCGGAGCATTCAGGACTACCTCAGGATTAGACTGCAAGCTCTCAGACATAAAAGGGAAGAAACAAATGTTTACCAAAGCAGCGCTGTAAGGAAGACAGAACGGGACTCTCTTGTGCCTCACATACCAATACAGCTGCTAACCACACAGTAGGATAAAGCTTCCATCAACCTGTGCAACTTCATTACAAGAGCTTAATTTTATGCTACACCTCCATTTTAGCTACTGATCCTGGTACAACTACCACAGTCTGTCTCTGCCCAGGGCATACCCATGGTATTGGTATAACTTGTGTTGCATATTCTCCGAAAGCCAAATCACTGCGAGCTATACTATTACCTCCTCCACTCTCTCTTCAGATGAACACACACTATCATGTAGATTATGGTGATGTTCAACCTCAGTGTTCCCATGCAAGTTGTAGATTTTCAGTATGCTCAGACAGAGCTGGAGGCAGTGCTGCTCTTACCCTGTCCTTCCAGCTGTAGCACTATTTCTCTCCTGGGGGAAAATTACAGGTTCTTCTCAAAGAGGATTAGTTCTTGTCTCCCATACATTTCTTGGCTAGTCATCCAGGCTGCTGGTCTCATGGGGAAAGCGTTCCTAATACACCACTGCTCAATGTTAGGTTTGGCTGGTGGAGCTATGGGTTCCACAGATTCCTCCATCCCCCATTCTCTGATTCTGGATGCATTTACTTGTCAAGACCAGGGAGTGTAATTAGAGGGAACAGGTCCCAGGATGCCTCTCCCACTTCTGGCAGCTGACAGTAGGTGTGAGCTCAGCACTGCTGAATTCCACCTCAGTCACACCCTTTGGAAACCCTGCAGTACATCTACCATACCAATAGATCACAGTGCCAACCATGGTGACCACCTACAATACTGCGTCATGGAGCTGAAAAAACAGCAGTTCTGTTCTACTATCCTTGAAGAAAAGTCTCCCTCACTGCAAGCACTGGCATTTTCACTATTCCCTGCCTATTGCTCCACTTATGCTTTGTGCATTAGTGTTCCCCCTCTTATTCTCCCACGTATTTTCTTTTGGATGAGTGGATATTAAAACAGGCTTGGACAGCTGAAGGCTTTCCCGATCTTGATTTGTTGGCTGGCTTTTTTTGTTTGTGAGAAGAGCTCTCAGACCACACTGAAATGGTCTCCTTCACTAGCCATTCTTGATGGCCCAACAGGTTCCTATTATACTAGTTAATCTCAGTATTAATACTAGAAGAGTTATATACAATATAAAAAAAACAATTACAGACAGATCTGAGAGCCATATATATTTCAGTAGGTTACAATGTTGTGAGTTGTTTTTGCTTTCATAGATTTTCTGCCAATGGGGAATTTTCCCTCAAGGAAGTTCCAAAAACCTTCTCAGCCTCTAGGAAACTATTTGTTTGGCACAGTTAACTTAGGAGCTTTTAAAATTTTGTCAAACACATCAAACCAAATGGCCCCCAGGCAAAGATCTTGCATAGCAAGTTTCAACCCACACAAACTTCTAGTGCTAGCTTGTGAACCCCTGGAAGCACAGGCTTACAAAGGACACTGCATATAGAGGGGGACCTTCTAAGGCTTTGATCCTCCATAAAAAAAAAGAACATGAGAAGTTTCCTTAATTTCACCAGATCTGGTGCACTGGTTGTATAGTACCTACTTATTAATTTGTTTTGTATTTAACTGTAAGTCGTTGGGGCTAAGACTGGCAGTCCACGTTATAAAGCCCTTTATGAAATAGGGATCCAGTCCTGGCTGGAAGCTGCTTTAATCCAGTTTAATCATAACTAGCCTCAAGGCCTAGCTGTTCGCCCTTTTCTCCCCCTATACTTTACAAAGTGGTAAGCAATCTTTCTGCATGCACCTTTCCAGAACTCTACCTCCTGGCATGACAATCATATACCCTGTTCTAAACAGCCTTTTGTAGGAAGCTCTGAACAGAGAATGTCCAATGCCAATGGAAAGAAGGTTGACTTCCAAAAGGTGTTGCTGCAGAATGATTTCTGGCACACCTGGCCTCTGTACCAGGCCACATCAACAGAAATTAGAATACTGTGACCAAACCTGATAAAATGAATTTTTATAGATGCTACATATAATCCAAGATGAATGTTCGCTTTTTTAATTATGCAAAAAAATGAAGTGAATAATGAATTACTCAAGCCACAAGTGTATCTTTACGTAGAATGGCGCCATGCACACTTGCAGCTCTGTTTGTCTTATTTATAATACAGTGTGAGCTCAGGTAACTTGAAGGACAAGGATCATGCAGAGATGCAGAGCACGACGTCACAGCCTCTCCAATATTCACATTTGTCTTTTCTTACCATACCTAATAAAGCTCAAATGACAAAAGGTGACATACTGTATGTGTTTTATCTCATTATTAATTAAGCGTATTTATCTCTTAAATCAGATGTGACTTGCACCACAACATCAGTAATTAAATTAAATATTGATGTGTGATGGTTGTGTGCCGAGGCTGCATGGGTAAGTGGAATTGCCATATCTAATTAACATCTTGCAGGAGTAGCCCCATTAGGTTTGTTAGTTAAATCTCCAAATGGTAATACTAACAAAAGTGTAACTACCACTTAACAACCCTAATTAATAGGAGCCTCATCAGATTTGATGATTATCTTCAACCCCGTTTTGGGGGCTGTTGACTAGACTTCTGTTGTATTATTGTGAGGTTTTGAACTATTTAGAACTGGTAACTCTGCTGTGCTTTACCTTCAGGTCTGTGTGGCAAGGCTGCTTATTTGCTCTTTTGAAGAAACATAGCAGCATCATGAGGTTAAAGATTAGAAAAACACACGGGATGACCCTCCCTGCCATTATTTCAGCAAGGGCTCAGACTTCCCTCTTCTCATGAGTAGTACACTGCATGTGTATGAGAGAGAGACTGCATCTGTCTGGAGAGCCCACTTGTCCTCTCTCAAACATGCAAGGTTGGCTGGTGCCCTAGGTTATGAAGTGTTACCTTCTGCCTTACTATACATAACAATTTCTCCTTGGAGAAGACTACAATGATTTTTTTTTTTTTTTAAATGCTCATTAAATTCCAGTGTCTTATAAGGAATTCAGTGATGCTATCGCAATTCTGATTACTGTTCTACTGTATGCTGAACTAAGAATACAAAATTACTTCACTTGGGATTAGATACAGATTCCAGCCAGGATTTCAGGATGAACTGCAGCTATATCACTCCTTGCAAAATATAATTCAAATAGTAGTTGTTACATAGTCTGTGTATGTTACATTATTTGAAGTGATTAATGCTCATGTTCATTTAACTACTACAGATGCTATTTTCAGCTGTGACTCAGTGAAAAAAAAAAAAAAAAAATCAAGTGCATTACGAAACTGTTCCCCAAACTGTTTCAAAGCTAGCCATCCTTCCAAAGAGTCAGAGAAAATAATTCTCCACTGACAAGACTGCTTCTGTTACTCTTAAAAGTAAATAACAATACAGGCATGACCAACTGTCTCAGGGCTGCTGCAATTCCATCTTGAGGTTATGGCAATAAGAAGAGAGTCGAACACCAATTTTCTTCCCTTCTTTCGGATTACAGCTGATCTTGGCTGGGTTAAAGATGTTTATTGTTCTCCATAATGAAACAGTACAAGTGATATTTCTTATTCCATTATCAACATGTTTTTCTGCCCTTCTTACTGTTGTTTCTCCCACAAGTATCTACTGCCCCTATTTTATTTACTTTCCCACTTGTGCACAGAGTAAGTTACAATTTGGATTTTAAAATGCTGTAACAGTTTGATTAGGAAACAACTAGATATTTTGACTTAAACATGCTGGTCCAACAGCACAGAACTGAGCTGAATCACAGTCAAAACAGATTGTTTGCTAAGTGGAAAAGCAACAATGAAGAAACATACACCTGTATGCAGACTGATCATTTAAAAATTGGCAAATATTACTGGTAATAGAATCAGTCAGCATTTGTCTTGAGTTTTGCATCTTCAAATAATTTCCAGCATCAGCTGGTTAAGCAACGCTAGAGATGTCCATTTGCCTATGTAAGTAGCTGGTTAAAACACCCGTATCTTCTGGGAGCCCAGGTTCAGTTGAGCCATAGGTCCCCCACAGATAGAGTTTTACAATGTACAGCTCTTCCAAATACAGGTCTTCAAAAACAGCACCACCATAGGACACTTCAACGTTAACCATCAGTCAGCAGCAACAAGCATTTGCCCAGCATTCTAGATCTTTACTTTCATCACCCCAGCTGTGCGGCATACTTGCTGTCTCCCTCTGGTCACCCTGCCTGGCAGATAGTGTGATCTCAGAACGTTCTTGTGGCATAACTGACATCAAGAAATACTGACATCTCATGGGGGGTGGGGCAGTTAGCTGTGTTATTTGAAAGTCATTTCCCTCCTTCACACTCAGTTGGAGCAACAAGCCACAACACCATGACCACATATTTTACCAGCTCTTCAGGCCTTCACAGTGTGCAGCAACGATTGAGATTTTATTTTGGTAACTACTCAGCAACAATGTACAGCTTATTTTTGAGCAGGAGTTTTCCCAGGCCCTAAGGAGCAGTGGCCCTCTTAAGGACACAAGGCATAGTAATAGGACTAATAGCTGTATTTCTTGTTTACTACACCAAACCAGAAACCTAGCCCAGCATAACACGCAGATCTGCATCAGTACCTTGCCCTGCACAGAAACTACCTATGCTACTAAATAAAACTTAGTAAAGAATTGGGGCTAAAGTCTCAAAGTCACCCTAAACCTGCTGCTGCAGCCACACAAACCCTTGCCACCATTTCACTCTTCCACCTCCCCCACCAGTCCTTACACATTAGGAAAAAGGTGCCATCACCTTTATAAGCTGTTACCTCTCACAGGTACCACCTGCCAGCATGACTTGGCAGTAATTAGTCAGTTAATCAAGGCCAAGCTGCTTCAGCCCTTAGAAATAGCATCATTGCATAGAGAAGGCTTTTTGGTCCTTCCTAGAGTCTAGTTAGCAAGAAGAGTCTGAAGGGAAACAGAAAATGCTAGACCTCGTTTCGGCAGATACTGCTGTACATGTAGTACAGCATCTAGCCAGGGGGGAGAGACTTCTTTTGGTCAGACACAAACACTACCTGTGCCTGTTTAGCAGGTATAAGCAAGCTTAGAAGTTCTCACCATGCAGATACTAAATGCAAATATTAATGTGACAAGTGCAAACATATTGCTCATGTTTTAGTGAAGTAGCAGAACAAGCTCTCTTATTTTTTCTACAGAGCAGAATCATACCTGCTTATGGGATGAATCTCCCTAAGCGTTTTGGGATGCAATGTTGGCAGCTCTTTCCTTAATACACTAAGGGCCAAATGAATTATCCCCTGTACTAACCAGCTAGGCTGCCTGTCAGATTTACCGATATAACATAAGCAATGTCTCAAATGAATTTTTAGAAGCATGTGCAGTAGCTAAGTATTTAGCAAACCATACCATCCTTTAAGTGTCTCTCTACATTGCTTGAGGAACCTGACTCTATCATTTTGTATTTAGAATATTTTTCTTCTTTTCTACTGAGTGGTCATATCCTTGATTGAATGGTCAGTATTAATATATTACAACATTTGAAATCTACCAACAGTTTTGTGGCTAGTTCTCCTTGAATGATGACCTTTACTAAGACCCAGACAAATTACAAAACAGATAGATAAAGGTGCATCCATTTGAAATAATGTGCTACAAGCCAAATCCTAAAACACATAGAATGAAACAACCTTCACTATGCATGTACGAAATCATACTGTTTTTCACAGTTTCTCTCTCATCTTTCACCCTTCATACTTTTATTATGAACATTTTATTATGAAGATCTTAATATTTTTTATTATGATGTTAGATATTTAATAATATTTTAAACATATATTCTTTTAATGTGTTATGTGTTGATGCTGTTACCCTACTCATCCAAATCCAAGTCACAATCCTAACTCAACCCAAGTAAGTTTTCTCCCTGTGTGCAAACAGATAGACATTTCCCACTGAGAAAAGCTTCCTGCAAAGGACTCTTATTTTATGATTGATTTTGGCCAGGTGAGGCAGAATTGCCCTTTGCTCCAGGCTGCCAGTGGACACCCATCTCTTTGGGCCTGCTACAGGACTGCACTATCCTTCCTCATGCTTGGTTTCTTAGGCCCTTGGCCAGATGCTCACGCTAACAGCATCGCACGCCGAGAGAAAGGTCCCACACGGGCACACGCTCATATGACTATTCTGCCCATTGTAGGGATATCTGATGTGGAATATCGGTTTTTTGTAATGCCACTGGTCACAGTTAACGGTATTACTCTTAGAGAGGACACAAAAACAACCTACAAAGGAGAAGATGTGCTGAAGTACAAGCCTCGTCCATAAAGGAGGGGAGTTCACGGCAGACAAACAGAGGAACAACAGAGACAAGAGAAATTACTCTCTTAGTAAAATGACTCGCATTTCAGACTAGTTCGGGACCCTGAGTTATTGCTAGTCAGACAGCCTGCTGCCTACAGACATCAGCACCAGCCTCTGCCGGGGCTCACCAGGTCTCTTCCGGCTCACCCTGTTTCCGTGCCCACTCGCTCATTCCAGTAACGTTGAGCTCCCGTCTCCCTCTCCAAGCCATACGAACTTTGATGGCAGTGGAACTATCCAGATTTCATGCTTTTAAATAGCACATGCTGTATTCAATGAATTTCAAAGACACGCTAAACCCAAATTACTGCTATCCATGGATCTTGAGAAGCTTTTATAAATGGCTGCATTACAGTGTAGTACAAAGCAGTGATTTCCATAATGCTTGTCTAATGTATAGAGCATTTTACATAGAACAGGCCCTGTTTCATCTTGAAATGCTTTTTAATTAATTCAATTCATTAATACTGCTTGTCATGGCTAAACTCTTGAGACTTAACAAAAACTTTACTTCAGCAGTTGTCAACACATTTCATTAAAACATATGGTTTTGAATGCTTTCTGATAACATCGCTATTCTTCATATGCAGAGTGCAGTACTTAAATGTATTAAACAGAGAAGAAGAGGGCTAGCAAAAACCTTTACTCTATATTGACAATGCTGCGTTTAGAGATGAGAAATGGGTGGGCCAGCCTGGGTGTCATTCTTTTCATGACCCCTAAATTAACCAAAGTGAAACCTCTCCCACAGTTTACGTAGGGACATCCTGTTCTCCCAGCACCTTTCCAAGAGGTCCTTGCTCCTGTCATATTCATGTAAAGAAGGCAGAGACAGAGCTTAGGTAGAGTTTGCAGTTGGACAGACCTTTTAGGTTTGACAGATGACTATATATTGGACAAAGGGTGAGATGAATTCTGCATCTTTTTCTGACAAGGCAAAAACCTGAAGATTCCTCATTGTTGAGGTCAGATCACTAAAGAACCTCAAACTAGCAGCAAAATCTGGAAATCTGTGCAAGACAAACAAGGAGGGGGGTAATACAGGCGGCCTAAAGATGTAGGCTGCACTCCTTGACCAGTTATTGACGGTCCTCTCTGGCAACAAGCAATGCCTCGAGGCCTGAGGGGACTGTACCCACTGGCTTGCTCTGGAAAAGGGAGGGTAGAAATCTTGCTTTGCTCCAGATAGTCCAGAGGCACACAAGTCCCTCCCCATCTACAAAACTATGAACAACTCCTGCTGTCTGCAAGACGGCACCCCAATTCGTAACATTTCTTTGATTTCACAGGGAAGGTAGAAGCCTGACCTTGAAGCCCCAATTTATCAGTTGCCTGCTATTTTTTGCAGGATGGGTATAACCAACACTACGAAAGCATCACTCAGGAACCTCTCCCCTGTCCCACTGTCGCTCCAGCTCAGAAAACACCATGGCCCTGTTGACAGCTGTCAGGTGCACTGCTGAAGCTTTTTGTCTCACCTTCCCATTACGCGCATTTGTATTTCTACAGACTGTTGCTGTAATGGCAGTTGTAGCTCTAAAGTTCTGCTCCTTGCTTACAGGGTTAAACATCCTCTGTGAGCTTTACCCCAAACTCCCCTGGACTCTGGTTCTCTAGCTGATGACATACCAGCTGATATGCAACAGCCTCTTAGAGGCCAAGTGCAAGGTCCCGCACCTTCACTGGGGCAATCCCCAGTATCAATACAGACAGGGGCATGAATGGATTGAGAGCAGCCCTGCGGAGGAGGACTTGGGAATACTGGTAGATGAAAAATTGGACACGAGCCAGCAATGTGCACTCACAGCCCAGAAAGCCGATCATATCCTGGGCTGCATCAAAAGAAGCATGGACAGCAGGTTGAGGGAGGGGATTCTGCTCCTCTACTCTGCTGTGGTGAGACCCCATCTGGAGTACTGCGTCCAGCTCTGGGGTCCACAGTACAAGACAGACATGGACCTGTTGGAGCAGGTCCGGAGGAGGGACACAAAAATGGTCAGAGGGCTTGAGCACCTCTGCTATGAAGAAAGTCTGAGAGAGCTGGGGTTGTTCAGCCTGGAGAAGAGAAGGCTCCAGGGAGACCTTATTGCAGCCTTCCAATATATAAAGGGGGCTTATAAGAAAGATGGAGAGAGACTTTTTACCATGACCTGTAGTGACAGGACAAGGGGCAACCGTTTTAAACTGAAAGAGGGTAGGTTTAGATTGGACATGAGGGGCAAATTTTTTACAGTGAGAGTGGAGAGACACTGGAATGGGTTGCCCAGAGAAATTGTGGATCTCTCATCATTGGAAGTGTTCAAGGTAAGGCTGGACGGTAAGGTTCACTGATCTAGTGAAAGATGTTCCTGCCCATGGCAGCAGTTTGACTAGCTGATCTTCAAAGGTCCCTTCCAACCCAAAGCATTCTATGATTCATGAACATCTAATGAAGAATATAAGAACATCAGAGTTCTGGAGCAAATTATTAAGAAAGGCTCTTCAATTTCCATAGATGAGTCCTATCTGGACTTCTCTTATCTGTAATCTATAATTGCAGACTATATTTGGACTGACCCAGGGATGTGTTCATCACTAGGAAGAGAAGTGTTCCCTTCACAATCCTACAAGGCAGTCCGTCTGCTTTCAAGCCCTCCTTCCACCTCAAAATACATCTTCCTTTCCTTCTATCACCTCTGAGATACACACTGTCACACAGCTGGTACAGCGGCACTGGGAGAAAAGTGCCGTTTTCCCCAGGGCAGCCAAAGTCTTCTAATGCTTGCAACGAATTACGTAAAAGCAAATTGTCCAAGACAGGGTGACAACCATACATTAATATTCAGGAGTTCAGAACATTTGACCTTTAAATTGCATACCTGGACAGAATGATGTCTTATGCTCTGCATGTCATTAACCAGAGCATGGTACTGACCCATGGATCTAGGAATACTCTGCTCTACATAAGGAATAGAGGAACAAGATCCTGTTGAATGTTTATACATCCTGCATTATAGACAATACCTCCTTCAAACAGACCAAACTAGTGGGAGAGAAAAAGCAAACCTGCCCTATACTTCCTCCCAGTGCTCCATATCTGTGTCTGCTCCACATGGAAACATACTGGACAAGGAACAAGACTGAAAAACTGTCCTTCTCTGGATGTATGAATTATAGAAAACACATTTATTTTAAACAATAGGAAAAAAACAGTTGTCTGGATACTAGTGAGTTTTTTTTTTTAAAGGCAAAGGAGAGATTTGTTAAATGGCTGAATAATGTAAAATATTGAAAACTCTTTCTATAACATTTCCACTGATTATTTAGTGTGTCCTGCCTATATCCCAGGCCATCCTGTCAATCTGTATTTTAAGCCACCTTTCTGTCTTGCTGGCTGTGGTCTCTAATGTTTTTTAATGTTGTCTCCAGTGTGTGTTTTGTGTAGTGGAATACTTTACAAATCAAAATGTTATTGGGGAATAAGCCCGTGATCTCCTGTGTAACATTTCCTGGCTCTACTGCACACACATCTATTGTTGAAGATTGAATTGGTCCCAAGAAGCATCAGAGCATGTGAAAGCCGCTATGAATTTTGCAAAGTGGCTTCAGGGCAGTAAAGCACGTCAGAAGAATAAGGTGCAAAATGTGAAAGTCCAAATTTAGGAATCTCAGTCAATATTAAAAACCGAAAAAATAAGTCAATGCCCTTGGTTATAGCTTATGCACTTTTATCTTGTGGCATTCCTAATATAGTTGAAAGGAGCATGCATAGCCAGGACACAAAATAAATCCAATTATTAACTAGGTTTATGTGCAATTAAACTGTTAGCCTTTGCTTAATACTACATGTGATTCACAAGACTGATTTCATTAGCCTTTCCCCCCCCCCCCCCCCCATAGTGGTTGCATTCTTCTTTTATTCAGTGTTTTTTACGTCTCTTACAGTGTGCCTTCTATTTAGTCCTCAGGAAATTAAGATCTTCTGGAAAGTGTAATGCTACTTGAGCTAGCCGAGTTGAAATCACTCATATTCAACTTTGCGCAGCATTTTTTCATAGAGATTTCAAAACAAAACTGCCAAGAAATGGCACATTC
The DNA here is from genome assembly GCF_964195595.1 of Calonectris borealis. Taxonomy (NCBI): domain Eukaryota; kingdom Metazoa; phylum Chordata; class Aves; order Procellariiformes; family Procellariidae; genus Calonectris; species Calonectris borealis. Next base: position 417,060 of record NC_134336.1, on the reverse strand, counting down.
CACTGAAAAAAGGAGACTGAGAGAACATGCCTTTATCACAACCAATCTACAAGATTTCCCTCAGAAATTCCAATAGAGCTTTCAATAAACTCCTGCACAGGCGCTTCCAAGAGACTGTTCTAGTCATTAGGGTCCTCTGGACAACTGGTATTTGGCAAACATGCAAAGGGATGAACATGCTGTTGTTCCCAATGTTAACCACCTTTGTTACAAATAGGATTCAGTTTACACTGTTGGAAGCAGCAGTATCCTTTTCTACATATGACTGCTTTTTTCTTGTTTTCTTTTTCCAAAGCTGCATTGTACTATGAGATTAAATTAATGATTTGATTAAGGCGAATTAATTGTATACTTATTATAATAATTATATATTAAAAAACCTATAGAGAAAACATTATACTTCAGTATATCTGTTTTGCTGAAACCATTTTGTGTGAGAAAAATCACCTGTGTCATCCCAATTTACTTAAGATCTGTGCAAAACAGTAACATATGAAACCAAAAAGTAACAAAAATTCTTTGTTTAAAATTCCCTGAAATGAACTGAAGTTTCCATGTTTACTGAGAGACAGAATTCCTCAAGGACACAGTTCAGAGAATTACCCTGATAAAATAGATATGAATTATAAAGAGAAGCATATGTGCACGGAAAAAAGAATATTTTATGTGTAACTAAGCACAAGACATGGTAAAAAATAAAAACCAGTAACAAGAAACTATTTCCAAATTTGTTATGTATGCATACAACATATAGCCTAATGCAAAGTTATATGTTGCAGTTATTTAATATCTTTCTTCAAAGGTTTTGCTAATACATCAACGACTGAACATGTAAAGGGGAAAAAATATTTCTCTTTATAGTTTTAGATAATTGTCCCTGAAAAAAACCCAAACCTTTAATTACAACTCAGATGAAGAAAGCTTGATTTGTGTGCTGTGCCCAAATGCTGAGGAGTCGGATGTAAAATATTTGTAATATTTAGGGAACCCTGAGTTTTACATAAAAGTAAACAGCATTGCCTGAAGGCACAATTTCCAGCAACACAATAAAATGTGCAGTGAATTTATGGCGGCCATCCATTAGCTCTTACCAAGGCAACGTCGCCCATATCTGTCGTCCATCATTATAATAGAGGGTTAATGCACCGAATTTACATAAAAAAGTCATATTGTCTGCATGAATTATTTACACTCTCAGCTGTTTTTACAGCTTGGTTTCAAGCTGGATTCTGGGAGAGATTCTGCCAGTAAATTACTCTGTGGAGACCTGACTGTATAACTACAAACAGAGCTTGCAATGAAAAGAAAAGAAAATGGGAATGCACCAGTCAGTAGTTGGAACAGGAGCAGAAGCTGTGGGCTTTTCTTTCACATGCACAGAAGGAAGAGGTAGGGCAGGCAAGCGTCAAGAAAGCTCACACGAGAAGTTCTGTACATGCAACTATGTGTTAGCATCTTTCTTTTTCACAGCTGCACACATCAATGCAATTCTGTTGTGGATACGCTTAATTCCCAGTCACATATTCACAGATCAGCATACTTAGTCTTTGTAAATTGATGCACTGTTTAAAACAAACACACACCCCCCTCAAACAACAGCCCCCCCCCCCAATCTATTTATTGTGAACCAACACCAAGCAATCCACTTGCTGACTTCATTTGAATGCAATTTTTGCCTGCTTTTCCTTTACATTAACACGTACAACTTAAAAAAGCAGGAAAAAAACCCCAACATTTTCTCTGGCATGGACTAAGCACATTCTGTGTCCTCCTTCACACCAGAAAGCCAAAGTTCCTGTCGAAACATACAGTAGAAAATCTTCAGAGGTTTCAGTGAAGTTTTATACTTTCACAGACAGTTGGACCTAACAATTTCAAACCTCTTAGTTTTTCCAGGTATGCTGAAAGTGGGGTCCATGACATAAGTCCTAGATCTATGCCTAAAGTGATGACATCTAAGTGAAAACTTTAGTATATGAAAAGAGCTTCTTCTCAGTTTGATCAGATTTTAGCACATAGGCACAACCCAAGCGAAAGGCAAGAGAAAAACAAACACCACCACCACCACCACCCCCCAAATAAAAAAAAAAAAAAAATTTTGAAAGCTTGGGAAACAAGTCCCTTGCAGAAGAGTCCACTCATGGACATGCAGTAGTCCTCCACAGATGTTTCAGCAGGGTTCGTGAAGACAATTCCACAGAGCTACAGACCTGACCACAGAGCAGGAGGCTCCCTCCTGCTGACATTTACGGCAAGGATGATATATTCTGTCACAACAGTGAAAAGATAACTAAAGGCCCCTACAGAAGCATGATCATTTGCTATTAATTTCCTCAAGATTTTACCACTGAAACCTTTGTCCCCATTACACTGAAAATAGCCCTTTTCTCATTAAAAACAACACCTTGCTAAGCACACGTATTTTGAAGTACCCTAAAGGTTCTGTTGTTTTTAACTTAAAACACCAGTTTCCTTTTTTAAAAACAAAATGTAGCACGCCCCTTTCTCATGGCAGGTCTGTGCATTTTCCCCACTGTGGTCAGAGCTGCAGGCTCTCGTCCACTGCTCCAACTCTTCCCCCAGGCTAAGGGATAGCCATGGTTTCATTATTCTGCCCATTGCTCCTCAAGGCAGCTTGCACTGGGGAGGCAGAGGACAACAATTCTTTGGAGAAGCACGGGCTGCGAAGCCTGAGAAAGGTATGGGGTCTGTTTGAGGATCCATTTTCATTGTGAAAAAAAAACAAGTAAAGAATGTTACAGAACCGTAACATAGAAAGGTTTTCATGACCTGTTCAGATGTGTTTCTCACTAGAGGGACCTATCCCCGCAGAATGTTCCTATCTCTGGAGCCTTCTGCTGCTTGCTCATGCTTGAACAATTTTTACAGCAAAGACTTTTTTTTCCTTCCCATCCTAGTCACCTCATTTTAGCTTTGGGCTGCAACTTCCTGTCAGGTAACTCTGGACCTTGGACCCAACAGCCTTGGATCCTCTTCTCTTTCCTGTATTTTACTCCAGCAGCACGTGGACAGAACTACTGCCATCATATCTTTCAAAGACTATTCCATACACAGAAGGCAGAACTTGCTGAACTTTGTATCAAAGCCAACAAAGCTACAAGGACTGCACAGGATTTACGCTGATTGCTGAGCCAAAAGGGGAACAGCAGAAGAACTTTCTGCATTCCCTGGGGGGATGCATCTCTCCGGGGTGCACAATGTCTGATATGGCCCACGGCTTCACAGTTCTTAGCAGGCTTTTGCTGTTCACAATCTCTGAAGAACAAGTAGTCTTTGCCCATCCTCATTTTGTTGATGCTTGCCTTTCCTTTCTGATTTGCTCCTACATATCTGTCCCTTCTGCCTTTTTATCACATAATTAACTTGACAACAGTTCTCGGATAACAGTGTACCTGAGACTCAGGTGTGCCTCCCTGATCACAGCAGGCCACCTACTTGGAAAATGAAGGGAACTCATGTTTCTGAGATTTTTTTTTCCTCTTTTACAAAAGGGAGTGGACACAGATGCATAAAAAATAAGGAAAGCTGTGCTGCTTCAGAGTCTATTTTTGCTAAGCCAAGAGACCCCAGACTTCTGCTTGTGATGAAATGCAGTCACAGAAAGCAGAGGGGCTGCCCCAGGACATGGGAACACTCAGCACTGTCTCGCTGCAAGAATGACTTAAGAGAGCTGGCTGTTATAGTCATAGAATGACACAGTGGAAATTGTCTTGGACAAGCAATGACATCCAGCAAGCTCTAGATCGTGGTTATTTGATGGCAGCCAGTGAATGTCACCTGAAACTATAAAAGCTACAGGGTCAGGGAGGGTTTATTATTATGAAACCCACTATCTCCTTGAAAAATGGAATTTCAGATGTTATTCTGGGATTTATTTGGGCTAGCTTATTTCCAAGTCATTCTATGGTTGATCAAAACTGGGATTATCCAATGCAGATCTACTATGAATTTCCAGAAGCTTTACCTGGCTTCTTGCTCTGCTATTCCATAATAATCAAGTAACATAGTTACCATGGCAACTGACATTAACTGATGCAAGTGATATTAACTACAATTCTTCTGTTTCCTCTACAGCATATCACACATTTGGTATGAGTCTGACTTCAGATCCTGCATCAGAAATCACCCTCCAAACTCATGCAAGGTAGAATCCATGATCCTGTTAAGTGAAACCACTGCACACTCCCAAGTCCCAGCCATGTCCCCAGAGGAGCATCCCTGCTGTACTGTCACACCAATCCCATAGCTCCAATAGCCATTTTTTCGCTGAAGGACATTCAGAGGCAGGCTCTGTGGCCCAGCCATGCTGTAAGAAAACTCTGTACAACAGCATGTGGTACCACCAAATTACGAATAGACTGGACCAGAATTGGTAATTCTTCCTCCTGATTGTTTACACCCTTTAAATATTTGCAGACTTATCATGCACCATCCTCAGCTGCAGGTGAGCCAACCTATACATATTTATCTCACTTAATCTTCCCTCATAAATCAATCTCTCCAGTCAATCTCTCCATTCCCTAATTATTTTTGTTGCTCTTCTCTGAACTCCCTCCAATGTGTCAATCAATAACTTCCTGGTAATGAAGTGCTCTGTAAGGAGCACAGTATTCTAGAGGCAGCTGTTCTGAAGCTGTATACAGTGCAACGATGCAACCAATATGGATTTTCAGTCTTCACGGGAAGGATGATCTAATGGTAAGGACACCAGCCGAGGGTTTTGGAGACCTGGGCTCATGTTGCTGCTCCAAGAGACTGTGCAACCTTGGTCAAGTCACTTAATCTGTTTCTTTACTTAAGCATCTGTAAACACTGTGTTTTTTGGTACACACAAACAGTGAAATATGATGGTATGTGGGGCAGGATAAGGATCTGGCTATGTAGACAGGAAACACTAATACTCAAGCGAGTAGCAGTTTTCTAGTGTAGTTCATTCACTATTGATATGGAAGTATGTCTACCTGTTCCTCTATGCAGCGCTGTTAAACACCACCAGACAGCAGTGTACTGGTCATGTGGCTTGCCAGTTATTGTACCTGTGACTTTCAGCATTTGCCAATATTGTGATCACATCCTTTTGTTTTACTTTTAGCTAGTTTCATTTATTGCATATTCATTCAAACATCACAATAGGCTTCAGTTGCATCTTCCAAAAAAAGGTCATTTGAAATCTCAGAACTTCTGTTTTCTAACAATTGAGTTGTAGACTTCCTTCATAGGGTACAGTGGGATGCAAAATGCTACGTCTTAATACAGATATCAGTACATTGCTGTACCCCAATATCAGGTCTGTGGGCCCTGAGGGTTAATCTGCTGCCTCAAGGCATCACGTGCGCAATAACATGCAAGAGTGTGCAACTATGATATGCAGAAGGCCCTCATCTCCTTGCACAGTTGACTTCCACAGAACAAGCACAGAAGTCTACCTGGTTTGATCACTTGGTTCTTGCACCAGTATAAAAGCAGGACTGGACTCTTTGAAATGGTTCACCCTGTTACTTTTCCGTAAACTGTATAAACATTGTGTACCATGAAGTATATATAGAGATGTGCAATTAATGTACGATTAAAAGTTCTCTAACTAAATTATTGTAAGTTTTTATTTTAAGAATCTCATGTTCTTTTCCTTTCTCTTTCAGACGAGAAGGTTAGGAGTATCAAAATAACTGAAGAAAGCAAAGAAGTCTGAGGATTGCAGTTGTAATTCATCAGGCTCCCAGAAATGCATTATAATGTACTATAGGCTGTAAGACTAAAAATTATTCCCCACTGAAATGGTATTCACACAGCTTCTGCTGTACTGAGGCGTACATCGTAATATAATCATAATAACTAAAGTAACTTTCCCTTGGGGATTATACCTTTGTGTGATTTAGTCCTTAAATTTATTTTGCTTTCATCCCCAGGAGAAGAGAGATTTCAGTTATAAAGTATTCTTCCTAGAAATATCAGACACTGCACATGCATTCATAATCTGCACTTACATTTACAAAGCCCAGGCCAGGGGGTAAGCAGAATTGGAAGCATAAGTGTTACCATTTTGTTTGAAGAAACATGGCTTATTTTTCAAAAAATGAAGGGCATAGCAGAGGAAGGCATCCTGCTCATCCGGGAAAGTTCCCCATACAACTCTCCCCTCATGTAACAGAGGAAATGATTTGCTTTCAAGAGGGTTGTCACTCAGAATGTCTGAAAAGTAAAGATCAGAGAGAAAGGGTTTTGCGTGATAACAAATAAAACTTGGAATGAAATGGAAACTTAGCATAAAAACTTCAAGAGTTTCTGTGTAATTCTGGGTCTTAATTCGTATCTTAAAAGACAGTGCAGGCACTTCAGAGGGTAGGTCACAGTGACTTTCAGTATGACACGGATATCCGAGGTCCAGGTGTTCCATTACATTTTGCAGCCAAATTTTGAGGTGAACTTCCCGAAGAACTATATATCTAAAGCCTCTGAAGCTTGAAGCACAAGTTCCTAAATCACTTTGCCTTTGCAATACTGATTGGTATAAGAGCTAGAGGCCTGTAAAGAAGAAAATCTTGAACTAGGCTTCTTAATGATTTAGATACTTTGAAAATTTGTCTTTACTGATCTTATTTCAACTATTTGACTTCGGCATACCTGGATCACAAAACACACATCAGAATATGCCAGTACATGTACTGTCCCAAGACTATATAGACAGAAAGCAAACAGACACTTCCATGTTCTTGCTTGACCTTCTAACGCATACGAGAGACCGGGAAAGAGAAAGTATTTATCAGACCCGAGGAACACCATTTTACACCCTTTGTGATGGTGAATGCTGACACAAGCTGCAGGCCTTCAGTTTTTGATACACTAGCCATCCACTTCCCGATCTTTTCTTTCATCTGCAGAGTAACTCTGGACTTTTGTCTTTAAAATTAAAAGCTTTCATATCTTTGTTCAAGGCAGTACCTACGACGTGGGATACCCATGCAAGATGGGATGGCATTTCCAGCTTGTATCTACACATGCCCAGTATTTTCTGGTGTAACTACACCTGGGTTTATGTGCTTCACAATGATCTATTAACAACAAAGAGCCAAAAGTTACTTCAGCAGGTTTTGACTTAAAGCCTCAGTCATAAACCCCAAAGGCTGAACACCAAAACGCTCTATCATTGCAGAAGCTGCCTAACAAAATACATACTACAGAAACAGTTTGGAAATAGCAGCTTAAGATGCACAATGGTCTAATAACAGTTACATGCGGTGAATCATATTCTAGCCCCATACGTAGTAATTGTTATCACAAAGGGTGAAAAGAAAAGCAGCCAGCAGGATATTGATAATGCAAGTCAAACTACGATTTGTTTATTCCATTCTTAAGACTGTTGTTAAACACAGTAGTACTTTACTGAGTGATTTTACCCAATAACAGTGATTTTGTCAACAGATTAATCATTATTCAGTCACGAGCACACCATGTTTTTCGTCTGTACGCAAGTTTGTTCACAACACGTTTTCATAACACTGAAATGGAATGTATATTCTTCAGCTGGGCTAGAGTGTGCTCACCTTTTAAAAAAATAATTCATTCACAAGCCAATTGCACTTGGGATATACAAACCCAAAGGAAAAGTATAGCCTACTGCAGAAAACTTCATTTGCATCACACTAATCTGTATATATTTCGTTATTTTCAAAAAGGTGCTCCTGAAGCACAGATAGATTAGATCACAAATAAAGGCTTATCTGTCAACAGCTTTCACCTATAGGAAACTATAGGAAAAGTTTACATTCTGTTCCAGCTTTATTACCTTCTGGAAAAAGTACCAAAATAATTTTCTTCCCATGACAGTCTTCAGGGAAACTGCTCCAAATACTAATTTGAGAAATACAATTCTTAATTAGCCACTTTCAGTAGACAGTAAACCACTACACTCCTTTTTCAAACATCAACTAGAGAACAAAAAAAATGTAGTCATCTAGTGGAAATAATGAATGCCCTGCCATATAAGCAATTTAAAAATAGCCTGGGAAGAAAGAAAGGAAAAAAAAAAAAGACAGAAAGACCCAGTTTGAATCATAAATATACTATTAAAGATGAATTACGTGTGCAGCTGGTATGCATAGCTACATACAATCATCAGTTGCAGCTCGTATGCAACACGCCCAAAGTAGCATGCAGACCATAACGTGTAACACACATGAACGACTTGTCTCAGATGATGCTTGAGGAATGGGTAGCAGCAATGCTCAGAGGATAAATGTCCCCTTGATATTTAAATGGTCAATTGTTTATACTACACCTTCAAAATCAATTGTCGATTGCCAAGATATTCCCAGCTCTACTGAAAACAATGCGGAAGCAATACCATTCTCATGATCTCTGAAGATTTGGGTGCATAGCATGAGGAGCAAGGGCAAGCTCAAGGCTCTGCAGTTGTTTTTGTCACTCTCAGAAGCACCCCCTGACTCTTCAGGTTGGATGTCAAAGCTGTGCCAGAAGCTTGTGAAGCCCTGGAAGAAAGAGGTCACAGCAGGAAAATAGGTCCTAGCCGGTTTCTCCAAGGCAGTTTAATCAGATTGTACTTGTAGGAACATCAAACCAAGCATGTGCCTCTACTTCCTCATTGTGATGAGTTTAGAGTTAAGTAAGATGGAATGGGAGGATACCTTTCGACAGGAAAATCACCTGGCAGGAAGTCAGAACTGTGCACAAAGGTCCACTGACTTCCCAGACCCAGCCTTCGGGGTGCAGTGCATTGCAGAGGAACAGGTATCCGTCTAGCAATCAAATTCCCACAGGGCCTCCGGCAGAGCTTAAAAGCTCAGACATATGTTGCTAAGGCTTTATGGGACTTACTTCTCCAGGGTGTCAAAGCAAAGGACAAATGCCTTCTCTTTAAAGTGTTTTAAACAAGCTTCTTACACAGATAGCTCACTAGCACCTACTGGCTTTATAGCAATGCATTTGTATAATTGCATGCACTGTCATTTCCTGGGTTTAAGTGTGACAGTCTGGGAGCACAATCCCCGAGGTCTGGGGTCTAGCATCACTGTGAAAAGCTCTACAGCACCATGTTTTCACATATTTGTCTAGGATGTCTTAGAATTCACTGCTCAGAGGATGTCATTTTGTTATATTGTCTCAGGGTACATATGTTTAATAACGTAGATATAATGTCCCACCAAGACAGCCTTTGGCAGTCTACAAAAAATAAACTGAGATGATACCGTGTCACAGCTGCATAGTACCAGTCAATATGACAAGCAGCCCGAAACCATAGGTCTGCTATGGTAATGCTTTTAGTGGCCAAATGATAAGTACCTTCCCCAACTCATAGCTGCTGCTTCTTGCGGTCAAGTGACAGTGAAAACCTCCCAGCTCATGCTCATGGGCTGCCCCTCTGTCCCAACTACCGGTATGACCGCTTTCCAAGAGTCCTGCTGTAGCCTGCAGTACTCACAGGGCACATGCATGGCTAGGGCAGGATTCACGTTAATAGACACCAAGGAAGAACTTCACATTGCCAGCCACATGCAACCTTATGTTCTAAAGCACCAGAGTAAAACTGTTAATAAGCAAACAGTTACTACACTATTTATTTCTAACCACTGTTCTTCAGTCAACACCTATGTAGGAATTTTCAAAAAAATGCAAGTGAAACGTTTGAGCAAACATTGCCAATCACTTTTAATCTGAAAGACACCACAGAAATGTTAAACATGAGTCACAACTTCAAAGCAGAAAATAAGAAAGCTTTTAAATAAATTGTGGTGCAATCTTACTGTGATTTGAGAAGAAAGTATCCTTAGTGCTTCTAGCATTTCTGGAGTTCTTAAAGACCAAATCAATTTTGCCAGCACTGTGCCCAGCCTGGTCTGTCTTTGTGACTAGGATTCTGAAGCAGAACAAATACTTTAATGGAGAACCAAAACCCAGCTCTGGTTACAGCCACAGCTTTGAGGAAATTACTCTCGTTCTGTAATAGGTTATGGGGCTATTCTAAGGTGATGTACAGTACAAAGTTACTACACTGTAGCTGTGTTATTTATTAATAGCACAGCTGTATTGATCCCATAAAGCTTTCTTTAAGTATAGGGTGATTTGAATTAATAACTTTTACCTTCTGCTAGAGGCCATGCAGACACGCTATAAATCAGACAGTCCCTGCCCCAAAGTGCTCACAAACCAGATTAGAACAAGATGCAGCAGGTGGAGGAGACAAACTTGAGGGGAGGGAGGAGGAGGAAGTGGAAAAGCAGCATTATGCACATTAAGCAGAACTCTCGGCTCAGCAACAGCTAGGCATTGCCAGCTGGCAGGGATCTGCAGGCATCAAAGATGAATCTTCAGAGGGCCTTAAAGAAGGTTAAGGAAGTGACTGTTTTAAGGGAGTTTCCCTTATGTATGTATAAGAAATAGCCTGCGGGAAAAGCACATGGTGCTTGTGGGTGAAGCAGACTAGTAGACAGCTCTATCTTCCAAAGGGCTGGGTGCTACTGCTGGTCTAATGGGTCAAGAAAATTGGCCTGTGAAGTGTGCCTGATTTTCTTCCATTCAGTCAGATGCACCTTTCCGTCTCTGAATTTCTACCCAGAACATTTAGAAGATAGTGAAATAGACTTTAAAGGTGCTAATGATGTAATTATAAAAACCACACAAAAGACATCTCAGCATTTCAAGATAAATTCAAGCCAAGTGCAATGCCAACCTGCCACACTCCATGCTTCCCCTTTGAAATAAATGGCTTTATGCACTTCAAAGAGGGCTTTGTTTCACTTGTTTAGCACGAGATGCAAATACATTGTCAGACAGAGCAGAAGAGAAAAATGCATTTTGCACCATGAGGAGCAAGAATACCCAACCAGCCACTCAAATGAGAATGATCTCATGTTTGGGAGGCACAGCAGGCAGGGGAGGCACCAGATTTCTTCTATCTAGCTTCTTCCATTTTAGTTAAAATTATTTTCAAAATGAAATCTCCTTGCAACACAAGCAGTACAGAGATTTTCTTAACAGAGCTTCCCTTGCACATACAAAGCCAAGGTAGGAGAACTGAACACAGAAATGGGAGCATGGCCGTGACGCATTCTTCCATTTCACTGCGTAAGAGCTCAGATATTTTTGTTTTTCTAGAAAAAAAAACCTAGCACTTTTTTAACAGCTCACACAACTGACACATGGGAGAGAATCTTCTAATACTCCCTGGGCAAAGGATCATCAGATGCTTTTTTCCCCTCTTCTGAGTGTTGTTCCAGGAGAAGTAACATTTGGATGGCAGTGTCTGCCCTGAGCCTGGCATGAGCAGGTCTGATAAAGAATTTATTTCCATACTGCTGAGGATGCTAACACTGTTCAGGCCCCTTACACCAAGTCTCAGGTAGAAATACATCTCCCACCTCCTGGCCCTCCCTTCTCAATGTAGGGTACAACTGAGGTGGATCACCTCAAATCCATGCCAGAGAGGAGATTATTTTGTCTGGCAGAAATTAACCATTACCTCAGAACTCTACAATTAGCTTAAGAACTGCAGATCAATCATCTTGCTCATTAGAAAACTTGCTTGCCCCTCATCAGCTATTACCTACCAAGCAGAGACCTCAGCCTTGACTACACTAGAACTGCAAATAAGCATTCACTCTGATGCTGACCAGAGCAGCGAGAGTTGATGTGATAGACCCTTTAAAGGATGTGATACACTTGAGGCTGCTCTGTCCTGTGCTCTCCTTCATGGTCGGCTGCTGCAAGAAGCCAATGCAAAGGGGCTGGGCGGAAAACAAAACAAAATTCATGTTCTTACTTCTCCTAGCTACTAAGAAATTGTCTTCCTTGAAAAAGATCTCTGTTCTGATTGTGGCCCTGTTTCAGCAGAGCTCATCTGAGATGGGAATTACAGCAGAATTACAGAGTAGTGTGGTAATATGGGAATTTCTAGGGAAGCTGCACAGTGGAGACTCTTGAGAAGGAGATGTGGCTTTTGAATAGCAGTTGATGAACCTAATGCAGGAAAGAAAGAAAAATTTGTGCACATTTGAGCAGGATATCCACTGACACAAAGTAACAAGTCAGAGGTTGGGTTTTCCCTTTACTTGCCAATTCTGCAGGGCATGCAAGAGAGATCCTGAAAAACACTTCACACTTGGAAGAAGTTATGCCATCCTGAAATTGGTTCACTCCTGATCTGGCACCCATTTCCAGCCACATACTTCTGTCGAGGGTCCCTTCACCATAAGGCAGGTTATTTGAAAATGTTATTAACTTTCCTGAGCAAAGCAGAGTAGCTTGCAGGGTTCCGAAAATTTTCATCTGGGGCTGTCTGAAGAGAGACTGGAAGGGGGTTGAGGCCTTTCATCTTAAATTTAATAAGGTAGTGGCTAGGGTTGGCACTGCCTATCCTCTCTGTGCTCTCCAGGCATTTCACTCCACACCTACAATTTACTGGAGTCTTTCCACAGGCTTTGCCTTTCCCAGGCACACAGGTGGTATAACTGAGAGGACAAAGGGAAAGAAGTTGGTAGTGTTTTGGAAACACTCCCAGTCCAAACACCAGTTCCATTCCCCAGCTGCCCTCCACATGATGTAATGGCCATTGCATACGCACTACAATTGTGCCCAGAACCTCTCAGGAGCACCACGCCTGGGCTGCGCTCTCCTCACATGCACTCAGTCTCAGGAATGCTTTAACAGCAATAACTTTCCTCCACCTGCTCAAACTTGGCACCCCTCTCTCCTCTATCCCAAAACAGGACAGGGAAGCTCTCATGTATTTCTTCCCAGACATTATCCGGCTCAGCACAGTGATGACAGAACTGACTAAAGCTTCATTATGAAATATGGAAACATTTCAAAGCTCCTGCTCCAACTTTAATTTGTCCATTATAGCTGCTGCAAGTACTCCGTTTATCATAATAGAGTCCTTTATTTATTGGTTCATCCAAAAATAAAATTATGAAAATGGATTTAAAGAGAAAAATATGTTTAATGAGTAGAACTGTCTCTGCAGTCCTCTTCTCTGTGCTGGAAGGAATGGCTGAGATTCTGGCACGAGGTGGGAAGCTCAATAGCTACACTTCAGTGCAGCTGCCAGAAAGAATATACTCAAGAACAGAACAGAACCTTAACATTACACCATATTTCTTCCAGCCAAAAGCTTCCCGTGCATAACCCTGTGTGGCAGCTAAATGCTGCAAGTAAGTTCTTGAATCCGTATCTGGTGACTTACAGAGACCCCACAGATACTTCCATTTCCTATTCACAGCATCCATACAACATGTTCCTAACCTCGGAGGATAACCCAAAGCAAAACGGGAGCTAAACCCCACCGGGACAAAGTATCACTCAGCAGATGATCTGGATGAAACACAGCTTTTCCTCTTGGCTTCTTATTATAAATTTTTAAGTCATTGTAATGGATGCTGAAAGGTGCATCAGGTGCCAGCCTGACAGCTCTGGATCTAAAATTGCCTCTTTGCCCACAGGGAAACAGGCAGCACAGACATACTGAGAAATCGTGTCCTTCTGTCCAGGGGACAGGAAGGAGCATGGTCTCCCTGGCCCTCGTCCCTGGAGGCTCCCTCGACCCTCCCCCCTCCGTGGAGGCTGCCAGAGGCCAGCCATGGTTGTGAGTGACGGTCAGTCACACGCTCTCCTGAAAAGGAGCAGCTTGAGCAGTGCGATTTTGATAGCCTCTGAACCAACACCTTAACTGAAAATAAAATACACCTTGACCGAACAAGTGAAAAATTCTCTGGCCAGAAATAGGTGTCTGGATGATTTGCCTGCATGTGCTGCTCTGCCACTCGGAGTTTTCATACCCATTTCATATTGACTTACAAGCTAAAGGCCCTAATCTTTGTGCCCATTCCTTTCAGGACTTGTTAAAAATTGCTTTCTTCAGAGGAAAACCAAGAATGGAAAATTCTAATTTTTCTTTCTTCATTTAGAAAGTGATATATCTTGTTTGATCTTATCTTCTGTTGTATTATAATATTCTCAATCTTAGCTTCTGTGAACTTTCTCACAACTGATACCCATACTTGCAATTCGAGCCACTGTTGATCTTGCAATTGTTCTGTAACACATTCAATCAGCTTAAAGGGGGATGGATGAGACCTCAAAGTTTACAAATAAAGTAACAGCAGATGTGAAACTGGCATCAGAACAGTAAAACGTTAACGCCACTGCTCACTTTCCCAAAGCCATGTCAAAAGGGTTTATACAGACGACTAAAGCTTCCCTCATTCTCTATTTCCTTTTACCTGGAAGCTGAGTCCTAGCCCAGAAAGTCAGTGGTTTCTTCAAACAGGAGAGAACGTAGATAGGATGACTGCTGGAAACTCAAGTTCCCAACTAAAGCCTCCATTGTAGGAGACCGAGGCCAGCTACAAATTTGTCAAGTGGATACTTACTTTAGCAATAGGTAATTTATGAATATTTTTGGCTCCCTGATCTGCATTTCTTGAATAAATAAGGTAGCGGCCTGCATCACTGAGAATAAAAAGGAAAGTGCCTACTGTATATTCTGAAAGATAGCACGACCTTGAGGACAATTTATTTCAGGGGGAAAAGCACAGTAAGACTTCTTACAGAGTGCTCAGAGAAGCAGACCCTGCTCATTCCCCAAATGTATTCAGAACAGAGGCAAACACTTCTCACTGCAATTCAAGGCTGCCTGAGTTTTCACCTGTAGATACGCAGATAAACTTATATCATCAGCTTCCAGCTTTCTGTGGGCTGGTATGTCAGCGACAGCTACAGTGATTTAGTGCAACAGCTCCAAATGGATTAAATCAGAGAGTCATTTGAATTTTACCGAGGCTTGTCACACAAATCTCAGAAACCACTGTCTTGCATAAAAACTTCTTCTTGATACTCCTGAGGAGTCATGACATAAACCAAAAATGAGGTCAAAAATTAGAAACAGACTTCTAGCATGGAAAACAGAGGCAGCACAAATAGCACATTTGACTGAAAAATCTTAATTGCATTATGGTAGCAACTTCCTGTATTTTATTGAGTATATTTTTCCCATTTTTGATACATTATCATGCATCTTATAGTATATTTTTTTAAATGAAGTCAGTTTTTATTTGTTTTCCTCTCAAATGGAATATTCCTCAAATATTCCATTCTTCAAAAGGAATGTTACTGTATATTAAGTTCTGGACTATTTTAGTAAGTACAATACCACCAGAATGTTTCCTGAGTGCACAACCAAATATCTTTTCTATTTAAGAGCCCCCTCAAAGAGTGGCATAGCAAAAAGAAATTTACTACTGTCTTCACTGAAGCTAGATTTCACCTTCTATCTTGAGTGGTAAAAATGATTTGTGATTTTATGGTCCCCAAAGTTTAACTATATCTTGCATTTATTTCAGCATTGCCTGTGTAAGGATATTTGAATCAACTCAGTAAAAGCTTTAAAAACCTATTAAAATCACTCCTAACCATAATGTATCTGATGCATGCACTTTTCTTCATCTCTGTAGGATTTAGACAGAGACACACATCTACCTACAAACTATTTAATATTTCTAATGATGTTATGACACCCTCTGTGGATTATATTTACTCTCTGGTCTACAAGTAAAGTTGCCATTTGGATCATATGAGCCACGTGACATCATTCCTGATCCCCAGTTCTCTATAAGTTACTATGCATCAAAGGCTTTCAGGTTCAAATGCTTCCTGAAAAGATACTTTAGCTTCACTTTTGCAAGTATTGAACATGGAAAAAAGACTTTTTTTCATGTAAAAATTCCTACTCAAAAAAGGATTGCAAAGTTTATGTAAATATAAGTCAAACACATCTAAGAAAACCTTTTTTTCACATGCATCTGTGATTTTTTTTCCCCTAAAGTATTTATTCATTTTTTCCTGATAAAAGTAAAAAAAAAAAAATTTTTTTTTTTACTTTGCTAATTCTACAATTCACTCACTTTTGTATTCATACCAGGTCACTGCCATAGCAGCTAGCTTTGAGAAATGCACGTGAGCGTTCTAGGATTCATTTCCTTTGACTTCCCTAGCAGGAACAACCAGAAGAGAAGGCTGCTCACAGCAACTCCACGCTTCCATCCTTCACAAGGAATGCAGCAGCATATTTCTGATGCCAAGATTCTCACAAGTGCGGTGTAGGTAATGACCACCTCTCCCTGACCTTCTGTAGTGACTAGAGAGAGCAGGAAATGGCAGATCCTAAAACAACAGCTATATAAATTTGCCACACTACAGATCCATTCCTTATGCAAGTGCTCTCCATACACAGAACCTCTTTAGCTTGGATGCAATGGCACACAGTTTAGCTTATTTGCCTTAACAGGAGACATGGGATAAAGCTTGACTACGTACAATTTGTCAGAGACTATTATAACCACTCTACCACATGCATGCAGGCTAGGTCCACTCACGTACCATTGTATTCCAGGTTTTTCTTCTGAGTCCTGTCATGCATCCCAAAAGGACTAAGAAGAGTTAACAACAGCTCACAGAACAGCTTAGCCAGTCTCAGGACAAAGAATTAAAGTTGCTAAATGCAGTTGCTTTTATTCCAGTGAGGCCAACTGGGGAGAAGAAACTCAGGTGCAGACAACTTGACTTAATTTCACAGTGAAGGTAAGTCCTCAAAGAAATGATGCACAGGTGCAGGTGTTTCCCTAATGTGACACCTTTCAGGAGGCTATTCAAAGGCTCTTTGCACTTAGACTGACTTTAGAAGATTAGCAGCACACATGATCAGATATTTGCCTATAGTGCACACACACTGGAATAATGTTGTAATCTCTTTTCTTTGGTTTTTGAAGCAGATATGACTGTACCTGAAGAAGATAGTGATCTGTCTACCTAACAATCACAAATACCTTATAAAATATGTCTGAAATTAATCCATTGTGAAGGTAAGAAGGGAAAACATAAATATCCTCATTAACTCGTACATACATACACAAAACTTTACATAACATACGGAGTAGTTGGAAAGATGCCTGCAGACGTAATTGCATTTCTATGTGAAGAGCATTTACACTCTCATCTCTGCTTTCCCCATTCATTTTAGTAATTATATGGAGAGAAGCAGCTAACTTGCTTGTAATTAAAACCAGCAGTGAAGGATTTTTAGGTGTTTTGATACAAGAGAATTGACATGGAAAGCAAGCAGAGCTAGCAGGAGGAGATTACTACAGTCATATAAAACAAGTCAGCCCCAGGAAAAGTCTGTGCTAGAGTGCCCACATGGTGCTCATGAGTACAGTGCATGGGTGCAGGCAATGGCAATAAAAGTCCGGATCACGCACACTCTCCACATTCAGTGTTTGCTAAAACATATTCAATCACAAGGCCTAAAGCTGCTTTTTGCTGCTGGAGACCTTTTGTTTCTGTCCACCAAATTCACAGAGTGGAAAACAGCCACTTTGCACAATCTACATTGCTTCATTTTCTATCCATTTCATTTGGCATTTTATTGGCAAAGACTGTAACAGTCATTTCAGTTTGGTGGGCGGAGTTGCTATGAAAACTCCAGGTCTTCTCATTTTGATGATGAATATTCATGATTCAAGCAATCTGTACCAGGCAGACTTTGTTGCCCTTTCTTTCCCTTCCCTACTACCCAAGTAGTAGCTGTGCAGAATGTTATATCTGATGTGCAAATAATATTCTCTTTCATTTTAAAATGAAAACTGAACAATGTCTGTGCTTAAGCTGGAAGGTCCTTGTATTGAACTAAAGTACAGCATGCTTGCAGCCCAAGTATCAAGAACTCACACAAAGAACTAGATGGATGGCAGAAAGCAGGAACAGTAATTGAGGAGTCAGATCTTTCCCTGGGAGCTTCTGCCTCAACATAGTCCAGAAACTAGCTTTTGAAAATGTGCTCTCTGAGGCAATTACCAAAAAATCCCAAGATTTTTCCTCTAGGCTGTTTCTACGGTCATCTGAGCATCTTTGCAGCTTCCTGCCAACTAAACAGGCAGGGAAAGACCTAAATCACATTAACATGTTGTTCTTAGCAAGAACAGAAGCATTCATTCCAGAAGAGACACACTTGACCAATACAAGCTGTCAGTGATCTTATGCAGATGATAACAGAAATATTACTCTGTGGTAAGTCACAACTGCAGGATGAACCCCATGATAGGTGAGTGATTCTTGAGCATTTTTTGTGAAGTCTGTACAATAATCTGTAAAATACCCAGCTGTATACAAAGCACCAAATAGACAGAATTCCCCATTTTGTGTTCAGAGTTGCCATCACGAAGGGCAAGGGACCACACCATTTTGTAGGCTGGATTTTAGAGTTCAAACATATTCTACTTGTAAAGGAAGAAGCATTCCATGGTACAACATCTCAAAGAAATATGGCATGGCAGTTTGCACCCTATGAAATGACACAATGTACTATACATAACCTACTTGCATGTCGGACCTGCAAAGTTATACCTCTAATATTCTCATAGAGCGACTCCACTCGCCTACTGATAGCTGTACAAAACTCTGAGATGTGGATCAGAGGGTGCACGCCAGGACAGAGACACTGAAAAGTTTTTTATCAAAGTAATTATATTAAGATAGATCTATATTAAGCCTGAACTGTAATTAACCCTTTAATGCTGCCCTGATGATCTGTTCAGCTAAACCGACCTTCATGGCTTTGGGAACTTCAGCTTGGTCAGACACTGTACTGAGAGAACATTTGTTGGGAGGGACATAATGAACAGCATGATCAAGTCCTTACCTCAGATAAATATACTGAGACAAACTGAAGCTTATAAATACATCCAGTTTACCTGATCAGCACAGCCCAGAGCAGTGGTCTTGACTAGTATTCTTTCCATACAATTTTGTCAGAATCACTCTCCTTCCCTGAACTCTCAAGTACAACATATTTTGTACTTCGACTGATCGCAGAGCAATCAGATCTCCCATGTAGTGCTGGAAGGTTTTGGAGTGTGTATGGGTGTGGGGTGGGTTTTCTACAGAATCTTCTTAATTAAGAAAAGCTTACCTTTCTGCCAACATCTACAGAGGCTGCCTCTCATGATCCATATGTGGCACCCAGGCATCTGTAAGTGCACATATGGATCACATCAGTGCAGGGAGAATCAAAACCCATGGCTCTGTTTTCACCTGCTAGAAGCACCTGGTTAACCTGGATGCCCTTCAGCTGAATCCTCTTGGGGACTGGGAACAAGAACCCTTTAAAAAAATTTCTTTTAGTTGCCATCCATTGCCTGGACATCCTTTCTGTCTTCTCAGTATGGCTTGTTGCATCCAGAAAGCTTCAGCCTGTTCTCTGACAGTGGAATGATGCAGGCTGACCTGTCTCGTCCCCTGAGCTCTGGGCTAGCTGGGGCTTGAGCAAAGCACCAACCACTCTAAGGAAAGAATAACCAACAGGCTTTTCTTTCCATTCAAAGTGATCTTCGATAACCAGTTTTATGGTTCTATTGTTGCCTTGCAAAAAGTTTGAGTAACTGCCACAGCTAATGATCCATTTGCCTATGTTTTTAAACATGAGCTCTCAGAAACAGGATTTCTATGGATACAGGGCTGCATCATCCTGATGAGGTACAAGATTTCACTTTGCACAGTGAACTAGTTCGCCTCCACATCATAGCACAAAGGGGAGAGAAGTCCCTGTGGCTTCAGCATGCCAATACTGCTGTGAATGTTCACAAGTGAGCGTGCACCATACTGCATCACTGAACATATCAGCAACGGGCAGCATGGACTGGAGCTCCTACCTCAGCAGGAATGCATTCAACACACATTCTATGCAGCTACACAGGTGGGTAACATTTAAGCATAGCAAGTAACTTTTAGCTGGAGAAGCAGCTCTTACATGGCCTCTGGTGGATTCAGTACAAAGATCAGTTGGACCAAAAATGTCCCAGGTTCTTTAAGTCATTCCGCCACTTTCGATTTTTTTGATAGCAGAGGGCCAACAATCACTGAACTGCTTTTGCCACAGGCTTCCTCACAATGGTTGAGAGCTGCCAAAAGGGTCACAAATGGACACCTTGCAACAAGAGCAAGGACCCAGCCCTTCTCCAAGTTCCTTGCTCAACCCCCTGATCCACTTCTCTCCCAGCTCCTCACCTTCTTTGCTCTCCCCTGTCTGCTCTTCTTATCTGCAAAACCAATACTGATGGGAACCAAGGAAAATATTTTGTGGCCAGGACCATGGCAAGCATGAGGAGGAGAACAAGATCTGAGGATATAGTGAGAGTCATGTGAGATTTGCTTTTGTAGGCTACACCGTATGAGGCCCAGTGCCCACTCCCAGCTTTTTTCTTGCCAGTTCTACAAGGTCAGAATAAATATTCCAACCAGCACTTGCTATCTGGATATACAGTACGGCATTGCTGAGGTGCGCCCAAAGCAGAGGCACTGAACAATTATTCCTTAGAGACCAGCTAAAGAGCTGCATTCAAAGGCGTGGCCAGATGAGAGGAACAAACTGAAAGCAGTGTAAGAATATGGGGATTCCCACAGCTGCAGTAGGTATAGAAAACCCATAGAAAGGCTTATAATCACCAGAGAGAGATAACAAAAGGTGAGGTAATATGTGCTCTAGCAAATGTGGCTTCAGCAACCATTTTTCTTCACCAGATTTGTGGCTTGTTTACCTCTAGTTCTTTCACTAAAATATATTAATGGCAGTTCAATTAAAAAGACAAGAAAAGTGTATGCTATGGCAGAGCCTCAGGGTACTCTAGCCTGTGCACTAACAAGGTCAGGGAGCATATTTATTGTACTATTCAATAGAGAAAAATAGAGGGAAAACTACCCTACACCACATACAGCACACCACACAAGGCACAGTGCCTCCTGACACATACTCGCTCTGATGCATGCACCCCAGCAGCAGCAGGTCACGGCAGACCTGTTTGTTCACCTATCTGCAAATTCACATCTGGGAAAGAAGGGTGCACTGGGACACTTAAAGAGCAGTTCCAGCTTTCTAATTTATACTTTTCTGAAAGAACCTTGAAAATATTAACCAAAGAAAGGATTTTTATCCTTTTTTGCCCTTTTTAGTGCTCTGCCCAGAACAGGGCAGCTGTCTCTGGTGATGGGATTGGGAGAACAAACAGCCCCTAGTAAGCACAGCTTTCCAGACCCAGTCCTGCAGAAAATGGAGAGGCCAGCAGCCGCCTTGTTGTCCTGCTTCAGGAGCTTCACCCATCCTCTGCCCTACCTGCACGCAAAGCCATCACTGCGGAGCTGTGAGAAAGAGGCAGGAAACCTCAGCAACCGTGCTTTGTCCTTGCGGACCCAAGCGTCAACCCACAGACGCTGCCAAGGACCAGCAAAGCCAGGGGAGATGACCTACGCCGTGCTGTGCTCAAAACGGCACCCGCTCTGTACAGCCGAGCTGCCCAGCCCTGGAGCAGGACCTGACCAGGTATCACTCCAACAGAGTGGCTCCCCTTCGTCCGTCTCCCTTCGCTGCTTCTGCCCCGCTTCCCCTGAGACAAAACTGCCGATGGGGACAAACTCGCCTGCAGTTCTCCGACTGGAGTTGCTGGCAGAGTTTGAATCTGGGCCTCCAAAGAAGAAAGGTCAGATCACAGCTCACTACCACCTTGCCACTGAGACGAAAGAGTGCATTTTTTTTGCTGCAGAATCCTGCTGCACAGAAGTGCTGTGCTAATTTCCTTGGCCAACACAGAAGTCAGGCTGCTACAAGCTTATTTTGGCCTCTTGCCACTGCAGAGTGTGGAAGAATGACTGAAACAAGCAGCATGCAAGTCAAATGTGGGAAACACAGGGCAGAGATAAATCCTTGTTTGTGTCGCAGGCCGGTAGACGGACACTAGGAAAACACACACACACAAATCTTGAAATGAAATGTTGTATCTGAAAGGAAGAATGTGCCTTGGGGCTGCGAGAGTAGCTGACCTTCCCAGTCACACGGGCCCTGCAGACTCAGTCAAGGCAAAAGAGCAGTGCAGTTGTTATGTATGTGAAATCATGCTCTTAGTGCTGAGAAAGCTGAAGACACTGGCGGGGAGGAGGGCTTGTGATTTTATAATTCAGGTCATAAATACCCAGCAGGGAACTCATGAGTTTGGTTTGAAAGAGACCACTATGGTGATGGGAGGGTGCTCCCTGGGCTTTCTTTGCCAAGCAAATTTTAGATCAGAAATTCGGATTGTTGTTTATTTTTCTCCAACAATGGAGAAAACTTGCATTTTCATTTTCAGTCTCTCTCCAACCATGGTGTAGTGTAATCTACCTGTCTACACTGCTGAATTTTCCATTCTTAAGGATTGTCCACTGCAGACTAGTGCTGACTGGATAGGAGAAAATTATTTGTCCACTATTTACTTGAATTTAAAGATCAGTTTTGCAATAAGATCAAGTCTGTAGTTTTGGGGCATATTTGTTTTCTGCGGATATCTGAGCCAAGATCTGCGGAAGAGGTTTTCATATATTTTAAGTGGGATTGCATGAGTAAGAGAATTAATTCATGTACTGTCACCAAGTTCTGAGCTGAGTATTTGGCAAAGAATTGGCATTTGCACTTCATATTGTGCTGCTGACTTGCATTCCTCTGTCCAGTCATGGAACAGGCATACTCTATAAAAGTTAAATAATTAATTAATAAAAAGAAAATTTCAAAAGTTCACATAAAAAATTTACTACGAGGTATTCACAAACTGTTTTTATGATACAGAAATATCAAGTGGGAATCTCATGAATAAATCTAAATAACGAGGGCATTTGAAATCTAACATTTACTTGGCAATATTTTTTAAAAAAAAAGAAGAGTGAGAGAGAGAGAGAGAGAAAATATGGCACAAAGTGAAGAGCTGTGATTACTTGTTTTGGTGCAGTGAAAACAAGAGCCCCACAGCTCTGACTCGAGCCTTACACACACTATTGCAGATTGGCGTCTGCGCTGTGCACACGCATTCATACACGTAGAGGCAGGCATCAATGTTTCTCCAAGCTCATTAGTTCCCCCGTGTCAGCAGCCAGCTCTCAGCAGATTCCCTGATAGCACATGGAAGACGGCTCCGAAGCAGCGGACCTCGCAGGTCTCGTCCCCTCCCTCCTCCGAGCAGGCTTGTGCTCTCCCTGGCCGACGTGCCTCCTCTCCTCGACCCCGTCCCGCCACCACCGCCAGCCCCCGCGCCGCATGGCGGGGAAGCGGCTGCTGCCCTGCCACTGCCTGCCACAGGCTCGCCCCGCGCCGGCCAGGGCAGGAGGCCTGGGAGGTAGAGCCGCCCCGGCTGTGGCGGCGGGGCAGGGCTGGCCCCAGGGCCGCACAGGGGATGTCGGCTGCCGCGAAGAGCAAGAGGTCGGCCGCGGGAGAGAAGGGAACTTCTCTCAGTGGGGGACGAGCCTCCTCGGGGCGGCAGAGAGGCACGCTGGCCTAAGCCAGAGCAGCAAGCAGTCCGGCACCAGCCCCTAATCGTGGACTCGGAGTTGTAAACTCTCCAGGGACAAGGGTGCCGAGCGCCTCCGAAAGCCAGCCCCAGCCCTTCGGTTTCCGACACCGTCCTGGGCGGCCGGTGCTCTGCGTGCACTGACTCCTGCTGCAGCGATGGAGTAAATGGGCCCCAGGCTTCCCAAAGCTCACAAGACTTAGAAATGCCTGCTGTATTATGACAACGTAGTTGCTGTTGAAAGAGAAATAATGTAAGACTAGAGGACAGAGAAGAGCTCTGCCCAAGGCAGCCTGAAAATAAGCAGTAGCAGGTCTCTCTGATGAGTTTCTCCAGTGTGCCCTGCCCCTCTCGGGAGACACATCAAAGGCAGACGGGGAAATCAGTCCACAGCAGCGAGCCTGCTGGAGCCCGCTTGCTCAGCACTGGCAAAATTAATTAAGAGGGAGGGAGAAAAAGAGCCAATACGAGTCTGATTCTGTCAGGGAGCGCAGCACTGACAAACAGCAAATGCTAATTCAGGAGTTTTCTATCTCTTTCACACCTGCCAAAGATGGAAAGGGGAGCACGATTCAGATTTGAAATAGACTGGATTTGGATACCTCTGACACATTGCACGATGCCGTATCTACCACTGCTTCCTGGAAGCCTACAAAAAATAAAGGTAGCTCAAGAGAAACTCAGCCCCTGTAATACACGGTTTAAGGAAAACACATCAATGTGTTGGTTATTGCTGTTACAGAAAACGAAGCAAAGATGAGGCCTCACACACAACAGGAGAAGCCACAAATAGGGACCTTTTACCCTGCTATCAGTGAGCATCTCATCAGAAGAAGACAAACATAACCAACAAACAATTCAGGAGAAATTAATTCAATTTTATTTGACATAGTAAGCACTAAGACTTACTAATACTGCTTTTCTATGTACTGAACACTACAGGGTTGGAAACATGAGACCCACACTAGCAGGAGGAAACAAAGTATCAGATGGAAAACTCTTAAAATGCAGGATTTCCAGGCATTCAGGTGCTGTAGTAGGGAGTCCCTGGAAATGCTCATAAATTAATTAGATTAAAGATGTAAAGCCATCACTCCAGGGGTATCGTTGCTCTACTATTTCTTCTTGCTCATAACTCAAAAAGGAGATGAAGCATCTGAGCCCAGTTTGGAACTAATAATTTCCAAATAAAAGATAAATATGTCAAGGTTTCACAAATAGAAAGGAGAGCATAGCACTATAAATAAGCTTTAATATTTGTTTTATTGTAAAATTTATCTGGTCGAGCTCCTGCCTTTTACAGAATGCTCCTATTACTACTATACATCCGGGTGCATTAAAGAATTCCACTGGAAAAGGGACTTACGTCCTGAAGAACTCCTGAACCACTGCTTATGGAGTACTCTCTGCAGCCCTATGGCACAGCTCTACTGAGCCAATTGCCCGTGAACATTTAGCAAACGGCCATTGTGCTGCATCTGTTCTGAGCAGTTTTTTTGGACTACGCGACAGGTGTGTTAATCTGTGTGTGTTGCATTGGTTTTTTTTTCCTGTTCATGGATATTATGGCCATAGTCCTCAAATCTATACAATACAGTTGCTCTGAAGAGCTCCCACGATACCTTCTAAAGTCATGGCCAAAGAAGTGTGAGAACGATATCCCAACAGCTAGCAGTCCTTGACTACCAGGCACAAAAAGGCATTGCCCAAAAAACTGGTCCACTAGTGCTATGCTTTCTAGGGGCAGACAAATGACTATCAGGCTACCATCTGCCCAGTAGTTAAGCGAAGTAATGCCTGTTTCATCTAGAGTGTAAAAGGTGCTTTGTTCAAGTCAAATAGAATCATGTATCAGCAACATACATTAATAACTGATAACACATAAATATCCAGTGCATTTAATACTATCAAACTAATTAGGTGTTGGTTTGCCAGGAATAAAGGCGAGGTTTAAAAATCCAAGATGACACGATTACCACTGAGTAAGACATTCTTGCTCATCCTGAACATAGGCTGAAAGCATAGGTGACTGAGACAAGTCACCAGGCTGGAAGCCAAACTTATTTCATGCACTAAATTTGCAATGAAAATTCTAATGAAGCCATCTTGACAAGCTAAAACAGTGCTACTCTGGCCAGAGGTCTCCAGCCAGCTAACTGAGGTAGATCTGGAAGCATTAACTTGCTGAAGGGTCACTCAGTGCATGGAGCACATGTTACTGCTAAAGCTAGCATTGCAAAAATGTCAAGACTGCCATGAAAACTTGGCAGTCCAGATGCAAAAAAAAAAATCACTTGCCACCCTTACTGTAATTGTACTGAAGAAAGTGCTTATTAAACACATGTACCTGCTCCACTCAGGCAGAGAAGTTGTTCTTCTATGAGCCTGAAACACTGCATATACTAACCTTTCATTCTGTATGAGAAAGCTGGTGTTAAATAGGGTCAGAACTACACTTGCTCTGGGGAGAAGAAAGGCTGACTTTGAAGACAGGCTGGTTACCCTGTTTTTCTTCCTACACCACAGCTTTCAGATTGCAGCTAGAACTTGAAGGGAGTTGTTCCCACAAGCTCTCCAGCCCAATGTCTCCACCCCAGAGGCTTGAGTAAATAGCAGCTCTGGATATGAATCAGATGGAAAAGATTCAGCCCTCTCTGCTAGGTCTGAGTTCAAAGGCATCCATGGCTGAACAGCTAAATCAAGATCACTATCTGCATGTGAGGGCAGAATGGAGCATTCAGTAATAATGAACTGCTCATCCTTACATGCTCATTTCTAGATGTATTGTAGCAGGTTGTAGGTGTAATCCAGTTGAAGTCGTCCATGTACCATTGTACATAACACTGAGAGAGGTGGGGAAGTCCAATTGTTTTAGGAGACCACCTTTCCTCTGTTTCCTTTCTGTTCTTCTTCAACTGCCTCCAGCTGAAATCTTGGACCTGACCTCTCAGTATCAGTGCTCAGCCTCACTGCCAGAGGAAGACCACAGATGCCGCAGAACGTATCAGAGAGCAGAGAGCTCAGCCTACAGCACTCAGGTCCATGACAGACCTCCTCCTCCTTGTACGTGCTGAGACCCAGAGCAGCATGTCATCATGAACAGTGTGCATGATCCATTCCCTATATGCACACATCAGACCTGGGTTTTCTTACATGACATTGTCCTCCGACATACCAGTTATATCTACGCAGCTGTTGGCACTGAGCAGGTACACTCAAGCAAATTCAAGTAAATATACCCATGCTGCAGCCACATCTCACTGCATTACACCTACAGAAAGCAAGTCATGCCATGATGAGCTTATGTATAAATGGGCAGAAGTCACGGACAAAGAGGATGCACAAAGGGAAGGACGTGTCCATAGACAAGAAAGCAGCTGAGTGTCAGTGCCTGAGTGAGAACACAGGTGCCTCTGAAGACCTACTGCTCAGTGACAAATCTGTTTACCTGTGCCATTTCTGCAGGTCATAGCATCCATGTCTGTATTCCCTTGTGCAGGCAGGCACAGCCCTAACTCCTCAGCAGCAAGGGTACCCCACTTGTTAGCTGATGCTGGAATACAGCCGGAGCCCACAGCTAGGGTGTGCCTGTACCTCCCTCTGTGAAGCTGCCTGGTTTATTATCTATAGAACAGCACACCTGGGAAGATGAGCCAAATAAGTATTAGATATAATCAGATACTTTCTGTCTTCAGGTGCCACCCATGTGCACACCTTCCCTACAAGCTGTGGAGTGAACCTGCTAACGATTCTATTAATAACAAGCAGTATAAGTAGGTGAACTGGATGAACTTGTGTGAAAGCAAAACCCCAGAGGTAGATCAGTTGCTCTGTTCAAAGCAAACAGATAACTATCCCAGACTGCAGGCAACTCTCCCCCTCCCCCTTTCCCACCTCCTCCTTTGGGACATCTCCAGGCATGTCCAGGGTGGTGCAGCCTGGCAAACAGACATTTAATCAGTGATTTATACATTTAAAAAAAGAATCACAAAGCCACCAATGACCCTGGGAAATGCCGAGTGCCAGAACTGGAGGACTCTCCTTTGTATTCATCTTCACTGTACATGACACTGTTAATGCCCAAAAGTAAAATTGTTTGTTCCTCAGGGGGTTGTGTCCCCCTGCTTCTCACCTATCTGAAGTCCCAGTCTACCTGCCGTATCACAGCTAGCTGACTGTGGTACCACACAGAGGGGACTGGCTTCAACTGAGAATAGAGCAGCAGGGGTGTTGAGCAATGCCTAAGACACACGTAGCCTACTTGCAGGCAAAGCTATCACTGACCGCAAGAGAATACCACCAGATCACACTGCAGAGTGTCCACCATTCCCCGGGGCCCTTTTGCTTCTGATGCAAAGCCTGAGTTTCATGTCAGTGCAGTGAAGAGCAAGGCACAGACTCTGGAGCGTAGGTTTGTTAGTCGGCGACTGTGCCATTCACAGGCAACTCTTGTTGAGATCAAACCATGCACAACCACACACAAGCTGGCAGTCAGAATAATGGCAGATGGGAGGCTCACAGACAGACATTTTTGTACCCTTGACAAGAATTAAAATCTGCTGCCTTGAGGGTTATGATTGTCAAGGGGTTTAGCCTTAGTGTGATGAGTAGGGCACTGCCAAAGAGGCAGAGAGAGATGGCCTCAGGCCACAAGGACCGAGGAAGGACAGTCTCCTCAGCAAGATTTCAGGTAGCTTGAGCTACTGGTATGCTTCTGAAAAGCACACACTTTGCCTGCCTCTCCTCCCTTCTTCAGATACAAGGACAGGACTCAAAGGCACAGGCAGGGCTGACTGAAGAAAATGTAGCATAACCTCTAGTACTGCAAGGGAAGTTTATGATGAGGTACCTGATCTGAAATTCACTTGCACAAAGACCCTGCAAATAGCCTCTTAGGCAGGAACAGTCCCCTAGTAGAAACAACAGGGTTTTTTTG
The DNA here is from genome assembly GCF_964195595.1 of Calonectris borealis. Classification (NCBI taxonomy): domain Eukaryota; kingdom Metazoa; phylum Chordata; class Aves; order Procellariiformes; family Procellariidae; genus Calonectris; species Calonectris borealis. Next base: position 388,737 of record NC_134336.1, on the reverse strand, counting down.
TCCTCTGGTATTTAGAAGGCCTTTTTATGCAGCTTTTTGCTTGGCTGCACAAATCCAACACAAAGTGCAAAGTTCTATAATATCTTAGAATTTTATTGAAAGGACCGGTTCATTGACAAGAACTGGTCAAACATAATACTGGGAACATGTCATAACATGAGAAAAGGTTTCAGAGCCAGCTGACGTATTTAGTCCTCACTGAACATAAACAAGGATTCCCATTCCTCTTCCCTCTCATCTCGAAGAGATTAAGGTCTCCTTACAGTTTTTTTCTGAAGTCCTCTTGAAATGCAGATGCTACACCAGGGTCTCTCACTGAGATTCTTATGTCAACCATGTTAAAAAAGGACAAATGTTATACATGGTGTACATAAAGTAATTTAATAACATAGCTCTATTAATAATGTTAGTGACAGTAACCCCTTCAAAATTATAAGAATATTTTTCTTTCCAAGCAGGAGAAGAAAAAAACTGCTGCAATACTGGATGCTGAGGCTGGGGCATTGAAATGGAAGGGATAAATGATGCATCATCAGAGATACTGTTCTACTGAAAGGTGTTTTCATTCTCCAAATGGAGCTTTGTATTAAAATTCCGGATTCACCTGGTAATAAATTATGTTGTTTAAAGACAAATATTACACCTTCTGCAAACTCTGAAGGGAAATGAAGTAAGATTGGACAGGCAGACCCCTACTCAGTGCTGCTCTGGCTCTGTGCCATTCGCTGACTGACAGCTGGTAATTATCTTTGATTTAATGTCACTTAATGTTCTCCCCCCCCACCAACACCTTGGTTATTCTCCTCCTGTACTGATATATACTAGGAAAAGGAGGGTCTTGGAAGAAAAGGCAAAAAGGAATACACTGCTTTAGTAAGCTACAGAGAAAATGCCAATTTTATTTATACCTTAAAAATGTTAAACAATCTGCCAACTAAGAAAACTATAATTAAAGCTTTAAACTTCAGAGAAGAGTGTAAAACATGGGTAAACTGACTAGTCCTAGATATAAATGAATTTAGGCAGGTTTTTTATCTGCAGAGCAGCAGCACTGAGCATTGCTAAAGATATGTTCCGGAATCAAGAAAATCAAGGGTTTTCTTGTTTTTCAGCATAAGGAACATCATTCATTTCATTGCCTTGAAAAAGTACCGAAGAGGCCTCAGCTTCCAGACGAAGGAAAGGCAGTGAGGAAGCCAAAGGATTTTCCTATTATTTTCTCAGAGTGTGGAGTGCAAGGAGGGACTCCCACTCCCCCCCCCAGCTTTTCCCCCTTCTTCTCTGGAGTTCAGGTCTCTCCTTTCGGCCTTCTTTTATGTTTCCTCTAATGAGAGGTGCGTTTATAAGTTAATTTTCCTTATGCTGAAAATCAAGAAAAGCCTCAAGTCTATCTGCTTCCCGTCTGACTCGCAGAACAAACTGAAAGCAACCACTAGGTCACTGACTTCTAAGTCAGCATCTGACAGGGTCTCCCAGACCCCGAACTCCGTAGTCTCTCTTTACAAATGTGATAGCCTCTTCTTAGCAGACTTTTGCCGATTTTATTTTTTTTTTACTTTTTGGCTTGTATTTCAGAAAATCATAGAATCATAGAATAATTTGGGTTGGAAGGAACCTTTGAAGGTCATCTAGTCCAACCCCCTGCCGTGGGCAGGGACATCTTCCACTAGAGCTCAGGGCCCCGTCCAACCTGACCTTCAGCGTTTCCAGGGATGGGGCATCTACCGCCTCTCTGGGCAACCTGTGCCAGTGTTTTACCACACCCATTGTAAAAAATTTCTTCCTTATATCTAGTCTAAATCTACCCTCTTTTAGTTTAAAACCATTCCCCCTTGTCCTGTCGCAACAGGCCCTGCTAAAAAGTTTGTCGCTGTCTTTCTTATAAGCCCCCTTTAAGGCTGCAATAAGGTCTCCCCGGAGCCTTCTCTTCTCCAGGCTGGACAACCCCAACTCTCTCAGCCTTTCCTCATAGGAGAGGCGTTTCATCCCCCTGATCATTTTCGTGGCCCTCCTCTGGACCTGCTCCAACAGGTCCATGTCTTCCCTGTGCTGCGGGCTCCAGAGCTGGACGCAGCACTGCAGGGGGGGTCTCACCGGAGCAGAGCGGAGGGGCAGAATCCCCTCCCTCAACCTGCTGGCCACGCTGCTTTTGATGCAGCCCAGGATACGGTTGGCCTTCTGGGCTGCGAGGGCACATTGCCAGCTCACGTCCAGCTTTTCATCTGCCAGTACCCCCAAGTCCTCCCCGGCAGGGCTGCTCTCAGTCCCTTCATCCCCCAGCCTGTGTTGATACGGGGGGTTGCCCCGACCCAGGTGCAGGACCTTGCACTTGGCCTTGTTGAACCTCATGAGGTTCACAAAATGCTTGTGTCTCATACCAAACAGTCCAATTAGCTGTTTTGGGGATTGTAAAATGATTTTGAGGTGTTACATACTCGTACTTGCAGTAGCTTCTCTGGAGGGAAAAAAATCCATCATTCTAATTTACTGAATTTTTAGTATGCAGACAGATTCTGGCCAAAAGGGATCCCAGAGCAAATCCAGTTGGGGTCTCAGAGGGAGTTTTTTATTTTGTATAGTTCTCTATGTGAAATAAGACAGTGTTCATTTCAGATGAACAGCATATGGCAGAGTCTTTCAGATTTTGGAGTTTTCTGCCTGCCATTATGGGTAAAAATTTCAGCAGCTTTTAAAACAGTTAGCAGCCTAATGCCTTTTCAAGAGGGATTTTGAAGTCAACAGCAAGGATTTTTGAAAGCATCTGTGCAACGTAAAGGTCCAATTCCCATGGCCGTTGAGTGGGGCTTCGGGTGCTCAGCCACTTAGCTGGCTTCCTAGGTACTATTCCAAAGTCACAGATAAGAAGTAATGAAAGATCTTAAAACAATGCAATAAATATTATTATTGCTGTTTAGTACATGCATATTGGGGTAACCAGAGAGAAGAGAGCAAAATAGAAATGTAGCTTAAAAATAAGTTCCTTTGCTTTGGGAACTCTCAGAGAACACAAAGAAAATTAATGTAAAACCAGAGCTGTATTTCCTCTGTGAAAAAGGGACAGATTAAGGTACCATTCAGAGTATTTATATACTATTAAGCACATTAGGAAAGGAAGGCAGGAGAGACTTGCATAAAGCCATGTAGAGGGATCCCTTAATACTGCAGTAAAGCAAACTGTAATTTGATTTCTCCCTTGGTACGCAAACCTCCTCCGCCTTCCTTTCCCAGTCTCCTACCCTTGAATAACAGCAGTTTCACCTGAGGAAATGTTTGTGTTATTGCAATGAAGATGCTGAGCTCTCGCACTGTGAGGTGACAATAAGGTTGATCAACCTCGTCCTCACATATCCCTCTTTCGGCACAGCTGGCAACAGCACTCACAGTGCTTTCTCCACCTATACCAAGCTCTTCAAAATAGTGTCTCTTCTCAGTACAGGGTTTAGCATTCCCCTCTTATGTTAGGAAATGATAGCTTCTGGCTCCATTGTCACTGTTTTCCTGATCTCACCATTACACCGCAACTCTGTCTTCTTATGCCAAAGTCCACATGGTGCCGTCCTATGGCCCATTTATCTCCACGCTATTCCAAAAAGAGTCCAGGAAAAAAAAAATTTTGTGTCTATGCACCAAAAAAAGTGGAAGGCACACCTGATTCTTCCTTTGCATGAGGATATGTATTCATTGATGGCATCTTTTATAAACACATCATGTATTCCACCTAAAGGTGCTGTGTGCTCTGAAAGAGCCAAATTTATTAGCATTCTTCAGGCATAACTTTTGAAGTCGGCATTTGACTATTTTTGCATTTCTTCCAGGTTGTAGTTAGACAACTCCTAATTCTATGGGGAAAGCAAAGACTATAAAATGCCAGAGCTCCACTCTGCTGAAATAACATTAGTGAAATATCAAGTCCTTTATGATGTCATGAGGGATTCCTTAATGTGACTACAGCCTCTTAATGACATCATAAAAAACAACTGCAACATCAGAAAACAGCCAAGGGTCATCAATCAGCCCATCCTCTCTCCGACTCACCAGGGGCAGCAGCCCAACTTGCTCCTATCTGCTTTTTATGAGCAGCGCTGTCCGCTGAATAGCACACAAAGAAGAGACTAATAATCATACAAATATCAGGGAGAGCGGTCAATCATCACCTGAAATGTTCAGTACACCTGAGGGAAATTCGGGTGCTGTAGCCTGAGGACTCTGCAAGTTTAGCATGTTGAAGAGACAACATTACTCCCTTAGAGGTGACCTGGTGTTCTCTGGGCAAACAGGCAACACCAGTCAGCAATTCAGTCATTTTTAAAATGTGGGGAAAATGGGACTAAAAATGAATTCTTTGGTTGCTTTCTTCGTTCTCTAGCCGTAAGCAAAAGCTTTTTCCATGTTGCCCAGATACCGATCTGTATGTCCCATATTACAAAGACCACACTGAAAGAAGGCTTTGCATCCTCCCTATCATCCGTGAAATGGGTGATAGTCCCAATGAGATGCAGTGACTGCCAAATTCTCTGGCAAGAATGGAAACAGCCTCCTCCACATTTGAAAATGCAATGCCTCAGAGTTAAAGCCTCATTATACTCTCTTAGGAACACTTGGAAGTTTTCCAGCGTTAGGGACATCTCGAGGAGTTTCCCAGACTCTCAGGAAAAAAAAAGTGACAGATACTGTGCTCTCTACATGTTTCATAGTCACTCTTGGAAGGTGTTTAAAATGGAGCTTCTGCCAGCACAGTGCTGACCAAAGAAAAGGGTTTTTTTTGCCAGATAAAAAGGGAAAGGATCTGGTTCCTCACCTTGTTCTTCACAATTTTACAAATGTTTATGCAGTGTGCTCCTGAGTGGGCAGGCTGTAGTCAGGGTACTTTACAGTGGGTTGTAGAAAATCCTACTTAGGCATTCTCAAGCATGACTATTGTTAAGAAATTGTAACTTTTACAGGCATGGATCTTAAGAGGTAACCAAGAAGAGAGGCACACTGTGCTAAGCACTGAACAAACAGAGCAAGAAAGAGTAGTGCCTGATTAGATATAAGAACTTCTATAGTTGGAAAAAGGGTAAAATAGCCCAGCAGAACAGACAAGCTGATGAAAAAAAACAGCATAACATTGTCATAATTTAAGTAAAGGAGAAAATTCAATGCAACATAAATAAATAGGAAGAGCAGGAGAGGGCAACCAAGAAAAAGGGTAAGAGGTGCACAAGTGGAATGAAACTGAGGTGAAGAGACGTGCGAGGGAAGGAGGAAGAGGAATGACACAAAACTAACCAGCACAAGGTAGTAACAGTCCAACATGCAGAAAATCTTTGAGATGACTACAAGTCCTGTTTTGGCTTATGGTCTGGAGCACCTGACCTAGCTCTGCTCTCAAGTTTTCCAACAGGACCACGGAGGCAGGAGGGGAACTAGCCCTCTGCATGTGCACCTGGCTAGACGACATCTTCCCAGCTCCATCTATCAGGGATCAATGGTATGGGCTCCTTCACACACAAAGTTTCCCTCTCCTATACAGACTCCTGAGTCTTGTTCTCCAATACAAAGCAGAATTGCAACTCCCCAAAACAGTCCTATTCAATTCCCCCATATTTTACTCGTGAGGGGAAAGTATGACTTTCAGTTGGAGTACTGCCCTGTGCTCCTAGGTGGGGTAAGAAAAAATGGTCAGGAAGTTTCTCATACTCTAAAAATCTTATAATCAGATGGTAACTACATCCTACAGGAGTGTTCCTGAACTATTAAGAAGGATTACCCATTACTGTAGCACACACTGTATTGCAGACTTCTCTCCTGTAATCTCCTAGGCAATCTATGAGAGAGAAATAGATTCTAAGCCACCAGAACACAGCTGATTTACTTCCCTTTCCAGCACTGCCAAAGATTCAAATGTTTCAAAAAGAGTTTGGCATCATAATCCCCAAATTCGTTAACAACTACTGTGTTAAATTTTCAATTTAGCTAGCTCACCCCCTTGGGCAACATTTTAGGGTATTATTTCCTGCCTTGTTTAGGATCACTGATGATTTTCAACACCTCTCTCTGAAGCAACTCTGGATGAATTCTTTTCATGACATTTGTAAATTAGCAATACTTTAATATTAGGATTATCTTCATGTGAGAGAGAAAGCAGCAAACTAGTAAAAGCAGAGAAGTGCATTCCTGCACCATATGGGGCACAAACGACATTACACAAACTCCCTTGGTTAAAAGCAGTATGCCACTTCACATTCAATGCAATCATGACTATACCCAATAGTACTTTATCACTTCCATTCCCAAATCATCAGAATAATTTAAAAAATTTTCTGCATGCTTATTTTAGCCAAAACTATATAGTACAAACTGACATCAGCTCAGACGGCACTCCGCTGTTCAGAGCAGATTTGAGCTACTCCATGTCTGCTGTAAGGGCATTCTGCAGTTCTCCTATAAACCTTCTTGCAAGGAGAAAGATTTTGTGATGGGCTGATGCAGGCTAATGCATGCACAGAAAGAGACTGTTTCAGAATGTGCGCTGATCTGCCTTATCCTGTACCACTGTGATGCAAGCTGGAGTGACCTTCATAATTCTAAAGTATAAGCTAGTGAAAAATAACTGCTTTTCATATAGTTGTCTAAACCCTCTAGTCTCCAGATTCTCTGGCCATTTGGCCTTGCTTTTTATTTTCTAATATTCAGCAGCTGCTCACACCAATACCCAGAATGAACTTTTTTCTTTTCTGAAATATATAGCTGCTATTTCAAAAAAAAGCCATGGAACAGAATAGGCTTCAGAATGGAAAACCAAAGTGATATGCAACTATATGAATCATTTACCCACCTTGCAGTATTAGCAACAGAGAACACCAGACTCAGAAGTCACAAAAACTTTTCTTCGTCAATCCCCACATTTGGAGGCACTGGGAAGATGAGTTTGTTACAGCTCTAAAATTAACTGAAACTGGAGATTGTCTCTTGGCTTAACAGTGACAGTGTACTTGAGCTCTCTATGACTCATGCAGGGCATGCAGGGTAGAACCATCACCAGCTTTGTGTTTCACCTGCTCCTCTCTCTAAGCAGCTGCAGGGAGAAGTCTATTTTCATAAATGATTTCTGATTTGAAGGTTGTGTTTTGACTTTACTTCAGGGTTCCAGTGTCTCAAACCAGTCTATGGAGAAGCACACAGCACCCTTCTCCCGTCCTTTCCACATCCTTCAGTAGCTGCAGAAATGATCTTACGGACAAACAACAAGGCAACAGCTCAAAGACTGGCCACTCTAGGGGCCGAGTCAATTACATCAATAGAAATGAAAGTCATCCAATTACCGGGTGAGGGAGCAGTAACCCCACTACCTTTTCCTGGGGCTTAGAAGTCTCAGTTGCTCTGAGAGGCTTGTACCACCCTCCTTGCTCCTTGTAGTGCTCTGCTGGCTACCATCTGATAAGTCCCTGTCCATGCCAATTCCCCACCCTCGATGCATGCGGGGCCAGTCATTTCTGTTTACCCATTAGCTAATAGATATTAGACCACCTCCCCTTTTATTTGTTTATTTCACAACATGAGGTAAAAACAATTTGTGTATTTTTTGAGGAGGCTGGAGGGAGCAAGCCTCTGACAGAGGTGTGCAGAATGGGACAGTGACAATGGCAGGGGCTTGGCTGATGCATGTTCACACCCTCACCAGCATAGCGATTCCTGAAAACAGCAGCTCAAGCCCAAATCATGCTTACAGTATCCGTCTGAGGGCAGCTGCTGTGACTCGCAGCCATGCCCTGCTTGGGATGCCCCATGTGGCATTTTCTGCAGCAGGCAGTAGACCACGCTGTCTGTGTCCTTTTTTTTCAGCCCAAGCCAATTCTCTGGTCAGCTTTTGTTCCAAACAGCAGTCCTATGCTGAATGGTGCTCTCAGACAGTTCATTAATTTAAGGATACCAGAGCCCAAGCAGACCATTTACAAGTCAGCATGAAGCACAGAGAAAAGGAGGAGGCAGTGCTGCTGGCATATTGGATAAACAAGACATTCAATAATTTTAATCTCAGTGCAACTCTGCTATTTCCAGATTATATAATCCCACTCTTGAAAGAGGGTTATTTGAGCGGACTGTCACATTAAATAAACGCATTTGCCGCATATGTTAATTGCAGTGGAAAGCTGTTAAGCAGATAACCTTGTTGCACCAAAATGTTATTCTTTTAGCAGGTCTGTTCCTTTCATGGATCTCCAATTCACAAGCCATGCTTTTTCAGAATGCACATCTCAGTTTAAGGCAAAGAAATGTGTTCACTGAACTGATCAATTTTTTTATTACGTTGACTTTTGGTTAAATTTTAGGGCGTGCTGTGCCACAGAATTAAATTCTTTTAAACAGGTTTATTTCTACAGCAATATTTCAATGGAAAGATTTGAAACTATATGTGGAGAAGGACTAACAAAAAATGTATTTTCTTAACAGATATTAGCATTAATAAATCCTGCATCGTACTGCCCGACACACCCCACTCTAATACTATCCATTTACTAAGTTCTTTTTATCACTTACTTCAGGGTCTATATTCTGTGGAAAAGCACCTGTGTTGCAATCTAAGCACTGATCATATTTATTGTTACTATTTGTTATGTAATAAAATCCCCCTAGCTTATTGTTATTTGTAAAAAAAATCTGAGTTTTTTGATCATGTATTTGTGATTCAGTGAAAAGAGAAGTATATATTATATATAGGGAGGGAATACTGGTACCATAGTGCTTCTAAACACATTTTAGTTTCTTTAGGCAAGTGAAGGAGTCTGAAATGAAGGAGAAGCCTACGCAAATCGGAATACACACAATCTTCTGACAATCACTAAGTCTGCATCTTTCTTTTGTGAAATCTAGTAACAGCCTGTTCATTTCACATGCACGGTAGGAGCATCAGGGGTGGAAATAGAGAGCAGATTGGAAATGGACTGGTTCTAAAATGGGCATCGGCCTCTCTTCCTTCAGAGAGGTAGAGAATATCAGCTTTCCACGTACAAGCCTAAACAGTAATTAACAATTCAAGTCATACATTTCCAAGCCAAGAGCCATTCTGGTGTAGCTGATGGCAGTTTTCAACGGGAAAAGGAAGTTCCTCTAATAACCTCTGATTTTTGAAAAGACAAATCTGATCTTTGTAAGTCTAAATTTGCACATTCAAACTCATGCCCGAATTTTAAAAATAAATAAGAAATGTGGCCAAACGCATGCCCCTTCATGGGATCAGAAAAAAATTCAGAGGTGTATGTATGTGCACCATGCATCCAGACACATAAGAAATTACATGGCATTCTTACCTGTAATAAGTGCCAAAGCATTCTCAATCCATGTTCACCAAAGTTTTGTTCCATCTGTCACCCCAGCAAAATTTGCTTAGTTCTGTTTTTGGTAAGCTTATGCATCCATGCCATTTCACTTGCTTATCAGGATCTCAGTCACACTTCTGCAGTGCTGTCAACCATATCCTGAAGGCACAGGAATGCTTGAGGTATTCCTGCAATTAGAATTTACAGAGGAAAAAATAATCTACTGATGATGCATAAAATCTCAGATTTAATTCTATCTCTTAGAGAGTAGCCAGAAAGACCATTCTGACAACAGTAACCACTCCGCTAACGTCAGCAGACCCGACTCTCAGGGAGAAGATGAGCTAAGTGAGGCCAGGTCAAATTCACATAATTACTTTTCAGAGCAGAAACACATTTCAAAAAGCATATGCAAGCAGTTTTAATTTCTCCTTTTGACCATTTCCACGTATTACCAATGTACGTTTGCACTTCATGTAAAAGTCAAGATAAACTGAATATAAAGAAACTACCCAAAGCAATCTCCTTTCACAAGCAACCTGCAGGAAAATGTTTCCTTAAAGTGCCTCTAAATGAACCACATCGAGAAAATAAAGAACGTTATGATCTGCAAAAGCTGTGTGCTTGCTAGCCATATACTGCTTAAGCACAGTATTCATGAAAGGGAAGCATAAAAAAACCCCAAACAGCTTTAGGGAGTGCCGGAGCCAAGATAGAAGGAATAAAAATGGACTAAACTTGCAGGTGAGGAAAACAGAGACCCAGGAAGGTATATGAGTTTCAGAAATTCAGCAAGGCCTTTTAGCAGGACAGCACTGTGTAGGCGACCTGTGTGATATCAGCCAGAGCATGAAATGAACTAAGACAGTTCTGTCAAGTGAGTCTCTCTGTAGCTGATCTTACCTTAGCTAGAAGTCTTCCTCTTACACAAAACTTGGCAAACTAGACAGCTAATCCCACTAACATACCATGCGAAAGACTGGGAGATTGTTATCCATGATAAGCACTATCTACCTCCGGCTATAGAGCTTCACCTAAGTTCATCTTCTCACAACCCTAAGTCTGGCTTTTGCATCAAAACCATGGGTCAGTTATGCTCCCCTGGCATCTTGCAGTATAACCTTAAGCAACCTGGTCAAACTTCAGAGTTGGTCCTGCTTTGAGTGGGGGGTTAAACCAAATGCATCTAGAGGTCCCTTCCAAGCTGAATTAACCTGTTTTTCCATGATTCCAAGGTGGTTGAACACAGATGTTCCAGAAAAAGGGATGGACCAATTTGTGATGCTAGGTTGCTCCTTGCTCAAGGGGCAGTTTCCTCATAAACCAAGGTAGTTATCAACTTATATCCAAAGGAGAGTTTACCATTAATATAATTTAATAATTTAACTGATGCAGTTACATGTGCAACCAACATATGATCTCTTTAGAATCTGCTGTTCCAATAGTATACTATCTTCTCCATGCAGTCCCACAGCCATGATCACATTCAGCATCAAGCGACTGCAGGATTTAATTGCAAAACCCCCTTACTCTGCCTCAAGCAACATGCTTAGAAATGTGCTAAAGCCTTGTCCTGCACTGCCAACAATAGCACTGGCAAGGTACCATCTTCATACGTAACACCTCTGTCTGCTTTTCAGCCAAAGAGACCTAATCTCTTACGTGCCACTAACTATGCATCCAGGAAGCTAAGGAGACAAGTGAAGCCAGTTTCCTTGTAAACTGGTTGGCAGACTCCCGTTTCAGAACAAATGCTATCTGCAGTTTAGCTTGGAACACTAAACCAGATTGTGGGGCACTCTAGTTCAGTTAGGAAAGGATTTGCTGTAGTCAGGGATGCCTGGGTACTAAGCTTCATTATTTATTAGGTTTGGTAAAATTTGTGGGGGTGGCTCCCTGGCTACCCTTCTCTCAGTCTTTCTTCAGCTGTGTTGAACACTGTTTCAAATGCATAATTTAAAAATAAAAAATGCCAGGCAAGCTCCATGAAACAGTTTTCAGAAAGTTTTCCAACCCTTCCCACCTCCACCTCATGGTGTATTTTTAACTCCACAGAGAACTCACTGTCAAAATGTCCGGTGGGACTCTTCTCAATACTGTGTAGAGAGCCTGACTAGTTACATTTGTATACAAACTCTATCATTTCACACAACAGTTCCCAGGAAATTGTCATTCTTACACTATTTTCGTTCCATGAGTAAAGCTCAAGTTAATGATATCTGGGTCTGCAGCTCTTGTCTTAACAAGGCCCAGTGACTCAGATCTTAACTGGATGGTGCTTTAATTTTCGCTCGTGCTCCAGACCCCAGATAAATATGTGTAGTTAGTACTGCAGACTATGCAAAGTGCTGAGTCGAACTTATGTCTCGGGTACTACTTACATTAGAGCGTTGTAGTAGCACATCTACTAGCAATAGGAGCAGATCTGTAGAACAAAGCAGCTGGTGCTGAGGACCTGACAGCAACATTATACACATTTGAGGGTTTTTTTGTCCGTTTATTTGTTTTAAACTTTGGACTGGTTCTAATGTGATCCCCCATGGGCCAGATACCATTTGCAGCTGTAGCTCATCATGAGCTCTCCTGGAGTGCATCTTCCATTTTAGTGTTATCTGAAAGGATTCCAGCTCATGCACACCAAGACCACCTCAAGATGAATACCAAGACACAGCAACTGCAGACAGCTAGGACATCTCAGTTGAAAGCCCGCCGTTGATCCCAGCTAAAACACTAATGTTGATGCAGCATCAGAGACCAACAGCTTTTGTACCTAAATAAATTGCAAATGTGGTATTGTATGCTTCTAGGGCCTGTCCTCCGACAGCACTTCAAAATCTGGATCATCCAAAAAGGCTTCCACAGCTACAGACTACTGTAATGCCAGGGATACCACACAAAGTGTAACTGTGGACATTATCGTGAGTAGCTTGCTACCTGAGGCTTTCTCAATGTTTCCATCTTCCTGCTCAGGTAATGTATTAACTACAGGTTGGAAAGGACTCACTACAACTTCCTACGTAGAAGGAAACTAGGAAGAATCTTCACACAAATCAATAAACTAAAATCCCACTGACAATACTACTGCTTACCAGAGTTCACAAGACAAAAAGACAACTGAAAAAGCTAAAAGGACATGAGCAAGGGGTAATGCATATCCAGAAGAGAAAAAAAACCCACAATGCTAAGATGTGGAAGAATATCTGAATATGAATTCCTGGTGAGAAATACATTTTTATTTATAGGAATAATATGTTGCAAAATCTTCTGTATTCTTCAGAGCTTGTTTCCAGAGCAGCGTGTGAGGCTGAGGATCATTACAAGTTTCTGCCAGCAGTGGGGCATCTCCTGTTGAGGCACAAAATATAAATTGGTCTGCGACAGTAGGAGAGGCAGCAGGAAGTGAAACACACACTGCTGGGTGTTTGAAATTCATGAGTCCTGCAGGCCTCAACTGTTCTTGACTTGTACCATCTTTTTAGAGTTTTTTCCTCTGACTTCTCATTAGTGAAGCTGTTTTTTGTGTTCAGAACCAAAGAAGGAAAACTGAACAATAAGAACACAAAGTATTTTATGTTCTTGTGCATACGTAGGACTGCAGAGGATGCCAGGTCCTTGCATGCACCAGGTGAGCAGAACTAAGGCTGGACTGCGAATTTCCTCTGAGATCCTACTTGCACAAGCCCTGCCAGCTGCTTCTGCTCTACCTCCAAGCAAAAAGCACAATCCTCCACTACACCAGATACCAGAGAAACACAGCTATATGTGGTTAGACAGGATTTAAGGTCTACAAGTATATGTTAGACAAATATGTATTTCAGGGACTTTTTTCTCTCTGCTGCCACAAAAGGTTATTGCTGACAGCTGTATATGAGAAATTATAGTGTGTGTAGCAATCCTAAGGACACCATGTGAAATTGCATTACAGCTGTGATGGCAAAAAAAGCGACTTTTTTTTTTTGATGGAGCCTATTATACAGGACTTCAAGTCACGTAAAAAATACTAGCAGTCTTAGATTTTCTTATTGCTTGAACTGGTAAAAATCTAGCCAAACTAAAGGAACCACGATGACAACTGCAGTGATCCTGAAAGTCTGTTTTGAGAGGGAAAGTTACATGCTCTTGTAATGCCTATTCATATGCCCTAAACCCTCAGTTCAGCTTCTATGGTAGGTGAAAAAATGGGACGTGTGATTAGTTCTGGTTTCCTTACTTTTTATTAAGTCAGATCCTCATGTGACTTGTTGACAGAACTGAATGATACGATCAAGAGGTAACATTCCCTACACCTCAATTATGAATGTCTTATTCTTGGGAAAACTCTTTCCATTAGAAAGAGAAGTGTGTATTGTGGGTCAAGAGAGAGATTCTACTCAAATGAGCTGCATTTTGTTTCCAGCTCACATAAAGATTCTCTGTATGCTGTTGAGTAAGTCACTTGATCTCCAGGTGTCTCAGTTTCCCATTTCTTGCTTACTTTGTCAAGCTCTCACTTTGGGCAATCATGGCACCCACTTGACTTCGCCTCAAGGCACTACTGTAATAGAAAATAAATATTAATAACAATTAAGAGTGCTTGGACATGCAACGGTAACTGTGGCCCACCTCTGGCTGTCAAGAATATGAACTTTGCAAATTTGTCCACAGAAACTACAGTTATGTAAAACTGTCATAACCACCACATATATTTATCAAAGACACAGTCACACAGCAGCAACTCCGTCGCTTTTCCAGACTTACAACTATTGTCCCAGCTTTGCAAGGTGATTTCTCTTCATGCACGTTGTTTTGTATGTTAAAAAGATGGCAAACGCTATGGTATAAAAGCTAATGGGAATGTCTCTGTCAATGTATCAGTTTATGTCTTACAAAAATCTGTGAATTCATGCCAAATATAAAGTCAAATGTTTTAATGGAGATACTAATAATCTGTGAATACAAGTAAAAGCTAATGACATTTGCCTTTTATTGGTGTCAGTAATCAGTATTCTCTATATGCAGATGGCAAAACCCTGATAAGCCTTTATGTGATTATTAGTGAATCCAGATCGGATATGGGCATCTTATTCAAAGGAGTATATAAAATTGTTGATACTGTCTGCCCTTTTCTCCCTATAAACATTTGTCAATTCACTTCCCATCTGCTGTTCTGTGTATACACATGCCCAGGCTAATGTTAGCTGAGGTTGCAATATAGCTATGTTAAATAATTTTATCTGATTTGTTGGATGATGGTATTTCTAATGGAAAACAACATGGTAATTTCAGAATGTTACTGATTAGATGAAAATGATATTGCATCAAAGTTACTTCCTTAATTTATTCTGAAAAAAACAAGAAGGATTTCTCTATTAAGATGCTTAATTAAAATCTACCTCTCTCCATACAAAATCTATACTTCAGGTCCTGCATGTCATGTCTGAAAAGAACAAAGGCTGATTAGCATCTTTTACACTCTGCTTTTCTTTTTGTCACTTATACATTCATTACAGCAATTCCAGCCAGGTTTAGAAGGTCTGAGAGAAAGCGTGCTATTATACGGGCTGGCTGAGCACAGGCAGAAGAACAAAAGAATGCAGCTGAGCTTTTTAGGTTTATAGAGAAAATGGGGGGAGTGGTCGGAGTCCAGATGGGACTGGGGGTGGGGTGTGATGGGGAACAGTTCCTACTTCGAGGGAATCTGTGAGAAACACACCACATAAATAACGTCACAGGAACTAATGCTAAAGTCAAACTGCTCATCAGTCTCCCAGAGTTTCAGGGTTCCCTCCCAAACATAGAAATAAAACAGGAAAAAAGTGCCAGCAATATGGCACACACACACATGCACGCACAGAGACACAGACATACGCACAAACTTATGCACTCTCACAAACAGGCTGGTAAGAACCAAAAGGGAAAAAAAAATTAAACTCCATCTCTCTCTCAGTGAAGCAGTGAATTACATGTTGCTGAGTTGTAAAAAAAAGCCTTCCTAGCCTTTAGTACCTCTTTCTTTAACATATTACCTACAGAGAACTCCGAGATCTCTGAATATGAGAACTTTCCATCTATCCTGTTCCTGAAAAATGAAGTTTGCATCAGCCCAAATATCTACCTCATTGGATGTGGGGCATCATTTAGCTGCAAACCAAAATGATGTTGGTTTAAAATAAGAAAGGCATATACCATAAAATTCTTAAAATATTCTTTTATATCATACCCTAAACAAGAGAAAGAAGTCCTAGCAATACTGCATACTGTTGTTTGCATGAGCGGAAAGGAAAATAATGAGGTAATTAGCTGCAAGTTGGGCAGAACATCTGGTGAAAACCTGACATTCACTCTTACAGAAGGTCTAATTCTGTCCTTGCTTACATTTGTCCGCAGTGGGAAAAGCCTTCTTGCAATCCACGTCATTTGCAGTGCTGTACATTGAAACTCGTGATCAGCTCCTCTTTACTGCTACACCTCAGCAGATTCTAAGATATAACTGGTGATTGGGTTTGGGAGCAGTGCACAGGAAACCCACTCCCTCGTAGTAATCCCTAGTAAATCTTCTGACAAGATGCCTCTTACTAGCCCCAGGGCATCCTGAACATATTCGAGTACCACAGTCTCCCTATCTGAAAAGCATGTCTGCCAACTCTCCAGCAGGAAATGTTAGATAAATTTGGGGAATATTTTGGTATGTGGAGCAGAGCTAGAAAAATGTGTATTTTGCTTGCCTGTCTGGGGTCAGTTGGCTTTCTCTCAAGCCTGCTTCCAGCGTTCCTGGCATGTCACACAGGAGCTGGAAGCACGGAAGATTTTTCTCTTGAGTGTTGCAGGTGAACACTAAGAAATTACTTTCCTCTGCTCTCCCCATCAAAAACAGATTGAGGGGGAGGAAAAATAACAATGAAGCAGTGTCCCCCTTTCAGTGCCCATTTTCTTTAGATTTCTTTCGATTTCTTTAGTGTAAATGTGCTCCAGAGTCAGTCGTCCTTAGGGGCAGGGCTCAACTCAGGCACTCAGTGCTGCATGCTGTTCTGACAGGCAGAGAAGATCTAAAGACAGGAGAAGCAAGGAGTGGGATTAGCTTTTGCTAATTTGTGTCAGCATCACTTTGACCCAGAACTGTGATCAACAGCCAAGCTATTCATAAATCCAGTCAAGCTCCTTTTAGTAACTTTCCAAAGGAGCTGAAAATATCCTTGGTATCCAGCTCTGGGTGCAATACAGATTGTCCCAAGCATCCATCAACTCCCAAGCATCCATCAACTCACTTTATTAAGCAACAGCATCAGGCAACAGACTTCAACTCTCTTTTTAGATCAAACTAAAATATATACATGCAACGGTTCATTTAAGGTGTTACCTCTTGTTCTTCTCACTTGGCACTTGGGGGATGTGTGAAGAACAGCTGAGCAGGCTACAGAGCTTCTTCCAGGTCCCAGGCTGTGCAGGGCACAGAAAGCTTCCTGTTCTGCTCATCACCACAGAGGAAACGAATGCAGGATGCTGCCTAAGAACAGACAGGTGAGAAGGATCAGCACAGAGCAAATAAGCTGCAAAACAGGGGGGACACAGGGTGTAGGTGCAGACAATTGGAGGAATGAGAACAAAACAGATGTCCAGAGGAATGGCAGAAGACAGACATAAGGAGATGGTTTTCTGAGGATGACTCCTTATGGACTGCCTGTTTTGAGACCAAAATAATAATCAGGAAAGTCCCATATACACCTGAATGTATATGGGACTACCCAATGTCAGCCGCAGAAATTGTGTTCTCCAAGTCCTCTATCCTCAAAATATTTGCAAATAAACAATTAAAAACCACATGGCAAAGTTGAACAGTCTGTGGTACGGTGTGCATTTGCTCATGTCTCCTATATTTCTTTCTGTTATACATAGAATAAAATTTTCCCACACTACAAAGAACTATCATTGAGTGCTGACATCTCCACCACTACAGGCATGCTGAATAGAGTTCCCTATTTCAGAGAGTACAGGTTAAGTAGGAAATACGCTAATGAGACAGGAAACCAATAACAGAGCATTATGCCAAACTATTCAACCTGCTCCTGATGGCTTATTGTCCCATGCAATATAGATTGTCTACTTAAAGTGGTCTATATCATACTGTTCTATGATTTTTCACTGTGGTGTGCATTTTGCCACAGTCTGTACACTTCTTGGGAAGAGAAATTTTGCCAGTGACATCTTTGTTCAGAAGCATCTAAAAAACCAACCTACCATTCTGGAGTTTTTCTAAACAGTTTGATTTTTTGGGTTAGAGAGGGTTTTTTTTTTTCAGTTTTGGTCCTAGCCTTTATTAACCCTCACAGCTCTGACAGGCTCAGCCTTCTCAGGAGAGATAGGCACCCAGCCATAAATTATGTTAGGCAAGATAATTTTCTGAAACAAGCTAAAAATCATTGGTTATTTGGACACAGAGGACAATGCTAGCTTTGCCAAATCATCAGAGAGGTATGCATTTGCTCAAGCTTCCTTCTGAATGCGTAAAGTGATTATTAATGGCTGTCTACCTTTGGCAGATATCATTTTATCTGTCTTTTCCCCTAATCTGATCATCAGTTCCTCCATCTTGACCTCACTCATCATAATATTTGTGTGGCTCACCCAGCAGTTTACTACTGATAGCCCAGTTAAAGTTACCAATGTTACTCCCAGAAAGGCATCTGTCTTCATTTCATCCTAATTCCCAAAGTCACTCCATTCCATGCTAAAAAATTAGGTGCCAAAACTTGCTGACTTTTTATCATTTTCCCAAAACGAGACAATGTACAAAAAGATGGGGAATTCTCACTTATGTAAGTGTAACAACATTACAACACATTCTCCTGTTTTCTGCACTTACAAAGTGTTAGAGTTTTGTTGGTAAATTCGCTTCCATTTCCCTTCTGCTGGGGTAAGACTGTTCAGCTACCTTTCTTGAACACAGGCTAGTATGCATTCAAACACTGTATTTATTCCTGTGCTATCACCTGGATGTCACATCTACATCTGCTCTTGGGGCAATCACTGTCATCCAAGTAGATTCTCTCCTGCTCTTCTGCACTAAAAAAATTTTCTACATCATGAAGCACCCGTTGGGTTTCCAGGCCACACAGTAAAGATATGGAACAAATATCTACAGGACTGTTTGGCTGGCTGTGAGGAGATATTAGTGACCTAGAATTTAAATTAAGCATCTAGAATCCTCCATCATCCAGCTGTTCTGCTGTATTTAGTTTCTCTGGACACAATGCTCTTCTCAAAGAAAAAAGCTCCATTACTACCAAAGCATGGCAGTATCTACTTCTCGTTGTATGTTGAGGTTGATGCTTGCTGTGTATGTTCTAATGCAGGTGACCATTCCTAGAAAACCAGTGGCTCAAAATCAAGTGCAGCTGCCCATTTCTGACCTTTGTAATTACGAGTGTTGCGGACTGGGACGTTTGTACTACTCATGGAGCTAAAGAAAGAAGATAAGAAACAGGAATCAGCAACCCAGCTCTTCTATTGTGAATGCACAGCTAAGTTTTGTTTTGTTTTGTTTTACAGCAACCATAATTCCAGGTATTAAATAATTGTGTTTAAAGCTGGAATAACATGTACGCAACTTGTAACTGTATTCATACTGCAATTACTACACATGATAAAATAACTTCACAACTAATTCAGCCATGTACTACTTTAGTAAGAATAATCCATGTAATTTCTATCACAGGTACACAGGGCCTATAAATATATAAGTATAATAATATAATATAATCCCCAACAACTGTGCGGTGGTCATTCACAAAAAAACCAAACAGGTCCCAACATTTCCGCAGACGCCTTCCACTCTTTGGAATTAAGCACTTCTAAGAGGCTGTATTACACACCTCACTTCTAACTCTGACACAAACTGACTTTGGTGGGGATATAGCAACATTAACGTAGTTTCTGTAGTTTACTAACCTACAAACTGCCTTCTTTAAAGCCATGATGGATACAGCACGTGATATATCACTTCTGTTCTCTGAAACTTAGATACCCTGACAAGAATAAAACTATGACAGTAACACAGTGCCAGCCCAAAGACAGGCTAGACCTTGCATAGTGTTCATGACCTTGGTAAAGTAACACCAGTACCGATTCACACAGGACACAAAGCAAGGGGAAGGAAAGAAGTGGTCAGAGAAAGCAGGGCGGTAGTCACAGTACTGTTCGTCCTACTTTTCCCTTTTTACTTCTCTAATACTCTGGCATCTTTACAAGCAGACTGACTCCCAGAACTTGCACACATCTAATTCGAAATCAGGAAAGTGTGTTCAACAGACACAGTGGAGAGACAGGCTGTTGAATATTTTTTCTTTCATCACTGCAGGATTCCCTGCTGGTTGTAATCAAGATCCATAAACTTGCAACTTAAGTCACTCTGAATGCTGTGATCCCAGACTCATTTATTGCTGCTAAATTCAACCATATGTACACAGGCACTTGTGTTCTGATCTACTGTGCAAGAGCAAGAATTATATGAGATTCACTTGGTTAACTTTTCAACGTCATGATGTGATGATACAAGGCAGGAGCTCTAACTCAAGAGACACAGAAAAACGAAACTGGGCAAAGCTTTACACGGAACAATACTGTGAAGAATGATCCTGAACTGGTCCCCAGGGAATAAGCTGAACTACTTAATAGATCTTTTTTGTCTCTTAACTTACATGATGAAACTTCCAGTTAGTATTTGAGCAAAGTACAACAACAGTCAAAATCTTCCTCTGACAAACACGTATTCTAAAATTCAAGAAATTTACACAGTAATGTAAATATAATTTAATTTTTGTTTCTTAAAAAAGCAAAATGAAAACAAAAAAGTAAATGTCTTCAAACTGAAATAAATGCAACACCAAGTTATCTGACTGTATAGTCCCTTATAGACAATATTTTATTTTAGCAACATGACATCTAATATTGCTGCAGTACATTTTTTACACATACGCATGTAAAGATCGGAACATCTCCTATTGTCTAATAACTCATTGCTCAATTAATTGGTTCGTGTTTAGCAAAGTGGCTATTTCTCAGTGGGGACTAGCCACACGCCAGCTATGAACTTTAAAGTAAAACCAATTATTAGTTAACAATAAAGAAACAATCTGTAAGGCATCTTAAAGAATGCAAATCTTCATTATAAACTGCTGAATGGAAATGCACAAAGAGAAAGATGGCAGCAGGCAAAGTTTTCTTGCACAGAGAAGAAAAATATGTACAAACCTAGCTTTCCCTCCACCTTCACAGTGTAACAGTATATTGAAGAGACAGACTTCAGATTTTTTTTTCTCTCATCACTAAGAAGGATACCCTGCTGGGTGTAATCAAGATCCATGAACTCAGGGCTTCAGTCAGCGTGAATGTTGAGATCCCAGGACTGGCCTTGTTTAGTGACACTAGTTTCAGACCTGTGCTTGGCATCCCATGCCAAGGCACTGCATGTCAGCCTGGGCTATTGATTCACATTTCTAGTTTCATTTTTAGTTTCATTAACATTACATCAGTATAAAGTAGTAAAGGATTCAGCTAAATTTAAGCCATTTACATTACATTTCGGTAAATAGAGTGGATGACTTAAAGCTGTAAGGCCAAGGTGGTGCACAGACAAGCAGTGAGAAAAGTACTCTCATACCTCACAGCTTTCATTTCTCTTTATCATTGTTTCACAGGCACTGTCAGAAATTAAGCCTGTCTATAGAACTCCCTAGCATCTGTAAAACTGTTATTTATTATAAGCAATCAAGTTGAAATTTTCATGTTTTTGACAATATTTTATCTGCATAGTTGCATTCTCTGAGAATTCAGGTTCCCTTCTTTATTTGCCACATAGACATCACTGTGATAATTCCTCTTCTATATATTGATGATTTTCTTTTACAAATTTGTTGTTCATACGTTATGTACATCAAAATGTCATTAAATGCCAGGGCAGGAGCAACAAGATAGCTATATGTACTTACTCTGCGTGATTAATACTGAATGTAATCTTGCTCATAATATACTTGTGTATAATTTTACCTGCAAGTTATTACAAATGGTCTAAATATTTTCACTTCAAATTACCGTAAAGATGTCACAGTGTTTGCTTACTTCAAATATAAGTCTATCTGTCACCATTTGTCAGTAATGTCTAGGCCAGAAAACATCCATCCGTACAAAGAGAATCCCCCTTAGAACAGTAACTGGTTTTAAAGTTGAAATGGTGTATTCAGGATGCTAACCTGAAGACCTCCAAGCATGGGGACTCTCTGAAATCAATGCCAATTTCTTGGTGTAGAGGCATCAGATATGACTATGGAACAAGAAGAATAATGCCTATCCTAAGAGTGCTGTATGTGAACAATTCCCAATGTGGCCCAACTGCAATGCTTTCATGACAAAGTGCCACCATCCTTAGCGCAAGGAGCTCTGCAGCCTTTCCATGACGCTCTGACTGCAGAGAGCTCTTCTGGATGACATGCCGGCTCATCTCCAGCACATCTTCATACCAACTTAGTTGCTGTCTTGATTGTTCATTTTTAAATGCACAGAGTAAGTTTGTTGAGGAAGGCACCATGTTTTCTTTGTTTATAGACAAAATTTAGCATAATCTGCCTTCTGAGGGAATTAAAAGAAATAAAAATTTGTCTGATTTAGTTTGCAAGTTATAGTGCTTTCCATAACATAATACTCTACAGCAGTGCTTTTGGGAAATACTCGTAAGTGTTCATTTTTCCACTTTTGTATTTCTGGCTGTCTGCAATGCATCCCCTCTTCAGACGTATTAAGGATAGTGACTTTTGCCTGCTTTGTGCGGATTTATGTTTGAGTGCTCTGTGGTTTATTTGCTTACTTGGAAAACACTGAACAACCAAAAAAATTAAGCATAATTAAAAATAATATTAATTTTTAAAAGTGTACATTGTAGAAATTAATTCTGTCTTACTATTTGGCTGCAAAAGAAACCAAGAATTACAGTTATGACATGGAGTTTCTATGTCCACATGAATCTTTCTCAATGTTCACATCATTTATGCGACTTTGTAGTTTGTGAAGTTGTGCTTAAAACCAAAAAAGCCCCCAAAACCCAGAAGATCCACCAGTGGGACCTCTTCAACTAGCACAGCCCGATCCTTCTCCTATTCTCTAAGATCATAATTCTTAGGCTTTTGATTCTCTTAGTCTTGAAACTATAAAAATCTTATTTCTATAAGCTCTTTTATTGTCACCCACATAGTCAATAGTGTCATTTTCATTCAAATCATTCTGTAGGGAAGTAAGAGGAAATGAACCAGATGGAACAGAGCTATAAATAAGATTCAGCTACTCTGTTCCAAGTGCAGATTCAACAGCATTCTTTTAAAACCACAAAAATACAGCTTCGGAATTATGGGAAGTTTTCTTCTTACCGGAGTTCTGAGATTAGCTTTCATGCAGTGGCCACCCTTTATTATTGACTTATGTGAATAAAAGATGCATTTGCTTAAAACTAGCTCTATGAGTACAAACAACACAGCAGGCTCACATTGCATGTCCACATTAGCTCATGCTTATGAGAAAAAGAACTCAAGAATCATAGAATTCTTAAATACAAAGGATTCCACTTAAAATTACTTCTTAATATAATACAGAGAGTCTTTAGGCTAAAGAGGAAAATCTCACAGCAAATGGATTACTATTGGTTTCTTACAGGCTTGCTATGCAATACGATGCACTGTTTGCTTTACAGCAAGATTATGATGTATAATACTGGTTACCTTTTTGTGTGGAATCTGGGGGGAGAGGAGGGGGGCGCAAAGTCCACAGGCAATTTTGCTGGGCTGACAAAACACTGCAGACACCAGCTTTATGTAAATCCTTAGGAACAAAATAGGCCTAGTGGTGCTCTGCCAGAGACATATGGGCAGCAGCTTTTATCCTTCTCTCAGCAGCCTAACACGAGGGAGCCAGTTTCACCCGAACTCGGCTGTCTGCGGCAGTGGAGGTGAGGTGCTTATGCCCCAGCATGACTAAGCCACTGGAGAAAACACAGCAGCAGCAGTTGTTGGGAGAGGGAGCAGGAGAACCACTGGGGGAAGTCGCAGCGCATGCAAGGGAACATTGTGAGAGCTGCACGTCCGAGGAGGAAGACAGGGAGCAGCTTCAGCAGTTTCATGACTGGGCACATTTCTTTGGGAAGACGCACAGATAAAACCAAGCTTGCCAGCTGCCAGCATTTGTCAAGTGAGTTAAGCTACACAAGGGTATGAAACACAGTTCGTTTTCCACAGGTTACTCTGAAACCTAGCAGCTGACCTTCACTTGCTAATGGTTATGGATATCTCTTAATTTTATATTCCCCTTGCTATATAAAGGAGCAAGATAGCAATTAACACAAAACTACCCATAAACATAACTAGAGAGCTGATACAGACAACTGCTGAAAAGAGTCAGTTGAAAATCTTCCCCAAAATAGAAAATTTGTCAAGAAGAATCCTTTTGTTTCCGCCTACATACATACAGCTCCGGGATGAACAGGGGAAAGACTCTTAAACATAAAAAAACAAGAACAGCAGGCTTTGTCAGGCTGCAGGCCCACCTAGCCTGTGTCCTGTCTCGGACCGCTGCTCCCCACTGATACCTGGTGCAGAATCAAAGACAAGGCCTTCATGGCATTCATTCAATCCTCCCCATGGCATCCTGTCTTAACTTTTGGCCATCGATATTTTAAAGGGTCTTTCAGAATCAGAGGTAGCATATGGAACATGCCAATATCTGTGAAAGGACCTATATTTCATGAGTCTGTTTCAATCCCTTTTTGATCCTATGCACACTTCTGCTATCTCTGATATCCAATTAATTCACAATTAATTAAAAAAAAAACCAAACACTTACGGATGAAAATGTAATTAAGTGCCTCCAGTTCTAATATCCCAAGAAACAGTGAATAACATTTCGCTAGTCACAACATCACGCATGAGTTTTGAGAGGCTCTAGCATTGCCTCTCCCCTCTTTTGCAAGCAATTCTTTATCTATCACCATCCTGTACGAAGGCAGTCTGTATCATCCATGTCAGATCATCCATGTCAGATGTCTCTCAATCTTTTCTGGTTTTCTTCATATTCTTTTTGAGACTAAATACAGCATTAAGGATGGGAGTACCACATGTTCATTCTTCTAGTGGCATCATTATTTTTTCTGTTTTCTTCTCTATTTTCTCCCTAATATCTAATATTTTATATCCCTTTAAAATTTTACTACTGTGTATGTGTAGTGAATGTGCATATATAACCTCCAGCTATAGATACTCTGGGGAATGTATAGACCTAAGCATTTTGTATATTGACTGCACCAGCTGAGTGCAAAACCATAGCCTTTCAGGCAGCCACGGCCACCAGAGGACGGTGGGTAAGTTACGCGCATCGTTGTTCTGAACAGCAAACAAACGTGTTCCTGCATTCTGAAAATCCTGTTGGAGAACTGTGCTCTTCAGACCAGAACTGAACTTCTTGGCCACAAGCACATACACTAGTGGCAAGGCCATTGAGACACAGATCATTCAGATTCAGCCTGTCAGAACACTGATACTACGGGAAAGCCTTATAAAACAGACATGGGTTTATTTCAGACAGCGTCTTCTTCCTTGGGGATTCCAGTTGTGCCTTCAAATCCTGCCTGAGTCTTCCACATAGAAAGTAAGTTTCACATGCAGATATTCTGTTTTTGCAGAAACTACCAGCGCCAGTGAGCATCACTTGAGAGTGTCCCTTACCAAAGCGAACCATTTTTAATAGTAAGACGGGAAACCACTAGCCAAATCCTCAATAGGTACTTTCGTACGGAAATCCTAAATACAAAATTAAGCTTGTTAATTTTTGATGAAATGTTCATCTCCCTTCAATCTATTTCACAGTGACTAGATGATATTGAATGGAAAGCAGAAGCAACCACAGAAAATTAGAGCTTGTGCAAAAACACTACGAAAACGTTCAGAAAGCTGCACAGGAACGTACATTTTGATTGCTGTAGGTCTCAAAGCTTTTAAGCATGCAGATGTCTCTCTAGCTTGTGAGTGAATATTCCCTTGGAAATTTCTAAGTTTCATTGTATTTCCAGCAGCGTGGTTCATTCTTTTTCTGTATGTTGTTGCCCAACTTGATATTTTTAGCTGATGCCTCTGTAAAACAGAATTTATGAAGTATATGCAAAGACCCTGTCCTGGCAGTCCTGTTCACATTTGCGAAGTGATGAGTTGGAGCCAAGTGTCGTGAAGACTCTATGATTTGATAATTAATGCAACCCATAGATTTGCTAAAGTATAACTGATGCTGTGTTTTACTACCCTCTCCTAGCCATTCATCCTTTGAATTAGGGTAACCGGATAGATCTTTAAGTTATAAGGAGTAGGTTGTGCTGAAACGATCTAGAGAGAAATCTGACAGTACTGCTAAAACCACAGGCGAGCAACAACAGTAACCCTGAGTATCTCACCTGCAATTAAAGTGCTGATAAGCCCACGTATTGCTGCTCATTAATATTCAACTGTAAAAACAGAAGATTTAGAGGTAAACATGGAATAACAATATTGGGTCCGTCCTCTCTCCATACACACTTGCTTCTCACTTCCCACATGGGCCAAGCCAAGCACTGTGCTGCAAACTGGCACAGACAAGCCAAAGTAGCCATGCTTTGTGGAAGTTTAAGGGAGGGGAATTTTCTGCTCTTGCTAATTTATTCTGTGCTAAGAAGTTCGTATCTAAGGATGAGTCCTTTGTCGTATCACGCACCACTGACAGACACTCCAGAGATGAACGATATTAAAAAAACCAAGAACTGCTTGTGGCCCACGGCATGTGCTAGTTTGTTGCCAGTTTATGTTTCATGCATAATGGCTCTGTTAGCTCCAACAACCTAAAAAAAAAGCAATGAAACACACTCTGCAGATACCTTTGGGACCCTCAGAACGCTCCATCTTTTTGAGACCCATCACTAGCAATACTCTTTGACCTGTTACGGCACACATTCCACCACTGCCGCGAGTGGTGCCGAGCCTCGGGGATGGTGGAGGGTAGTTTCTACAGTGTAAAGTTAGATTATACTAGGTGTCTGAGACTGCAGTAATCTTTGTAAAAACAGTAAGCTTGCAGGGGTCACTCTTGTGTATCTGTCTGTCTGTGGGTGCAAAAGCCAAGCTTCAGACATCAGTCCCTCAGAACAGCATTGTTGACACTTTGTCCCAATGTCATGGCACTGCCAGCCTGCTCTGGTTCCACACCACAACAGCTCCTAGCCTGTGCAGGCTTGGACATACTTGCTTCACTAAACGAACCTCCTCCCCTCGCCTGACTGCATGGCCCTGGCTAAAAGGAACAGAGAGCATGGTCTGAGCTGTACTGTGCTTGCCATGAAAGAGAAGTGTGGCAGGTCTTCTCATAAACGGGGCAGGAGACCTTGCAACCATTCACAAAGTATGTAAGCCAACCACATGGCTGAACACATTACACCCCTTTTCTGAAAAACATGCGTAGTCTTGAAAGAGAAACATGACTCCAACTCAGATAGGTGAGCCAAGACTTACATCCTCCTTAGACGTCTGCCTCTGTCCACATCTCCAAACACAACGTGTCTTTTGGCATTTATGAATCCAGCTATCACCTGACCCTTCTTTTTACAACATTGTTAGAGGAGATGATTAGTTAATGGTAGTGGTAGGTCCAACTATCTCAAGGAGATAATCATGCTGTTACTTGAACCCTAAGCCTATAAACTTTTTCTATGCAACAATCAAGTATTAATGCAAGAAATTAGCATGACTACCTGCCTGGGGCAATGAGCAAAGATGTTCCTATTACCATGTTTCATGCAAAAAAGATTAGGAGAAAGGAATTTGAAGAATATGACTCTGCATATTCATCCATTTCTGACTGCTGAATAAATGCTTATCTAACTTTAAAATTTCCCTGGTACATACACCTGGTACCAGCCTATTTGGCAATGCCCCTCTGTGACGCTGAGCAACACCAAAAACACCTTTCCAGCAAGCAACAGAGAGCATTCTGCAGTGAGGACAGGGAGATGCCCTACACTGCTGCAGGCTCATACCTGCCTATGTTGAAATTAAGCCCACCGCTTCACACAAAAACCTGGAGAGCACTCCACTGAGGAATGCTATTTGGCAAAGCCTTTGCCATCTTGTGTATGAACAACTTTCAGGTTGTTTTATTTTTGACAGTAGAACCATTAGCAATGATGCTATGACTGGAAATCTAGACAGCATTTAGTGTTCAAGGATTCTGAATTTTAGTATTTCTCCTATTGCCTCTTTTATGGGACAATTAACTGTAATTTAAGCCCAAAATGTTAAAAGCAGTATACAGATTTAAGGATTTGTTCATACCAATTAGAAATAATTTCTAGCTACACTTCAATGAATAGGCTTTTACGTTTTGTTACAGTGTAAAATCACTTATCCACTGTAGCATAGGACATCTGCATAGATTTGTTTCTTATTACCTTCAATGGTATTGGCAAATACAGAGTTAACATTTCTCCTGAATATATCTGCAGTTGTTGGAATACCAGCTCCTAAGAAAATTACAAGTTTAAGTATTCAGTTAAACCAAAGTTACAATTTAATTAACATACCAGCAGAATATTCAAAGATGATGTCACCTCATCATTCACACTGCACTTGGAGGCATAAAGGAAGATCCTCTGACTTGACTCACAAGCAACCTAGAAATACCATGATTGCAATCTCTAAAGTGCTGGAAAATGCTAACATATGAAAGGCCAATCCGTGCTTTTAAGAGAGTTTTGTTTCTACTGGTTTTAAGCTCTATTTTCACTCCTTTCCTGAATGTGTAACTGATTGTGCATACATAGAAAATATAACTCAGCACTGATAAAAAAGGCTTAATTATTTAATTTCAAAGTTTTAACTGCCTATAGAGGAATAATGGAGAACAATGTGAAATATTCACTATCACACTATTTCATTGGTGGTCTTTGTCAAACACTAAGGTTAACCTAAAATGGAGAGTTAAATGATATTTCCCCCCTGCCCCCGATTTCTCTACACTGTTTCCCTGAATTGTCTAGTTAAGTCAGTTTGTGTGGGCTGTGACTTCTTAGTTCTCTGCAGGCCACAAGATCATGACCTTATGAAAATTGTTTCTCTTTTTTCTGCCACTGTGAATCATATTCGTAGATTAGCGGAGAAGAAATTTTAAAAAGAGTTACCACCATTTTTGGAAAAACCAATTCAACTATCAGATCAGAACAGAAAAGGCAATTTGCCTATCATTAGCTTGTATGTTACATTGTAAAGATCTTTTTCTGCTCTAAATGGCAAACTGAAAAGAAAAGCTAAATGTTGGCTTGTTTTTACCAGACGATTCTGCACATCATCTCATATGGCAAGTGGCCACTGATGAAAGACAGCAGTAGCTTTGGATGTCAGCATCTAGAAGACATCTACTAACACAGAAGACTAAATTGTTGAGAGAATCATAGAACAGCTCAAGTTGGAAGAGACCTTGAAAGACCATCTGGTCTATCCTTTCAAGGGAACGGAAGGCTAAATGAGATTATCTAGCACCCTGTCCAATTGCACCTTGAAAACCTCCAGTGATGGGGACTCCACCACATCCCTGGGGAGGTTGTTCCACTGTAAAAAGTTTCTTTCTTATATCACGATGAAACCTTTCCCAGTACAACTTGTACCTGTTGCCCCTTGTGCTCTCCATGTGGCTTCTTGCGAAGAGAAAGCCCTCCGTCCTCTTCGTAGCTGCCGTTTAAGTATCGGAATACTGTGATAAGGTCCTCCTGAGCCTTCTCTTCTACAGGTTGAAAAGGCCTAACTCTTTCAATCTTTCCTCACAAGGCACTTTCTCCAGCCCTTTGATCATCTTTGTGAACTCTCCGTGGACCCTCTCTGGTCTGTCCGTGTCTTTTTTGAATTGCGGGCACCAGAACTGGACACAGTATTCCAGGTACAGCCTGACAAGTGCTGAGTAGAGTGGGATGATCACATCTCTATTTCTGCTAGTAATGCCCCTGAGGGTGCAGCCCAGGACCTGATTTGCCTTCGCTGCTGCAGCAGCGCACTCCCAACTCATGTTCAGCTTGTTGTCCACCAGGACACACACCCAGCTCCCTTTCAGCAAGGCTGCTCCCCAGACCTTAGCGCAGACCTTAGCCTGTTCTGGGCTCTTTGGTTATTTTCAGGCGCAAGACTTTGCACTTGTCTTTGTTAAACTTCTTACTGTTCCTGCCAGCCCACTCCTCCAGCCTGTTCGGGTCTCTCTGTAAGATGGCTAGCTCTCCCTTCTGACAGGTCCACCTCACCACCCAGTTTAGCATCATCATTTACTACAGTAAAATGAACAACAATCCAGAGCGAGAGTCCCATAGTGTTCTTATATTGCTGTCTCCACATGGAACGATGAATGAGTTTGGGGCTTAGAGGAGAAGTTGAACTAAACATAAACGCCACACCTGGAACCAAATCGCCCGCACTATGGCATTCCCAGGACTTTCCATGGCGCTGGCAATTGTCGGGCTGCTGCCCGACCCTCCCTACAGCCCAGCTGCATTCCAGACCCGCACTAGGGGGCAACGTAACAGCTAATGACACATCTAAAAGCACGGCTGTGCTGCGGGATGAATCTCACCTGTCAGTGACATGATGCAGGTCCTCTTCTGTATAGTTGTGTCACGTGCTTCAATTTTCCTGCCGCCTTTGTTGTTAACAGACAATTTGGAAAATTATTGCTGGGGAACCACCTGACATCTCCCAGCATCATAGCTTTGAAGAGTACTACGTAGTCTTTATCATGTGAGGCTTCATCAGATGATGTCCAAGCTGATGCCGGGAGAGCCTCATCTGCTTGTCTCAGCTCAATAAACTTCCGAAGGTTCTAAAGGTTACAAAATATAAGAAATGTAGGCAGATTCACAATCTCCATAAACAAAAGTTAGTTCGTGTCCTCTGTTCCCTGTCCTATCACAGTACTGTCCTGGAAGGGCAACCAAAAGGTAAAAAACTGTATTTCAAAGAAACCCATAGGCAACTGTAATGCCTCAAAACTATGGAGAGATTAGGAGAAACATTTAGACCAAAGTTCTGCAATGATCAAAACCATGTATTTTTGGATCCTAGTGTCTTTCCGCCTCCTTCTCTCTCTTCTTTCTAAATACCTGTAGCAATCTGAAAAAAAAAAATCACAAAAGCTACTCATAATTTGTGCAGTTCTCAAGTTGCCTGGCAATAAAATAATGTTTTACATCCAACAACTCTCTAGCAAAAAACACTTGAGACTCTCCATTAATGTTAACGCAGCTATATTAAGAGGATTCACCCCAAAACCTTTGACTATATTCTGAAGGGAAAACTGGTATTACTGAGCACTGTTTTTATCTTTATTAGCTTTTTCTTTATTAGCCCTACCCTCTTTTTTTTTCAGCTCAACTTCAGTGACCATATATAATCACAGAAATTTATTTTACATTCAGCCTTTATATTGTTCCCTGGCCCCTTCGGGCTGCTTCTAGTACCTCCCTACTCACTGCTCCAGAATATATTATAAAAGCGATTTTGGCCAACTGCTCCCACAAGAGTTGGCCCTTGTCAATGCATTGCGTTGATCTAGCTGAATGAAGGAAGGGGACTCTATTCGTGTTTCCCTCATGCCTGATGCACAATGCCACCTCAAAGAAATTGCTTTCAAGTGCTTTATTTTTACTATGGTAACACAACTTCTATTTTCATTGGGGTTTTTTGCCTTACAAAGTTATAAAGATTTCCTTTGGAAGATTAAAAAACAAAGTCTGAAAGAATTAAATTCATTAGAACTGTCTCTCAAATGATCTGGTAAGGGCTCTTCTAACTCAAATCTTATTTGCTGTGGCATCATCTATTAACATGCAGAGTGCAGTTTCAGCTCATCTTCTCATACACACTATACATGCACAGAGTTTGCACAGTTGCACCAGGAATTAGAATGTATGCACCTACAAATAACACAATGCTTGTGCAAAACTTCAAGTCAATTAGGCTCATCGATCCTACTTAAATGCATAAAGAAGATACCAACTAAATTTAGTTTGCTCTCTATTGCACACAGATTAACAGGCTGGTGACCACTTCAGTACTAGTATAGCTGTCTTGTAAATGCTTTAATACTGCAGCATCCCACATTTCAGTGCATGTACTGTGATTTTGCAGTAGAAATCAAGAAATCAGCTTAAAACAAGCATGTGGTATGACTGGAAAAAAGGCTGAAATATGCAGAAATGCACTGATGTCAAGTCAAGAGACTTAAGAACTGTGACACCAGCTAATTAAATGTTAAGCTCAGTGTTAATAATTTGTTTTTTTTTTTTTTTTTGTTTTGTTTTTTATCTTTTTGTTTCACAGGGCATCATTATTCTATTGCAGAAATGGTTTCCTTTAGCCACCACCATTGTGTGCAGTAGGTTAGTCTCAACCTGGTTGACAAAATATTTCATAATTTGTGAGTTTTGTTTGGTGTTTTTTTCCTACACGTTTATGGGGCTTTAATGCCACTACTTCCACCTGCAAGAAGCCAGGTACCTTCCTCATATTCCTCAGAGTGTTGTAAAAACAAACTGTACAGAAGGCAGGCTCCTATCAAAAGCTGGATTGTAAAATATAACGCAGACAGGTTGGAAACATGCAGCTTGTCATTATACCTATAACAAGAACTTGCAACAGATATTGCAGAATACACAGAAATCAGTGATAATAATTGAGAGATTATCCTTATATGGGAAATTATGTTACATGGATCTTTCTTTGTCTCCCAAACTATTTTGAGCTGAAAATGCACTTAATAAGAAACACGGGATGTAGGATTAAAGTGTGTTACAATATGATGATTGGATGTAGAATCTCACAGTTTTGCTTCTCATTTTCATTTTAAAATATTTTGTGTTTGTTTTCATTCTGGCTTTACTTTCTCCAGTTCTGCATGCCAACTGAGGACAAATCTCACCATTTCTGGGCCAAACGGATAATACAGCTGCACAGGAGTCATGAGAGCACTTTCAAATACATACTGTGCTGCCATACCTCCACGCTGTCTCATCCTTGATAACAGTAGAGGCGAGCTTGCAGCACAGAACTCAGCGAGAACGCTGCCTCTGGCATATTGAATAGGAGTTGGTAATGTCAAGGAAAGATTATTCTAGCAGGTAAGCCTGGCTCTCTTCTCCAATGTTACAAATAAATGGTGAAACTGCATTAGGAGTTTTGCATTACTTCTATAAAACTGTCCTCGAGAGGACCACTGAAACTGAGAAGTGCTATTGTCAAGATTTTACATGAGGTTCCGAAACGCAGGGGGATTATGGTTTGGTTAACGCACAATAGAAGTCAACAGGGATTTCCTACTAACAGGGAACATAACCGCAGTATGCAGTATGCTATGCTAGTACTTCAAACGTTGTCTCAGACTTCCCGTGTGCTTTCATTTCCCTTCCTTTGGCATTTGGAAGCAAGACAGAAGAAAGGCTAGCAAATTGGTCTTCAGGTGCAAGCAAAAGAATTCTGGGGCAGAGACATAAGTACTTGCTCTTGGACAACTCCTCAGAGCTCCATGTTTCTTTCCATAACAACAAGGGAATTTTTTCTTATTGATTGCTTTTTGCAATCGAGCTTACCAAATAGAACTTCCCTCAAATGATTCTTCTAACTAATCTGATAGAAAACTAACCTTGTTATATTTATTGACAGAACATTGAAATAAATATTATAGGTCTAGAGGGAATGTTTTAGTTCATTGATTTTTTTTTTTAAGGAAATAACAAATGCACTGTATTCCCCTTGGCATATTATGCTGGGAATAATCTGAAAAAATGCTTACCTTGTTCAAAATGCATCTCAAAAACAACTTCTTCCAGTCCCCAAAGAGCAGGCACCCTTTTGAGTAAATCTGATCTTGAGCAAACAAGCAATCTGCAATTTTAATTGTTTGCAGAATTCTCCTTCTGTGCTTGTTCAGGCAATTAAAAGAAACCAGTTCATGCTTTTATCTGCAGCAGTGAGAAGACATGAAGTTTGGGGGAATGTAATTTGTTTCTTAGGGAAGGGGTGGGGCTTAGAATCAGCTATTGGTATTTTAATACGTTTCATTGAATCTTTCAGTATCCCTCACTACTTGCTCCTAGTAGGTTGCTTTTTCCAAGGCCTGTAGTCAAAACACTAGCCTAGCCAGCATCCTTACTGCTCATAACTCTGCTCTGGAACCTTACAGCAGGATCATTCATTCGGCAGAGAGTGGGATGAACGATAAACAAACTGAAAGAGTTTTGAGGCCAAGGAGAAGGGTACAATGGAAAAGTGCTGAGGGCCCTTGAATGTAGGGGAAGAAACTATTTGAAAAATTATGCAGAGGTCTGAAGAAAAATATATGCAGCTGAGCAGAATTTTGCTCAGTTTTGCTAAGTATGGTACTTGGTATGAAAAAGCTTTTCACAAATAAGGCAACAGTCAGATCCTTAAATGAGATTGTCTCTCTTCAACAGCATGAATTGAAGAGCCACCAGACACAAATAGCCAAAATGGCCTCTTTTGCAAGATTTATAGACAACACACCAGTATTCAGTCAAATAACCTCCTAGGGCAGGTTCTCTGACTTCCTAAAGACAATAATTTGAAATAATATGAAATGATAAATGCAAAGGTATTACAGTGCAATGCCACAAACCTCCCCAAAACACTGTCACTTTCATTATACAAACAGCCTGATGTTACCTATTTCACTATGAGGACCTAAAAAGACACTAATTTTTTTAGAGGTTTTAAAACCTGAAACTAGACCTCGGAACAGAAACAAACAGAAAAAAAACCAACCCAAAACCCCAAAAGATACTACAGTTAAAGTCTATACCACATGTGAAAGCACACTGTAGAAATGCTACAAGCTGCATCTCAATTTTATTTACCTTGAGGGTCCCTCACCGAGTCAAAAGCATTGCTAAAATTGTGAGGAAGCTTTCTGTGATTAGAAGACCAATGCCTCATTTGACCAGAGATAGAATATGATTATACTCCTCCCACAGGACCAAGCATGAACCTCATCTGTATATGGCTTCTAGCTAAAGAGCATTGCTACTGAAAGTAACTTATTCCTTGCCAGGGGATTATATCTAGTGTCTTTTCGGTGGACATTATGTATAGAGACTTTGTACGCTACTGAAAAAAGGGATGTGTGAAGCCTTCTGGATAGTATCTGTTCATGAAGAACTACATGATTCTTTTCAGCTCTGTTCACTGTTAGAGCTTTACTTACTTACTGAGCATGCAGACTCAGAATTCTTGCCACAAAGAATTGTCCTGTACAAGTTTTGCAGCAATAATGATTTCTTCCCAGCATACTGTTTTGACTAACCTTGGAGAGTATTTATGAATTCACACTATGACTGTGTTATATGTAGATTAAGCCACTGCTTTTGATGCAATTTTTCCTACTGTCATTGTACAACTATTCACAAGAATAAACACTTATTAAGAAAGGAAAACAAAAAGTACTTCTTATTGGCAAAATTGGTTGTCATTTGGTGTTCATGGTTTCTGGTTACCCACTAACTGTCCCTCACTGGAGATGCATATGGTTTTCCCAACTATTGGTGAAGGCTCTTTTAATGGTCACAGTGAAAATGTTTTGGAAACAAACATCAGCATAGTTTCTTTCTGCTGGCTGTCTTGTGTCTGTTTGCTCAGTATGTGTGTACACACACATGGACAGGGGAATGCCCTGTATTTCTCAAATATTTCCATTTAAGACAGCACAGTCTCTTTGCACTGTGTTATTTGTACTTCAGAACATGGAGGGTTAGTATAGGAGAAGAAATGGAGAACAGTATGGTCACTGTTTCTAAAAACCTTTTCTCATTGTTAAGTAAAGGATCGCAGTCCTTCTCATGACCAGTATGCAAAGTTGCTTCATATATTGACTTGAGCATATATTGACTATCAGTGCATAACAGTATAAAGTATCCTTTGTAAAAACAGAAATCCTTCAGGATCTATGCATGACCTTTTAAGATCTATATTTACTGGAAAATATGGAATAGAATAGTTCCAGTTGGAAAGGACCTACATTGATCATCTAGTCCAACTTTTATCTGGTGTGATAAAAAACTTAAAGTAAAAGGGAAGTGGTATAATCAACGTATACTTTGGGCCTTGCACACTGCCATCTCGTGGTAATTCAGATCCACATTCTAGAACTACATGAGCTCCAAACACTAAACATCCTCTTAAAACTTGAATATGAAAAGGCAACAATATTTCCTGGCATCATCTCCTAGAAACATCAATGAGCCAAAATAAGCATGCAAGTTATAGAAACCCTAGTGTTGCTTTCTACTTTAAAGGAACTGCTCTTGTTGCATCATGTAGCAGCTGCCTCAAAAGACAAACTCACTAATTTCAGGCTTTTCCATACACAGACAGTATGTGTTACATTGAGGGTCTACAAATTCCTACAGCGCCATTCATGACAGAGTCATTAAGAAGGCTGTATACTGAAAGGTAGATCATAATTTAAAATGCCATTTTAGGTAAAGCTAAATTGAAGCAAGACAGTCAAATGACTTTTCCGAACTCCCAGATGGGTTGAAATGGAAATAGGTACCACTGGAGCTGACTGGTAACATTTACACTAGACCAAACCTGCATTAACTATAGTGATTTTGAAATCTTCACACTGGAATAAGGACAAGACACTTGCTTGTAAGGAAAAAAAGAACAGGAATACCTTTAGGAAATTGAAAACCAAGCATTGCTACATCTCCCTGCACATGTTGAAGTCCTTCCAAGGTAGTGCTAACACACTTTTGCTTGCTGGCATGCTCATCAGTTAAAGCACTGTCACTACAGCGGAGGGTTGGATTAGTCTGGAGCCTAACCCATTCTCCTGCACTGCAGTAGCAGCTTTGGAGCAATACTGTACATAGATGCAGTATAGTGGCATCTTCAGCATTTATGTTGCCCCTGTAAACTGGGGACAGGGGAAATAAGCATGTTTTACCTGCCTGATGGTGTGCTTTGTATCATACCAAGTCAGATAAATCAGGATGTGGATTTCACTCTGCTTAGCTCCTCACACCATACTCTACACCACTGTACCACATGTATTGATTAATGCAGTCCCTTTGTACATATGTAAATAACAGCTGTTGATGATGACATCTTAGCGATATCTTGGAGAGGAGCTCTTAAAATCTGTGAAAATATGAAATACAGAGACTAAAACTAATGAAGTAGACTGGAGAACTGTTCAAAAGAGGTTATGGTCCTAATACCAGTGCCAGTAGCCGTAACAGCAAAATCACGAAATATGTAAGAGTGAGTATAGCAAGCCAAACTAAAGCTGCATACAACTCATGATTACGTGTCTAACACAGACTAATAGCACATACACAAGAAAGACTGCAATAATCATAGAAACACTGCTTCCCCTAGATATTTCCCAACCTCCAGCAAGCTGGTGCAATTCCTTTCGTTCAAGAATTGGTCCATTCACTTTTGAAAACACTTGGACTTTGAATTGAGGTAGAAGAGAACAGAGGGATAGGTCACCATTTGGTGTGAATTGGCATAATTCCATGGACTCCATTGGAGATACACAGGTCTGCAGCAGGTAGTGAACAAAGACAATTTGCACTTTGTGTGTTTAAGACAGACCAACACCTAGGCAACAATGTCAATTTAGGTATGTATTTACCCAAGTTTTTCCAAGTTTTTTTTGCTCCTCTGTATCTCAAAGGTAATTCACAAGAGTTGTTCAAATGATAAAAAAGACAGCTATTGCCACTTTTTTATATTTTGAAAATGTAGCATTGAGGACAAGCGAAATATTTTTTGCAATACTTTTTCTAATAGTAGTTTTGGGGTTATGTGAATTTCTACTTGCATGTGGACTTAATCACACCATTGCACATTTTGCTTTGTAGAACCTCGGGTAATTGGCAGCACAAGGCAACCCTTTACAATGTAATACCTTATGCTGGGCCACCATTCTGTGAAACCACAGAGTTGATAACTCACCTACCAGGAGCTGACAGACTACACTGAAAATTGGAGGGGAGGAGAAAAAAAAAGAAAGAAAGAGGGGGAGGGAGACAGGGAAATACATTTTTAAAGATAACCTGGAGGCAAATATAATATTTATACTTATTTATCCTCACAGCACAATCATAAGCCCCAAAACATGTCTAATGAGGTGGAATTGCAAAATGGCCATGAGTCCTACTTACTTGGCTTCTCAGTGGTCTCTTAGCAGTCACACGGATCTATATTTTTCAACTATGTGACTGCTGCAGGCAAAACTCCTATAAGTAAGAGTGAGAGCCACAGCAAGTCCTTAACTCCCAGTAGTATTCATCCACAAAATGCCAACCTAGGAAAAATGAGAAGACAGACAAAAAAAGTTGCAGGGGCAATTAAGCACTGCAGACAACTGTACTTAATGCTTGGTTCACACTTGCAGAGCATCCTCTGCTCAAATGAACTTTCATTCACAGCTTTCCTCAACTCTTTGAATGGCCTCAAGTCTTCAAGCCTTCATAAAGAATCAGAAATATGGAAGAAATCAAAACACGTCAGAGAGTTCTTCAACGTCATCACAGAGGAACGAGCCCCAGCCTGGTCAATATGGTATGGTGTCTTCCACTTGTCATTTAGCAGATTCCAAGCCCTTGTAGAAAGTATCTGATACTTCATAAGAACTCTAGATTTTTCTACTGATGTAATCTAATCTGTACATTAAACCAGCTGCTGAGTTAGAACTGCTAGAGGTTCTAAGGTGACAAGGTTAACCATCATGGTTTCCAAACGATTGTCCCAGATTCCTAATGTGCTGAAAATATACCCTTTGGTCTGAATGTCCTGATTCATAGAATCATAGAATAGTTTGGGTTGGAAGGGACCTTTAAAGGTCATCTAGTCTAACCCCCGTGCAGTGAGCAGGGACATCTTCAACTAGATCAGGATGGTCAGAGCCCCGTCCAACCTGACCTTGAATGTTTCCAGGGATGGGGCATATACCGCCTCTCTGGGCAACCTGTGCCAGTTTCACCACCCTCATGGTAAAAAATTTCTTCCTTATATCTAGTCTAAATCTAATTAATTTTTAGTTTAAAACCATTCCCCCTTGTCCTATTGCAACAGACCTTGCTAAAAAGTTTATCCCCATCTTTCTTATAGGCCCCCTTTTAAGTACTGAAAGGCCGCAATAAGGTCTCCCTGGAGCCTTCTCTTCTCCAGGCTGAATAACCCCAGGTCTTTCAGCCTTTCTTCATAGGAGAGGTGTTCCATCCCCCTGATCATTTTTGTTCTTTCTTAAATGTCCACTTTTTAGATGTCAGATTTGCAGCACTTCAGAACCAAAAAAATTCCCACCAAAAAAAAAAAAAAAAAGCTACCTATAAGGCATCTTTGGCATTATAGAAGTATGAGAGTCCAAGCTGAGTCAGCTAAACACCATTTATTTACTTGGACACCAAAACACTTTGCTGTGGTTCTGAGGAGCTCTGGCTTCCAGCGAGAGCAGAGAAAACTTCAGTTGCTTCAGAGCATTTGGAGGTAGTGACGGACACGTCCAACTACCTCAACATAGGCACTGGAATTGGGGAAGTTTGGCTCAAAGATTAGTTCTGTAGATTAAATTAGCTCTGCAGTAATTACTTCTTCCCTCTTCAAACATCTAAGAAATTCTAAAAATTCTCACCTATTTTTAAATGAGTTTTCAGACATGTTTTAGCTTGGCAATTCATGCATAGGTACCACCAACCGATGAGGTGATGGGTACATACGTGCATTCCCAAAACGAACTTTCAAATGAGGAAGCAGAGTCAGAAAAAAGGGGGAGCAACTATGGCCATAGCATTAAATCACTTATAGTCCCCAAAAAACACGCTTTGCAAGCTGAAATTAGAAACATAAGGGAAAAATTTAAACCCACAGCTAGAGAAGTTACTGACAGT
Organism: Calonectris borealis; assembly: GCF_964195595.1. Lineage (NCBI taxonomy): Eukaryota > Metazoa > Chordata > Aves > Procellariiformes > Procellariidae > Calonectris > Calonectris borealis. The sequence goes on along the minus strand of NC_134336.1, from coordinate 349,458 downwards.
TTTAGTTGTTACTGTTTGAGTATCTTCAGAAGTGACTCTCAAGTCTGATCCTGCCATGACATCTGAGGATCCCAAGAGGCAACAGTTCTGACAAACTGTCAGAGCCATGAACACCCTCAATTCCAGCTTAAGTAGCTCAGGTGCTAAGCACCAGTGCACGCAAAAGTAGCACTTCTCTCAGTCTCTGCACTAAAGGGTGTATGTGACTTATTTTCCTCACTGCACTGCAATCTCTGTTGCAGGATCAGATGTATAAAAAATAGAAATTAATACCTACTAAAGGCTGTAGAAGACAGTGTGAAGCTACTTTTTAAACTATTGTATGAACGACTCATTCACATTTACTTGGAATTGACAGCCTGAGATGATAGAAATAGATCCCCAACAGGTATCATGCCATAATGCTGTGCACTGAAAAGATGTATTCTAATCTCCATTCATATCTGGCATCACAATTAGATTTTGTAATCAGTAAGCTTAATATCTTTTAAACTTTCTCTGACATTGCAGTTTTCTCTCTGTTTCCTATCCAATTTATCAGCCTTTTTTAAAAGACAGTATGAATAAACTTTATCCTTTCTCTTTGGAAGGCAACAAAAATGCCCTCCTCCTCTTTGAACATTATTTTTTAGGTATTTATGTAACTAAAAAATAAAGATAACAGAGAACTTACATCATTCTGATACAGAGCTGATTTGGTTTTGGCTTGAATTCCTGTGAGGTACAAGATGACCTGCCGTGTAATATAACAGCCTGGAACTGGGTGCTGTTTTATAATGTTTATAATTAAAGAAATACTTAACTGTTTCATGGGATATGACAAATCAGCCTCACATTTATTTGTGATCTCCTGTAGAAAACAGAGTACTACAAGTCTGGATCCAATAATTTAGCTTAATCTGCTTGATTCATTCACTGTGTCTTTCACTTCTAAGACATAATTTCAAATCTAGCCCAGACCAAACTGACAGAAAATCTTTGTGATTTGAGTCACGGGAAAGGTCACAGTTAAATAATTTCCTAAGTTTTAGTCTGATTTGAACCACAGCAGCCCATAATGTGGAATAAGTAACAGAGTCACAACACCTACAGCCATGAAATGTCCTAGTATCCTTGATCTTCCTATGCAACATAACATTACTGACCGGGATCCTAGAAATCTTCTAATGAAGAAAAAATGTGCAGCTCCACTACAGACACAAGCCTGCTTGTTCTCAGATGCCCTTTCTGCTGGCCCCGTGACAACTGGATGGTTCGGTGGGGTTAGATGTTGCTCGTCTGCTGTTTCCGATGCACTCTGGAGGCCCTCATGTACTTAACTGGTGACATTACCACCTGTGCCTGGGGAGCTGACCTTTTCAAGCCAGAATGGCTGGCAGCTGTGACACAGGTTACATCTCTTCAGTGCAAAGTCTGTAACAGTCACTTGACCCTCCTTAGCAGTAAGCGAACGCATTGTCTGCGGACAGAAAGGGGAAAAGGAAGCCTCTCTGCTTTATGGATTCCTCCATAAAGCCATTTATCTTCGCCTGTGTGCCCCACGTACAGTCATATTTATGTACCTGTGGGGGCTGTAAGAAGCTTATTTATTATTTGTTTTCATTTAATGATCTCTGTCATTCTCCCCTAGGAATACCCATATGCACTATGCAAATCATATTAAGCCCCTGGCAATAGTGAGAACGCCTTGAGCAGTAATATCTGGCACATTAGCTCTTTGAATGTAGGCAACTTGGTGACTGAACTAAGTCCTCCCCTGCACTTCCCCCCCAGCCTCCTTCATTTGCTGATAGTGTCATTCCCCTCCCTGACTTAGAGTCTTTTCTAGGAACTAGTTAGGGCTTGCTCCAGGCTCCCTTTCCCTCTAACTGTAGCACTGAGGCCAGTGGTTTCCAAATAGTGGTCTGTGAACCCCCTCATCTCTACAGAAAGTAGGCCGTTTTGCATGCTGAGAGCTCACAATGTCACACCAGGAGAAGAAAAGCAAATCAAACACTTTTCTAGCAACTATCTTTAATTTAGGCAATGACTTTGACTGGATGATATGGGCATTGTATGATCAAATATCTGAGGCAAGATGGTGAAAGAAGAGGTCAACAAATCATAATTAACCCCTATGATAAAAGAGTGTCCATAATATGGAGAGAATGTGTGAGAATTGACAAGAATTCCTTCTCTCTAACCACAGCATTGCAGAAACTTATGGACAGTGGATTGACCCTGAGACTTAGAAATGTGTGTTTCTTCACAATGACGACTTCTACAACCTTTGCCAATTCACTTAGCCTTTCTAAATCACATTTTCGTATCTGTGATACAGGGATAAAAATCATGAGTCACCACTGTAGAAATCAGGGAGGTCTGAACTGCAAAAAACATGACCGTACTAAGAATCACTGCTTTTGTTAAGGGAAACATTTGATGCTTCTCATAACCCCTTGCGACGAGCTTTATAGTGGCCAGAGTGTGACAGCCTTGCTATAAGTCAGGTCTAACAAGTCAAATGCATTATTTTGAAAATATATACTACATTTCAACTTATCCTTCATTATCCTTATCCCTGTCTCCTTTTAGCTCTCTGCACTGCTGCTTTGCTATTCTAGCCCACATGATCTGCACTTTGATTAATTAATTTATTCTGATTATTTAACTCCTTTTTCATTTTTCCATATTCTTCTTCCTTGATTTTTCTTCCCTTATCTCCCTGTCAATCTTTTCTTTGTATCTCTTTCTATTTCTGCTCTCAAGTAATTGTTTTTCTTTTCATCTCTGCTTCTTCCATTTATTATCTTCATATATGGAAAAATATACACTAATACCTCCAGGGAAAATAATCCACAATGCAGACACTCAGTGAGAGAGAGAGGAGGTCCAAAGAAGCTGCAGTGCTGAAAGAGATCTAGCAGAGACAGCAAACTGAAGATTAGATATGGTTTTGCAAGAAGATACGGCTACAGAAAAGGCTAATGAAATCTTGTCAACATATGCAGAGGCATCACCTTGTGTTACAGACCAGAAAGATTTAAATCCAGCCTTATAGGGATTTCTTGTTAGCTCATATGGAATACTGCATTAGGTTGTATGCAATATGTTGCCTTAGCAATACACCTGTCCATCCAGGTATTTATATAGTCTGTATCACCAATATTCACTACAGAACCAACAACAACCTAAAGGGAATTCAAAGAGGATCAACAGAAAACCACCAAGAAGCTGAAAGGACAACTGCAAAAAATGATGCAAAATGTTGAATAGCACTCTCAGCTTGGTCAGGAAGGGGTTAAAGAGCTCGCAAAAAAAGTGGCAAATACAGAACATATGTAATTATCAAGGAGGGAGAAATGCATTTTCACATCATGCATAAAGAGACAAAATGAAAACAGGATAACCTAGGTTAAATATGAAAAACTTGAGGCTGTGGAAGAGACTCTCAAGTGAGAGGCTTGTAAAAGCCATCACTTGGGACTTTAATGGCAAGATACAGATTTTATTTTTTTCATAATTGTCCCCAACCGTGTGCTGAGATGCTACACTTCAAGAAATGTTCCTATTAGAAACAGTAACTTTTAGTTTAACTTGCACCCAGATATTAGAATCTCTCTCTCAAATATTTTAGCCAACAAGCGCCTCATTTCAGTGACCTTCTTCCAGATTCACTCTCACAGAAATCAACATAGGATAAAAACATGGAAGTTATCTTTCATTCTGCATTGTTTGAGATGCATGTTCAACCTTGGAGCATAATGAGCTTTATCTACTACTTGACCATGCTGTAAGTCAGTGTTAATTAAAATATACTATAAATAATTAACAGTAATTTAAATATTAATATGTTGTTGGGGGCAAGGCCTTTTATCAGACAGTTGAAGATACATTAGTGAACTATGATCTATTTCACCAAGGTTAACTTTATCCTAAAAATGCTACCCTAGTGCATAGAGTAATAAGATATCAGAATGGCCATCAGACAGTTTGCTAATATATAATTACAATATTCTTACCTGATAAACTACAATTTCAGAAATGGTTGATTCATATGAGCAAGTTTTAAAAAATACTGGAAGCGTTCATTTCATTTGACTAATGCTGATGTTATGCATTAAAAAAAAAAAAAATTTCTTTCTTTTTTTATCCAGGAAAGTGATTTTTCTTCCACAGCATTGGAAATGTCACCTCAAATTGTCACTTGAAGGTAGAATTGTTCCTGCGCCAAATGATACTGTATAGAACTGCAAACATCATCTCCCCCAGGTGACTTTGGGAGCTGTGGTTTTCTTTTCTGTAAGTGTTCATATCTGTAGCTTTGCCTCTGGAGCTGAACAGAAAGCCAGTACTGAGTGTATGCTCTCCTACCCATATGCACAAGTAACTTGGTATTAACATGATCCATACCTACACAGTGATAAAACTAAACAAAAAAGTCTAGTGATTCTGGAAAAAGCTCTACGAATCTCCCTCTGCATGTAGTCTTACTAAAAGACTCCTCTCCCCGGGTGAGTATGCAATACTGACAATGAATTGGATTCAGTGGTGCTATTAACCCCCTACTATGAAATACAACATGAAAACGTTCCTAAGTGCTTTGAAAAAAAACATAATGAGGCAATAGTTATTTTTTTTTTAAAAATCTGAAATACAGAAAGTAAAATTTTATAAATGTGAAAAGTCAATGTTCCAATAGCATTGGTAGTTCATTTGCATTTCTCATCTGTAATATTGATTACTCAAGCTTTTCTCGTTAAATGAATGGTCTGCTGCCTTTCAGTTCATGTTAAATTTATTTACTAAAGTATACAAGACAGACTTAGTAGTTAGAGAAAGGAGGCATAGCTAGCCAGGCCACCCTGTGATACCATTGAATACTTGGTTTTGCAAAAAAAAACCCAAATAAACAGAAAACCAAACTCAGTTACTTTCAGTTACTGAAAGAAATCATTTCACATACTGAAAAAAAAAATTTCTTCATAATACAGTTGCAGAGGATGAGCAGTAGTAAGTGCAATCAGGTTTCCAACAAGGAAATTAATCACAAATACCATCTCTAATTGATTTGGCATGAGTGGTCCAGCGCAGTTCAGCAACACTGCTCCAGCCCTCTGCATTTGATGGCTGTATTCATGTCCTAGTCCTGCACACGAGGACTTAGGGCCAAATTAAAAAGTTTGCAGATCTCACTTCACTTCAGGAGGGACTTTACTCACCGCTATACAGTACATTCTATTTGCTTTAATAAGAAGTTAAATACCTGCCGTTAATGCAGGTATGGCTGCCCAGTGTCCAAGAAGAGGTAAAATATGACTTGACATAGTTTATCTGTTGGATGTTTTCAAAACAAAGGACTTCTGCTAAGCTTTTCAAAACGGCTCATATCAGGAAGCTTGGGGTTTGCTTCTCCCTCACATTTTTTTCCATAGTAAGATCCCAAGTGCTGTGACCTTCTGCACAAAACACAAGGCACTGTTCTTCCAGTTCATTTGTAAGTGTGCAACAATGACAAACAGCATTCAAAGCATCCTTCAGGAATTGGGTCTTTTTATCCTGAGAGTAAAGCAAAAGAAGAGCTCATACAGAGCAAGCAAAAGAGCGAGCTCACTGCAGAACAGCTGTCTTCACTCGTGTACCTGGGTTCATCCCAACAATTTGCCACCACTTTGTACAAACACTGACTAGGGACATCAGCTCCTATTCAGGAATGGAGACAAATCTTTTCCCCCTTTCATTCTTGTTCATGCATTTCCATTGATATTATTTGTTCTGAATTAATACACAGCTAATCAACAACTTAACAAAGGAACAACACATCAAATAGCAGGTTTCACACTTACTTCCTAATCCTTACTCTGCTTCCCATTATGTGTAATAAGTGGGTATGCATTCCATATTTGGAGTGAACGATTAGTCTATGGTTTGCATAAAATTGCAAAGAAATAAGAGATAGAAAATCCAGATTTCATTCCTGAGTTTGCTATACTAGTGGGCAAAGTACTGTCTGTCTCAAACAGCCCAGCCATATAACAGAAATAATTAAACTAGCAACTGAAAAAGTTGAATTTGTAAAGTGTTTTGAGATCCCTGAATGACCAACACTGGGAAAAAAAAAGTGTACTACTGCATGGTGAAAAATCACAGCCATACGGATACAGGAATGTCATTTTTGTGTTAAAAACAAAAGCAAGAAAGGAGGATTATGTTACTTCTCTTGAATGGTTATAAGATACTTGTTACCAGAGCTTATGCTGGAAGGTCACAGCTATCCCCTGACAGGCTTGACTTTCACTGAACTAGTTTTTAAAAAGTAGGTGGGTTGAAGAATCACTTTTTAAAATCAGGTAAGGAGTATTTCCAAGTTCATCTCCTGAACCTGTGACACACCCTTTAAGTCACCTTCCTGGTATTCAAAACCTCTGTTAAGTCTGCCCTGTTATAATTACCGGGCAGCCACTGCCTCAGGATAAATCTAATAGACTTTTTGGCACTGTCAGATTAAAACTTACCTATCAACTCACTGCAGTGCTTTAGCTCTCCCTAAATCTGTACTTGGGAGAGAATTTATGACCAGGAATCGCATTTTGCAAAATGATTAAAGTTACCAAACATCCATAAAAAGTTGCAGTTGTAGATATAATTTTTTTGAAAGTCTGCTTAATTTATGAGAGGTGGAAGGTTTATTGTCATTTAGAGTCCACAGTGATGCAGCAATTTAGCATTTTGCTGAAGCTGTACACAGCTGCTGTCTCATTTATGATTTTTACATGTTTTTAAATTGCCATGTTTGTAACTGGGGGCGTCTGCATACTGGGAAGGGGGGAGGGGTAAACAGACTCTCCTTATTATTCCATACCATACTGTTAAAATGCGAAGCAGGTAATGTTCCTTCTAACAAGATTGTGAACTATGCAGTGAGCTTCAGCACTTACTATAAAGACGGAGTGTCCCTCTCTCCTCTCCGTCCCCCCTGAGTTCTGCAGAACCATAAAATTAAACACAGATGTAAACTCCTCTGCTGCCAGTCCAGCACTGGAGATCCTACATGCTGCAAGGACAATGAACTGCCACATTAACAGAAATGGGAAGTGTTTTAGTTGGCCCATTCCCAGCAATGGGAGGCTCTGTCTGACAGACACAAGCCAGTGACCTGCACATCCATAAAGTAGGGTCCTTTAGCCTTGCAGGAAGCCTAACTCTGTCCTCCTAACAGAAGGCACCCTCTTATTCTGCCCTGCATTGGTGTTTTTACCCACATCGCGGGCCACAGACGAAAGGAAGGTTTCCATCATCAGCTTACATCATTTTGAAGTAAGAGATGAAGTGCTTCTCTAGATGTTAAATCCACATTGCAATGTCAGGTTCTCTGTGCAGGGAGAACTGCAAGCTTCTTAAGAGGACAACCGCTGTCTCTTTACGAGCTACAACATAGCATCAGAAGCCTTATGCAACTCAAATTACATTTCTTTCAGTCATCCTGACAATCTTCCTCATGGCTTAAGACTTCTTCCCCTTAGATCACTTCCTGTTTTCTTCTTCTAGATCTCACATCACTTACCTCTCAGTCCACTTCCATCCAGGTATGTACACTTCAAAGCCTGTCAGATGGAAGGACTCCAACAGGCTTATCACAGGATCAGAGAATGGTTGAGGTTGGAAGGGACCTCTGGAAGTCATCTGGTCAGACCACCCTGCTCAAGCAGGGCCACCTACAGCCGGCTGCCCAGGACCGTGTCCAGACAGCTTTTGAATATTCCCAAGAATGGAGACTCCACGACCTCCCTGGGCACTCTGTGCCAGTGCTCGGTCACCCTCACAGTAAAAAAGTGTTTCCTCATGTTCAAATGGAGCCGCTTCGGTTTCAGTTTGTGCCCATTGCCTCCTGTCCTGTCAATGGGCATCACTGAAAAGAGCCTAGCCCCGTCATCTTCACCTCCTCCCTTCAGATACTTATACATTGATAAGATGCCCCCCAGCATCTGCAGCTTAACAAAGACTCTGCAATGTCATCAGGTAAAAAGTAATACTTGTGCTGTTCATTTGCACCTACCGCTTGGTGTGAACAGGCAACCCAGTATAATATCAGGTAATGGAGTGGCATCTTTCTTTAGAGATGTAGTATCAAAAGCTAAGAAGCTCTTAATATTGCTTCCAGTTGAAACTTTTGCATCTGCGTGCAGGGGAAGGCAAATTCACCCCGACCCTTCAATAAACTTTGACAGAGACCTGGAGAGTTTTGATTAAACAGCAATTAAAGCTACCAACACTGTGTTAAAGAAAGACTACGACAACTGAAATTGAGTCAGTGTAAATGCCGGACCTGGAACATGTGCAAATGCCTGTTTGGAAAATGTTTATATACTATCTTTTGCTGTGGAAGATTTACTCCCATTTGCAAATTGAGCCAGTTGTAGACATGAGATTGGACATAAGACGTCTTGATCACCATCCATGTCCTTCCAGCTGCTCTCTATACAGTTTGCAGCTTGTTAACAATTGAGGTTCTGAGAAGCATCAGCACTGCCATGTGCTCATCAAAACTGAACCATTGAGATTTCCAAGGTCAAACTAGCGCAAAGCACAGATCTCCAAGCTGAGAGGTGTGCAACAGAATATAGGGATGCCTCACTTATCTGCCTATCCTGCTATTATCAATAATTCCTTTACCTTACTTTGCGTCAGTTCATTTTTTCAGTTTTCGTTTTACCAAGCTAGACTTGTGCTTGTAACGGAAAACTAATTAAAGACATTTTGATTTATCTCTGTAAGAAATCCAGTCTCTCCCCCTTGAGCATTATAATTTTCCCGCTTAATTGAATTATACATTGTGTTTATGACGTAATTTTAAGAATCCCTAGAAACAAACTCCAAAGGCTCTTTTCATTACTTCTGAATTTCTTTTGCAACAGGCAGTGTTTTATCTATGGAGAAGGCTGGAGCTCCTGTCAATTGTAATAAAATCCAAACGCTTCTTAATAACTGGAGTGAAGTCAAAAGGAGCCACAACAATGAGGAATTAGAGATTAGCAGCAGTAATCATGAACTAATTGAAACAATAACCTATTAACTGGTGTCTTGGCGGTCCTTGCAGACACAGGAAGCTATATGTAACTGAAGCTGGCATTACTAAGCATATAGACTTGTCCTTCTTAATGAAATCCTTGTATTGCCAGGAAGAGACCTCACACTTCCCCTTTCTGTGAGAATACAAAATGCTAATCGCTGGCTTTTACTTACGTTTCACAATCAGGAGCACATTTCATGCTAAAGAACTACCAATTAGCTATTTTTTAAAAAAATACAGTTTAGCTCTGCAGCTTTCCCATTAACAGTCACTGAGACGTAAACTCTTGCTCTGTAAGCAAATTATTTTGTTGTCTGAGTTTGTTTCCAGAGTAGGTAGATATCATATCATTAAGATATGGCATGTTTAAGTAATTAAATCAATATTAATAGAGTGAACATTAACACATCAGCTTCAGCAAAGCAGCTCCAGGGAGTGTTTGGCAAGGTGACCCCCTTTGAGGATGCCCAACAGTATCAGTCCTTTCCAGCTTATAGGATAGGGCAATTTATTGTATGAAGGAAGCTGTTGCCTCTGTGAAGTGTCCACCGCAATGCAGGGAACATTTCTGTCACTTGACAGAAATTGAGCATCTGCCCTTCTTTCATTCCCCAAGAAAGGAGGAGGCAGATGTTTGATGAATAGATATGGCTAGTGCCCTTAGCCATGTCAGCAATCCATAGCCAAATCATTCACTGCAAAACTCTATCTACCTGTGCGAAATATGGTACCTGTTCGCTCATGCAGCTGATACTGGAGAAGGAAGACCTGGCAGAATTTAACCCTTCAAAAATAAACACTCCCTGGAAACAAAAAGTGGGGGAAATTGTTAACGTTTACCTCAATAATTCTAGAAAGGCACCCAGCATCAGCACAAGCTGTCCTGTAGAATATCTGTGCCAGAGTTGACAGGCTAGCAGCCTAAAATCTGTAGACCAGAGCAATATATGATGTAAATGTTGTCCATCATAAAAATCAATGGTTCTTTTGCTAAGTGGTCAATATTTATTTAGCTTTAGCATTGTTTAATTCAATGCATCAATTAAAGATAGTGTAATGTCTGATTTGGTCCCAAGCTGCTGTTTCTGTTTGTCGTTACCTCATCTGTTTGATATCACTCATGTCTTTAAGTCTCTGCTCTTTTGTCCCCTTGCATAACTCAAGGACAGGAGTAATTGACGTGAAACTTTTAAAAATTAATTTCACCGCATATGCCACTAACAGAGAGTGCAAGTCCTCAGAATCATTTATAACTTCATGGTGATTGGCCCTGACAAAACAATACCTTAAAAACTCACGAAAGTAAATTATGGTCCAGGCAAATGGCTGAATGCGAGCTGGGCCCAAGGCTTGGAGCGCAGCCAGGCAAAAACAAAGTAATGTGCTTTTGATATTAATAACAGAGATGATATTGATCCGTAAGCCAGTGTCACTTCTATGCTCAGGCAAGGAGATTGCTTCAGGCATTTAGTCCACTGAAAGCCACTTTCCATATAGGCCATTTAATTCTGGGAGTCTTTAATTATATGAAATGGAACCCAGTTAAAGGGCCAGATACCTATTTACTCATCTTAGATATGGGCTGTGATTCAGGAAGCTGTCAAAAAGGTATATAACTCAATTCTTAGATTTCAAAATGCAGCCGTCTTTTTATATGTTTATTTCATCTGTGTATTTCTTTGGCTCAGAGCCTGCTGGGAATTTGTAGGTACATGGACTCAAATTATAGGATGATATTTTTCAAAAGACCTGAAGCTAATCTTCGTTTTGGCTTTTTTTTTTAATTTCTTCTTTTTTTTTTTTACACAACAAAAGCAGCAACTCAGATAAGAGAGTCAACATCTTTTACTAAAACACAGGATGCACTAGAAGAGAGACGGTACAGATCTACAGTTTGAAAATACCCTCATGTGCGTTTGCACACACCTGAAAACGTACTTGTTATCTTTAAACAAAAGTGATCAGATTTGCATAAATAAATTACTTGCCTTAAATCTACTAGAAAAGGTTGTCCCTTAAAAATTTTTCCCCAGGGAAGGATACTGAGGAGTGCCAGGGATTGCTCATATTCTTGCTATGTCCTTATCTGCTCAGAGGACAGAGTTTTCTAGGGCTAAGGAAAGGGGACGTGGAGCGCATATGGGACCGCATAAAGGGGAAACCAGGGTAACCAATGCTGATGAAGGTCTGCTGCAAAACTGTACTTCTATTTGACTTCTACCTATACACAGGACCCTAATCAAAGATCCCTCTTTCTAAGGCTGGAGTACCTTATTTTCTGTAGCATTAATTTATTACCGACAGACTCAAGTAACCATTTTAGCATATCGTTATATGTCTTACACATAAGCTACCTGAGGTGTTCAAATCCCTGTACTGGTCTTTAACTAAGCACATTTTGGAAGTTAATGTTGTTCTCTCACAAAGCAGAAAATTGCCCCATGTTTTATTTCCCTCTCAATTCCTATATTACACCCCACCATTGAAACTCACCTGTACAAAGCCCAAATCCCTGGGCTTTAAGCGAGGATTTAATTCAGCAGAAATAAGGAAATGAAGTGTTTCAGACTAACCCAAGTACAGGCTGCAAAACTTCTGCCCATCAGCCAACCTCTGCTGCTCCAGCTGCACCCTTCCCTTCTGACACAACCAAATTTTAGCTTTAAATAAAATAATTTACCTCAGGAGACTGAAGTCTTGAGCTCCTATTAACAGATAGTTAATTCCATCTCTAAACAGATGTTGAGCTCCAAGCTCAAAAGCAGCAATAATTTACATATTAAGTCTATGACAATGTTTCACAAAAGCAGGGGCAATACAGAAAGGGAAGCAGGTGGTCAGCAATGCTTACCTAGCAGACTCCATCTGGAGATCCTGAATCAATACAAGGAAGTTAAAAGAGATCATGTGCTCAATGCCAAAGTGTAGCCAAGTTGTCACGCCATTAAATAATCCATCAACTTCTGTATAACACACATAACTTCTGTCTAGCTATGAGGAACAAGTTTGTTTGTTTTTTTATGGACGTGAAATGAGCTGAATCCTAAACACAGCTGTAGCATTTCAACAGTCCTGTGCACAAAAATACATAATATTGCAAAAAACACACTCTTCACCATTCTTGTGTTTCTTGATGCCAGTGTTTATGCCTGAGGATGTCAATAAACAGGGCACTTTATCCTCATCATTTTAGAGTCAGATTTTGTGTAATCATGCATCACAAAGCAGCTTAAAAGAGTAGGAGAAAAACTAATCTAAAAAGTATGAAGTTCATAGAGGTTTCAGATGCTGCATCAGCAGCAAAATGTAAGAGTAGATGCAAACTGCATTCAAAGTGACAAGCTGAGCTCTTAAAACTTGACAGACCCCTCTCATGGTGGGAAAAATAGTTTAATAAAGATTTACATTGCTGCTGGCTTTCAGTGGATGATGATACTTTCGTTTAACAAAAAGAGAAAGAGCAAAACAAAACACACACACGCCCCCCCCCCCCGCCCCGTTATGGTACTTCATATATCACCTCCTCACTAAAAGGACAGAGTAGGCCTAGGGAAGTACAACAAAGTGACCAAGACGTTCAAGCGGTATGGAATAATACCTTCCTTCTTTATGAGATTAAATAGATTAGGATGCTTAGCTTGCAGAAATGAGCAACTGAGGACAATGATAGGAGCCTGTAAATCAGTTTGGGGAAAATGAATGATTATTTACCATTACCCCAACACAAAAGCTAGGTGTTTTCCCCCCTACCTGTCTAAAATGGTCAAGGAGAGCATTTGTGAGAAGGAAAGAAGCATTTTTTTTCTGTAGCATATGATTACTTTGTGAAACTCATTGCCGCATGCTGTCATGGAGGCAGTAATTATAAAGAGCTACTGAGAAGGGATTAGACAAACTCACGCTATTTTCCGCATACAACTTGATTCTAAGGAATCCCCTGAACCAGAGTGTATAAGAGGGAAAAGACCACTTTATAATTAAAATCATACAATCATTTAAGTTGGAAAGGACCTTTAGAGGTCATCTGGTCCTACTTCTGTTCGAAGCAGAGCTAATTTCGAAGTCGGATTGTTTTGCTCAGGGCTTTGTACAGGCAGGATAGCCTTGCCCAGCCTTGTCCTGCTTCTAATACATTTCCCCAGCATCTGGTTGCTGCCGATGTCAAAAGGAAGATACCAGCTCAGATGGACTCTGCCTAGTGCACCAGTCATGCATGGCAGAACACAGGGCCACTGAATCACAATGGGCTACTAACTAACAAGAGGAATGTGCGGTAGCCTCTCATAATTTAACACTGCTCATAACATGTTTTGAGGATGGAAAGATGAAAACTTTTTTGGTAATAATTCCAAGGCACTACCTGAACCGTATGCATGTTTTCGTTTCAATGACACTCACGCTTCTCGTTGGCACTTTGTGGTCTCAAAATGGCAAAGGATTACCAAAACTACTCATTTTAGACTGTAGAACTCATTAACCTCAGGAGTTCAAACTTCTTTTATGTCCCAAATGAGAAGAGTTTAAGAAAAATCAATGTTATTGCTAGTCTTTGTATCACAAAAATACATTTCTCTCTGTTGCAAGCAGCTGCTGTAGCTCATACAGCTGACTGAGGAAGACTGTGTTGCACGTAACATTTCTCCTGTAACTTTCAACAGTGTGTCTGCTGGGGTGATTCTAAGTGGAAAGCTTTTAGCTCCTCAATCAGTGTGGAGGGTAAGTTCAGCTTTTAAAGGTGGGGAAAATAAGGGTCCACCAGCTGACGCATTAAAGTTATGAACCTTGCCATTTGGTGTTGGAATATTATTGTCATTCTGTATATACTTGGGGTCAGAGAGAAGAAGACAGGAGCAATCAAGATCACCAAGAAACGACTAATTGTTTTTGTTGGTACATCCAGACATTAGAGAGGCTGCAAGAAAGGGAGTCTGCTGATTTGTCTGGAGGGCACCCCTGCTGCATTTCTGAAATGGATATATTGGTACAAAATGAGCAAAACACCAAAAGACAAAATGTGTCTGAAAACAGTGAAGAACAAAGACACTGTGTTGCAAATGCTACCAGCCAAGCATCCACAAATATACTGTCTGCAGTCAACATTCATTCAATTTAATAAGAGTAGTTGGGAAGGAGAAAGGTAAAAAGGAATTGGTGCTATGCTAGCATACATTTTTCCTCTGTAATCTGTCATGTTTCTCCCTTAATTTCTGTAAATAAACAAGACTGGTCATCTGCTTACTTTGGGTGAGGTGTTCGCGTGCCCTCTCACATTCTCTCCTGGTTTTTGACGGGAAACCTCCCAAACGAAAGAGTTAACTCACTTTCTGTATTAAATATTTACATAAAAATGTTCAGGAAGGTGTGTGTAAATTATAAATAATGTAAGGCAGGACTGGTCTCGGTTAGAGCTAAGAGACCCAAATTGTATCATCATAATACATTATTCACATATAATGCATCTATTCTCCCCCATTAGTGTTACTAGAAAAAGCCCCTGAGTGCTTAACTTGAATTTGGAAGAGTGTAATAAATGTGAGATAAACAAACAGCAGTGGGGATGCATCTGTAGTTAAACAAGTGTAAATTAGAGCTCAGCCTAATTCCTCCAAACTATACATAGGACAAACATGACGCTCTCCAGAAACAAGAGATCAGTTGCAAACCGCAAAAAAAAAGACACAATAAATCCAAATTATTAGATATAGTTCCTCCCCTTCCCCCCTCAGAAAAAAAAAAAAAGCTTTCCATGGAGAACAGCATTCTGCTGAATATTCTCCAGCAAAGTTACACTTAAACAACCTTTGTGTTGTGACAGAAAATGACAAATGTAAAAAAAAAAATTTAAAATCACACTTGCTCCTAATGCCCAGTATGTGTGCACCTTTTATTGACACAAGAACAGAAACATGCTCTGAGTCCTTTTCTATTGCTAGCCTGTGCTATACAGCTCATACCATATAAATGCATTTCAAAATAAATGACTTATAAAAATGCTATTGGTCCTCCTTTTTAATATAAACCACAAATATATGTATGAAAATGTGAAAGTACTGTGAGTGGGCAACAGTGCATAGGTATTTACTCAGGACTGTATCTGTTCATGCGTAGTTTATACCCATTTATCTTTGTAATTCTATTTCCCGTAAGCTTTAATGGGTGGCTTCTACCCCATTCCTCCTCCCACCCTTGAGATGGACAGAAATTCTACTCTCCCTCCCACCACTGGGCTCAGTTCCTGCAGTTTCTACTATTTTGAGATCCTCAAAATTATCTGATAATTTTGAGATCCTCCAACTTTGTGTGGTGTCAGTGAGAGACGTATACAAACTGAGTGTGTGCCCTCTAAAAAGGTCTGAGGCGCTAAGTTCAGCTTCCCAGAACAGAGGCACCCAGCATCTCTGGTCACTCTACTAAGTTTCAGTTAACAGAAATATCACCTGCACCAACCAGGTGAACAGAAATGATCTCATCTTTGAAATACCTCCTTTGTTAGTGCAATTTAATCTGTGATTATTCTCAAACAATGCAACTTTAAAAAATATACTCTGTTCAAATCCTCTTATTCCAGGTTTGGTTTTTTTTTAATCTTTTGAACAGAACCAATGGGATGGAAATGTCTATCCCCTAAGCAGTACTCTGAGCAGTGGAAATTGGTTTGGGAGTGAGACTGGAAGTGGGCAAACCCGTGAGGTAAGAGTGAATGTTCCCAGAGCACAGAGAGCGGGGGGACAAGAGGCTGAAGCAGCTGATGATGAATTGTTGTTTCCCCATGCTTCTACTTACAGCTTCAATACACAGAGCAGGAATCACGTCATTACAAATCACCCAAAAGTCTTAACCTTGGTCTTGACAAACATAAAGCCAAAAAGCAGAATAAAAAACCCTAAACTGCAATGTAAAATTATATACAAAAAAGTAAGCGTGTTTAAAAGTTATCGGATGAAAGTATTACCACAGGAAAAACTCCATTAAAAAGCACATCTATAAAAAACCTCACATTTTCAGCAGGCCCCATAAATGACTAAATCCCCTGCAGAACTGGCCAGGGTGCTGGTTACAAACACAGCCCTCCACCCAGAAATCAAATTCTTTAAATAGGCTCCCTGATATCAGACGGTCAAATCCTGACATCGAGAGAACTGGGGCCTGAAACACTACAAATACCGGTCAAACACTGGATCCCTCTGGTTGGTCTGTGAACCAAACGGCAGCGGTGAGAGGAACAGTCCCAGGCACAGAAGAAAAGGCAAGAACAGAAGACAAGGCGTTCACGCCAGCCTAAAGCGAAGAGGGAACGCAGATCGGTAAAACCTTGGCAGAGGGACGCATTTCTGCAGACACGATTTCAGTCTCCTGCAAGCTCAGGAAAGCCATCCCTGCTGCTGTCCTGCATTTTCTCTTCAACTAGAGAGCTTCTTTTCCCCAGGCCCAGAAAAAATATCAGCAGCTGCTGACTACTGAGAGCTTGAGAAGTGATTTATTAATTTCCCACTTACTTTCAGCTTTGGAACATGACTGTACTTAACAGCAGTCACCCGACTCCTTGAGCTAGTTTTGCCAGGTGTTTCCTGGTGCCTCGAGCCTCTCTGTTTCTTTTTCACACGGGTTTGTATTACTGCAACATACAGAATTGTTTCAGTAGTTCTTGAGGCAGTTTTTTACTGTTTTGGTATTTTCCTGGAAGTGAAATAAATAAATGCCCCCTTCCCCTCAACACCACAAATATTTCTGTCTGTTTGGAGTTCTGACTCATTTCTCTAGGTAGCACTGCAGTAACTTGCATGTGAAAGCAACTTTGACTATGGAGCCATGCAGGCACAGGGCAGTACCTGCTGATAAACGGGTGACTTCTATGGCCTGTGACGCATGTTCTGCAGACTAACGCAGCAGACGCCTATGTCACTTAATTCAGATGGTCACTTTCTCACTCCAAGTGATTTCAACAGAGACGTCTTTCCATTTTTTATGTATTCTCCCACAAGATCCATCTCCTTCCTTGAACTGCCCACAAGAAGACTATTAAGCCAATGTCGGACATTACATTTGAAAGGGACATCATTCAAAGCATCCTCTGCTTCCACCCGTAGTTCCTTTTAACATGTCTTTTACAAATCATGTACGTATCTTTTTTCGTTGGAGTAGGCTGGGAGGAAGGAGGAGGATTCTGATAGACTAAGTATTATCTTTCTCATACTTTGCAAGCTGCTGCTGGTCTAATAGCAGGGAAGTTGCCTGGTGGCACACTTATTTGTTGCAAATGGTGACTGAAACATCTAACCTGAAAACTCAGTATGCATAGCACTGGTGAAAAACAAATGATATGTCATAAAGCCTGAACAGTCACAGTGCTAGAGGGGAAAAAAAAAAAAAAGTTGCTTGAGGCCAGCTTCTTTATTTGGTACAGGCCAAAGAGCTGGAAAAAACCCACTTTTTGCAAGTGTGGCACGAAGAATGTGGTGAGCAAACACCACTACAGCAACATTATCCACTGACTTCAAAAGGATATTTTGGTGTCAGAAACAGAGATCTTGTTTCTGCCACTATCCCACTACGGAATCTCAGGTGTCCTTTGTATTACTGTTTCCTTAGCTGTGAAGAGAGAGAAAGAGTTTCCTAGGCCTGGAAAGTGTTTAGAGATCTTCAGGTGAAAGTGTTACTGTAAGCACACAGAATATTCTCATTATTAATTATCAGTACACATTAGTAGAGTTGCAATGCAGTACGTTCAGTCCAGCAGGTCCTAGAACACCATACTGTGGTGCATAGACATAAAGTTAATATTTAGGCTTAAGTGCCTCTCAGAAAGGCTTCATAAACAAGCCTTCAATCTCATTGAAATGAGAAAGTCAGCCACTATGTGAATAGTGTTACTGCTGTTCTGCAGGTTTTTTTTTTAACTATTTATTTCTGCTAACTATGGATGTTCAAGAAGCAAGCACGTTCCCCGAACTGCAACTCAATTAGTTTGAATGACTTCGTTTGACAAGGAATTTTGCTGTGAGGATGAGACTTATGGCAGTAGTACAGTCCTTTTGCTTCCTTCCTGCAGAGCTCAGAGACCTTTGCTAAAATAATAAAATTTATTATTAGTGCAGGTAGAACAGGGGTAAAATAGTTGTCTGGTTAGTGGCATGTCTTGAACAAGTAACATTTCCAGCCCAAGTGAATTTTCACTGTCTGAAGAGTGAGTTGGGGAAACACGTATTCAATAAATAATCTTTAGTAGGAATTTTTAATAGCATTTATAAGTAGCACTGTAAGCAATTAATAGGTCTTGTGCTGACAAACTGCACAGTGATGAATGTGCAGTCGACAAACAAGAACTTCCCAGGACACTGAAGAGTAGAAAATTCAATAAATTAGGAAAATGCACACGAGGAACACTCTGAAGTCATACCCTGAATACAGGAGGCCTCTAGACATTAAAGTCTGCACCTATCCAATAGGGAAGGCTAGATAAACTGTGCTGGACATTTCAGGTGAACTAAAGACAATCAGATCAATTTGCTAATGCTTGACAGGAAGCCCCCCAAAACTGCTTCAACCTGTGAGCTTATGCTAAGAAGTTCTGGCTCTGATACAGTTCCTGTACCTGAAATCTGCGAATGCATCTACTGCAGATGTCCAGGGCACCAGAAAAGAACGAGTAAGAACTACACAACAGGAGATAATAAAAACATATATACACATCTATGCCTCCAGGTGAGACAATACAGGTCACAATCTGGAGTTATGTCCCAAGAAGGTAGCATGGTAGTATTGTTTGATTAACATGACTGTCCAGAGAACTCGGAATCAAGCACAACTTCAAGGTCATGGGTCTTGGGAACAGGATGAATAAGACAACCACCACAGGATACAATCAAAGAGGACAGAAAGAAATTGCAGTGGAAGATGTGAATCATGAACAAGTCAGCCTTAGGAACACTGTTCTCCAGACTGGAAGCCAGAGAAGCTTCTAGTCACAAACCACACCAAGAGCTGACTGCGCAGGCACCTAAGAAATGATGATTACAAGTGCAGATCCCAGGACAAAGGTCACAAACTCATAAGGGTGCCAAGACGAACAAAGACTCCAACAAAACTTCAAGAGATTGCCAAGCAATTCTGACTGGCAGTAGAATAAAGCAACATCAAAGAAAATGATTGCCATCTGCATCCAGAAATGGGGATTAAGGTTTAACTGTATGTATACTTCAAACCTTCCCCTTATCCCTGAAGCAGAGCAGGGCATGCTTTCTGCTGCAACACACAAATATGGTAGGGCTGCAAATCAACCAGGATTCCAGCAACAGAACCTGCAGCATTCCTTAGGAATCAAAGATGATGACCTAGCTGGGTGGCTCCTGCCAAGAAGAACTAGCTTCCCAGAAGCTGCAGTATTGTTGCCACCTTCAAACAAGTAAGAAAACTAAGTCTTATGAAGTCCAAGTTCTCAACCAGCAAAGTAAACCAGAGATCAAGAAAGATTTGTAGCTGAATGCAGCTCTTATTTGCACGCTGACTCTATTCAGTGTCTAGTAGCATGAGTTCTGAGGACGGAAAACAGAAGTTAGATGAGGAATTCTTGCAGGTACGACAGGAGAGGTTACCTCCTGGGTAACCTGGTTACCTCCCCGCCCCTCATGGGGGGTCCCATGCTTAGGCATGCATCATCTTCTCCATGCCTTTCTCAAAGATCTCAAAAAATTGTGTTGGATGCCACATCAAAAGGCTCTATATGTCACAGAAAATCCTCAGAGCCAAGAAATGTCTCTAGAATTCCGTTTAAGAACGTTGATATCAGCTGAACAAAAGAGCAATAAAAATAATAAGAAAAAAAATGCTAATAAAGCTTCCCAAACAGCTACTGCAGAACTATATGAAGGTCTCGGCCTCACCATTTCTTTTGGAGTTACAAATTGTTTTGCTAGATACTTTTAAGCTCTATGTTCCTCAGATGAAGGGAGTCAGACACGCATACCTTGGTAAAATGTCCAGCACAATGGGACCCAAATTTCAAGTGGGCGATGTGTATGTTAATTTAAATATTAGGTAACAACTTTATGATATCCTAGAATACACCCCAGGTAAAACCTACAGAAAAACACCCCAGAATCACTAGAGAAAGTCGACTTCAAATAGCAAACATGTTTTCCCCTAGTAAGGTATTTATCCTCCTCCATTCATTAACATCCAATTAGCTCCTGAGCCCTTTAGTCAGTGCTGAGGGTTTCTTTTCAACAAAACAGAACAGTATTACAAAACAAAACAACAAAGAACCCTAACCCAAACAAAACCCTCAGTGTAATTAATTAATATAGAGACAGATTCGTAGAAAAGCTGAAAGCACAGTAACAGCAACAGAGAAATCCCCACATAAGCTACTGAGACTTACAAGAGCTGCTGTAGGCTGAGAATTGCAGCCTTACAGCCCAGAACAGTTTACCTTACATGATGATGATGACCACGACTATCACACAGATGTATTGGGCAGTACAAAGATCTGGCAGATCCACTGTCATAGCGTCTCCTACTATCCCAGAGGATCTCCCTTGCATTCATGTGCTGATTGAAAAGTGTGCATGAAATTAATGCACGTATGTATGCCACCATGTGACAGAGTGTATGTAGCTATAGAAACATTACCAAAACCCCATTTACTAATATAGTTGAAATAGTCAGTTAACAAATTAAGCAGTATTTTCTCTATCAGCATGTCTTAATACGTAACTCTGTTGTTTTCTTCAATCTTTATCATGAGATCTTGGTCTCTCTCTTACTAAGAATTTCATAAACAAATAACTGGAATTACTTATAAACAACCTGATTTAATAAGACATGAGGATGACTATAAAACCACTCTAGTTCTACCATCACACTAAAATCCGCTAAATTATTCACCAAAGATAATTACATTAAGTGAATTTATAAAGTTGCATAAAATAAAAAGGAGAAGAAGAAACAGACAGATCTGAGGACCTCACATTTTAATAGAATGTCTCCTGAAAAAGACTAGGTTAATCTCATTAAAATGTTTAGTTTTGTTTATGTTCTTTAACTTACAACACCTATCGTTAGCAATTATGCTTTTTTGGCCTCTTTCCACAAACAATTCACTAGAAATAGAACCGTCTGTTTTAAGGCCAAATGCTCCCTTAGAATATTGACATCCCAGTCTCCCACTGGGGCAGCACACAATATTCAGACCCTGAATGCTGACTAAAAATAAAGAGTAAAATAACTGACTTGTTTTCCTAGCTTTTGAAAAGTGCTGTGTAAAGAACAGCCTGAAGTGTGAAAAATTATGTGATTTTCACAATTACTGCATCGCAAGCAGATGAGGGTGTTAACTAATGGTACCAAGCAAAAACATTTTTTCCAAAATTTCAAGAGGAATAATATTACTTGTGGGTATATTTATGTGCTTATTTAATGTGATAGTGTCCCTTTAAGTAAACTTGTCAAAGAAGATTTATATTTTTCTCCTATTGTCTGAGAGTATAGCGTAAGGAGTACAAAAGGTCCACTGCCCAGGATACAAACCCTAGAGGCTTAGGTTTACAAAGTGGCTGACAAGGAGAGACTGGGTGACACAATGAATGAAGTATTCACAAGATCCTTTTGTTACAAATAGCAGAAATATAAAAACAAACAATATTTGATTCAAAGAAATTAGGAATAACGTTAGCATCAAAAATACTAAAATTGCAGCATTCAAGCACTGGAAAAGGTAGTGGATATCAACTATTTAATTATTTCCAAATACTTTATCATATATCTAGATGTAATAACTCAATTTTATGTCACTTTCATGGAAATCTATTTCATTATTTTCTTACTTTTTTAGTTTTTCCATCATTCTGTTCCATTTAATGAATACATGGATTTTGAATATTAGGTGAATAGTCCTTGCAATTGAACACAAAAGGGAAATGATGCAGATAGCATTATAGTCCCGCTTCTTCTCTTTGCATTAGGTTGGAAATGATATGCAGTAGGGATTATGCTTTGTTTAAAGCTGAGCCTCTGCCTCTAAAAGAATACATTATACAAATCTTCTAATGTTGTTGAAATTCCCCAAAACTTGGTTGTGTCAGACATAATGTGGCAATGAGGTTCTTAGCCCTACCTTATGCCGAATAAATATCTAATATCAGAGAGTATAACCTTGGAAAAGTATACACTAGGGAACATCCCTCACGTCAATAATTCATAGTGCTGTTGGTGGGAAGGCACATTCAGCTAGCCCCTAACATTATACGGAATACATTAATGCCCACGCAGCCACAGCTCTGAGGAGAGGCAGTGGGGGAAGGGGAGAGCACAAGAGGGGACTGACTTCTTTTCAGGCCCATTAAAAAAAAAAAACCTCGGAATTATTCAAAGTAGCATTCTATATACAAAAAGCAAAACAAACAAGACTCCCTCCTCAACAAGTCCATAATCAGAATTATTTGAGGGAGAGAGCATGTGTAATGTACATCTTTACACATGCACGTGCTACAGAGATTTGTCTGACATTTTCTGACTGTAAGAAACACAGGGTTAGCTTCCCTGATTCAGTGCAGCCAGAATTATACTGCCGAGAAACTGGAGTAATGCACTGATGAATGAGGCCCCCAGGAGTCCACATATTAATTCTACTAATGTTAATCCAAAAATCAATACATGAAGGTTCAGTGATGTTTCTATAGGCAAAAATACAGGTGCCATTCAAATGAGCTCAAAATAAATAAGATAATTTTCTGATAGTATGTATCTGCCTTAAAGATGATTGCAATTTTAACTAAAGACAAAATGAGAGTAGATTTTAATACAGTTTGGGGTCTTTTGCATTCCTATTTGCTCTTTAACTGTAATAGTTTTAATGATTTAGGAACCAGAAGAATAACTAAGAAACCCAACAGTCATTATCTCAAATAATGAGACTTTTTAATGCAAAATCAATGTTTGTTATAATGAAAATAGATTCCTCAGCTCCTGCAGGGTGATACGTACAATTCTTTTTCGCTGTTAAATAGAATGTGATTGCTTATTTTCACCAACATGATGAACATTTTTATTCAGGAGTAAAAATAAAATGTCAGAATTTATTTACTGTTATTAAGCACATATATTTAACCAGAAGCTCCCACCATATGACTGAAGCTGAGGAAACTGGGAATAATTTTCTGTGAACTTTCAGAAGCTTGAGGAAGAAATGCAAAATTTCCAACAAGTAATGAAAAAGCTCACTCTGAGAAAAAATTGTCTGGTTGCATTCCAGCTTCTGTTCAGATGGTTAACCAAACTCTTCATTTGTTATGTCAAATGAACCAAACTCAAAAGCTAATAAAAAATATCTTAAGCAGGCTTAATGAAGTAAAATAAAACACGTCTTCTATAACAACATATCAAAATTGTTATCAATGCTGAGCAAATTATTATTATGACTATGATTTTGATTATTTTGATTTAGAGTCAATGCATGTATTTATGGTCATTTTTGATCTCCAAACATTAGGAAAAGAATTCACATTAATACTTCAGAGCAATATGCTAGTAAGAGTCCATATGATCTAAAAGAATGCATAAAAACTCATGGGCGGAAATGCTTCATTTGGAAACACTCTGTATCTTTCTCAATAGTCATATTTGGCTTGATTTTTCATGCAATGCCTAAAAGGTGTAAAATCAGAACATGAAAAAGAAGAAAATGAGCAGCAAAGCTGCCAATATCCTTTCTTAGGTTCTTCTTTGAGTAACAGGTGAAGAACAAGTTCTCACTAGAACAGAACAACTGGCAGCAGATCTGCACAGGAATCTTCAAATACTAATCAGCAAGAGGTTCGGGGCCTGTGAGGGGTATATGAGCTCAATTTACATTGATTATTTTGGTACTGCTATCTTGAATAATACGCTTTTTTGGCAGCTGCAATCTCTAAAGGGTGCCTTTTGCAGAAATGACAGTGACAAAGCGTATCATTCAGACATCTATGCATAGGAGGAATTTCTTGTAGTGATACAAATGTTTAGGAAAAACGTAGCCCGTCTTGACTGAGTGCCCAGGCAGGTCTTGGGAGCCTTGAGAGCATACACAGTAAATATAGACAAAGCAGGGCTAACTCGAGCAGGTTGCTCTGGGCTATGTTCAGTCAGCCTTTGCTATTGGCTACTTTTATGTTATACATTATAATCTGCTCAGGTGGCACACCACTGTTTGAAACAGTTACACTCTTTATCTTTGGAAGTTTTAACTGAAGAAACTTTTAAGGATAATTGGTGTGAAAACACTGCAAATCCTACTTTACAGTAACAATAAATGTGAAGAAAACATGCACATTTATTCCAAACTGTTAGCTGAGGCTACATCCACATGCAGAAAACTGCTTCTGGACTTGTATACACTTCTGAAGCAGTAATACTTACTAGCCAGTTCAGCCTTGGTTCCAAGCCAGTCACTTAATGGTGAAGACTCAACAACCAGAATTATATAAAAGAGTTTCCACATGGACTTTTTTTGATAAAGCTGTGTCTTTCCTTCTTACTAATGTTCATTTTTCATGAACATTGGAGAAATGGAACTTTGCGTGGATCACTTACTAAAAACAAATTGCAATCCACACAGAGGCATTTGTGGAAATCAACATAAGAGTTCCATGAGCAAGAAACTCGTACTGGGAACTATTTTGTGCTTATTCAGTAAACCACAGCAATAATTTTATGACAGGTGATAACTTCAGTCACAGCTAAACTTTACAGGTCAAACTTGATAAAAAAATATTAGAAAAATATTTTCAAGGAAGAGTGTTACTTACGTATCATTTTGAGTAAATCATGATGCAGACAGAAGTAAAGCCTAAATTCTTTGAGTGAATTACTCACTGTGATATATTTTTTCTTTTTCAAAGTAACCGTGATTGACACTAAATAGAGAATAGTCATTTTTGCCTACAATGGCAGAATTCAGAGTATTAAAATAATATATAACTAACCAAGAAATGCAGTTTATGGAGGAACTTTCCCTAATTTACACGTTCTTTGTAACAAAACATACAGGGCCTCACATTATGGAATCTGTATGCATTTGCATAAGCTGTTGCATTGTGGTGCATGCTCATATGTGCCTTTCTGAAACAGTTTTCAGAATTGAAAAGTATTTTATTTACAGCATACCAGCTACCTGTGTTGCACTACATCTGCCTTAATTATTACATAAATAATATTAAATAGTCAAATGTCTCTATGCCATATAACAGATTCCTTAACAAATGACATATATGGAAGAATTAACCCCATTCAAGTGTTTATGAAAGCATGGGGTCCTCCAGAAAGTGTCACAGACTTATGCAGTATTTCAGAAGACTTACAGCAACTTTCCTCAACAGCCAGCTGCTTCCTTACTAAATATCTAAAATACCTTAAGAGAAAGTATTTCTTAGAAGGATGAACAATATTAGAGTTTCAGGATGCGGCTACTTTCAATGAAGGGGTTTTCCTAATATGATTCATCTTTGTTGTTGAAATCACACACTTCAGTAAGAAATGGGAAAAACCAAGAGTTATAACCAGGAGTCATATTTGCAATACAATTTCTGGTACATGAATATATTCACTTCAGAGGTAATACTGAGGCAGCTTTGAACAGAGCTTGGAACAAACATATATATGGAAAACTGAGCCTTTCGTGAAACCTTTACTGTAGTGGAACAGCTTTTTGTCTCTTCTTTCTTTCTCCTTTCTCTTTAGCATTTAGGAGTTTGAAAATCCGTAATGCATCTTTTTCAACATGCAGGTGTATTCACTATCAGCTAAACTGAAGGCCCAATCAGCATACATAAACTCTGCCCCTAAGCAGTCTGTACTGGTTTATACAGAGATTAGGATTGCTTTGAATTACACATGCAATCAGGACATTTCATAGAGCAAATTGTGGTCATTTTGACAACTATACAGCAAGCTTAATTTCAGGCCCAAGTATATACGATATTCAGAGATACAATGAGGTAATTTAACATTTAAAGGGGAGTAGCTAGTATAAATTAGTAGAAAAATCATGACACTTACAAACTTGTTCTAAAGATGTATTGTTCCTTTTTCTTCAGAAAAAACCCACCAGTTTCTATTAAGAATAAATTAACCACTAAAGAAGAATCCCATTGATGGCCAATTCATACTGGAAATCTATTTTAAATTTGGAAAAGAAAGGAAGGGAAAAGAGGAAAGGAAAGAGGGAGGGAGAGAAGAATGCAAATACGTGCAGAATGTGTGCAGAAATACCGTACTTCTAGCATGCAGTCTGCAGAACAGCAGCCCACACAACAGCAAACTATCCTTCTCAGAGGCTATCAGCTATTCTTGAAACAGCCAGTTTTTCAGAAAAAGCAGACAGTCCTCACTGTAAATATATATATATGTATGTATATATATACACATATGCATACCTATCCATGATTTAAGAAACCCGTTCTATTTTTCGAGGTATGGGTATCCTAAGCATGAGGGCTTGCTCCTGCCCTGTAAACCAGACTACGAAAGCTGCAGTGATGAACATAATATTGACCAGATGTCTCTAGAGACCTAGATAGGTCTACTTATGCCTTTTATCCCAAAACATCCTGCTATGTAATAAAAAATACAATTTAAAAAAAAAAATCTGACATGCATTTGAACCCTGATCTCTTTGAAACAACTTTTTCCTCTCTGTAAACTGTGAAGGAGTACCTACACTACTTTCTTTATATGCTTTCACTACTCTCTCTATGTGCTTTACCAACTTCTTCAGAATAAAAATACCTCCTCTTCCGTCAGGGATTCCATAAAGCACTTGAAGTAAGTGTGTGGGCACGTGCGCGCCCATGTACTGAATCTGGTATTTTGAAGGCAAATGGCTAAAACCTGAATTTATGCAAACTGCATTCCTAGCTGATACAGTAAAAATTCCACCTGTAGTACCTTACACAGGCTTGGAAGATTTGGTTTTGTCATTTTTCCCCTCCAGCTGAGTTAAGATCTGTTATAGTTTAAACCTATACTAAACAAGGAAATGTTTAGGCTTGTGTGTAAGAACTGGAGTGAATGGTCACAGCAGTTCATCCTGTTCTTAACCTTTATGAATCTGCATAGCCCTACCTTCAGCTCCCAGCTTATATGCACCACAGCTCTTTTTGGTGAAAAGATACTTTGGGCTGAAATGAAGTTACGTGCTATCAGCTGGTGCACTCTGTAGGTGTGATTTTTGCCTTCAAAAAGCTGGAAGTCCTCTGAATATTTGATTAGTACCATAAATACTGGATCAGTAAGGGATCAAATGCCAAGAGAAGGATATGCAAGACAGAAATACTGGTTACTAGGACTTACCATGGCCTTTAGCAAAGCTAATGCTGCTCTCAACTACACAACTCTCATGTTTTTTCATTAATTTCTGCTACAGTCTGTCATCCAGTACAGTATCTCCTTTCAATTAAAGATTTGTGTTAAAAGGCATAAAACTTAACTTGTTTTAGAAAACTTGTTATTTGGAATTATGGAGGGTTTTTTACATTTTGATTGATAGCAACATCATCATCTTAGTCTGATTTATCACTCATCATTTTATACTCCTGCCAAAAAGGGTTAAAAGCCCTCCCTTTCCAAGCATTTAGTACCTGACCTTTACATGGCTGATTTTACTACCCTGACAGAATTTTTAGATCTCTGTATTCCTTAAAATGCACCATGATAGTAACTGGAATCTTCTAATTTCTTCAAACTGCGTCTTCCCAATTATTTATTTAAGAGCTGTGTAGATAAGCTCTCCATTCTCACCTAGATCAGTGACAAGAGAGGAAATGGCCTTTTTAGAGTGTCTGTGCTTTTTAAAGCAAATAGAAATAATAAGGTTGACAAAGGAAAAAGGAAAATTGAGCATTATAAGGGTAATAACTTAGAAAGTGTCAGATTCAGAATAATTGAATTCAATGACATTTAATGCTATGGAAAACAATAGCAGCAGCCCAGCCGCCCATCTGATTCATGTCTAGCTCATGTTTAACAAAACAAGGCTAAGGGTCATGCAGTCATGAGTCCCATAAATAACCTGTTAATGGGATTTCCAAACAAGCTGTCCTCAAAATGGTTTTTCGTCTCACAGAAAGAATATTAAAATGCAAATGGATTCGGGCTGTGTCCTCATAAACAACCATGTTCATTTAACCTCTGACCTCAACGTTTAACTGCCCATTCTAGCAATTTGTATGGTATTAGCCACAGCATGCCACTCCAAAGTGCTAACTTTGAGAAGAGAGGACTAAATGAATGGGTTACTATCTGTGATGCCCAGTTAATGCTGTCAAAATGACTTTATAGGCATAAAAGTATTCTTTTAAAACTTCCCTTTAGTCAGTTGACATTTTTGCTACGGGAAGAAAAACCAAACAAGTACAAAAATGACAAGCAAGTGCCAAGAAAGGTATTTTGAAACATTATTGACTGCACAGAGCTGTGCGGCAGCTGAACCGAAGAGCAGCCAGAGCATTTCAGCACAGGCTGCCATTCAGCGTCACCTGCCTTCACTCACCCTCCCAGCCGGTTGGAAGCCCTGCCTTCGCCTGCCTGCTCTCCTCGGCTAGCAGCCAGGACCGCTCGCATGAAGCACTTAGTATCGCTGCTTACAGTTCTACAGTGCTAAGCCCAGACTTTCTTGCCCCTTTTCTGTATCAGGATATTGCAGGCATTCCCTGCAGCATTTTCAGTCGCATCTTTTTCTTACAGTATTAAAAAAAGCCCACCTGCCTGACATGAATAATATATAAATCAGTCTTTGTCCAAATTCAGCCACATCTCTCCTCCCTGCTACTCATCCCAAGTCTCAAGGAGAGCCCTTCAAAAGGCCTATAGAGCTTGTCTGACCATGGACAATGTCAAATTAAAACAGCAATGAGCAAATATCTGGTAATTGTTCCCAGTTATAAGTATCATGAAAATCACAGTAAATACTCACTCAAACCAAATTAAACTTGGTTTTAAAGGAAGTAAATTAAACTAACTTTTTTTGAAAGCACATGACTTCTGAGAAAGGGCAGAGTAAGAGCCCCTCTGCAGTGAACTATGTGTTACAGAAGGGAAAGGAATAGTTGGGACATCAGAGCAGTCTTACCTGACAGGGTGTCTGTATTTTTCAACACAGAACTACTGTTCCAAAATATTCGTCGCACTTCAGAGTTTATTAAATATTTGTAACGTCTAGAGAAAACTGCCACAGTTGACACTGGATTTTGAAGTTGTTTCAAAGTTTGTTGCACAACTCAGTGAGAAGGAGGAAACAATCTGAGCTAACAGTGTTTAGAAAGTAATAATTATTTTCATGGTTTCTAACATTGGACCATGCCTGTACTCTCAGTTGATTATTCAAATGGGCTGATTTTTCATGTCAGTTTTAGACTTAGACTTTTTCTCCATAAGTAAATTCCTTCCTGTAAACAGCTCTTTGGGGGCAGTTTCTAGGCAGATACCTAGTTTCAGGTATCGCTCATTGCAGGTAACTGATTTGTCTTATTTTGCTCACGTTGATTGGCAGTAAAGTCTCTGAATATTTAGTATCCAGAGTTTCACTTTTCTGAAATGTGTCCACTTCCTTGTCCAAGAAAACTGAAAGTGATGATTTACCTCCTAGAAGAGGTGGTAACAGGTCTTACTTCTGTCTTTGCTGACAACATGGAGCGTCAGGAAATAGTTTTATGGCTCATTCAAAAATTAACAAAGCTTCACCTTCTCCAGTAAAAGCGCATGTGCAGTTACTGTGCAAGAAATACAGTGGTATTTACAGGCTGAAAGAGAAAAATAATACTGCAAGTTGGAATAAATGTTTCATTTTGAACTCTGACAGAGTTCAACCCTTTTCCAATTTTCCTTCTTTGTTTACCCCAAAGGATAAGCAATGGTTTCAGAAATCCCGTTTCACCTCTACATACACACATGCATCTGATCTGCTGGACAGCTATTCCCCAAATGCAAAAAAGAGAAGCCAGGCCATTCAAAATTAACATTTTCTTTAGCCTATTCTGTTTCTAGACCTTTTAACATAACAAAAATGACCATTTTACCACACTCAGTAATGCAGAAATCCGGCATTTCAGAATTGCATCGAAAAATACCAGACTTTATCTATTTTAAGTTAAATGAATCTATTTTGACTTGAGATTACAAATTTTTTTCAGTACACACTAAACTCTAACACAGTAACTCTACACACTAACTGAAAGATTCTCAAACTCTATTAACAAACTCCAGATACAGAGTGGCTACTGTACTCCAGTTAAAAAAAAAAAAAAAAAAAAAATCGGATTATTCCTCTTTTCTGATTTTCTGTGACACCTCACATTATGGATAACAGAGTCTGCACTGAGCAAGCTACAATTAAAATAATATACATTATACTGCTCCGATACACAAGAATCAAATAAATTATTGTTTGAATTTAGTATTTATCCCATAATACATTATTTTATATTTTGTGAAAGCTTACTGTGAGTTGTCAAAGGGAAACATCTTCAGAGACATTCATAGCAGTTTAGCTTTCACCTGACTCATATTTCAAAAGCTATTTTTCCACAGGGTCCATGCAGCCACCATGAAGTTCTGGCACTTTATTCCGAAGTTAATTTCACAGATAGCTAGAAATTAATTTGAATGACGCATTCAAGAAGGACATAATTGTCCAAATCTTAGCAGAATTAGGTAAGATAAAGAAGGACACAGCAATTGTCAGAGACACACTTCATACAAGGAGAGACTAAACTGACAAGCCTTTTCAGTTCGGAAAGGAGGCAACATAGGAGAAATATGATATTATCACATGATATAAAATCATGAATGTCAGGTACAAAGTCAGCAGATAAAGATTATTCACTTTTTCTTCCGAAACAAGACACAGGAGGCATAAGTAAACATATTAAAAAACTCAAATGATTAAAAGATCTTTCTATTACTCAGGTTCTCTCATTTCTGACAGGCACTAAAGCAAGTTCCTTGCATTTTTTTTGGTCAAGCTACCTTAGTCCTTTCTGAGTAAGGCGATTCTTTCTCTCACACTTTTTCTCTGCTCCAGATCTTTTGTTTCTTGTGTGCTCATTTTTTCTTCTCCCTCTCCCTTCTCTTTTGGTAAAATTTTATTAATGGGCCTACAGGCTCCCACTGACTTGACTGGTTTTGAACCTAACCTTTCATCTGCCTTTTTGCTTTATACCTCATGTCTTATTAACTTGCAATCTTCTTTTTCCGTATTAAACTCTGAAGGAAAAAGGAGGAGAGAAAGGTGGGGGAGGAAGAAAAATTGTAAAAGCCATAAAAGAAGGTATCCCCTTACATACCAGAAGCACCATAGAGCATTATATGTCCTATTCTCAGAGCACATTTTAGAGAGATTATTTTAAATTACCAGAGTTTTTACTATGATCGATCATTTTGTGCTATTAAGACGATTCCTTTCATTGTACAGGAAAATAATACTGAATTCATTGTTCTGCCAACACAGCTTTGGTTACATAATTTAAATACCTCCAAAAAAATTTCTTAGGAAAATATCCTCAGAAAAAGTTTTTATCTGTATTTGAGTTCTATTTGTACTTGACTTCCAGTTTTATTTAGTGTTTTCAATATGTCTGAATTAGAGAAAAGCAACGTGGTAAAAAATGCAAAGACAATTATAAATTACTGTCTTGGCAAAACAAGAACAAATTTTTAAAGTATTAGGTCACACTGTTATTAAGAGCAACATTTTTACATCAAGGAGAACGGAAAAATGAGAAATTTATTTAAGTATCAAAACAGGATACATCCAGGTGTTTTCCTTTGTCTTTGTTATTGTTATCAATTAGCTTCACCTTCACTTGCAGATATAAAGGGGTAATTAGTGTTTGATTACTGACAATTTATAGTTTCAAGAACAGATTTTTTTTTTTTTCATTGCTCATTGACAGGAAAAGCTCATAATACATTTTTGCAAGAAACTCAAAACACTATTTCTAAAGAAAAGTCTCCAGCTTTACTGAGATGTCAAGCCATTCTGTCTCAAACAGAAAACCCCATATTTTATACACTCTTTCTTCTTCAGGTTTTTTGCCTTCTATAGTATTTCCTGCCAAGTTTTTAAGTTTAGGAAATGAAAAAATATATTTTCTCTACTTGTGTGTTGTGATTTTTATTTTCTAAATTGTGTGATTAATTTATTTTCTATTGAGAGATGGGTATAATAGGATTAGGCTGTGAGATATTTAAGCCATTATCATCAACATCTTAGAACTAAACTTGATGGTCCATGGATGAGGTAGAGCAGAATCCGTATCCCAAAAATGCGTATAAATCCCCAAAGCCTAAATCTAAAAATAATTTTGCCTGTGTTTGTTTTAGAAAAAAATTGACAAGTTTTAGCACAATGTCCCTCTGTTTCTAAGACGTCTGAAGCACTTGATCTTTGACAGACTTGACAAATTCAAGTTTTCCGACAGGAAACCTGTTTCAGCCGCCTTCATTAGCTGATACATTTACTTTCATAAATTCCCAATCCTCCTCTTATCCCCATGAGAAGGTTACCTTGCAGGTGTTGCTCAGTCAATGCATTCCCTCCTTCATCAACAAGACATCATTGTGCACAACTCAGGTATAAGTTTGCACTAGAGTGTTAACTCTGGAAATACTACAGCTGCTACTGAAGCATCCATATATGATGCAGAAAGACTTCTTCAGCCCAGAAGAGAAATGCTGTCCCAGTCCATTTCTCAGTAATACCACAAAAAGATCTCAGCCCGTCCTCTTTCTGTCATCTCAATGTGCAGCTTTCATCATTCATGACTTTTACCAAACATAGTACACATGAAAAAAAGAGAGAGATGAGAGGAAAGGAGGGACTAAGTGAGAAAACATCCTACATCCTGCGTTTTTGCTTTTTGTTCCCAGATTCTTCAAATATAAAATTTGCATGCCAAGATCTGAAGGTGGTACACAAAGATGGCAGCACTAGTAACTGGTTTATCAAATGCAGGAATGGCTAGGTGAACTGCACCGAGTCTTGTGTTTAAAACGAGTTTTTTCCTGCATATTACTGATAGTGCTTAAGCTGTACCTCATGGATTAACTTCTGATGCATTTTTTCTATGCTAAAAGCCTAAATGTATTTTTAAATCCAACACCGATTTAATGTATCTTAAAGGCAAAAACAAACTGCAGAACAGGCAGTACATGGGAAAGCCGTGCAAATACTATCATGTCTAAGAACAACATTACAATGCTCATATCCTAAACATGGTGGAAAGTAGATTTGCCCCACCGGGGGCATGTTTCACTGATACGCATTTGGAAAAAAAATGTTTTCAGAAAAATCTAACTTTGGCCATGAGAGTCTTTACAGAGGCCTTGGACTGCTCAGTGACACAGCGTGTATTAAAGATTTATGTTTAGTTAGCTGCACCATTGGCTTATAGAAGACCATTCCTTAAAAGTTAAATCTAAGCCCAAAAAAGTTAGACTGGAAACTTTTTTCCTGTAACTGGCTGAAAGCAGAGTCATTAATGCTGCGATCAGTCTAATCCAGAGCATTTGTCGCTGCTAATTATTACGGACAAGCCTCTTTATTGAACCACATCCTCTTATCGACATTAGGATGCATGAGCCGAGGCTGTTGTTTTAAACGCACTCATTAACCACACAAATCAGCCCTGTTGACAGAGCGCTTTTGAATTAAGCTTCAGACTGTAGTCATTGGACAAGGAGCAATTTATAATGCCATTAGCAACACTTGCGAAGGTTACAGGCATCAAAAATTGTTCAGCCGTAATTATTCTTAATGGATACAAGGAATAAACTGACGCAGGACAGCTTTTTCATTAGCTTTCAATCAAGGCTGATGGCTTTGAGAAATGTACAGTAAGTGCGTTTTGGGGAGAAATAATGATGTTGCAGCACCTTTCATTGGAAAATGCTCTCAGTTCAGAACTTAACTTTTAATAACCTTAATTCGATATAATTAAAAAATCTAATTTGCTTTGAAGATCTTGCAATGAATTGTTTTGGCTGCTGTTTAACCCTTTTTCAAGTATTCATCCCAAACATGCTAAAAAATAAAAATAAAACTCTTCAGATACTTTGCATTCTCATGGAAAGCATTAGAATTTTGATTTCCTACACCTCTAGTAACTAGTACAGATTTTTAAAGTGAACTCAAAGCAGTGAGTTCACTCAAAGTGAACTTAGAGAACGAAGGGAATTTTACAAAGTTTTTCTACCCCCGAAAAAGTACAGCACATACACAACATTCAGTTGTAAAATAAAGTAAAATTCAGTCGCAGATTCACAGACAGGTGATCTAGCGGTTTTGTTCACCTACAAAGCAATAAATCCTGAAACCTTGCACTCAATCCTTTTTTCAGAGACATGAGGGCAGACACATACATGTGAACATCCTGTTCTAACCTTCGTCCACTAGCACCTACTCTTCACCCCTGTTAGCCAGGTTTCTGAGCTACACAGACTGTCGGCCTGATGCAGTATCTGTTCCCATGTTCTCTGTCAAGTGTCCTTTTACTATACACTGTAAACTTCTATGTGAGATTATGTCATTTATAGAATGCAGAATCATTGCAAGTGTGGCAAAGAGCACAGTAACAGTGCCATTTCTCTCTGAGAAGCAAACCAGCAGGAATGACTGATTATTTCACTCCTTTTTCTTTATAGCAAGGTACCAGCTTTTGGTTCAAATATTTATAATCGTTGCATTTAATGAGTCAGCTGTATGCTTTATAAGTTAAGAAAAACATTCAAACCATTAGGCCTGTGAAACAAGCACAGAGGCTGCAATGGAGTGTGCTTTCTGTATTGGTACACCTTAATCTCATTGTAAGTGTTGACTTCTTATCACTCAGCCCCTTTGGGTCTCTGGTTACTAACAAGATGGAAGACTGAGAGTCAGGAGGGTAGTAAGCTTTGTTTCAATCAAGAGATGCTACTGCACTGCACAGAGTGATGGAAAGAAGTCTTGACAGAAGTCCCAGACAACAAATCAGAGAAAATGTACAGCTGGTGTCTGTGCTCCCTTGTTGGTTTAGGGAAGTCTGTGAAGACACAGCAAATAAAAGGAAAAGTATTCATCAGGGTATAATTTTTACTCAGCTCTGCTACTTCTGAAGACAGAACATAAGGAAGAGTGAAGAAGTCCCATTCCTTGAATACATACTCTACTTACTAGGGTCCAATGTGACCAGTTAAATCACATGCCACATCCCACTGTTAGCCAAGCCATCTCCTCTAGCTGTATACCATTGCATTTCAAGTTGAAAAGAACCAGACATACTAATTACTAATGCTACAGAAGTCTACACTGATATTCTGTAAAGAAACCAATTTTGAAATTTTATCAGTGAAAGTGGTAGTGAGATTTACTCAATTACGATTAATAGAAAGTTAACATGAATAACGTCTGACTTCCTTTGAGTTAACTTTCCAAACCTAGGAACTGCTAGTTAGATCTAACATTCGGATGGCAAGACCACATATGCACAAGCATATACAAGAAAATACATTGAAATATTCATCCTTATTCCTTTAAAGCACAGGTAAAATGGTGAAACAGAACAAAAAAATAATTTAGGTTTTCAGCTGAATTTGCTAGAGGTAAAATCACATTACCTTATTTCTGGAAAGCAAAAACCTTCATAAACTGATCCTCATTTCATATCTCATCACAGCTGCTAATGACAGTCCATGTCTCCATCAGGAATATCTTCTTTGTGAGACAGGGATCTTTCCAGACAGGTTGAAGCTTTTGGCCCTACAGCCTATTAGCCACATCTGGCTCAAGCTGTAAAAACAATCAGAAGTTCTTCTGCTCTCTAGCGCTACATATGTTTTTAGCTCATATGTTTCCATATTTTTACAGTATAAGAGATCTCTTCACTATTCTTTCCTTACACTTACGCAGTTCAAAGAAAAGAGATAATGAAGAAAGCTAGTCCAAGAGAAGGCAAGAATGTGGTTTACTGTCCTTAGTCGTTCTGTGCTTGTCAGATTAAAGGTGAGGATAGAAATACAGCAGCAGCTTTGCTTCTTAAGCAGTCTAACTGTAACAGTAGCACCACTTCGCACGTGTGTAATTCAAACACAACAACAGAAGAAAGATGCTTTTAAATTATGCTGTGCAGAGAGCTGCTGAGAGTACAGGAAGTCTGACACAAAGCTAATGAGAGGAAATAATCTGATCCCAACTGGTGTACTTTAGTTTCAGTCAGGAGATGCAAAGGCAGGCCTTGAAATCAAATTTGAAATCGGTGGGTGCCAATGCAAGTAACAAACAAAGCAGGGATGTCAGATGAGGCCCTCAATAGGCAGATAGGAGCAGCCTCATGTTCACAAGCCCTGGTCCTCATGGGAGACTTCAACCACACCGATATCTGTTGGAGGGACAACACAGCAGGACATAAGCAATCCGGGAGGTTCCTGGAATGCGTTGATAATAAATTCCTTCTCCAAGTGACAGACGAGCCAATGAGGAGAGGTGCTATGCTGGATCTTGTTCTCACCAACAAGGAGGGACTGGTAGAGGACATGAAGCTCAAGGGCAGCCTTGGCTGCAATGACCATGAAATGGTGGAGCTCAAGATCCTTAGGGCACCGAGGAGGGCGCACAGCGAGCTCACTGCCTTGGACTTCAGGAGAGCAGACTTTGGCCTCTTCAAAGATCTGCTTGGTAGAGTGGCACGGGATAAAGCTCTGGAGGGAAGAGGGGCCCAAGAAAGCTGGTTAATATTCAAGGATCGCCTCCTCCAAGCTCAGGAGCAATGCATCCCAACAAAGAGGAAGTCAGGCAAAAATGCCAGGAGGCCTGCACGGATGAACAAGGAGCTCCTGGACAAACTCAAACACAAAAAGGAAGCCTACAGAAGGTGGAAGCAAGAACACGTAGCCTGGGAGGAATACAGAGAAATTGTCCGAGCAGCCAGGGATCAGGTTAGGAAAGCTAAAGCCCTGATAGAATCAAATCTGGACAGGGACATCAAGGGCAACAAGAAAAGCTTCTATAGGTACGTCGGCGATAAAAGGAAAATGTGGGCCCTCTCCGGAAGGAAACGGGAGACCTGGTTACCCAGGATATGGAGAAGGCTGAGGTACTCAATGACTTTTTTGCCTCAGTCTTCACCAGCGAGTGCTCAAACCACACTGCCCAAGTTGTAGAAGGCAAAGGCAGGGAGAATGAAGAACCGCCCAAGTTGTAGAAGGCAAAGGCAGGGACTGGGAGAATGAAGAACCGCCCACTGTAGAAGAAGATCAGGTTTGAGACCTGAGGAACCTGAAGGTGCACAAGTCCATGGGACTTGATGAGATGCATCTGTGGGTACTGAGGGAACTGGCGAATGAAGTTGCTACGCCACTATTCATCATATTTGAGAAGTTGTGGCAGTCCGGTGAAGTTCCCACTGACTGGAAAAAGGGAAACATAACCCTCGTTTTTAAAAAGGAGAAAAAGGAAGACCTGGGGAACTACAGACCAGTCAGTTTCACCTCTGTGCCTGGCAAGATCATGGAGCAGATCCTCCTGGAAACTATGCTAAGGCACATGGAAAATAGGGAGGCGAATGGTGACAGCCAACATGGCTTCACTAAGGGCAAATCATGCCTGACAGATTTGGTGGCCTTCTACAACGGGGTTACAGCGTTGGTGGGTAAGGGAAGAGCAACTGATGTCATCTACCTGGATTTGTGCAAAGCATTTGACACTGTCCCGCACAACATCCTTGTCTAAATTGGAGAGACATGGATTTGACGGATGGACCACTCGGTGGATAAGGAATTGGCTGGATGGTCGCACTCAAAGAGTTGTGGTCAACGCCTCGATGTTCAAGTGGAGACCAGTGATGAGTGGCGTTCCTCAGGGTTCAGTATTGGGACCAGCGCTGTTTAACATCTTTGTCGGCGACATGGACAGAGGGATTGAGTGCACCCTCAGCAAGTTTGTTGACGACACCAAGCTGTGTGGTGCGGTCAACACACTGGAGGGAAGGGATGCCATCCAGAGGGACCTTGACAGGCTTGAGAGGTGGGCGCGTTCGAACCTCATGAAGTTCAACAAGGCCAAGTGCAAGGTCCTCACATGGGTCGGGGCAATCGCAAGCATGAATACAGGCTGGGCAGTGAATGGATTGAGAGCAGCCCTGAGGAGACGGGCTTGGGGGTGTTGGTTGATGAAAAGCTCAACATGACCCGGCAATGTGCGCTTACAGCCCAGAAGGCCAACGGTATCCTGGGCTGCATCAAAAGAAGCGTGACCAGCAGGTTGAGGGAGGTGATTCTCCCCCTCCACTCTCGTGAGACCCCGTCTGTAGTACTGTGTTCAGCTCTGGGGCTCCCAACATAAGAAGGACATGGACCTGTTGGAGTGAGTCCAGATGATCGGAGGGCCACGAAGATGATCAGAGGGCTGGAGCACCTCTCCTATGAAGACAGGCTGAGAGAGTTGAGGTTGTTCAGCCTGGAGAAGAGAAGGCTCCAGGGAGACCTTATAGCAGCCTTCCAGTACCTGAAGAGGGCCTACAAGAAAGCTAGAGAGGGACTTTTTACAAGGGCATCTAGTGCCAGGACAAGGGGTAATGGCTTTAAACTGAAAGAGGGTAGATTTAGAATAGATATAAAGAGGAAATTCTTCACTATGAGGGTGGTGAGGCACTGGAACAGGTTGCCCAGAGAAGTTGTGGATGCCCTGTTCCTGGAAGTGTTCAAGGCCAGGCTGGATGGGGCTTTGAGCAACCTGGTCTAGTGGAAGGTTGGAAATAGATGATCTTTAAGGTCCCTTCCAACCCAAACCATTCTATGATTCTATGATTTGCTTTGCACCAAACAGAGATCAATGGTGACTTCATACACAGGTGAATTTCAGCAGTAATTGTACCAAATTTTATCATGCAATTTGTGATATTTTGTGATTTGTTCAATCATAAATACTGGGACCAGATTATTACACAGAGTAATATTCCTTAAAAGGTAAAGTTTCTAACATGCACACGTGAAAACAATGAAAAACAATGGGTGCAAATATGGGCAGTTCAGAAACGAGAAATCAAACGATTTCTAAATTTGTCGTATTTTTAAAAATATACCTATTCACAAGAAATCTTATGATTTTGTTATCTAGTGCATAACGCTAAAGCCAATTCTGGTCCAAAAAAAAATAGATTACCCTTGCAATGCTGTGCACCAGTAGTGATGGCTACCAAATCAGACAAAAATACAAAAACTGTATCTGTCTGTATCACTTATAAACTACTACCTTACTAAAGGTTAATTATTAAGTTAATTAACCTTATTATTAAGTTAATTACCTTACTAAGGAAAATTATTCAGGGGAAGCACTACCTTCTACTTCAGTGCTTCTTACTGTTGTTTTACTCATATCATCATAATTTTGAGTCTCTTGCTCACTCGTATTAGGAAACAACCAGGATCATAACAGTTTTGTAACAAAACAACTTTTTCTGACCAGAGGAAATGCATAGAGATGAGACATCAAATCTCAAAACACAAGCAAAATTCTTGCATGGCAGACTCTCTAGGACTGATCAGATGCTATTTAATGTGAGTTCCTACTAAAGCTCTTTGTATTTATTGTTTACTGTCCCCTGGCAGTGTGATTAATTCTGACACAAATGTGCACTGGAGGGTAGGAGAGGTGATACTCATGTTCAGGGACCTAAGGGGTGAGGAAGAGGAAAAAAGATCCATGTTACAGACGAGTAAATTGCTCAGAATCTAATAAAATTTACAAAGGTCATGTGGATGATGGCATCAACCCCCCAGTCTTGGGTTCAGAGCACTCTGAGGGGACAAGTCCTTTCTTCCTCCTTTGATCCTCCCCTTTCTCATGCTGGGCCACCCCTAATGGTATTTTCCCACATTTACCCTACTGACTCCCAAATCCCCATTTTCTTTTCCCTAGACTGCAAGATCTAAGAAGGTTTATGCTTAACCCAGTGAACCTCTTTTCCGATGCCACACACATGCTCTCACTGATTACTTCCCAAACCATTCTTTCTGTAAAGACAGATGAATTTCGAAAAGCAACACTGAGATTAGATTCAAACCTTACTGCATATATCATTAAAGACCAGCAATGATCTTACTTCCATTCTCTATTTTTAGAACAATTCATTCTCACTTTTTAATGGCTGACCTTGAAGTTATTCCTCAAGGGCACTATAGGAGTTTGTTTCTGTCGTCTTAGTTCAGATACCGGACTCTGTGCAGAACAGTTCCAATCACAGTCACAAATACTGTAATTCTGACACTTAGCAACATGGTTTTGGCAGCTGGCCCTCTACTAAGAAATCATTTAGGTAAAATGACATACTTAATGGCATTAAATCAAGGTAGAGGGAGCTAAATTCTCCAATTTTTTAATATATACACATGTATACCGACACACATATATTATCAAAAGGAAGTCTTGATAAACGAAGCATTGGCCCTGCCATCCTCACTTTGCATCTAGATTGCAGATTGATTAGAGTTTGGAATGAACCGGAATATGCATAGACTCCAAAACAAACAAACAACCTACCTGCCCACAAAGCTACAGCAAAGAGCATGAGA
Source organism: Calonectris borealis (assembly GCF_964195595.1). Classification (NCBI taxonomy): domain Eukaryota; kingdom Metazoa; phylum Chordata; class Aves; order Procellariiformes; family Procellariidae; genus Calonectris; species Calonectris borealis. The sequence continues at coordinate 308,840 of NC_134336.1, read as the reverse complement.
AGTTTGGTCAAACCTCATGCTCTAATCCATTTACATATCATCCAAACTTTTTCTAACTATGCTCAGTAAGAAAATTAGAAAGCTAAGGACTGCACCCTGATACCAAAGATTCTTCTTTTTGCCTCTCACTGACACATCACTGTCACCTCCCAAAAAAACCAAACCCACACCACCAAGAGGGTATAAAATGTTGTCTCAATTGGTTGTACTTTACTGAATCTTGTCAGCTGGATAAAAACTGCAGTGGGGAAATCAGGCCCACAGCAAAGAATGTATATGGATCTGATTTACCTCATCATTTCATCTTTGGTGTCAAGGAGTTAAAGCTGTTTACTCCAGCAATAATTTAGTATTTCCTAATCATCTGGAAATACAGATTTGTAAGAAATTTAATTCAAGATTAACATTTTCAACCAATGCTTTTGCAAACTGAAGTCTTGAGAAAACTGGCATTTGACAATCTAATGGTAAATAACCAAATTATGCTGAGTGTGCAGTTATTCCTGACCAGTTGAGGTCAGGTGAGGAACAATGGGCCTCCAAAGTAATCAGAGCTTGGAACTTCATTCAAATTTCTCTATGGATTACTTGTTGCTCACTTTACCCATGAATAATATAGCCTCTCCTTCCTCAGATTTAATGATCTCACTCGTCTTTGAACCCTCAATTTTTGTCCAAGAATTAAAAGAAAAAGATAGTATTTAAACATGTAACCACTGCTACACATACCCTATACACACCATATCCTTATCAGGTAGTAAAGAGGAATTCCCTACACGCATACACTATTTCTACATGAAATTTTCCTCAAGCCATAAATTTGCCTCTGCATCAATGCACACGTGAGCTGGACCTTTTTACAATAAATCATTTACGGAATCCACAGCTTGAGACATCCTGCAAGATTCCATGGAAACCACAATCCACAGTCCAGGATGCGACCCCAAGGCGGTATATTCCAAGCTGTGCTATCATATTGGTACATGCTTATTACAGTCCATGTGATCACTCAACAGTACCTGCTATTCTGTGCTAGATAAAAGCAAACTATCTATTGTATGAATCTGAACATTTAACTGGTTGTTTGGAAAGAGATGTCATGGAAGAATTATGGCAATATTGTTTTTTCAGCATGACAGTCAGGTGCTAATAGCAAAAGGAGAAAGACAACTTTCCAAAAAGTTGCCCAACAGTAGCTAACTGAATTTCTACCCAATTGCTGAAAGTTGGTGGGGGGAGAGGGGCAGGAAAGTAAAAAACGAAATCAGTGTTTCAATAGATTTGCACACCAAAATGTTAACAAGTTATAATGAAAACTGATTTTCTACAGAAAAATCTATTTGCTAATTACCTGGCCTTCATAATGATTTCAACACATTACAGCCTTTCTGAAAATACTGGTTCAATTTTTTAGCAAATTGAAATTTAAGTTCAGGAAAACATGGTCTTCATTCTTCCATCATAGTAGTATGAATCAGGAGGGGCTGTTTTTTTGGTTTTGGATGGGGGGTTTTTGTCTGCTTTCTTTTTTCTTTTTTTCTTTTTTTAAAAGTGCATTATTATGAATGCAGTAATCAAAATTACTCAATCTCTAGCTTAAATCTCTAGTTACATTTTCAGAAGATTCAACTAAAATAAAACAAGTTTTGATTAACAATAGAATAACTTTCAATTATGATTCAGAAATTAAGATTTACATATATCTCTTGCAGTGGGTTTGTCCTGCTTCTTGAAAACATGTATCTGCTTTCATTTCAGAACTGTGAAAAGTTCTTTAGGAACTAGCATGCAAACTTGTACTTTGTGGGGGGGAAGCGGAGGAGTGGGTGGTATAATTTTTTTTTCAGCTGTTTTTGCATTTCAGGGCAGGGGGTTACCCTAAAACTGGGGTAAAATTGATAGATAAAGCCTGTAGGTCAGCTGTCTGCTGAATCCTACCAATATCAGGGATCAATCTCTGTTCTAAAATTTTTAACATCTTGAAGCATATGATGTTAAAATATTTTAGAAAATGGGAAGCTTACTACAAAAGTGTTCAAAAAGGGTTATGAAACAGCTCTGCCCAGTACTCTAGTGGTAACATTCAGCCCATCTGGACTGCTCTACAGGGATGAGTATAGCTGGAGAGATGTCTCAGTTGGGAAGAACATAAATATCTTCCCAGCTCTTTTGGTGATTAAGGTGTCATAGGTCATGCTTCTCATATAAACAAATGAACTAAGAGATGAGATTTAAGCCATTAATAGTAAATTTGACCAACGCTGCAGACACTTCAAGAGATGTCAACAGAGGACCAGCAATGTTGGAAGCAGACAGAATAAGACAATACTGGTTACTTTAGCATTAGAACAAAGCGTATCTTTTGGGCTCCATGAAACAAAGGGCTTGGAGAACAAAAGTAGAAGATCTTAGAATTCTGAATCAGAACGGGTTCAGCATACTTCGGGGGGGGGGGGGGAATAATCCTTTGAGATACTGATTTTAGGATGCAGTAAGTCCAGGGATCTTTAAAATAGCAAGATACTGAAACTCCCTGGCAATACAGAGAAAGAACATGCTCATACACAAGCTAGGAGGCTACTGAGAAAGGGCGTAATCTATAACATTAGAAAGAATTTAGATGACAAAGACAGAATTTTTAATATCAGCTGTAATCTCACCTCCCAGCCTCTCTCAAAGCAGTAGTGAAGAGTGCACTATCAGCCAGCAAGCTGATTTTGTCAGGTAGGTTACACGGTTACAACTTAAGAATAGCCCTCATCTCTCCACTCTATTCAACAAAAGCGCACTGCTTTCCAATATTAGCAAAATGACTGGCCAAGCTGTATGGAAGTTAGCCATTATCATCCCAGACAGCAAGCTAAGAGTCCTCTACATCTCTATAGCACCTGAACATTTCACTCTGGTTATCCAATTCACCCTTGGCAGACTCCTTTCCATTAAGGATATTTTACTGTCATTAATTTTCAGGAAAGGGCCTGCAGTACATTCAGACTTTGTGACTCACCTGTGATAGCAGACGATGTCCAGCATCTTTACATTTGTGGAATCTGGTGTTCCTGAATCCCAGTCCAGTGCCTATGCACTGAATATTGATCCTGGCAGATACAGCAGCACTGTCTGGGCCCACCTTTAAGACAAACAGAAAACAAAGGCCCTGAAGAAAGAGGTGGTATGAAAGAAGATGGGATCAGCTCATGATGCAGGAAATTAAAGGGGGAATCAAACAAGCTGACACCCAGTTTTGGGATGATTGTGCCTGCATGGTATGTTAGTAACTCATGTAAAACATGTACCTTCACATATGCATAATTCATTTCAGCCAGTCTGTCAAAAATTCCAAAGACCACAGACTAAGGATTTCTCTAAGCATTTTCGTGAAGAATTTCACAACAAAATCCCTTATTCATAGAGACAGAACTTTTGTCCTGAGATTTCACAGAAAAACTGCAGTTATGTTTGGGAAAGTAAAAACCATAAAAAAAGCATAGACCATCTCACATCAGAGAAAAAGCTGCTAGATGCTGTGCTTTCCCTGAGACTGGAGGAAAGAGAACATGATTCTGCCCCACCATGCAGAACAAGCTATTCTCGTTATTACAACATAACAACTACAGACTGCATAAAGAAGAATTCCTAACATCTGCTGTAATCTCACCTATCAGCCTCTGCCAAAAGAGTAGTGAAATGAGTGACATCAGGAAGCACGCTGATGTTGTCAGCTAGTAAAGCAAAGAAAGCTCTTGAACTGATCTTGGGAGAGAAGGGCAATTAAAGGTTCATATAAATGCCTAAACTTATAGAACATCATAGACCTCACTCCTCTAATATTAGTCTGTCTCACCTGAATGATCTCACCCACCAGTACAGAACACACGTTGCTTTGCCTCCCTTTTGACTATTTCCATCAAGTATCTCCAAAATTTTTCATTCACCTAACAAGTACTAACATACAGACACTTGAAGACTATGGTGCAGCAGCCTACACTGTAAAAAACTAAAGCGCATGGTACGGCATATAATAAAATATTACACCCAAATGAGCCTATCTGAAGACACACAGTCTGGCTGTTTATGTCTCCACCTAGAAGACTGTACAGGTTTTCAACGAGTGGAAGGAATATTTAATAACTAACCCTGTTCGTGCAGACATTAGAAGCTTATTATGCAGCCCAACGGTTCACATATTTGGCAACTGGCTTGCATTATTTAGATATGTCCCTTGTATGAGGATGCAAACATACATTCAACAATTATTTCTTGACAAGAGTACTCTATGCTCCTCTCAGTCCAGCATGGAACTACTGAAAGCTTTCCTTTGCTTCCCCAATCAAGAACCATGCACTTGTATCTAACTTCAATGTTATTCCATGTGGCCTTTCTTCCAACCCAGATGATGTCACATCCCTCCATAAGGCATCAGCACAATACTCATGACAGGCCTTTGCATTCTTGCTCTGGTCTCAAAAAACTGGTCTTTTCCTGTTATGCTGTTAAAATAACATTTGTGACAGCAGGAATTCTGTACTTGTGCTCTCCAGTGACTCACATTTTCAATTACTGCCACAGACAGCACACCTGATATATCTATGTTCGCACTCTGCAGCATACCTAAAATTCCACTGTGCAGAGAGTGAGCGATTCCCTCCTCAGCGTATTGCCAAGAAGGCACCACTAACCAGTCCCCTGTTACTGACAACAGATTTCATTGATTAAAATCATTATTGATGATTCTATTATTGGCTTGTATATTATTCAAAATTCCTTCTGTGTAAGCTTAAGAGATTAGTAAGACGAGTAACTGTTGCCCTGTCATCGTGTCAACGTAGCCAAGGATACTACCCAACCAGAATGGTTTTGTCAGGCTTACTATGCTCAGGGTAACTTTCAGATGTTGAACAACGTAAGATTTGCCTAGAACTGCTGCAAAAGTAATTGTAAGCCAGCAGCTCCCCTAATATCTGCAGGTGCACTGAAGAAGACAAGCCTGGCTGGCTAGTCTACTGCAAACTTGAAGGCTGCAGGAGAGGAAAGAAATACCATCCACTTGCCCTTGGGGATATCAGAGGTCCTGGGTTGCAGTCTTAAACACATCATTAGGCCTTGAGCCTTCTGAAGACAACCATGAGTCACTGGCTGGGAGTCTCCTCTAGTCTGTAGTCTTTGTTGCCAATTATCAGAACTGAGGAGTGTATTTTTCTCCTAGAAACTCAGAGTGGCAGTTCAATAAGATATAGAAAGAGTATTGGATAAAATCTATGGAATCGAGAACTACATCTGTCAGCTTAAGTAGGTCCCTGCAAAGATGTACCCACATAAACCTGGCTCTCAGCTGCATAATCAACAAATATTTTTTTTTTGTTAAAGTACTTTCCAAAGACTGGTTCACAACTTTTTAAATCCATTTTTGTAGTGATTAAAATGGTCAAGTCTAGAGGATTCATCATTTTACCACCACACATTCATGTTAGCTAGCCTGTTCTCTTATACCTACCCTCTTTTCCATCCTCACCATCCTGCTCAGCTGCCTGAAAAAATGGCTACTGCTGCCCATCTCTCTTTTGCACATTAATTAAAAGACAAGCATTGAAGAGGTAGCAATAGGATTGCTATGAATCATTGCCCTGGTTGAGTTCATCTGGTAAAACTGAAGATGACCCTCAGTGGAAGAGCCAAATGGTGAGGTTTTAATTTAGGGAGTTCTTTTCAGGTTTATGCTATGAGTTTTAAAATATTTCTTGTTTTAATAAAATAAATTCTGAAGTCCAGTTACAGTAACATCATGATGTCTGTTTCTAAAGCTATCCTCAGCTCCAGACAATGGATGGGATAGAGGTCCTGCTCCAGTCTATTAGAAGAATTTAATGACCATTAAAAGGCAAGCAGAGATTTGTATCACTCAGTTGTTCAGTGTCATTGTTCCAGTCTTCACAGTGGAGAAGCAGCACATTTCTTTTAAGTAAAATATTGCTGGGAACTCACTGCTTCAGCAATTACCTCTGAAACACATTGTTTTCTCAAAGCCATTAACATGTCAGATCATGGCAGTGCTTGACATCCAAACACGCCTTGGAGGGCTGCAATTCAATTTAAGGATCACCTCCTCTGAACAGGCCAACCTGCAAATTTCACGAAATCGGAGAGAAATTCTCAGGGCACACTTTGATCATGCTGCTTCCTAAATTAAAAACAAAACTGTAAGTGTTAAACATCTTTAACAAGACATTAAACCTCAGCCATAATCCAGGAAGGGTCCCTTAATGAGTAATGACATATGTTGTGAAGGCAGTTATCTCCTAATGTTCAACGCTGAAACAGTACGATGGAATGGCACACTGTTCAAAAGGGATGTATCATCACTAATGAGAGGATAATTTGAAGCTGCTCTTCTGAGAACCCCAGAGGAGACTTTCCATTGCTGCAGGATGGCGAAGGATGCAATACTCCCATTTTATCACACACTTTAAAGAGGAATGGGAAGTGACAATCTGATAGAACAAAAGCTGAGACAGAGACAGAAAATGGGCTAAGTCATTTGGAGAGTCCCTAAAAGGGCTACCTTCCTTTGCTCCCCAAAGTAAGTCTTGGTCCAAATTAGTCGTATCTCTTTACTCCTCTTCCCTTCACCCAGCTGACCACTAACGGCGTACTAGACACAGTAGAGTGCTGCCCTAAAAGGGAGCGTGGCATTGGCATAGGCCCGCTGTGGAACACACAAAATACCGCAAAAGATGATGAGATAGGGGATGAGTCCAAGAAGTGACAATTGAAGGCCATGCTCAAAAGCAGGAAAGGAATCCAACTCCTCTTTTATTAAAAAAAAAAGAAAACTCCTCAAAATTAGGTTTTGAAGTTTTTCCCCTCATTTATTAGCACTATCTTCTTCCAACATGTTATAGTTAGTCATTGTGTTGGGAAGATTATAATCTCTGCAGGAAAACACAGGGTGAAAGAGGGGAGTCTTCCAGATAACAAGCAGACCTTTATGGTAGGGACAGGAAGACAGAGGCCACACACAAGAACAGAAAAACAGAATTGGTGGAGGGGGAGAAAAGAGCTTCCAACCACAGACAGCCTTGGGTTTGTTGGCAAGGTCTTCTGTGGGGTTGGGGAGAGCAGGGAATTTATGAAGTTTCAACTGTTAAGTTTGCCTTCCCATTCTTACTTAGAGATGTGCCTAGCCAGAGGGAAGCATCGTAAGGTGTGACTTAGTGACAAGACAGCCTCTCCTGGCTCCAAGATGAACTGCTGGAAATTCAGGCAGGTTATTTATTCCATGTTTCTTTTCCCTTCCCTACTGTGACTGAACAGTAGCAATGACTTTTCCAGGTGATACAAATATTCAAGGCTAATGACTGTACAGTACGCTGTAGATAATGTTTTTATTTATCTTTGCCACCCCCACCCTTTCCCCACCCCCAGGAGGTGAAGGTGTCTATTTATTCTTGACTATTTGACGAAGTGGGAAATTCTACTTCCAAGGTTTGAGCATAAAAACTCTGTTTTCAAACACTGAAAAGAATCTGCTCAGACTTGTTTGTTTGTTTGTTTGTTTTGTTGGGTTGTTTTTGGTTTTTTTGGTGTTAACAGCAAAACCAAAAATACCTCAAACAAAAAACTCCATGAAGCAAAGAAAATTAGCTCACTAGAAATGCTCCAGCACTACTTGGGTCTGACCTAAAACCACAAAGCTGAAGAAATCAGTTAAGGCCGTGCTACACTCTCAGTCCCACTGCTGTGCGCTATTCCAAGGGACCTTGCTCGGAGTTGCATTAACAAACACTTGCACAGCACTATAAGAGAATGGAAAATGGAAACTGTAGCTATCGCATAGAATTTCCTAACTTGTACTCATTTGATAAAACCTTCCTTAAATTATCTTCCAGCTTTTCCTATTGAGTTTGAACACCAATTCAAATATCAAGCCACAGGATTTAGTTTAGAATAACAGCTTTCCTCATTTACATATGCAGGTAACCTGATAACGGAAGGACTGTGAATCAGGAACTGGGCAATGGTTTAAACAACTAAAGGCCATTAAAAAACCAAAACACTCCAAAGCTCTGGGAGCTGAGAGCACTTCATGGCGGATAAAAGTGGAGACTGTGCAAAGATCGTGAGAACGCAAGAAAGAGAAGGCTTGATTTTTTTTTTTAAAAAAATAAAGAAAAATAATCAAAATATTCTGAGTTCTTCCTTTCAGTTTAAAGGATTATCTTGGGAATAGGAAAACAGAGTAGACACCCTCGCACAAGATCATCTCATCTCTGCTCCACATCATTACCTTCAGAAGAAAGACATTTAAATAATATTCAGGTTGTGACAAAGATGTGTTGCTCTGAAAATGAAAACAAACAGTCCCAGAAACAAAGGGCAAAATGCCTAACTTCACACTTCCTAACTTGTCAGTTTGATACAACTTCAATATTGCAAGCACAAAGGTAGAGCAAAAGGGATAGAGTTTATTTCAGAGATTTATCTTGCGGAGAAAAATGAGCAGTTTGTGAAGAAAGAAAATAATTATGAAATAAAAAAATTGTAAGACTTTCATAAGAAATGTAAATATTTACTGGGCTTACTGAACATATGTGATAGGCTTGGTTCTGGTTCACACATGGCTTACCAATTGTATATGACGGGATTTGCCATGTGCAACTTAGAGAGAGACAGAGTCACTCGTTATGAGCAGAATTAACAGGAAAAAAGACAATGGACCTGATAATTTTGCACACCATTTCTTTATGTGAAGAGCTGTTAGTTAAAGTCCACAGAACCAATTAATCCCCACACATTCTACTACTAAAGTTTTTACAGAATTCTAATGAGTTTATCTCCTGACTGAAGGGACTAGCATTCACCAAAGCAGCACACTGCTGCATCTGCTTTAGTCACTAATTCCTTGCTCTGCAAGACAGTTTTGCATACAGAGGAGAGACATGTCAAAATGGGCTTTCTGCTCTCACTATCCAATTTAAGGCAGAGGAGCCAGCTGTGCTCCTCTAACAGTGAAGGAACACATGGCTGGGAAGGGACAGGGGATTCCACAGAAGACAACAGACACTCAAGTCAAAGCCTGCCTACGATTTCACTGATACTCATGCAAAATTGTCATTCTCTGTCCAGCACCTTTTTTACTTTGGTATTTTTTTGTTTGGTGGGTTTTTTGTTGTTTGTTTGGGTTTTTTAAGGCTTATCTTCAGAGATTTGAAAGGAAAGCTGCTGGAGACCACTTGTAAATGCTTCTTGCATTACTGAAAAAGCCCCGATTTGGTGACAGAGTAGTATTTAATAATCATCGATATGAAATGCGTAACTCAGCCTTCCTCCCTTGACCCTTCCCCTCATGTAAAGACATATGCAAATTAAGTGAATAACAATCAATTTGAGATGTTGCCATTTGCTGAAGCAGGCATTACTGGTTTCTACCTGATGGTTCCTGCGTCTAAATCAAGGGAACTGCTTCCAGAAACAATGATGATTTGACACTACATTGCAGAAGTTATGACAGGCATCAGAGCTTGGGTGAACCCATATTGTATTTACTAAATTACATTTGTTACTTCTGCAGCACCCCTGAGGTCTGTAGAGAAGGTCTTTTAGATGAAGACCCAGCTAGCCTAATAGCCTGTCCCTGGCAGTGGTGAATAGCTTATGCCTGAGGAAGAACCTAATAACAGGCATACTATGTAGTGATTCTTTTCCCAAATTCTTTCCCACCTTCTAATATTTAGTAGCCTAGGGGCTTTTTGAGCTCAAGGTCGCGCGTACTGATGTGAGAACTTCTACAGCTCTCTCTTTCTGTTAATTTTGTATATGGTAAATAACAGCTTCATCTGATGTCCTCCAGATCGTTCACTGAAAAAAACAGGGCACAATCAATCTTTTTTAGCCTCTCTCTGTCACTCTATCATATTTCCTCTGATGCCTTTTCCTAGGTCACTCTGTCGTTTCTCACACAGAAATAGTGTAAGGCCCCTATCTATTGTTGGTGTCATTCGCTGGTTCATTTCCAGGTCTATTATGTCCTTTTTAGACAGGAGCTCTAGAACTGCATAATATTTACCGTGCAGGAGGCCACAGACTTGTACGCTGTTATAGCAACCCTTTTCCACTTACCTGTCTGTTTCTTTCCCAAGAGTTTCAAGCATTCGGATTCCTTTTTTTGGCTACTGTTGAGTGCCGATTTGACATTTTCACAGATGTACCTATGGTAGCTTCAACATCTCATTCCTTGGCAACAGCAAGCAGTTCAGAGCACAACATTTTTTACATGGAGTAAGGATTGTTTATTTTCTTAAATGCATCACTTCGCATTTATATACTTTGAATTGCATTTGCTGTTTTAATGCCTACTCAGCCTCATAAGGCCCATTTGCAATTCTCCACAGTTATTTCACTTCTCTTTACCTGAATCACTTGGTAGATCAAAAGAAAAGTTTTTCAGGAGTGGTTCAGTTTTCTTACTGAAGTTTGGCATGGTGTAAAAACCAAACTCCATATTTATTGTGCATCATCACTTAAATAATTTATTGTGCATTCCTAATTAAAACTACGACAGGGCAAAAACCAAACGCTAAATTCTACCAGAGTCAGAGGTCTCCATCTCTTTCCGTAGGACTAATGTGCATTAAAACTTCCCAGAGTTACATTAATTTAGCTAGTATTTTTCTAATACAACATGAGGAGGCCTGGACAAGAAATAAATATGTCTGCGTTAAAAATTGCAATACCTAGGACTTGGGATGATTACGTGAAATTCAAACTCCAAACTCAAATTACTGACCAAAAGGTCTCCACCTCTGTTTTGGTTTGTTTGTTTGTTTGTTCCCTAGTCTCCTAGATGACTGCCCTACTTTAGGCAGAGGAAACTAACCTCTTTTTTCACCGTGTGGTTTTCAGCGTTCACGCCCCTCCCAAGTGGAGAAACAGCAGGGGGGCTTAAACACTTACAGGGGCAGAAAAAAGGACAAGAAAACCGTCTTTGTTCCAGGCAGACAGTACGAGGTCACGTTACTATGGCAGCATGAACCATTTTCCCTCATTCTATCTAGCAGTTCAACTTTGCCCATAGTTTATTCCCTGGGAAGCCTAATCCAGAGTTCAGGTTTGTGTATGTGGGGTTAGAGGTCAACAGCAATATGACAATGGCCTAGTCAAAAGAAAGGAAAGCTATGATATAGCAGAATCAAAGAGTCGGTTCACCAATCACTGGGGGCTGGCTCGGACAAAAAGGTTAGAATTCATCCCCTCACTTTAGCCTAAAGTTCCTGATTTAGCTATTTTGTGCTCAGCATACAGAAAGCCTGAATAGTGAACAATAAAGATGACACTGGAGCAAACAGTAAAAGATGAGAAGACAGCGCTGACAGAAAAACTGTGGATCATATGCCCAGTGCTGTGTTGTATTTACTACCTAAATTACTGTTACATTTACAGGCATCTTAGATTAATGCAGTTATTTTTGCTGCATCATTCCTTACAATTGTGAATAACATACTGATGGGATATATAATCATAGAATCATTAAGGTTGGAAAAGACCTCTAAGATCATCAAGTCCAACCATCAACCCAACACCACCATGCCCACTAAACCATGTCCCTAAGCGCCTCATCTACACGTCTTTTAAATACTTCCAGGGATGACAACTCAACCACTTCCCTGGGCAGCCTGTTCCAAGGCCTGACCACTCTTTCAGTAAAGAAATATAAAGAAATAAAATAAAAGAAATAAAAGAAATATAAAACCTTTCAAACTGTCTTTATCTCAACCCACGAGTTTTCTCACTTTTACTCTCCTGATTCTCTCCCCCATCCCACGGGGGGGAGTGAGCGAGTGGCTGGGTGGTGCTCAGTTGCTGGCTCTGGCTGGGGTTAAACCACGACAGTCCTTTTTGGTGCACAACGTGGGGCTCGAAGGGTTCGAGATAACGACAGGTTTGATTGGAGTGTGCTACACTGAATTTATAGCTGTTATTGCCATTTAGCTATTAATCGGCGGGCTTCTGTGCTTGCCATGGGGCCTGCTTGCCCTACTGTATATTAGAGTCTAGTACTCGTTAGTGGCCGCTTTTTGCTTTTGCTGCTTGCTGTACTGCTGATCATCTTACCGTGCTGTGCCTGGGAACACTTTGACAACAGCAATGGCGATGTGCCTGGGCTGGCAGATGGCCAGGGCATTGCTGCTGCTTCTGTGCTGCTGTGCTGGACAGGCTGGAACTCCAGTGTGAACTCGAGGCGAAGGGACTGTGACCCATGGATGAGTCCACGCCAGAGCAGGACACCCCGAAGCGTCTGTGGCCGTGGATAAGCCCATGCCAGAGCAGGTACACCCCGAAGCGTCTGTGGCCGTGGTTATGTCTGGGCCACAGCAGGTATACCTCTGAAGCGATTGTGGCCCAAGGATAAGTCCACGCTGGAGAACGTACACCTCGAAGCATCTGTGGCTGTGGATAAGTCCATGCTGAAGCACCTCAAAGCTTGTGGCCATGGATAAGGCCACGACAGAGCAGGTACACCCCTGGAGGGACTGCAGGCATGGGTAAGGCCATGCTGGAGGCAGGGTCACTCCTGAAGGGACGGTGGCTGTGGGTAAGGCCACGCTGGAGCAGGTGTATCTCCGAAGGCTTTCTGACCCATGGAGAAGGTCACGCTGGAACAGGTGCACCTCAAAGCAACTCTGGCCATGGATAAGCCTATGCCGCAGCAGGTATACCCCTGGAGAGACCATGGTGGTCTTGGAGGCTCCACTTGGAGCAGGTACACCCCTAAGGGACTGCAGTCTGTGGATAAGAGTCCAAGCTGGAGCAGGAGCAAGGGGAGGAGTTCACTGCAATGTTAAACCCTATGGTCTGGTCCAAAGGGACCAGGGGTGGAGATTGTAATGGATATACCTTTAAATTGTTGTAACCTGGGATCTGAGTTGCATGTTATGGGAATTGCTATAGCAAGAACCACCTGAAGCAATGGAGGAGAAGCCTTACAAGAAGCAGCGCAAGTGCAGCAGTGACCCAACCTGAGCTGGCTTTGGTGCCCACACAACTTACCATCTCTCCTGCCCTGAGTGACCACCATAACAGATGGAGCACAAAGTCATGGACTAAATGAACTCAATGGACATTTTGTGGACATTTTATGGACATTTTACAAGGGTGGTCCATAGACTAAGGGAATGATATCTGCGTATTGTATCAAAGGATGGGAAGTGGGGTGGTGGTTAATGAGGATGTATTGGATAGTGTGGTACCTTTACTCTTCTGATTCTCTCCCCCATCCCCCCGGGGGGGAGTGAGCGAGCAGCTGTGTGGTGCTTAGTTGCCGGCTGGGGTTAAACCATGACACTTCTCGACACAGAGGCTGCAAGAAGAGAAGCAGGAGTTTCTGAATAAACACATGTATGTGTATGCATGCACCTGTGTGTATATAAGTTCTCCAATAAAAAGGGACAAGTGTAGACTAAAATATTTTTAAGAGAGCAAGAGGCAAAACGTTCATGTGAGGTAAAACACTCATTTCATAAACCTTAAAAGAAAATAAAGAATTATGATCGGTTTTCTTTCACTTAGTATGCCCAGGTACTCAGTTTCCATTTAGTTTACCATATTCTTTTCCCATACAGCTTCTATTTTGCTTCAGAAATTGTAAGCTGTCTCATGTCCCAAAGAAGAGGTTTCAGAAAAATAAGTCCGTAAGTAACACTTCCTTAGGCAAATAACTGAGAAAAGGAGAAAAGCTGAGATCAATGGACACACCCAAAAGTCAGCTGTGTCATATTTGTTCCTGTTACCACAGTCCTATGCTACTTGCTGGACTGGAATTGCTTTATTAAAATGTCCTTTCATAAAACTCAGTATTTTAGGGTTTCTTTATGGATTATTTTCATTTAGATAAGAAAAATTACTGTTTTGTTCTGAAACACAGAATCTTTCTCAGGAGAAAAGTGGCTTAAATTTAAAAGCCACTTACAACCAAAGTGTGCTGCTCCTCTTTAATTGAAAAATGATCTTAGTAAAAGCTACAGTATTTTCGTGCAGAATTTTCCTGAGGATCTCCCATGAAAAACAAATGCCATTTTAACAGCTTTGATCAACATAAGGGCCAGGCAGCTAGATTCTAGCTCTCAAGTCTCCATGTGGTTCTACACTTCACAGCATCTTCACTGCACATTCATGTAGTACAAGGAGAATACAACACAAAAAAGGAGGGCATGAGAATAAGCCCCAAAAAGTTATTGGTTCACACCCTGGGATGAATTATTCTTTAACATGTCAGAGTTGTTCAGTTGTCAGAATGAAACCACAATCCAAGGGAGCTGTCTGCTGTCGGGTTTTTTTGAGTTCGTCCCGCGTCTCCACAAACCCCATAGCCACTGCATGTCCTGCACTTGCTGCTTTCCATTCCTGCTTCCCAGCTACAGGTGGCAGCTGGGATATGTGAAGGGAACATGCAAATGGTAGTTACCAGATATATATTCTGCCAAGAGCTGATAGATAGGTGGGGCCAATTCACACAGACTGGGGGTCCCGTTTCTCCAGATCCACCAAAAGAGTTGTGCTTGTGTTTCCACCAGCAAGAAGTGAACGTGGCACATAGCAGTAAGAGGCAGGGAGGGATAAGGTTAAAGTTCGAACTGCATTTGTTGCATCACTTAGTTGGAACCTGCACATCATGCTTGTGATAGCAATTCTGCCTCTCACAAAGTGAGCCCTTGGGATGGGGAAGGAAGGAAATGAGCTGGCAGTCCAGGGAAAAAGAAAAAAAGACACACAAGAAAGCAAAGAAATTCACTATAAAAACAGGCAAGAACAAACATCTGTGAGATTAAGGTTGCTTAAGTTTCACTGGTCTTTACACTACAATCCTGAGAAATATTTATGAGGAAATCTGGAATTCCAACAGCAGCACAGGATTTGCAAATGATTCAGGGAAAGCAACATGTAAGACATCAAAGTGGACAACTGTTTTGTAAACATTCACAGGCATTAGTCCAAACCAAAAGATTTACTTTTCTCTTACACAGGGCTACAAATATTTTCATCATCCAACTAAAAGGTCTGAAATCTCTTTTAAATCCTGCAGCATGTCACTGAAGACTTCAAATGATGAAGAGAATTCTACTAATGCCCCAAATACGGGAGAACGCCATAATGGCATATCCTTAACTAACGGCCTACGGGCAGTACTCTATTTCTGGACAAGGGGGAATTGCTACTACATTACACTAAGAAACATTTCCAGTTAAGGACAGTAACGTAAGACAAATTAAATACAGTAAACAGCTGCTGTTGAAAAGCACTAAATTTATTAAGATAAGACATACAGAACTGTCCACTTATGGGGAAACATTGATTTAAAAGACCACTCCAGTCTCACTGGAGCTCAAATATTTAAGTGATATTCAGGCCTTTCAGCAGCTCACATTACAAGGACTTCTTCCACCTCTCCCCCAATATTCTTCCTTTAATATGTTACGATAAGGCTCACATACATGAAGGTATTCATTGCGTAGCTTGAATTAAGCCATTTAACCTCCACTGAAATCCCATCAAGAAAAATCAATCCAGACTGGGCTTTATATTACATCAACTAAAACACGATTGGTACCTGAGCTATACAGCCTAAAGTTATATCAGGTACATCCACATTGTACTGTAATCATTTCTGTGACTGCAGGGTAGACATCTGTAGCCTCTGGAGATTCACTGTCAAGGCCTCAGGAAAAACATGCCCAATGCTTTTCTGTAATACAGATCGCAATGAGGGACTTTCCCAGAGAGAAAGGTGCAAGTGAGTAAACTGACATAGTTCCTGGAAAAACCTAACATGCACACCCTATTTCCTTATCTGTAATCTGAAAACTGATTTGTCTTCTCCTATTAGAAAGGGAGATGGCAGATAGAGAGATTTACAGACATAATTCCTCTTGCCCTGCACAAAGTAGGATACTATGGCATGAAAGGATCTTGTAGCCTATCCCAGGAAGCACCACAATTATAAAGGGAAATGGAAATGCATCCCTGTTTCAAGCTACAGGACTGATGTTCTCATTTACAACACAGTTGCATCCTTGGACAGTGTAAGACAGTTCCCTGTTATAGTTGTCGTCGCACCTCAGTTTACTGTGAGAAGGGGAACCTGGAGGGAGAATGGGGTATGCTGAGCTTTAGTGACCTAAGTTAGTCGTCGTGTTCACGTGGCATCTTCTTTCATTCTCTTATTTGGAAAAGAATAGAGTAGTTCAGTTGGAAGGGACCTACAACGATCATCTAGTCCAACTGATGTTAGTCGTCAGCAGAGATGACAAGACTAAAGCCTCATTTCAGAAGACTAGTAAGGAGAGCAAATTGCTCTAGAGAACTGAAGGTGAGAGGAATGGGTGGGTGTTAAAAGCAGTGAATTTTCAACTCTTAAATACATAATGAAACTAATCAGACCATTGAGTTTACTTAGAACGAAGCAAATTCAAACTTCTAAGAAATACTTCCATTCAAACAATAACCTATTGACAAGGCTAGCATAACAATTAAAATAAGCTCTTTAGGACAGACATATTTGTAAGACTAAAATGCATCTTAAGGAGTCAACTGCCAAGAGATTCTAGGTTACACTTAGGTATCTTAGTAGTTATTTAAATATTTTGGCTATAGCCTTTAATTCAAACTTAAAAATTGTAAACACTGGAAATCAACACAGGCAAAAGAGAAAGAAGCATGTAAATGCTTACCACCAAATGGAAGCATTCCACAAAGCGGTCCTTTTTTCTCAGGCTGTAGGACAGACACCACTTTCCTCAAGGAAGACTGTAAAGATTCATACATATGTATCTGCAAAAGAAAGAAACTATTTTTCTTAATTCTCTATTGGAAGCTGCTAAATAATTTCCATTTTTCAATTAGAAAAATATTGAAACTTAACTTCTTAAGGATGTTTTATCAATTTCTGTAGTTACTAAATGCATAACAGAAGGATTAAATTAGCTGAAACACTGTCTAAGTAAGTTTTAAATCTCTCTCTGGTCAAGCCATAAAACAAAGATAATTGATGTAGATCTGGGGCCAAATTATCTTCAGAAGGATTGGATTTATTTACTGAACATGCCAGATGCACAGAAGTCAGCAGGAAGCATTTATTGATTAGCCATCGACAGCACTGTGTCACCCACGTGCGCCATATTATTGATTAGATTTACTTGGTCAATGTGCATCTGCTACAAGTGAACAGCACAATGGCTTTTGGGGAGAAGCAGGACTGGAGAATACCAAAGATATAAAAAGTCTCTGTAACAAAAGGCTCAGGGCAGCTGTGCTCAATTCCTAGACTGAGAGAAGCAGAGATAATCCACTAATCCTGAACAGAGCAGGATAGAGCATGCCTGCCACCCAAGCTGAATTCCAGAAAGATTTCTGTACAAATAAAGAAGCACCTTTCCCTTTGACATCAGAGGTCATGGGTGTTATTTTGTCTGGCGTTGGCTGGTAGTAGTAGTTCTTTTCATCATGATCATTCTTTTCCACTGCAGGATGAGTCTGCTGTTTTCATAGCACTGGCTGAGAAGCATAGACTTTCAATTTCTCTCTAATTTTGAGGAATACAGGATTTGGAGGAAATAAAGCAATTTGGTACTCTAAGAGCCTGCTTTCATCTTTTTGTTGCATTTTGAAGTGGTTTTGCTACGTTGCGTTTTTAGAAGTAAATTACGGCAAACTGATCCATTCTTAAGGATGGGCAAAGCATGCCCTTTACCTAAAGATGTGTTAAGTGATTGAGATGAGAGAAGAACCTGCTTTAGTTGTTGCTGCAAGTCCAACAAAATCTTCAAATACTCTGCTAGCTTTGATATAATTAATGAAGAAATCCCCTCTGTTCTGGTGGGCACTTCTCAGTCTCATTTCTGTGCTACAGTCCCACACAGACAGGCTGTTACACAGTAGTATTAAGTGTTCCACTTTCAAATCGAAACTTTTGCGTTCTAAGGCAATTGTCTGCATCGCTCAAGTGGCCTGACTCATTAACCACCTGTAAAAGCTGCATATCAGATATATTCTAGTCAATGAATTAGGACTTAAGCAGGACTGTCAGAGGGGAAGCTCATCAAGGACCTATAAATTTTTTTATTAGCAGTAAGCTATTTCTCTAGGAAAAAGGGTCTTTTTTTTTTCCCTTTTCTTTTTTTTTAAAAAAGAAAAAAGTGTCATCCATGGTTTCACTACCTGCAGGCTGTCCTGGCAACTGACCAAAAGTCTGAGGGTTATATTTAATTTGCATAAATCAGAGCCGATTACAGTTACTTTCCTCATTAATACCCTGAGTACTGATTAATAATCGGTAATACACAGAATATACTGATGCATTTCTATGAGTCTGAATGCATGCTTGATGCCAAAAATGCTTCTGAAAACAAAACTCCTGTGTCCAGACGCTCGTTCTCAACACACAATGGACAACCAATCTACATCATAATGCAGTCTTTGTTCCAAAAGGAAGAGAAAGACCTGATAGATTCTTTACTTCCTACAGGACACATCTTCATTTTAAACCCTGGGGGGAGGGTGGAGAGATGTGAACTACTCTCGTGGTCCCTGTCTGGTTCCATACAGATGCTTCAGGCAAAACTCTTGACACCCCTTACTTATATACTCACAGGTCCTGTGACCTGGATCTTCACTAACAGCTGGGTTGCATTCAGCAAGAAAACAAGTATAAGAGGAGTAAACTGTTTTCTTCCCGCCTATACTGGACAGATGCAAGAAGCTTATTCAACACAGCACATCTCTCATTTCAATATGACAATATACATTAGCTACCAGCATATTTATTGCTTACATAGATGTGAGTTATTCACATGAAAAATTGATTTATCTATCAGATAATTAGTAAACTTCAATAATTGCAAAAACCTCTTAGCAATCAGTTGACATTTAATTAACATACAATAACTGTCTTATTAAATCTCCATTAAATACCTGTTGGAGTTAATTAAAACCCATACGTAGGATTCCACGATTCCTGGGGAACCACATTATAGTTCAACAATAAGAAGCCTGGAACTGAGTTGCTTGCTTATTTCTATTGCACCGAGTTGCTCTAGTTTAAGGTAAGAACAGTACTATGTTTCAGATTCTAACACTTTATGACTATGTAAAAACATGACATGAAAAACATGAATGAAAAAACATGAAATACTCTAAGATGGTCAGCTGGACTCAGCTGCAAACCTTCTTTTTTTCTTACACACGTGTGTGAAGTTCATGTGGGGGCCCTGGCTTACCTCAATTCATTCAAGTCATATTGTGGCTAACGTCAGTTGAATTAAAAACACTGGGCCAAATTCTCCTTCTCGAATCAAGCAAAAATCTCACTGACTTCACCGGGAATTTTGCATGAGAAATGTCTGAGTATAAACTAAGTAGTAGTTCCAGGGATTTGGCCCGATATCTGTGAAACGCGAATCTGGCCTAAGAGCTTCTGAGGAATTCTGGAATTCAGAAACACAAGGATGAAAAAGCTGGAGTGGAAAAACCAAAGGCAGCTCTGGCTCTGAAGGCCTACCTTCACAGGAAGCTATCGTCACACAACAGATAAACACGGTGAGAAAGGAGGATGTTGAGTCCCACAGCACCTACCATAAGAAATGTGGGACCCCTTTTCTCACCATATTTAGAGAGAAGCACATCCAGTATTGCTCAAGGAAACCCAGTGCTCATAATTTCTGCGCTGCCATGGGCCTGCTCTTCTCCTCATCTGAGTCACTGTCTGTGAGGAGTCAAACGAAGCTCAATGTTACACAATCTAACACAACCTGATATGACACTGATACTCAGCGCATCGTGGCCCGATTTGCCTCAACGCAGCGTGACAAAGATGCAGGCAGTGAGGAAGCCAAATCTCCCTCACTTCCTGCAGCATCCTCAATGAGAAATAAAAAATAGAAAGGAAGAACTCCATAGGCTATTATCCATCCATCCATGCCTCTCATGACACTAGCTTCTAAAGAGAAAGCTTCAGAACAGAGCACGGAATCTCGCACAAGGGAGCAGGGAAGCATACTTTACATACGCTAGCCTTTTCATTGCACATGAAACCCATCCTCAGGTCTGTGTTAGGTCACGTATACACATGCAAAAACTAATGCCTCCATACTCAACAAAGACAATATTGTATGGGTCTAAACAAGTGTTTTGGCATATGGGTATCTAGTATTTTGGTTATAAATCAATTAAAAAAAAAAAATCAATGATGTCTTCCATATACTTGGGTCCAAACATACTGAATGCATGGGTAATTCCAGAAGCATCATGTCACTTAGTAGTTAGAACTGATTGTTTATTGCTGCTGCTGTGTGAGGAGATATATAAGCATATTCCGTAAAATATATAAAATGACACAATCAATCCCAGGAGTTCACAGTCTACAAAAATAAAACTCCTTGCTGCACAGGAGAAAAGAGATACTACTTACAAGCAAGACACTAGCCTCTGGGGGCTATATCTAGACTAAACTAGATGATCTAGACTAGATCATCTATGTCAAAGAGATCAGAGAACTTGTAATTTGGGCAACAAGTCTATAATGTCTCTTGTGTTACAACGGATCTTTAAAAACGATGCTAAACTTTCATGTAGAGGGACAAATGATGAATAATCCACCATGTTCTTTTGTATGTCATTCTAATGAGATTATTTGGAACTAACAATGGTTTGGTCTGAATTTGTCCCCTTACTCACTGAGACTTACTTTGCTGGCTTCTGCTAAGGTACAAGCATGTTCTTCTGTATGATCAGAGAGACAAAAGATGGAGGATACAGAGAACTTCCAAAACACTAGGCAGAATAAATTAAGTTGGGTTTTGCTTCTACTCAGCCCAAAGATGCTCATAAAATAAAAAAAAAAAACCCAAACCAAAAAACAAACAAAAACCCCCAACAAACTAGCCTTTTCCTCTTGCAAGAGACAAAAATGCAAACATTTAGCACTACTGTTTCATCTGCAGCGCATGAACAACTCCGAGCAAATACGAGATCCTTTAAAATGGAAATCAAAACTGTGTAATAGCATTCATATTTGTACATGTTGCTGTTTACTCTAAAGTAAGTCAAAGTCAGAATAAAGTCAGATCACAGAAAACATCAACAATAGGAATTTGGAAATCTACCTCCTTGTTGCTGACCTAGCCTGATAGTATTCAGGACTTCTCTTCTACATACAGTAATTTTCTGAACACCTAAGCATATGTATAAAAGTGAAATCAAATGACTGCCTCAGACTTGACAGAACTGCTGAACTAAGAACCATGCATTGTCCTCTATTAAAGGGCATCACCTTGAGAAAATAAAGCTTTGTAAATGTTGCTCTAAAAGTTAGTATTCTCTGCTATTGGCTATTATATATATTTATAGAGGTAGTAATAATGATCTTCAAAGAATGATGTTGCCTAAACACATTTTATGCGACCTTTACAAAACCCAGAAATCAGTACTCTGTTAGCAGAAATACAGATTTATTCCTATCAAGGTACTAATGTATATCTAAAAAGGGACCCTGTTTTTGAAAATAGCAAAATAGATACTAAAAAGGAAAACAAACCTCTAATCAGACAGAAAATACTGGTCTAAGAGCGAGGGGCAATACTCACAGTAATCTAGGGACATTCAGGTTATAATGAGAGCACATGATGCATTATTTGTGACTTAACTTATTTTAGTCTGAGGTCCCTGAATAATTAACCTGCTTTGTTTCAATTCATTTAAATGTCCATATCCTACTGCTTATGAAACTGGAATGTGTTCCACAAAATAAACAGTCACATTGCTTATTGCTTCCAGAGCTGTACAGAGTCTGAGATGGAAAATGTTATTCGTGATGATTCTTAGGATTCAAGTATTTTGCTCAAAACAAAAATTAACATTGCTTTGTTAAAAAAATTAATTTTGAGAGCAAGTATTTTATCCTAATTACAAAAGAATACAATTTGATGTTTTTATACTGACATTGTATCCAATTTATTGTTTATAAAAATCTCAAATAAAATAGATTAAGTTACTTTATAAAATGATCTCTATTTAGAAGTTGAATAAGTGGTTTAAAATGAATAAATTATTGTACAATATCAAATCGCAATTATGTAAAGATTTGAGTGCAGCTAATAATACTGTAATTCATGATCACTGATAATGTGCGACTGAAAAGGTACTATGCTTATGTAAACAGAAACTAAGGTAAAGGATATATGGATATATGTTTACACAATCAACTTTTCCAGTTGCACCATGAAGGATATTGAAAATTTCCAGCATTTCACTTGGTGTTACTATCTCATTATGTTTTAAACCATGCCTTTCTAATTCTCCTATTTTTCTTCATGGCTGCATCTCTGCAACACAAACCTGCTTCCCTAACTATTAAGAAATACTACTATCGCTGGAAATTCATCTGTCATTTTACAAATCTTTTTCAAAGGAAGAAATAACAGGCTGTCTCAGTGAAAGAAAATAACATAGAAACAAAAACAGTATGCTCTTTGCTCCCACAGGGACAAACCAAGTAACATTTACCTCTGACACGATAAACAAAAGATCAGAAAGGATTAGAACTAATGGCTCTGTAAATAGTATATTCATAAGAGAGGAATCCTGCTAGAATCGCAAGAAAATTGTATCCACTTTCAGCTGCCAATTTTTGAGGAACATCCTGATTTTTTAACTCTATATTTATGGAACAGTGTAATAATGGCAGCAACTCTGCCATCACCATCATCACCTTTTTACATTATTGCCAGGATTTCTTCTGAAGAATTATTAACAGTCTCTTGCGCAGAAGCAACTAAGGCAGATTCCGCAGAGGTCATTTTCAATGACAGCTACATTTTTGAGAGCAGAGTAAAAGCATATCCAGCAAAAGAGCCCGTCTTCCAAAAAACCACACAAGTATCCTTACATAGGACCTTGGACAGAGAAGACTAAATACCGATTTCTCAATACTCATTTCTCTCCAGCTGTTGGTCAAAGACAGGATAAGAATACCTAGAGCACAGCACAGGCAAGTCAATATTCTACAGATGTATTGGAATGCTTGAGAATCAAAGACACATGCCTGGTGGATATACCTTGTACACCTAAGCATGTTATTTTCTAGTAAGGAGTATGGAAGTAGGTTATGCCCAACTACCTTCTGGTTACAAACAATGGCTCATCATTTGCACATTGGTAACTGTCAATGTAATTTTACCCTGCTGCTTTCCATTGCTAATGTATTCATCAATAACTTGGCTAGTTTATGCTGTTACAGTGATTGCAGCATAACTGTATGGCTGTTATTCTGGCTAATAACAGTGAGCTGCCTTAAACCCTAATTTCTGCCCCATCTACTTATATCAAGATGACTACTGACCCCTGATACTGCTGCAGCCTCTAGAACACACATCCAGCAAATGGCCTACTACTGTGCAAATCACTGCAAGCACACTGAAAATAGCTATGGTTGCGCTAAAAGGACTATGATCTTAAAGATAAAATATGCTTGGAAGAAACAGGGAATGCACAACAGTATTTGCATACAGGCTAGCTATTTGTACAAATGGCTCTTAATTAGTAATACTGATAACAATCATAGTAATAAATTGGCTAAAGACATATCCAGAGTATGAAGTATACAGAAAAGTGTTACTTGGGGACAGAAACGAGGTAACTTGCAGGGAAGAAGCTTTAAAGAGCTTAGACAAGTGGACAGGGATGAAACTTATTATTTCTGTTCTGCCGGTTCAAAAATCAATGAAGCTGTGAAAACAAAAAACATTCATCTCCATTAAAAACTTACCTGCCACTATCATTTTTTTTAGTTTCACATTGGACAAAGCTGAAGAGTTACAGCGAGATCTTCTACAGAGCATTTGCTTGGACTCCTCCTGCAGCCCATGCCCAGCATTTGATGCATAAGATTTTTTTTCATGTTAGGTTTTCCTATTTTTTAGCTTCATATTTAACATACGCACTGCAACCACATATTATAGCCCATTTTCTCAGCCAAAGACAAACTTCATTGCTTTCTAAGAAACCTGCTCAAATCGCACAAGGGAACTGATCAGCCAGCAGTACTAGCACTTCTAGTCAAAAAGGAGTCTAGAAATACCAAGAAATCCCTTCTTTCTGACTAACAGAGCCATGACAGGAAGCTTCATAGAGTCTGGTGATGTGCTCTGCCTGGCTGCGACACTACTTCTTGACCACCAGTCTCATGGTTGAGGTGAACTGGGACACATCTGCCAACAGTGCTCATAACAGGTCTCTGGGGAAATCACACACAATACTTTCTTGGTGTCACCATCCTGGCATGATCTCGCTCTGCTGCTTTGGTATCACAGAAGTACAACAGCAACTCCACTTGCTAAGGTCATATGATGCACTGGAATGGAAGAGATGCTTCCTTAGCTGATTTTCATTAATTGCATGTATTTTAAATTTAAATGGAAGAGACAACAACTGAACACAAAACCAGGGCACATTCTCACTTATAGTACATGTAAATCCTTTCACAAATTTGTTTTAAAACAAGAAACTAACAAAATTCAGGACAGAAAATGTTTGTTCTTGAATTACAATAATCCCAAATTAACCTTACGGCATAGCAAAAAAATAGCCTAAAGTTTATCTAACCAAAACTGGCTTGGCTAAAAAAGTGAGCATCAGGGAGGTCAAGGCGAGAATACACTTTAAACACCTGCAAATACTCAATGAGAAGTGGAAAAATCTTCTAAAATTCTGTCTTATTTATTTGAAGATAAACTCACACCACCAAATTTCTGAATATTTCGTTCTTAGAAAATCTCTCAGGTGAATATTCTCCATGAAGTACACTTTTGTGTTACAAACATGCATGATTTCTGACAACTGCACTGATGCTACAGAGGCCACAGCCCCACCCCCAAATCGAAAACTCACTGTGGTGTGAACATGCCCCCTTCTACATGATCAGTTCTAGCGGGTACAGTGTATTTCACTCTTCTCTAGTTAGTGTATTATTTAAGATATGTAAGTTGAGTAGAGTCTTAGTTTCTTTCTTTCCTGCAATGTCAGATGATTAATAAACAGACATACTCAAAATCAAACGAAAAAATATGCAGTTGTGTAAAACCTTACAACACACCTTTGCCTTTATCACAGATGGACACAAGGTCTTCTCACAGCACTTGCAATATAATTAGAATTCAACACTAAAGAAGAAAATTCTCCGAATAACGGATGCAAAGATTACAATCTAAATACAATGTTGTTAGTTTAAAGAAATGAATGTAGAGTATTGAATGTTCAAAATTGTGTTGAATTAGATAAGCAAATCCCATGTAGACTTTGTTAATGATTCATAATCAGCTAATAAGCTCATCTCTAGTAGAATAATGATCCATGGACCTGTTAGCTCATTTATCACCATGTTTTACAACACTGGCAAAGAAACTAATTAAATCCCAGCATCATTACACAGAATTCCTTTTAATAGAGATACAATGATGCACTAGAGGCTACAGATTACACTGCAAATTGTACCAAGAGATTCCGGACAGCAAGTTTTAATTAACATGTTAGCGAGAAGCTGCTCACTTAAATAATAACTAACGAGGAAACATCTGCACACTCAAAAACATTGGAGGAAGGAGAGAATAAGGAAAGGAGCATTATGTGAGGTACTGAAATTGTAGACTTTTTTCTATCCACAGCAAAAAGCTGTTGCTGTTCACTGGCTGCATTCGTTATCCAACACAAATCAAAAGGCAGAACTCTGGCTCCAGATTGGTGTTGGAGATGCTGGTAGGGGCATGTATATCAGATTACCGAAAAAAACCCACAAAGGTCTGTTCAGCACTACCAGTAGGCCAGTGCAGCTGGAGCATCTCCCAGCATACGGCAAGGATTTATCAGACAGAGTACAATAAGTTGTTATCTCATTTTGCTCATTGTGGGAGAGAAGACAGATGGGTAACTGCCCAGAAGAACTGTTCCCTGTTATGCAAGCAAAAGAAAAGAGTACTTTTCTGAAGAAATAAAGGAAGAACTTAGAGATAGTACAGAATGAAGAAAGAGTGAAATGACTGAATAGTCCACCAATACTGGTATTCAAAGGAAAGACAAATCTACAGTGGGAAAACAACAGAAAGCAATCACTATTCCCTTTTCATCTGAACATTCCACCTAGAGCAAGAAGCATACACAAATTCTGCAGTGAATCTGAGTCAGAAACAGTGTTTGCAAGTATCTTTCAAATGCACATGTAAAGGAATATGTAGCCCCAAAATGGCGAGTAGATGCTATGACTATTGAGAAAGTAATCAAAAACGCAGAACTCTCTAGCAAAATACCCCAGGCTTTGTTGTTTTTACCTCTTTTATTTCTGAGAATAGCGATTAATCAGAGAAGCACAGAGACACATCTGAAAATGTTTAACAGGTCAGGTAAGCCAGACAATATTGCGATACAGTTTGCAACATGGGACAATGAATCACTGAAAATAAGGCTCTCCAGAAGAAATAATGATCAGAGAATAGACAACCAAGATGGACTGGAGAGAACATCTTTCGTATCTTACTGACTACATCTGCCACTTGATAGGATACAGGTGGTGTGTGTTAGGGTGCCAGTACTGCAGGGAACCCATACTCCTTCTTTAAAAAAACTAAAAATAAACACTGTACCAGTTTAATACGGGAGTATGAGTTCTATCACAGCCTGTGTTCCCGCACATCTTAGGAGTGGGTTTGATAGTGTGAAATCATGAAGCTTACCTTGCCTTTGTTTCTTTAGCTCTAAAAGCCATACTCCTCTGTTTTGGGGCTACCTATCAGTCTCCTTTCTGCCTGCTCTGCTTTCTCATGCAGTGTTTGCCACCTAAACTGACTGCAGTTTCCTCAACAGCATCATCCTCTTTCACCTCATACGTTTATCCTCACCCTCAGATCAAGACTCATTAGATAAAGATGAACAGACTATCAGTCTCATCCTTCTTTCTTTAGTGTAAAGGAGAGGGATTCTGTCAAAGCCCAACTTGCTATCTTCCACTCTGTAAGTACTGTTGTGGCTTTAACACTTCATACAGTCTGCTTCCAACATACCTCCAAAATTCAGTGCAATTATAGGCCACAGGCAAAAATAATAGTTCATAGATAACTGAGCATAAATTCAACTCTTTTGCTATAAAAATGGTTGTTCTGACTTCAAAATGGGGAATAAATGGGAATAATTTTTTTTTAATTTCCCCATAAGCCATTCTTCATAGTTAGCAAAAGGAGAATGCTTCAGCAACTGCAAAATCCATGTGGATTTCACCTGCTGCACAGAACACCCTGAGCACTATTATTCAGAAAACCTTTGAAACAAATTTAGTGAAATCCCTAAAAGAGTAGTAATAAACTGTTATGAAATAATCCCAGCTGGTTCCACAGAAAGTGATACGCTGCTTGAATTGAGCAGGATCTACATAATTCTTTACCTTCTATGACCTAGAATTTCTCTAAGTAAAAACACTATGAAGATAATATACTAACAACAGAAGACATAATCAGTTTCTCCAGAATAAATCTAGACATTTAGTGAAATTAAACCAAATGCTTCCCTTTCACTAAAAATAGTAATTAACTAAAATTAAAACATCAGTAAATGTAGACTTACACTTGGTCTTGTGCTCCGTCACAAAAGCCACAATAATCAGGACCACATTGCAAAGTTCTGTGCTCACAGCAGATTTCTTCTTCTCCCTTGTTTTGCACAGTCCCTTCCACACTTGTTTTTTTTATGGAAACCTTTGAGTAATGCTAGGGAGCTATGGTGCAAAAACAGAATCTTTCTGGCTTGTTGTAAATCTGAACCCAACACAGCACGGGAGTCCATCCCAATGGTATCGCTGCAGCAGTACTGAGAGAACTGCTAGAACCCCACATAAGCTGCTGCATACCCACCTCTGGCACTGTGCAGAAGTGTTAATTTGCCTCATCCCTGCAAATACCAGCACTACAACAGGAGTTGTGCAAATGTCCTCATAGGTGATGTGACTAATGGACACAAACATATGTGGTCAACTGTGCTGGTTCTGGCCCACGACATCAACGAAACCCCTCATTTTTTGATTCCCTTACATGCTTATGCTCATGATTTTTTCAAACCTGCTCGACAGGTTGGTATTTTAAGGACTTTTTCAGTCAACCTAGATTTTGCTGAGATTTCAAAAGTCCATCGAGTTCTTTAAATTATTTAAGTGCCAACACAGAATCTACTGTTTATCAACTTTGAGTCACCCGAGGTCAACTTAAGTTTGAAATGTTAAGCCTCTCTGGTTTCCTCCCTCTCAATGAACTTCTCTTTTAACAGGCACCACAGCAATAAAACATCTTGACATCACTTAAATCTAGAATGGATAAAACAGTAATTTTAAAAGACCGGTTTCAGTATTTTAACAGTCTTAAAAATCTTTTTTTTTCCCCTCTTAAAAATAGTTATGTAAAATTAAATCAGAAATTATAATAATTTACATAAAGACCTTGAGTGTAACTAAATGACATTTCAATAAGTAAATAAGAATATGTTGTATCAATGTGCCTCCTCAAATTTTAATGAGTTAAAGGGTACTAGTTTTTTTTTTTTTAATTGTGTGAGGAAGCAGGCAAAAATCACCTTTACTTTAGAGGCCAACTCAAGTGTTATAAATGTATCAGAATGTTATGTATCTTATATACTATTTTCATTGCCAATTCTTCAGGGGTTTTGCATCAATAAATGCTATTGGTTTAATTACTTTTGGTTTCAGTTAAGTGAAAAGAAGCAAAGAGAATTTTCTATCTGAAGAATTTTCCTCCACAAAGTTGAGGAACTTTCCACAAATTGAAAAAGCAAGAAAGCTGGTTTTCTGCTTTGTAGGTCCGTGTAATATGCAGTTGACAGAGGATCAGATCTGCTAATTCTAAAGCCATAAACATGGGCCAAATTTTGAAGACTGTTTATGTAACTATAGTTGCAGGTATCTTAAGGGATTTTTCGAGAACTGCTAAATGGGTACTGGCCTAGCAGTTCAAGTATGTTATGTTGACTAAACTGACCTAACTACAGGTTGCCATTAAAACAGATCGTCCTGCTCTCTTTGGACTCAGAATCTGCCTTGTCTTGTTTTCCTCACCATGCATCAAATTACATGATGATATGATCAACTGGACTATCTCACTGATCTCATGGAAAAATAATCCCAGGATCCAACCCAGAAAGGGCTAAAAACCTTTGGCTACAGCTGGCAGGCACAGAACTGGCAAACTTATTTGGCAGCAGCACGCAATTAGATTGGATTGCAAACTGCATACTAGTTCCCAGACTGTGACTGCAATAGAGAAAAAAGCATATAGGTACACATGCTGCATAAATTGTCCCATTCCTTTTGGAAACCTACTTTAAGATAGAATGTCTTGTCTTCAGGAGGCATCCTTCTCTTGCCTAAACACAAATAGCCCAGAACTCTACCTGAGACCACATACCTAATTTTCAGATGTCCAAATCAGAAGATATAAACCCCATTCCAGTTACCTACAAATCTGGACTATTATGAGCAAGGGAAACGCTATTTTTTCCAGTTAATATTTCCTATTTTATAAATTAATAGAGTTTGAAAATATATAAAAAAAATAAAGAGCTGGGCAGTGTCACTTTTTCTTTTCACAGTTGAATTAAAGGGAAACAAAGAACAAACAGGAAAAATCTGGTTTTGAGTTGGGTCTGTTTTAAAATTAGTTCTCAAAGGACTTTTACAGGAATTTATTACTTAAGAGTGTAGCATTCAAAAGAAAGTGTCCATCAGAGCAACTGGTCACTCCAGCAGGATCACCAACTTCTCCTCATTGATTTCTCTGTTTTATTGTCTGATGAAATGTCATTAAAGACTCTGATGGTGCCAATTAAAGACTTCAAGGAACTGAAGTTGGTGTTCACATTATCACATGGTAAAACACAGCGACACTGTAAACATCCACTAGCCATTACAGTTCTCATTAGTCCCTGAAAACAACTCATTAGTGTCCTTAGACATGACAGATAAGTACAGTAAATGAGATAAATCTATCAATATATTCATTGTGTGCAAAATCAGGGCTTCCATCACCATATTCCATACAGTGACAATTAGAAGGTTAAATACACCTTCTGCAAGAAATAAACATAAGATGCAGAGCATCTAGCCAGAGTGAAGAAAGATGCTATGTGAGAAGCTAACAAAGACATTAGACATTTCATTTATACATAGGGTAGGTTCATCTGAAATTCAGGTTGCTATGAACAGTCACAGTCGTTTAGCCAAGGCTAAATTTTATAAAACATATTGATTTAACTTAAACTGCCATAATTTACAAAGTTATTTCAGAACTGAGGGCTGTCAGTTTGTGGAATTCGATGCAGGCTCCTGGTTACCTATATAAAACCTCAGTAGATCGATTAAGAGCTAGATACACACATCCAGGCATGATAAGGCCTATCACAGTGCACTAGTCGTAACGCTGCACACTGCTAAAGATGCCAGTATTAGACCAAGTACCACTTTTCCAACGTGAGATACTGAAGCTTTAACCATTACCAATCACATTCAGAGTACAGACACATACTTTCTCATATGAATATCTTTACTTACCGGTTATTTTTCATTCTTTCTCCCAGCTTCTCTGGATCTATGCTAGCTTCATGAACTCTTGACAAAAGCCTGTCATTGCTTTATCTCAGAAACAACACAGCAGGAAGAGAAAGAACTCAAAGACAGGTCACAAAAATGGTGCCAGGCCAGCAGGAATTTAACTACAAGGCATAATTAGCAACTGGGTCTGCTTAGTTCAGAAGGAAAAAGATTTCATGCAGTTATACAAAACAACAAACCGCATAGGGAGTAAAACAAGAGTTCTCACTTACTGCATCTGGGAATACAAGAACATGATAAATAAATCTGAAAAGCAACCAGTACCTTTAATGCAATCTTTAAAAAAAAAAGGGGGATTAGGGGATGAACAAAATTGCACATAAAATTCAGTAGGGCATAACAAAGATATATTGCTATAGATAAAGAAAACATCTGCAAATGAAGGGCTGGTAGCACCAGTGACGTTGTGACGACTCAGCCATAATTTAGAGACCATAGCTATGCCAGGCCGAATGATTGTTCTAGAAATTTGAGATAGAGGAGAATCTGGCCTCTGAAACTATTCTACCTGTTCAGTGTAGGAAAGGATATGGCAATTCCACAGGTGCAGAAAGCATATGCTGTAGCCCTCTCTATAAGGATAAAGATGGTGATCTCCACAGACCTGGTGCATCAGGCTGGTACCAAGTCTGTAATAGCTGACAGCACAAACGAGACTTTTCCTCAAGATTCCCAGGCTTGCAAGAAAGCCACATGATGGGTGTTTCTGTGTTCATCTGTTAGCTTCTCAAACGGGAAAACATAAATTGGATTTTTGCCATTGTTCGTACAGTGGCAAAATTTTAAATGCATCACATGGTTTATAAGACATTTTAAAAGTACCACCCACATGTTTCAGAATGGTCTTATTTAATGTGGGTGCAGAAAATTTCTACACCTTGTCCACCACTAAGTCTCCTGAAACAGCAGGGGTTCTAGCAATAGTCAGCTTACCACTGTATGAGAGGTGAGTCCTGATTCAAAAGCAAAGATGCAGTCATTCTAAATCATTTTAACGCTAGGTACTCCAGCAGTAATAGAACAAAAAGCGTTCAAGGAATACTGTGACCTTACTGCCCCCTATTCTGAGGCTTAGAAAATTACAACTTTCCCTGAACTATACATTCTAAATGGTTCCGCAGGGACAGGAAAGAATTCCCCTGAAAAGGAAATGACAGTGGAGATGTGGTTTCTCTTAGTTCCATAAAATTGTCATCCCTACATGCTATCTGTATTCCCTGATGTAAAGCCTCATGGCCACTTTATGCAGAACGCACTGTGGGGAATGAGCTCTTTTTTATCCTGAACCAGTCTTTGTAACTCTTTGGAAAAATAGGTTAGCAAGATCCAGACACAACCAACTAAATAGACCCAAGATGCACAGGGTGTATCACTCAAACACTTCGTATCATACTAGGGTATTTTTCTCTTCTTGACACACAGAATATATTACACAGTCATTCATGCAATGAGGACCTCAGGAAAAAGTCCAAGGATTATACGTTTTTCCATATTTGCTTTTTTCCCCCCTCTGTAAATATCTGCTAGCATGTCAGTTGCATCTGTCACTTCTTTTTTTCTACCACTGTTGGCCGGCTCACCATCATCAGTTCATGTGGCCAAAAGGTAACAGCTTAGTACACACTGCAGCAGAGCTATCATCCGAGTAGTTTAATTGAGAATATATGGGACTATTTCTTTTGAACTACTGAGTGCTCTATGCATTTAAAGAATTGAGGGTGCTCAGCAATTTATACAGCAAGAACGGGGTTGAAGATCTCAAGGTCCATAATGTGTACCAGAAATGGATATTCATACACACATCCACACACTCAGTCTATTTCAATCTATTTCAATTTCCCTGCCACCTTATTGGACCCTATCTGGGAACTGATTTGTTTATTCTGTTTGCTATTATAGGAAACAAGAAACCCAAATTTAGCTATTCTTTGCGTTCAAACTCAGATCTTACGAACACAGAGCTACCAGAGGAGAAGGATCTTAGTTTTATTAAATATATCCTTTTGAGTTTGGTGGTTTTTTTTGGCCTACATTTCAGTAAACAACTGGGGGTGAAAAAGAACCATGCAACAAATCGAACAGTCCTTTCCCAACAAAAAGCATTGGAATCTAGCATCCACCTCTTCTATCTGTCCATAACAGAATCCTCAACCTCTAAACAGTGAATGTGAAATAAATGAACAATACCAAAACATTCACTGGCATTTGCTCAGCATGCTGCTCAGACCCTAGTTGCACGAGTACCAGGACTAAGAGAATACCTGTAAAAACCAACAGGTACATTTGATATTGAGATTAATCAGAATAAGCTTGGTGTTATGGGGTTATTTCTTTGCAAGTGTATTTGGTAAGTGTATTTCCTTTAAGGTATTTCAGACTCCAACATGGCAATTCTTCACCCCTAGTTTCCTTTCTCTTCCTGTCCAAATTACACCAAGTGGAATGACTTCAATATTGTTGATTCTACAGGCAATTAACTGACACAGCAGTTACATTTACTTCCACAAGTCATGGTAGCAGTAACTGATTTTACACTCACATAGAACTGTTTCTTATTCTTAAAATTAAAAGAATTAGCTTTTGAGTAAAATGTGATTTTTCCACAAAATCTACAATAATTTTTTAAATACAGAAACCAGTTCTCCTCACACTCTCTTCTTTCATCAAAAAAAGTCTTACGTTTTAAGTACAACTCATATCAGGAACAATCCTAGCGCACAATCCTAATTCACAATTAATAGAATTAATGCCAAGTTGATTAGAATGCTTGTAAAAACGCATAATTTTGGGGATGAACAATGACAGATTAATCACTTTCCTTTTTAACTAGTAAACATGTTTACTCTTTCCTCTAGGAGTTTTTCTTGTTTTCTGTTTTAGTTTTTCCTCATAATGCAAATATCCCTCCCCTTTCCTGCTCCCAGTCTCACATATTTTGCCTACATTCCTTACATGCAAAAATTTCTATGCCAGTTATCCCATGAGCAAGAACTTCCCAAATAAAGCAAAGCACAAACAAACTACTTTTCTTATATCAAAACATATTAGGCAGACCTCACAGACTCTTTGTCCGATTTTGAAGTGGATTCTGGAGGAACAATGAAGCTTAGGTTTTGAGCAAAGGTAATTTCGGAAGGTGGAATCACAGCTTAAGAAACTCTCCAGAGTATTTTCTTGATGCAAAGCTAACAAGACTTTGTGATAATTTCTTAGGAACTGGCCTCATTCCAAGTTAGATTTTAAACACAGATTATAAAGCAAACACCATCCCCCACAAGTATTAAGAAAGAAGAAAATAACAGAATGGGGGCTGCAGAAATGGTCTCTATTGTGGGACCAAAACCTGTCAATCAAGCAGCTTGACAGGCATCAGAGATTGACAGACAGGGCCTCTCTCTTGACTTCAGTTATCTGGGGGAATGGGAAAAGTGTCTGCAAGAACATGTTAAATTGCCAAAGTCATTACCAGTCACCAATTACCAAAGAAAAGATAACAAGGTGTATTTTAGAAAAATCGATGCAACAACATGCATTTCAATAAAGCGAGTTTTTCAGAACTTTAGAAAACAAAATGAACTATTTAGGGAATACACGATGGTTTTTTCACAGAATACCGAGCACTTTACTATGCCAGCAGGCTTTGGAGATTCATCACTATTCTCTCTATATTTTGTATTGGGGCCAGAGGTCAACCAACAAATATTTCCCTTTGTCTCTTCTTAGGCTTAACCTAAAGAAAGAAAGTAAGCTCTGTATCCCAAAGATTAAATCTAGGTTCTATGCTTGGCAAACTACAGTCCAAAAGCCGTTTTGGTTCCCAAGTGCATTTATTCTAGTAGCAGGAGTAAATTCTATTATATGTTAATAAGTTACAAAAAAAGACCAAAAAGATATTTACTGCCAGATTTGACTTTTTCATTCACCCAGGCTGAAAACGGTGAATTGTGTCGGACCCACTGCAAGATCTTTAGACAGGTTGCCTAAGCTTGGAATACCACATTTCTCTCACATCCCTCTATTCAAAATTTTTCTGTACTAGTGACCTAAGTCAAGTGAAATGAAATTTCCTCTGACAGAAAAATTAAAAAGCCTGCAACTAAGAGTCTGAGAAAATAAAGCCTTTGCTGTGATGGAAGGAGGCAGCCCCTTTGTTTCTGTCACCTTCCTTCTGCCAGCACAATCAAGAGAAAAGCAAGACAACCCTTTTCAACATAAATAAAAGTGTTCACTTATCATGAATTAAAGTGTAATGCCTTCATATTTTCCAAGCTCTCCTAACAGTAATTAAATATCATTGCAAATATGTTGAACACATAAAATGAATTAATTTTTTCTAGATTGCTGCCCACTTACTGTTCGTTGAATTATTCCAAGTGCTTTCCTTCTTTTAATTTAGCTGGCATTAGGTTGTTCAGGAGCTGCTTCCACTTTCAGTGGAAACAAAAAGGAGTTTTTTTATTACTACTGTTCCAGCTGTGATCTGCAAGAATATGATTATGGTCTACAGTGGATGCACAGACAGCACTGAATTCAAAAGGGTCCTCTTAGGCATCATATCTCTCTCCTACTGTGTCCAACAACACACGACATATCCCATATCAGCTTCTGCACCCTCCATGACGGCGGATGGAGGGAAGTATGGAAACTGCTGCTCCAGGCTCTATTTGCATACCTCTTGGATACCTCCTCAGGCTTGCAGTGGCTTCTACTAGTCTTTCTGACTCATGTAATTTTTACGGCTTTTTTTAAAAAGAAAAAAAGTACTCTGCAGTCCAGTTTGATGATCACACACACATCTTACACACTTTAATTCCTGCAGTTCTCTCAAATGATCCATTTGGACACCGTACAGTAAGGAACTTAACACTTCACCTCAAGAGCCACTTGTATCCATGTGTATCACATACCAGACCATATCTCTGTGTTTTTATAGAATCACAGAATTGTAAAGTAAGTTAGGTTGGAAGGGAAGGGACCTCTAGAGGTCATTTAGTCCCACCCCTTGCTCAAAGCAGGTCTAGTAAGATCAGCTTGCTCAGGGACCTGTCTAGTCGAGTCTTCTGAACACCTCCAGAGATGAAAATTTACTCACAGGGTTAAAAAAAAAAAAAAAAAAAAAAAAAAAAAATCTTTTTACTGCATTTAAGTGGAATATCCCACGTTCCAACTTGTGTCCATTGCTTCTCGTCCTACTGCTGTGCACCCTTGAGAAGAGTCTGTCTCTGCCTTCTTTGTATCCTGTAGTCAGGTAGTTGTAGACAACAGTAAGGTTCTCCCTTAGCGTTCTCCTCTTAGAATAATTTTTTAAATTATTTAAATAAAAGACTAAATACAGCATTGAAGTTCTTAGTGCTTGACTCACTAGTATTAGGACAAAAATATTCAGAACACTTACATTTGCAGGGGGGAACGTTGCCACTAAGGACGAGGAAAAGGCTGAGGTACTCAACGCCTTCTTTGCCTCAGTCTTTAGTAGTCAGAGTGGTTATCCTCAGGGTACTCAGCCCCCTGAGCTGGAAGACATGGACGACGAGCAGGATAAACCCCCCATAATTCAAGAGGATGAAGTTAATGACCTGCTATGCCACCTGGACGTTCACAAGTCTATGGGGCCGGATGGGATCCACCCGAGGGTACTGAGGGAGCTGGCGGAGGAGCTTGCCGAGCCGCTCTCCATCATTTACCAGCAGTCCTGGTTAACTGGGGAGGTCCCGGACGACTGGAGGCTCGCCAATGTGACTTCCATCTACAAGAAGGGCCGGAGGGAGGATCCGGGGAACTACAGACCGGTCAGCCTGACCTCGGTGCCGGGGAAGATCATGGAGCAATTGGTTTTGAGGGTGCTCACGAGCCATGTCCGGGACAAACAGGGGATCAGGCCCAGCCAGCACGGGTTCATGGAAGGCAGGTCCTGCTTGACCAACCTGATCTCCTTCTACGACCAGGTGACCCGCCTAGTGGATGAGGGAAAGGCAGTGGATGTGGTCTACTTGGACTTCAGTAAGGCCTTTGACACTGTCTCCCACAGCATTCTCCTAGAGAAGCTGGCGGCTCACGGCCTAGACAAGTACACTCTTCGCTGGGTAAAAAACTGGCTGGACGGCCGGGCCCAGAGAGTTGTGGTCAACGGAGTTAAATCCAGTTGGCGGCCGGTCACGAGCGGTGTTCCCCAGGGCTCAGTGCTGGGGCCGGTCTTGTTCAATATCTTTATCAACGATCTGGACGAGAGGATCGAGTGCGCCCTCAGTAAGTTTGCAGATGACACCAAGTTGGGCGGGAGTATTGATCTGCTCGAGGGTAGGAAGGCTCTGTGGAGGGACCTGGACAGGCTGGATCGATGGCCGAGGCCAACTGTGTGAGGTTCAACAAGGCCAAGTGCTGGGTCCTGCACTTGGGCCACAACAACCCCAGGCAACGCTACAGGCTTGGGGAAGAGTGGCTGGAAAGCTGCCCAGAGGAAAAGGACCTGGGGGTGCTGATTGACAGCCGGCTGAACATGAGCCGGCAGTGTGCTCAGGTGGCCAAGAAGGCCAACGGCATCCTGGCCTGTATCAGAAATAGTGTGGCCAGCAGGAGTAGGGAGGTGATCGTGCCCCTGTACTCGGCACTGGTGAGGCCGCACCTCGAATCCTGTGTTCAGTTTTGGGCCCCTTACTACAAGAAGGACATGGAGGTGCTGGAGCGTGTCCAGAGGAGGGCAACGAAGCTGGTGAAGGGCCTGGAGCACAAGTCTTATGAGGAGCGGCTGAGGGAACTGGGACTGTTTAGCCTGGAGAAGAGGAGGCTGAGGGGAGACCTCATCGCGCCCTACAACTACCTGAAAGGAGGTTGTAGCGAGGTGGGTGTTGGTCTCTTCTGCCAAGTAACTAGCGATAGGACAAGAGGAAATGGCCTCAAGTTGCACCAAGGGAGGTTTAGATTGAACATTAGGAGAAATTTCTTTACTGAAAGAGTGTTCAGGCCTTGGAACAGGCTGCCCAGGGAAGTGGTGGAGTCCCCATCCCTGGAGGTATTTAAAAGACGTGTAGATGAGGCCCTTAGGGACATGGTGTAGAGGGCATGGTGGTGTTGGGTTGACGGTTGGACACGATGATCTTAGAGGTCTTTTCCAACCTGTATGATTCTATGATTCTATGATTTACAGTGAAGGGAGAAAAAATCCAAGATGACTGAAAATGGCTCACAAAAGACCTCTCAGAATCATTGAACTCAAGAGCAAAAAATGACTTAACTAGCTGAATTAATTAGCTGAATCACAGACGAGGGACCATAAATGCTCCCCTATTTCTAATAGTAACCTTGTACGGATATGCATTCAGAAGAACACGAGCATTAGTTCTCCTGAACACCAGAAAAATGCCAGTATAGAGAGCACCTAAATCCTGCTTAAGCTCTATTTTGTTGGCTTAACCTTGTACTGGTTGTCTCTAGCAGAAAGACATCCCCAGAGTTTTAACCTCGAGTTGACTAGCTCCTTTTAACATGTATGACCCTGATCTTCAAAAGGGAAGCCATCTCTGACACTCATGAACAAATGCCAAAACCAACACCCATTTCATCATAGCGGAAGAAGAAGAAGATACTAATTCTGAAAATGCTTTCCACTGATATTTTTCTTAACTTTCACAACACCTTTATTTTTAAAGAAACTTAGGTGGAATAGAAACTGATTTTCAGCGGCATGTCTGCACAGTGACTTTGGGGGCAGACTTGCTTACAGCTAGTCTGATACATGAGGGACCAGGTCTGTATTCTAAAGAGTCAATTATTATTGTGGCAGGTGAACAATTTTTTAAAATAAAAAAAATTGCACAATGTACGCAGAACTGAGTTTTCAGAATGCTCAGTACTGACCACAATTAAGCCGTTAATCTGACCACAATCAACAACAGAACCACTAGAGAAATTCCATCCACCACACAGTTTTATATACGTAACATAAATTCTAAAACAAAAACCAAGGAATAAATCCAAAAGAGAGGGAAGAATTGTTAATCATGAATGACTGCTAATTTGCAATCTGCTATTACAGAAGCGATTCTTTATCCGTTATCAGTTCGATAATATGAACAGCTTTGTTACATTTGAGCACAAATTGAGACCCACCTCTTGTGCTTCTATTAAACAAAGTTTGCAGCATCACAAACAGTTAAGACTTCAGAGTCTAAATTTAATTATCTAAATTCCTTACAAGAATCTGAAAAAAAATGCCTAGTTAATTTCAAAACTCTAGCAGATTTTCAGCTTGGATGCTCAACATGACTGCTGTTCTTGCACTTCAAAAGGAATCTGTTAAACACTAGTGCTTCAATTCTCTGCTCATCACTGGACCAAAAAAAAAGGGTGAAAAATTTTCTGTTTAGTCCAACAGAACAGAATGCAAAGTTTACTCTGCTAATAGTCCCTGTATGGAGAAAATACTCTCCTTTGGGAACCTAGAGCCCTAGCCAACATACTAAAACTGGTCCAAAGATATGCTCTTTTTCCTTTATTCTCTCATAGTTCCCGCATCTGCAAGCAGGCCTTGCAGCAAAAGCTGATGTGTCCTTCTCTTGCACTGCTCTTCTAACAGGAAGAGCAAAGAGGAAGGAAGATGAAGGAAAGCAGATCATGTACTGAATGTTACATTTTAAAGGGCAGGAAAAAAAGCAATTGGTGCTGCCACATTCAGAAATGGGAAAGGGGGACCGAGTCTCTGTTTTCTCAGCAGCAACTTCTGAGAATCAAAGATCAAAGAGTTTCACTTGCAGACAAGCTGAGGCCCTCTGATGCAACCTTGGGAGCTGTAGTGACAGCAGCAGGAGCTCCTTGTAAGAGAAAAAAGGGTGTATTCAAGAAGAATCATTTTGTTCATGGGAGCAGGCTTGTGTGACTTGCTCAGTTAGTAGGAAATAGGACAATTGATCTGTTTAGCATGCTTTTGTTCCAAGTCCAACAGGTCCTAGTTATTGAATTACTTGGGAACAAGAGCTGGTCCATTCTCCACGTGTCTGTAATTACATATGAACAAATTCACAGCACTCCCAGAGAACTGCCTAGTGTATCACAACATAGTAAGAACAGAAACGGAGGAGGAGAGGATATAGAAAGTAACTTCCAAGGTTTATTATGTTAAGATCGAATTTTCTTTGCTCAGGGCTATATACTCTTACTGCCACACATCAGGGAGAGAACAATACAACCCAAATTTAGCCTAAAATTTCACATGAAAGCTCACAAAGACAAAACCAGCACAATTAGGAAAACCAGTCAGTAAAGAGCATTCAAGAACAGGGCTCAAAACAAAAATGATGTAAAAAAAAAAATTATATCAAAATTATTTTAACAATAAACATGCATTCATATTAAGATGCCATTGGCAGTCTTAAATCTTGATCCTTCAGCATGCATATATTACAATGATTAGAATGCCCCTTATAGTTTCTCTAAAATTCATATCCTCAGGAAAGTAGCAGCTTTTGCAACCTGCACTTTAACTAAAAAAGTGTTATTTCCCACCTACCCCACCCCCAATTTATACATTCAGATGCAAAGAAAAGACATCCATCCTCAGCCATCAATAATATGAACAGGCTCTGGCAATTATCTCTATATAAAAACATCACCTAGAAGTAAGAGAAACTAAATGACTATCAGAAAGTCTTTCCAAACTCCACAAGTAATTCACTTAAAAGTGCTAATTATTGCTTGTAATTCACACATGAGAAGTAAGGCTGGCACAACAGATACAACACAGGAGTGGTTTGCATTTCCTAACAGTCACATCCTATTAATACTGCTGCAATGTCAAGCGAACACATTAACAGTAACGTGACACACTCTGAAAAGCTAATACATTTTCTGGAATAAAAAAAACATAAATAAAAATGTTAGATGAATCATTCTGTTTTTAAAACATAAGCGAATAGGCAACATACCAAAAGCAAATGTTTTGCATCTCACTGAGACTAGAGCTGCTCTCACCACTAATGAGGTCACTGCATATGTATGTATTATACATGTTAGTCTTTTAGTTCATATTAGGAGTGTGCTTCTGAAGGAAGTCACTTGCTCAACCCTTTTCACTGTACTTCAGTTTGTGCTGCAGAGTTGTCTCGGAGCACGCTAGCTGAGCTCCTTTGCATGAAACTAAATCAGAAGATGCACTCCAACCAGTTACGGACACCGAGCCATCAGAATCAGACTAGAGCAAGTAAAAACAAAAACCCTCTGAAAAACACGAAGTTTGAACTGGACTCCAGTGCCAAGTGGACCAAGTCCAGCACTAACTATGTATAAATCTGCACTTATTGGGCTCCACTAGGTTCTAATGCACAATCCCTCGACACAATCTATACATTTGAGTGGCACTGCTAATGTATGCATAGACACAATAGTTATATTTCATATGTGGGCCTGTTCTCTCTGATTTTGCACTGATTTAATCTAAATGAATCAATTCTATTTTCCCACAATTTACATCAGTGTAGAGCCAGCCATACTTTAGTTTAAAACATTCAATAGCTCCTAGTTTTAAAGGAAGAAATGTTTAGCAGCATATTTCAGACTTGTAGCACAACCTTTGCCAACACTTCAAAGACTTATTTGGAAGACCTTAATTTACACTCTTGATCCTCTGCAGTCTCCATACCCAA
The DNA here is from genome assembly GCF_964195595.1 of Calonectris borealis. NCBI lineage: Eukaryota > Metazoa > Chordata > Aves > Procellariiformes > Procellariidae > Calonectris > Calonectris borealis. The sequence goes on along the minus strand of NC_134336.1, from coordinate 267,509 downwards.
GCAGGCTGACATTTGACTTACGTACCTCTGCCTTCCTGCAGAACCCTCACACCAGATAATGTGATCAAATCAAAACTACTTTCCATACAATTATAAAACATAACAGGCCACAGCAAAAAATGTAAAACCTCCAAAGCAGCTCAAAGCTAATTAATTTCTATTACTAGTGAAAGAAGAACCACTTAACGTGTCTTTTCTTATTTAAATTACCATTGACAGCACCTGCTTTTTTTATTCTTGGGAAATCCTGCTACAATACTAGTTAAATTATGTAAGACACTAGAATTTATGAAGATAAGGCAATTACCATTACAAAAACAATTCCAGGTTACAATTTATGGTGAAAAGAAGAGAGTTATGATGCTCTGTTAAATCATTCAGTGATGCATTACATACATAGTTAACCCTTCTAGTTGTGAAAATTTAGGGCTAAATGGTGTCATTGTGTTCAGTAATTAATTATTTTGTTTCATTTAGTGGATACTTCATATATATTGTTAAGGAATAATGCAACTTAATGAACAGCAAATGCACAAGCCCATGTGGCAACCATGTAATATATATAAATGACCAACAGGAGGCAGGAGAAATGACTGAATGCCCAGGAACATCAGAAGTAAACTTTTTTATTATAGCAGAAGGCATCTCATAGTACCCAGATGTTCTGACCACTCTGACAAAACAAAGTTTCTTTAGCATTTCCTGCGTGTTCTCTTCTTACAGCAAATCCAACCACCTCTGTTGAAAACAACAGGCCTGGACTCGCATCTGCTAACCTGCTTGTACTTAAAAAAGATACTCCCCATCCATAAATACACCTGGTATGTGGAACATGGTTCTAAGTAAAACAACTGGAGTGTCTGAACAGGCTTTGCTTCCAGGCTTTAAAGAGAAAGGACTTTCCAGATATGTATGAAAGACAGAATGCACAATTCTGTAAAGCTTTGATTTCCTTTCACAGCAATGGCAGAGGAGAACTCTTCTTGGAATTTTAGATTTTTTTTCTTCCTGCCACTTTTCCACCTTCAGAAAATAAAGGCTCGACTCCAGTGCCGAGTGGTTCAAGACTGAACATCAGATTGAGGCATAAGACCATGGACACCCATGTCCCTTTAAGCTGATCATAAATATAAGTCTTCAGCCCTCTGCCTGGGTAAATGGCAGCCATCACATAGAAGAGTTAATCCTGTGTTCAGAGGGAGCTTCTGAGTGAGAAGTCTAACACTGGCTAGCAAAAGTTGCTCTTGCTGGCAGAGAATGCTCTCGCTCAGTTTAGAGGGCACGACTGAAAAAGCATACCAAGAATTCAACGAAAATTATGAAACAGGAAAATTTCTGTCTTAAAGTTGTGATTGCAGCTGTCTAAACTGCAGCATTACATTGTCTGGAAGAACCATGCTATACAGAAAGAAGCAAGGGAATTATCTTTCCCAGACTGGGTACCTTCATCCTCCTCTGAACTGCTCGCTGCCAGAGTTCACTGAAAACACACTAGGAACCAAAGGTGCTTTTCCAATTTGCTGCAAAGAAAAAAATTCCTAAGCCAGAAAGGTTTGAAATCCTCAGTCATACTGACGTTAGAAATTAGGTTCTTTTGCATGCACACGTGGCTGTTCAGACGCTCACACAGCTTACATTTAAAGGATTCAGTAAGAATGTGAACGATTCTTTATGGTAGGAAACTGCTAAACATAGGCAAGAAAATGAGATTTTGGTCAAACAACATATGGTAACTCCAGATAGACAGAAATATTTGCAAAAGGCAGCTTTTGCTTCATTCTAGTTCAATTTCTATTTAATAGGAACAGACAACAAAATGCATAAAGCACCTTCTCTATTCTTTACCAAAAGTATCCAACAAGTTGAGTCTGTACAGCCACATACACAACAAATGGAGAGAGAGACCCAAGATAACTTCTTGGTAGAGACGTTTCTCAGTGTGGTGGTGCATTCATACCCCGCCCTTTTCTTCCCTGGGCCACTTGTTGATCTGGGCCCCTAAACCACTCATTCGCGACACTCAGGTTAGCCATAAGAGAAAGAAGTAGCTTGTGTAATACTTACTGCCAGGATCCCATGTGAAAAAATAAGCAGCTCCTTTTTTAGCCCTTCAGAATTGAAGATCATATCATAAGCTTTTCTATTGTCCACAGCAGTATTAGTCTCTACTTGAAGCAGCTCACCTCATTAATGTACACCTCATTAATGTACACAATTTTATATGGCCTTTATTTACGATATACACAGTTTTGCATCTTTCAAGACAATCTCTTCTGCCATGTGCTTCTCAAATTTGTGACAAAGGAAAATACCCATTATCTTTATTAAATTATATTTAGATGTTAAGAAACAAACTTCATAAAATTTTTTAGTTTAAATTGACTACCTTCTACTGGCCCCAATCTCCCCATGGTTCAGGCTCACATTTCAAAGCTGCCATGTCTCCAGAATCAGGATCTGATCTGTCTGCAGGATGTCTCAGTGAATATTTATTAACAAGACTGGAGGAAGCAGCCTCTGTATTAATCATCTTCAGTCAAAAAAGAGAAGGCCAGCAAGCAAACTGTGGAGCAGTCAATAGATTTGCCTTTCTTAATTCATTTAGGAAGGTTTAAGTCAACTTTCCCCAGTAGTAATTAATAAGCTTGTCCACTGTTCTCAATGGCAGCGGTGTTCTTTGAATCTTTGTAGATTTAGAACAAGTATTTCTTAAGAGAAATGGCACTTGTAGGAAACGATCCAGTTATCTCGCATTGAGGATGCAGCCTGCAGTCACATAAAGTCACGCTGAACTTAAAAAAAACCCCAAAACCCACACAAAACCTTATGCAGTATGAAACTGCATAAATGGGCAATTTTCACTCTTTTTTTTTTGAAATCTGAAAACCAATCTGAAATTGGTGAAATCTGAAAATGCCCCATCTGATAGATCCAGAGGGAGCTATTTTTAAGAGAGTTTATTTTTGAAAAAGTAATATTTTGGAGGAAATGTAATCCAAAACAAACCTTCAGGAAAAAAAGCAAACTGACACCCTCTAGAAATAAGCAATGATAATAATCTGTAGATCTCAAGGCAATTTGAAAATCCGAATTTCTTTGGGAAGAACAACATATTTTTACTTTCAAAAAAACCCCCACATTTATTTATTTTTATAACTGTTCATGTCTAAAGGGGACCAATACAATAATCTGAAACTGGTTCATGCATAGCAAAGGCGTTTCTTCAGTAACTAATCTCCCAGCTGCAGATCCAGCTGCAATCCCTTTTTAAATGTAACTGCCTCTTACAAAGATTTTGTGAATGTAGTATGGAAGTGCAGGGAGCTGTATGAGGTCGCACACACATAACAAGGGCTGGGGGGAAGGGGAGGAAGGAAGGAAAACAGATATATTCTTTTGACTCTTAGCTATAGGTAGAAGCAAACAGATATTCTTTCTCTTCAGAACCTCTCTGAATGGCAGCATTCGTTTGATTTGGAAAAACTTTACTCCCAGAAGAGGAGAAGCAGATCACGGTCACTTCCATTAATATGCCATGCTGTCAAGCCTTAGAGCTAGACAATACACAAGGATCATGGAAATCAAAAAAAAAAATACAGAGTAGTGAGACAGGAATACAGGAAGGAAAGCAACATGCTTGAAATAGTATTGTCAAAATTCCCATTCACCACTCATACAGCAGCAGATCAGTTCAGGGTGTTTGCAAGAGTATGTGGGTCTCCTGTCCAGCCTCCCCACAAGAATAAAAATGTAGTTATGATGCCTTCTGAATCCCTCTTTGTGCCTGCTCATACCAACTTCGTGAACTTGAAAAAACTGGTGTGGACAAGTGAGTGCCAGTCATAACTTCCTTCAAATCCGTCCTGCCAACACACTTGGAATGTTTTCCCTAAGAGACAAGGATTAGCAGGTTAATCCTTCTCTCTGAATACTTTTCTTAAATCCTCAGCATTATTTTAATGCAGCTTTTGTGATATGAATAAATATGCTACAGAACAATAGACTTTCAGGATCTATTCTCCAAAGTTTTATGAACATCTATGCTAAGAAATACAGATATTTCAGTAATTTTCACTAAAGGAGAGAGCCAGAAAGCACTTTCTACCTTGTTTCTATTCCCCAACCTCAAAGTAAGACTCTCTTAGAAATTTAGATAGAGCAGGCCAAAGGAAAGGGACATTTGAATTATTTTTCAACATTCTACTTAAATTTTCATAGCAATGCTCTAAAATTCACTTGTGCACCTGCCACTTTGCAAATAAAAAGATATCTTCATATTTGCTATTTCTGTCAATAGATATATTAACCCTGCACTGGATAAAAAGGGCAGATTCAGAAATATGTCCAAGCATGCATATCCTGTACTTTTCCCCACCCAGCTCAGTGTGCATATCACGCCAACCCTCACTGAATACCCTCAGCCTGCTGCTTACCTATCAATAGCAAACTGACTATAGACCTCTGCCCACTTACACATCCTCTTATAAATAGGACCAAACGTGGCCAAGTTCAGGTTGCAATAAGGTAATGGGCCAGGAAAATAAACAACCGAAACATAACAGTTGATAGGATAAAATATTGGGTATATTAAGCAAAATCGTACTGATTTACTAAATCCTCACTAATTCATTGTACTTGTTCACAGAGAGATGGCTGGACACAAGGCAACCTCTACCCACGAGCAAGGCAGTCTATACTTGCTCCACAACATGCAGAACTGCACTTCACTGTAGACTGAACCATTTTCAAATTCACTCTTGAAGTCTTCATTTTTAAGCTTTGCCAAGGTAATCAAAATGCAGGGAACTGCATGACTGGGCAGAACACCTTTTTTTCCTATCAAGGCAGATGGCATTATGGTGAGCATACTGTTCTGCCTGAACATGCACTGGTCATCTAGGACATCCTAGAACAGAAGGGGCAGAGGAAATATATTAAATGAAGCATCATGCTTAATTTAAAGACTAATTTCTAAAATTCCTGTTTTGATCACTTCATTTGCAATTGGTCAGACCCTAACAATACAACCCAACTCTAAGCTAGGTTTCAAGGGAAATGAGGAGGTTGCTATTTCCCACTAGGAGGATGAAACTATAAGCCCGCTGTGCTGGCATAACTTTTACTTGAAGATATTAATAACATGTCAGATGATGGGATGTGCTGAATTCTAAATACTCATTTCTCCTCTATGAATGTGCAACATCCTTGTTTAGTAAAGTGCAAACCTGCTACTGCACTGAATCCTTCTGCAGCATCTTATGAAATACAAGAGGCGTCTTTTCCCAATAGGTGACTAAGCTCATTGACAGTAAAAGTAAGGATGTGCTGCTTTACTTGGGTTTAGATTAGTCTATTTATTACTATTTTAAAATTATTTTTTCCTTATTATTTGTTTCTAAATTCCAGATACAAACTAGAGTACAATCCATTGCATACTCTCTAGATTGTATGTCCAAATCATTCCAAACTGATTTATCCAGAAAGGTCACAGATTCTGCACTCTATATGGCACTACTACCAGTGTTTCCAAATTCAGTTACTAACGTGGACAAGATATTTCTAATCATAAAGAATGTTTCTTTTCTGTCCTTTGAGTTCTTTTGCTCTTCAACGCAAAAATCACAAAGAGCGAGCCCATAAGCTAGGGAGTCTAGACCAAAGTACCATGTGCCTATCAACTCTCTCACATCCTCAGACAACTAACTTCGGCTAAAATGAATAATATTCTACAATTGTTATTGATTTATGAATAATTTTAGAAAATTAAATGAAAACAAAAATTTCACTGTTATTTTTTGCTATTTTTTCTGTTGCTTTATTGCAGTAAAGACCCAGGCTGGACCATGGCAAATATTGTGTGCTCTGCAAACCCAGATGGGAAGTGCAGGAGGAAAATAAATGAAAAAAACAAAAAAGCCACCAAAACAAAACAAACAAACAAAAAAACCAACATAGAAGATAACCAACAGATTCATCTCCAAGATGAGTCTCACAGGGCAAAGGAAGTTAATGTTGGAATTTCAGATTTAATCCATTCCTGAGCAGGAAGAGCAATCACTTTGGCCTTAACCTCAGCTTTGAAAACACTGTTTTGCATACATGCTGTTTCAACATTTCTGGGTTGCAATTCAGCATCAAATAATCAATATTCAAGCCTGTTCCCCTTGCAGCCTCCCTGACACACCAGGCTGAATTCCACCTTCTACAAGAGCACTGACACCATTTGAAATTGAAGAACGAATTTTGCATATCTCCCTATCTTGAAGAATGTTTTTGTGCAATACAGATGATATGTTATGAATTTTTGCAAGTTGCTGGTATATGCACACCTAGAGATCTGGTTCCATTCTTTTGATTGGTATGACTGCTTCCTGTGTTTCCCAGACAGTAATAGGGACGCAGTACAGTAAATGCTATATACATGTGAAAATTCAGGCAGTGATAAAATTTACCATGTAAAGAAACATTTACATGATTAAAGTTATAGTCTCTCTATTATTTTTTTTAGCAGACGTTTTGAGAGGATTTTCTTAACCTTTGGTGCAGCAGAGTACCCTGATCAGAAGTCCAAAGATTTTCTGCTGTTTTAAAACTGATTTCTGGTACAATGTTAGGTATACCATCTTTTTACAGCTGGCATGCACTGGAGGCAATCTGCAAATATAATTCCATGAGAAATTACTTTATCTTCATTCAGATAAGCTCTTTGCTATCTAGAACACTGCTGTAATGCCCGAGCCTCAACTGGGAGTTCATTAGCAAAATTTCTGCATAATAGGAATATACTTGAAAATACATTTAGACAGGTGTAAAACAGACAGAATTTATCATCTCTGTTTTTTCGATAAAAACTTCTCAAACATACACAGAAAATAAACCATAAGGGAGTAAGATTTATTTTACTTTACTGCAAAATCCTACTTAAAAATTGTCAGGTCTTTTTATATCCTCGTTTTGTAACATTAATGCATTTCCTAAAAGTGATTACAAACTGGATGTCCTAATTAAGGAAGGCAAAATTCAAGGCTTACAGTGAGAATCTAGAGAGAGAGGTGCAGCGGCAATTATATTTTCTGTGTTCATTGAGCACATAAAGAGCTTAGAAAAAAATCAACAAGACAAAGCTATGCTGTGGCTTTCTCCAGAGATGTACCCAGGCTGCAGTTTTTTCCCCACCTGCTTGGGGTTTTCCTGGTAGCACTGAGGGTATCTGTGACAGTTTCCTGAACTGCGTGACAAATTTAAACAGATTATTTTAGAGTAAAACATAAACTGTGTGATCAGCTCCTAAAACACTAAAATAACCAAACCAAAAAAAACATCAAAAGAAACACAAAACAAAAACCCAACCTAGAATCTAAAGAAGGCAAGGTATAAGCAGAGCAGAGAAAGCTGTTCTCATGTCTGCCAGGTATCTCAGTATGCGGGCTCTTTGTACATCTTCAGCTGAAAGGGCATTTTAAGGCTTTCAAGAATTTATAGCAGATCAAAAATGGAAGGCATTCCAAATCAGGAAGTGTGCTGTATCACACACACACAAACAAAAGAAATAAAATATCAAAGGATGTGACTTAACCTCCACTTCTCAACCCTATAAAGCTCACCATTCTTTCAGTATGTCCTTTCTTATCTTGGTGTTTGACTCATCTTTGATGAAAGAGATTGCTTCATCTTTACATCTTACAATCACAGAATCATTTAGGTTGGAAAGGACCTTTAAGATCGAGTCCAACTGTAAACCTAACACTGCCAAGTCCACCAGTAAACCATGTCCCTAAGCACCACATCTGCACATCTTTTAAATACCTCCAGGATGCTTTACTTTTGAAGCTTATAGCCCTCATTGGGAATAAATTTCCATGAACTTAGCCTGAAGGTTTTCCGATGCAAGATATTTAAACATCAGGAATCCACAAAAAAAAGGCCGTGTTTACAAATTCTACATATTCTCCAGTACATTGAAGACACATTTGTTCTGAATAATTCTTCAGAATTCTCAATTTTTTGCATTTTTTAGCAGGAAGACTAAGCAGAGCTAAACAAATAAATAGGATTTGCTCTCTGGCAAGTCCTACTATTTTTGCAAACCAGACATACCAGCATTTAAAAACACGTTTTGATAGAGAGAGAAACACAGCTGCTGTACGTAACTGTTTATTCTCCTCTTGTGTATGTCCAGCCTCGTCCTAAACTAATGCATCCCCAATTCCCACCTGCAAGTCTTGGGACTTTGTTTTGCAGGTTGTTGAGGAATTTCTCTATGTGATGTTGCTTCCTCCTGTTTGGAGTGCTTATACAGACAAGAATCATCAGACCGGCTTCCAAAAAGCATGGGATTCTGCAGGAATGGGCCTGAGTTGAGAGGACAGTCAGAACGCTACAGTCTTAACAGAGAAATGTATTACCACCCATACCTCCTATGAATGGTGTTCCACATCGTAAGTGGTCCACAATGGGGCAGGCTGCACAGTAAAATGCTGTCCAGCATGAATCATTAATTAAGCCAATTTTCCCTTCAGTGTTAACAAGTACTTTGGAACTCACCACGTGGCCTAATTGAAAACAAAATGCTGTATCTGGGAACATTTTAACAAAGATTAAGCAACTTCAGAAAAAAACATGACAGCTTCTGCTCAGAACAAGAGAAAAATTGAGTTAGCTACCTCAGAGTACTTGCTTTCTTTTTCCAGCGCTCAGGGCATCTGTAACAATGCTGAAGTATTTTGTTACAGGTGTATCTCACGTAATATGCTTGTAGCCATGCTCCAGATTCCAAACCTGTGCTTGCAGCTTCCCCAGTTCTCAGTTTCCCACATGGCAGGAGAAAGATGTGTAAGAAAGAGAAAGCCATTTTGACATAAAATCCCTGGGAAAATTACTTAGGAAAATCCATACAACACGAGCACTGTCCCACTATGCAGGAAATAAATCTAGCACGTGGCCAAAAGCTTACTGCCTGTACCGCAGGCTGTGCTAAGGTACATAACCCTACTGGAGGACACGTCTTCTGTGCACCAGGTGCATGTCTGCAGCTAAATCTGCACTAAAAGGTCCCCTCCAGTCTGGGCTGACTCTGGCTCCCACTCAGCCAACTGAGATGCTCCTAGTAGTCTTTAAAAACACCACAGGTTTCTGGACTAGCTGTTGTCAACTACCCTGGAACAATACTCAGCCTTCTTGTGGAGGACAAACATGGCTGAGCGCGGTCGAGTCAGAATGTCTCAGCAATTACCAGATCTTCTTTTCACTACAAAACTTTGACAACATCAGTGACTAATACTGGGGTGTCTGCAGAATATTCAACTTAGTATTCACCATTTTCTAAAATCACAAGAATTTCCCACGTCATTGTAGTTCAGTAGAGAGCTACTACAACTCTTTGCACAGCGGCTCTTAACACGGGATCTCTGACTACCCTACCCTTACACAGTCTGCAGGAGCTCCTGTGTTTGTGGTGTTGCCCCACGGTTCCCCTCAGTGGTACTGAAATAGTTAAGGTCACAACAGACTGGTGCTATGTAAAGGAGAAATTTCCCTGTCCTTGCCTAAGTGAATGGCTGGGATTAAACTGACAGCCCACCTTAGTGATGGTGGAATAATTGGTTGTTCAGCTCTGTCCTTGTCAGAGCTCTGACAGTTCTGCAGATGTCCTGCTCAGCTCTCCAAAGGTTAGCCTCAGCTGGAGCTGGTGTTCATTAATCATTCCTTCCTGACAGGACTCAGAGCAGCCCACATCTGCCACTCTGTCCCCCTCAATCCCTGTCGCACCCAGCTTGTGTGTAATCACTGCTGGTTTTCTTAAGAGGATACTTGATAAGGGAATATGCATTTAACTACGAGACACACGGTGTTGCCTTCTCTCTTGGTAATCCTTTCAGCAAAGGGCCGGTAATATGAATTTGGTGTCTTTGTCCAAGACAGTCTGGTACAAAAACAGTGAACTGTGGACTGGATGTACAAGAATTATACAGTATCACAGTCTTTTTACAGTCTGTAATGCCCTCATATAACAATAATTTTCCATCTAGTGTCATACTCACACTGAAGATGGAAGGATGTGGTATCGTAATAACCTTGCAGGGATACATGACAGCTGCAAACTGCACATGATTTGGAGGGAGTGGAAAAAAAACATCATGCAACTATCTCACTGAGCAGTTGGGGAAAGAAAAGCTTCAATGCATTCTTCTGATCTGGTCATTTTTTCCAACCACTGGATCTCTCTGGACTATAACAGCTGCTTCACTGTCTGCTTGTGTACACAGTGACTGAAAAATCCTGTCGCCAGCATTGCTTTAACCCAAGTGAACTGGATAATTTTCAGAAGTTCACACATGACTAATTTCTTTGGGTTATTCTGACTGCTTTTATTAGATTCACCCATGATTAGTAGGCAGTTTAGAAAAATCAGAGAAGAACAACAACTAAGATAATTCCCAGCAATTTCAAGTATACACGGCACCTAATGCCAGATGACCCATGCCAGAAGACCTCCAACATGAACAATTTGGCAGCACAGGACTTCTCTACTTGGACAACAATGAAATGAAAGTACTTGTAAAACACACAGCCTTAACAAGTCAGTCTCTAAAGTTTGTTAACCATATACATATAGGTTTTAAAAAGAAAAACACGAAGCTGGATTGTGGTTCTGCATAGCTCACAGGCTCCCAACCTGCAAGAAAACCTAAGTGGGTTCTGAAACAGAAAGCCAAATGGAAAAAAGAACATAGGTAAAGAAGGCAAAGGAATCCCTCTCAGAAAACCAGAAAAAGCAAAGAACATAAATCATTGCCTCCGTCCCCTAGAGGTACAGGCGGGGGGGGGGAGGGTTCAGTTTAACTGCTCACTAATGTGTGCCCCAGAATAAACTATGCATCCTACAGTTAGACAAAAACACAAATATATTACTCATGAATCTTGATTAAATTAAAATAAGCATCAGCACACAGACTGCCAGTGTATTATAGTTGCCAAGACTGTGTAAGATATGAAATTATTACCCACTTCACAATCTTATTACAAGATTGTCCACTGACTTTTCTTAGGGTGCTGCTGTTCATATGTGAGCATTGCAGGAATCATAATTTCAGATAATTGATTAACTGTCTAGTCCACAAAGTTTAAAAAGGAACAAACAAGGACATTAAGTGATTAGCATTCTTCCTTTTAATTTGCAAATCCTGTCTTCACAGCTAAAAAGCCAAATGCCTCAGGCTCCATCCCAGGCACACAGATCCCAACAAGCTTGACAGTAGAAAGAAGGTGCTACAGACGCACATAACTGACATGCTGGATTAAAGCAATCAACACATTGACCATTAATCACAATTGAAAGCTTTACAGTGCACTTACAGAATGGCAGTGGGCCTGTTCCAGAAGGTAGCAGCAGCAATGCTGAATTTCAAACTGTTGAGCCAACCCACTAATGTGATTTTGTCAACATAAGCAGTAATAGCTGTGGATCTTCAGTTAACTCAAGTAAATTTTGGATTTAAATGAAAAGAGAAAAATCTAAGTAATGGACTGCCTTTTGAGTTCCACAACACTGACTTCGCTAGGGAAACTTAAGTAATCAAACCCCGTCTAAATGACATACTTATAACCAGAGTCCCCATCATGTATAGCTGTTCTCCCAGGGGACATTAGAAACTTTCATTGCTCAGCTGACGATGCTTTGTGGTGCTGCCTCCAATGGATATATCAAATTTAACATCAGAAGAGCAGGAGAAGGTATGACCACCTGCAAACCATTTTGAATCTCTGCAGGCGTGAGAGTGCTTATCAGTCACAAAAAGATGTATGCTCCATTGCTGGATGGTACATTAACATCGCAAAAACTATTGGCAGTTCTATCAACCATGCCAATAGCCCCATTGCTGGGGACTGTACAAGGACACATTAAAAAAGCTTATACTATAAAGGGACTAAAACAGATGAAGAGCAAAACTGAAACAGATAAGAACCAATCCCATTGCTTTATGAATTATTTTCTCATCACTATTATCCCTATGCATTGCAGTAGTGCCCAGTTAATGAGTCACTCAAATGCAAAACAAAAAGTTGGGCAATGACCACTGGTTGGAGAAAAATTTTGGTACCACAGGAACAGATCCAGTAGAATATGGCTAAAATTGCTGTCCATAAACGTTAAGCAACAGTCAGACTCAAAATCTTCACTATGCTTTATGTGTATGTATAACTAAAAGACATCCTCCTAACAAAGGATGTACATGTTATCTCTCTGATTTTCCTTGAACCTACTGAGAGCCACATAAAATGATTAAATGAGTAAGGTGTGTTTTTAAGTCAGTAAGAATTGCATTTCTGTCATGTTTTAACAAGGATCCTACAAGCTACTGAATTACCAGAGCAGCTGCATTAGATTATCTAGTATTCCAGCACAAAATACTGTCATTTATTTGTGTATTCTCAATGGCAACTACAGAAAACGAGGAACACTATTTCTTGTTTTGAAATTTAGCTGTGTCCCCGCCTTTCTGCTTCCTGTACTTATGCTCCCCCCACCTTGCCACACACTTCACTTATCAGTAAAATGGACTTACAACACTGACGCATCTGAAGAACACTTTTAGATTCTTAGACTACAGACAAGTAGAAAGTTCAATTACTTTTATTATTGTGCTCCCTCTGCTGGTTCTAAGAAAATCACTGTTGGAAAAAAATCATTTGCAGAACTACGCTGATGGCTTAACTGTCCTGGTTTACTTACCAATACACAAAAGCTGGACACTGAAAATGCCCCAATATCTTGGCTTGAGTTTCTTAAGATTCAGAGGAAGAGACTTCTGGGTTTTTTCCAAAGACTGAGAAAGACAATCCTGAGAGCAAGGTGCTACCTAATGCCTAGGAAAACACTGCAAACAGTTGGGGAAACAATGCTCTCCTGCATAGGAGCAGAAAGCTTGCTCCACAGAGGACACAGTTTTGACAGCCCAGCACACAGGAGAGAGACTCCTCTGGCACTTGTGATCTCTGTATAGATGGACTTGTATGGATAAAAACTCCAGAAGGTGTTAAGTGAAGAAAAGGGTGTCCCTTTAATCCTTAATTGTATGGCCTGTGGAAAAGCAGCACTACGACAAAAGTAGACAGTGGCATTGCCAGTAATGCAATTAAAATCACTGTGATACAAGTAAAATACAAGAGATTATCTCATATGTTCCATTCCTACATTTTCTCCTTTGCCCAGTCCTTCTATCCTCCGAAAATAGGTGTAGGTCTGTAAAAATAAAATAAAACACACAAGTATGACAGTTCTTTAGGTAGTGACAAGAGCTACTTGCCTCCATACACTGGCCAAGACCTGGCATGTTTAGACATACACCATCCTGTCACAAAATAAATAACGCTTGACCAAAGACTCAGTTCAGTGTAAAATGACGTATTAGGATAATCAGAATGAGCAAGCTTGCCATGCTCAAACAATATGTCTCCTCACTGGTAAATACAATTAAAGTTTTTAAGTGCATTTAGAGAAAGCAGACAACAGGAATACAACAAACTTAGCCCTTTCATATGTGGGGTTTTTTTTTTCCCCCCCTTCTAGTAAAAATGCCAGTTTCATACTGCCCTCCCTTTTCCTCCACTTTCACTTAGCTATAGACAGGCATCAGAGTCTTCATGCAGAGCTGTCACTTATTTTGGTGATCATATGTACTACCTTCAAATGTCCCAAAGCACCAGCTGAGAGAATTCAAGTCATATCTGTTCAAGTAAACTGTAACATATGAACCCAGTTTCTCAAAATACACAGAGACTGTAAAGCAACAAGCATTGTGCACATTTCATGTTGAAAGGTTTCTATATTCAGTAGGTTTAATATTGTATTGTATTGTCCCTACGGTTCCTCCACGGGGAAATTCAAAACTCAACTGGACAAGGCCCTTCAGCAGCCTGATCTATGTTGGACCATCTCAGAGCAGTGGGTTGGACCAGCTAACCTTCAGAGGTCCCTTCCCACCTATATTATTCTGCGATTCTATGTTTTGTTGAAAGTTCAGCCTGAGTGGAGATACTGAGGTTGTGAATTTTCAGCACACTTTTACTGATCCCAGAGTAATGGGATTTTTTGTTTGTGTTTGGGTTTTTTTTATTTGTTCTGTTTAATTGCAATTCATTATTAATATGGTGACTAAAACTGAGAAGATTGGGAATTGTTTACCAATATGTATTGCTAAAAACTGCAGATCTGCTTCTTGTGTTGAATGGCAGAAATTTTTTCTTCACAGACAAGTCCTCTGTTTTGCAAATGTTATGGAAGACAATATGGTTTTTATAGCTTCTAATATGAAAACTGGTTACTGATTTTCTACGAAAATAAACCTGATCTGACATTCAAAGAGGGGCTATACATAATCCAAATTACAATTTTTGGATGGCTATTTAACATCTTGTCTATGCAAAAATGTCATATGTTAAATGGCTTGGAAACCATGACAACACTAGCTGTCTAGAGCTCACACAAGCTTAATCAAGCCATAATCAATGGTTTTCTTACATGATTGTCCATTATCTCCTTCTCAGTCAGAGATGCACATTATAGGAGTAAAAAGATCAGAGTGGAATTACCAGCATTAATTACATGCTAGACTAGATCTGTCTTCCTTAAGGAGCTGTCAAAAGGATTTGGAGTACTTCTAGGACATTCAGAAGAGTCCTGCACTGATTCTGCACAGGCTGTAAGCCATAATAAAAAGTATTAGCACAAGTCAGTGTTACTGAAAATATATTAAGTTCCTCATATTTGATGAAAGTCTATTCAACTCTGTGAACACAGATGCATTCCATACTATGGATTACTATTAGAATGACTATGTCCTTCTAATAATGAGAAGGTACCTAAAAATATAGCACAGGTGATATGTGTTTACCGTGAAGAACAAGGTTTTAGACTAGATTATTCCAGTGTATATTTATCAGACTAAAGGCTTGTTAATAGCAGCACAGTCATTTGAAGCCTGTGTTGAAGAGAAGTAAAACTTTTTGTCTTTGTAAGTTTGTTTGAAAAGGCACGACCTTCTTCAGTCTTATTCTTTCGGTAAACTTCCTAAAGCAATTCTGGAAGCTCTGACCAAGTTAAGAAAGAAAGAGGTCTATAAATACCTATTTTTAATATGTCCAAAGAGAAAAAGAATTTCTTTTTTTTTTTTTTTTTTTTTTTAAATCAACAACTAAAGTATGGACTTGATTAGTAACTTGGAGTCCTTAAACACTCTGAAGTTCAGCAATACAACAACATAGCTTTCAAGGTAGAAACTGTGAAAGATGTCAGTAAAGAAAATAACAGCTAACAAATCATGAACCAGTTACACTCCTTTCTTTGCAGCAATTACAAATATCTAATTCCCCTGTCATGTCTTGTTCACAAAGGTTATCTTACAACAGGAGAACAAACAAAAAGGGGTAGAGCTCCTCAGAACCAGAGCAGAACCTCATGAACTAAAATACACAGATACAGCACAGAGCATCCAGATGGAAACAGTAGTAAGTTTAGTGAATACACTGTGGACCATGAGGAGATCAGATATGGCAACGAAGACCTGAGAAGACAAATGCACGTACAAATGTACGTACAAAGAGCATCTAAGAAATATGTTCTGCAAGTGCTGAAACTGTAGAGAGCTGTTCAACATGCAGTCCTCCAGCTGCTCAGTATTTAGTATGAATGTACGAGGCTCAAACAATGTGAGTGAAAAAACAAAAAAAAAGAACAAACCATACCATGTGACTTATACAGCCAATAAAAGCTACGCAAGAGCAAATAAAAAAAATACGAACAACAAATGCGAAGAGCTTGTGAACTACTCATGGATTTTTCATGAGGCGAAAAAGAAATTTGTCAGACAAATTATTTGCTCTGAATTATTCACTCAGCTGTAATTATGGCCATTGGCAGGCAGAGAAACCAATAACTTTGATGATTTCTGAGCTTCTTAGCAAATCCTTCATCAGAAGACCATGATCGCGAGAACAAAAGCCTTTTTGCTGAACTTGTGAAGCCATACATTGTTTCGTTCAGGCCACAGCCGCTGCTCTGGACAGTTACTCTAGGTCAAGATTTTGTTCTTGTTGAAATCATAGCCATAGATATCGCATCATCTGGCAATTTCCTTTCTTTGCAGTCTATGCTCTGCTCTCCCAACGAAGCAAATATTTCAACGGGGGATTGCTTTCACTTCAAGGAGGTAAATACTGTATTATTAACGAGATAACTGCAGTTTTCTTCTCCATTTTAGTTTCCTAACCATTTTCGTGGTCCCATTGTCTGTACCAGGGAGCAGTGCAAGGGACACAAGGCCACATTTTATCTCTTGAGGTAAAACCAGGGAGGACAACATGCCTCTAGATGACAGTGGGTCACAAAGGAGCCCTCACCATGTCTTCCAAGAAATCAGGAATCAGAAATCCGAGAATAAAGGCTGGCAGCAAACGAGCCTTGCATTTCTCTGTTTCTACATTCTTGCATTTTTCCACGTGAATGGCTACACTGGAGAGCATTTACATTAAAATTTTTACTTTCTAGATTATCTGTAAGTTGCTCCACAGAAGGAGCATATTCTGGCACACGGACTTCTGTACCATGATTACCATACACTGTCCCCAACAGACACAAGCTTTCCCCTGTATATGCCCATAACTACCAAGCTTCTGCCCCCTAAACCAGTCATGGTGCTCAGGTAAAAGGATTTTTTTAACTTCTGCTGTGCTGACTGTAAAAAGCTGGGAAGATATGAACAAAAATTTCAGTTTTACATCTAATGTTACTGACTCGATAACAAATGAGTTATAATACTTTCTCACCTCAGATATTTTACCTATTAAATGGAATAGAAATAAAGTGAGAATAAAATAAAAAATAATACACACTTTCTTTTTACTGGGAACATTCTGTTTTACATATGATATCCTAAAAAGTTCGCTGAAGGCATCAGAAACGTGGGAGTTTTATTTTCAACTTTACAAAATACTAAGCATTTTATAAGAATTATTTACAAAAATCAAATAATTCAGTGTAATGACTATTCAGAGTGATTCACTCTGTCTATACTAAAAGCCTTAAACCTCTAGCAAATTCCAAGAAGCACTCCAACATGCCTTTCTTCCACATGTCAAAGTCCTAACTCAGTTAAAATTTGGGCTCCAGAGGGTATGTTCTGCCACTCCAGAAATACTGCATTAGGATTCCAGACAAAAGTCCTTCTACTATGCAACAAGGTAAGACACACACACAAAAAATCCTAGGCTCTCACACTCGAGCAGAAATGTTTCCAACCTTTTTCCATTCATATGAAAAGCAGTCTTGCAGTCAAACTTCATAAAAACAAGTGATTACATCAGTTCCTTCCCCATCCTATACATCCACTGATTAAATTACTCAAATTTACAATCCTGCTTCCAGAGGTTTTTCCAGTTTTGTCTATTCTTTTCAGTCCTCGCACCTCTAACTTTTCACTTACTGAAAACTTTTTCCTCGCCTACCTATTCAAAACATAACCAAAAAATTAAAAGGTTGTCCACTTCTAAAATTTCCTCTCCATAGGTAGACTGATGAGGTGAGGCATTTGAAGACTAACAGAAGCTAGTTGTTCCCTCACATGCCTCTGTCACTTAGATACCTCAAGGGTGACCAGGGGAACAAGAAGACTTCTGCCCTGAGACTTCACAGAGCGGAGGCTGAAGGCACCGTGTGCTCTCTTGCAAACGTATAATGCCCGAGAGAAGATATTGCACAGCACAGTGTAAACAATAACACAGAGTACAGAACAACAAATAGAAAGAAGCATAGGTTTTATGTAAAGTTAGAAAAGAAAATAAAAAAGTCTTCTAAACTACTTGCAATTTGTGATTAGGAAAATAGATAGGGACATTAGGAAATAATGTCCAATAGATTGGACATTAGGAAAAATTTCTTTACCGAAAGAGTGGTCAGGCCTTGGAACAGGCTGCCCAGGGAAGCGGTTGAGTCACCAACCCTGGAAGTATTTAAAAGACGTGTAGATGAGGCGCTTAGGGACATGGTTTAGTGGGCATGGTGTGTTGGGCTGATGGTTGGACTCGATGATCTTAGAATCATAGAATCATACAGGTTGGAAAAGACCTCTAAGACCACTCTTTCAGTAAAGAAATTTTTCCTAATGTCCAATCTAAACCTCCCTTGGCGCAACTTGAGGCCATTTCTTCTCGTCCTATCGCTAGTTACTTGGCAGAAGAGACCAACACCCACCTCGCTACAACCTCTTTTCCAACTTTAATGATTCTATGATTCTATAGTGTATAATAGCTGTGAAAAAAAAATTTCTTGCTTCTCAGCCAGAACAGTGGTTATCAGTTGGGTTCAGCATAGTACAGCATTGTGCATATCAACTATGAACAGAAAACTGCCTCCCATGAGTTTCGACTTAATGTGCCAAAAATTAGATTATGTGGATGAAGACTTGACATGCTACTTCATAGAAAAGTTTCAGAATTGTTTAGTATGTTCAAGACATACCTGCAGAGTATTTTTAAGAAAGAAAGAGTAGGCACAGACACTGAGAATGTAGAAAGTGGACTACAGCTAGGCCTCTCAAAAGAAATTCATTCAGAAGTGCAGAGTTGAGAAGAAAAAAAATATCTGGAAATCTGAAGGGATTTTTTTAATACTTTAAAAAAAAAAAAATCAGTAAGTAGATGTGTTTCTGCTCAACGGGAACATACTGGTAATAACTGCCACTTCCCCCCGCCTTTTTAAGTAAGAAATCGAATTTTTATTAGATGATTGTCTAACCAAGAGAATTGTTACCACGAAAATATCTTGCAAAAAACAAACTAAAATAAACCAATAAAATGGTCACCTTGGGTGAAAAAACCCCGACTGACATTGTGAGGGTGTTACAATAATTGGTTGGATACATTTCAAAGCATTATACAGATAAAGCATTACATAGATGTGCAGACTTGTATTTCTCACCCTGATCTTCTTGCAAAAATGCCCCAAAGAAACTTCTCATTGTCTACTTCAAGCTGATACTCAGGCTGTTCATTGTGTATCTTGTCAATTTTCAAATGGTACTGTCAGGGCTTCAAACTGACAGGAATCATCCCAAGTCAGAAGCTGCATTCATAAACCTGAGTAAAAAGAAGCAATTTCAGGCAGCATTTGGTTTCTCTGAGAATGGAGTGACACAGTTCAGAACTGTATCACAGAATTTTTCTCTATCCTGGCAAGGAGTCTCAGGGCATTTACAGAGTGAAATAAGACTGAATACAAGTAGAAAACCTGATGGTACTGTTACATAAGCGAGCTCACTATGATTAAAATAAATAATCCAACAGCAACATCATAAAATGTCAGGTTTGGGAATATAAGATTGTATTAAAATATGACATATATCTACAGCCAGGCACATACGTATTTACGCCATGCACAATTAAGTTGATTCATCTGTGTGCAGTTAGCCCATCAGCATGAGGGTTACCGTAGGTGACACCCTCTAGGGCAAGTCAGCTAGGAATCAAAGCTGCTACATTTTTGTTGCTAGCTTCTCATCACTGTAATATTCTACCTCCGTTACAGCACTTCCAGACAAACATGCCTCAATTTCTGTCTTCCCATAGCTTTGAAGTGCAAACCTCAACATGCTAGGATGCCCAAGCTCTCTGATTGCACATAATTTTGAATGGGCTACTAATAGTTGATTTAAGATCCCTCAACTAGTTTGTCACAGGCTTTTTAGAAAAAAACAGGAAAAAAAAGAAAAAAAGACTGCGGAGATAAATCTATTATTACCTATTGTTCAGATGCCAAAATAGTTTATTGACGCTGCTAAGATGATCACTGCAAACCACACTTACTTCACACTCACCGCATGAAAATGCAAATGATGTGATGGGAGGTGCTCTGTAACATTACCTGACCGGGAGTTCTGGAAAACTAAACTTCTCTTCAAGCAATTGATTTTCTGCTTGTTGCTCTTAATAATAATGGATGAAAGAGTTCAACTGAAAGCAATTAAAAAGCTTTCCTGTTTTGTGACAGTTTTATCTATTCTATCTCACAACATTTTAGCCATGGACAAAATTATCAATATTTACAGAAGAACTGTTGTAAAGAGTGTAGCCTTTACTGAGCTACAGCTGAGACTACAGTATCCAACAATTCTAAATTCTTTCAGTAGATGTTCTGGAACCAACTGCCAAACACCGAAGGCTGTTCATGAGAATCTCAGACTTCGCTGCTTTGTAAATCTCTACTTCAGGAGTACCGCTTGCAAAACCTACAGATTTCAAACTCAACATGAAACTTCCCAGAGCTTCAAAAATCTCTCAGAATTGTCTGATTTTATCTACTGCGTCTAACAGTTATGCAGTGTAACAACAGATGACAGGTCCTTCCTTTGCCTCCAAGAAAATAGAAAAAAAAATTTAAAAAAAAAATCAAGCAACAAAAATTCAAAGGCAATAAAAGAAATAATTTTATGGACTCTGAAAACGAGTTGGGATATAGTTATACACTTGAGCTCAAATATCATCAGAAATCATAATTCATTAGTTCATAATTCAGAATGGTTACTTTAATAAGCTGTGCTCCCTTTCCTTTTAATGCCTTGTTCAAATTTGTCAGAAGTTTAATCTTTTGCTATTACGTGGACAGGTCTTCACTAAATCCAATTAGCCTGCACAGTGTGTCCACAGATTCTACACACACTGAACTGTACATGTAAGTGGAGCACACGTTGGCTGCTGAGCACTGACCATGCTGTCACAAATTTCAATTCACATCACAATTTCATGCTGATTACACCATAAAATACATTACTTTCCTACAGAATATCAATGGCGTAACAACTTTTTCTCAGGACATGGTTCGCACAACCAGCAGAGTAGGTGTTCTCAGGGCACAGGCAGCAGACCACATCAGACCTGTAGGATTACTGCTGCTGCATGTTTTTCCCCTAACACAGGAAGTTATGGGTTTGATGTTTGTTTTTAACTATTTATCAAATGAAAAGATCACCTCAGTGCTAGAGAATTCAGTTTTCCAAAGAGAACGCCCAAGACAAGTAACAGGTCCCTAACGAAAGCAAAGCAAAACACAGAAAAGATTCATTAGGTCCCCATTAAATTCCATTCAAACGGGCCTACAAATTAAGAAAGATCACTGGATTCATAATCAGGATCGCTATAACCTTCAGTGATGCATCCCATTCCATTTAAGTGAAATCACCTTCACTTCTTCTGGGATAATTTATTGCGTCCCATACCTCACCCAAACAAACATCACCTCCTCTTGTAACACAGATTCCTACCAGCTCCCTCGTATCAACTAGTGTCCCATCTGCCAGAAAGCTCCCTGATTGCATTAGCATCTTTAGACAAATCCTTCCCATGAGAGGCCTAGCTTTGGGTGCACTGATGACAAGTTTGCTGTAAGACAGGCAAAGACAATCCCCAAAACATTTCTGCCAGCCTTATATGCTACACTGCCTTCCCAGCACCCTCTTGTTCATGTGAGCTGTTAAGACGGCCATAGCTGGCAGTAATTGCTGTTGACATTGTGCGGAGCCTTGCCTCACTGCCAGAGACAAATCTTTCATTCATGAAGAAGTGCTTGTTAGGCCAGCACTGGACTCCAAACCCACTTAATTAAATGGGGGGCGGGGGGGGGGGGGGGGGAAGTTGCTTAGCTCTGGTGGGAAATTTGCACACAAAGGCCCGGTGTCTGGGTCTTTCCTCCACTATTGTGTCTCTCAAACAGTTTTACAATATAACAGCATCTCTCTCCCCCTGTCCCTTTCCTTCTAGCTACTGCAAAGGCAGTAGTGACCCTCATTAAAAGACCAGTTTGTTACGGAATGTTTTCCCAATGATTCACTAACAGGGCTTTTCTCCTTGGCAATCAAGGGCTTGCAAGCGCTATGTAAGGGCTCTCCAAGGGCTGATTGCTTCAAGAATTTCAAAAGTAAAGAGTGTAAACAGGTAGATGGAAAAAGCCTCTTTTGAACAGTTATGTAAGCATTCCCCATGCAATTTAAAAACCTCCACGCTGAAACTGTCAAGTCTGACTCTTTTCTTTAATTATATTCACACACCACTTTTGGCATATACCTACCAAATAGCACTCGGTCAGATACTCTGGAAAGCTATGGCAAAACACACATTGCAGAACTATAGAACAGTAGTTAGTGTGATTAAAAACCAAACAAACAAAACCTCAAGACCCTCCCCCAAACACAGCTTACATTTTAGAAGTAGCAGAGACAACCATACTACCCACACTAAATTCCAGGTGGCACGAGCTATTCTGTGAAGAAGGAGTCAGGAAATGGAGTAAGAACTGAACACAATACTTAAATGGATTTGGCTTTGGCCTAATCTGGCAATTTTTGGTCTTTGTCTTGGCTTTCAAATTTACATGATTGTTTGGTTTGGTTTTTTTTTCACATCCATTTAATTGTAAGCCTTTTGGGGCACTGGCCACAGGTCTGAATACTACACAAAATAAAGCAAATTGCCAGTATTAATAATGGATTGCAACAGCATTTCAGAGGAAAAAGTACATGGAAAGTATCACTAATATTTAATAACTGCAAATATTGTTTTTCCTCTGCACGTAATATTCCTTTCTGTATGAACAACAACAATCTGTTTTATACTAACAAATCATCACGGAATAATTTTTGTATTATATGGTAAATAACGTTCAGAGTAAAATTACCTAATTCCATATGACAGCTACACTCAGCTGTTTATATATAATTCTCTACCATAATTGAATATTGATTTACATAAAGCAAAATGTTTATGTCTTTATGTGAAACACAATAAATTAATAAGAACAATACTTTTTTTTTTTGAGATTCCATAGAGTCAATACAAAATTATAACACTAAAACATTGAGAAAAGTTAATTAAGATGGTAAAGCAAGGAATCAAAGAAAAACATCAAACTGCCCCGTAATTTACATCAGCATCATAATAGATGTATTTATCTTATTGTTTCTATCCTTACAAAATCCTTAATCCTTTCTACAGAAAAACAAGATAAATACTTTTTTGTCATACCACTTGAGTTGTCATTAAATAAAATATGGAAGTGATATGAGTACAAACGTGTTTGATACTCAAATATTTTGCAGCTGTATCTGTCGTCCTATAACTCACAAGATGCTGAACTGAAATCTGCTCTGTCTTACGCCTGTGATTTCTGCTTGGCATGAAAGAGGTTGGGCCCTACTTGTGTTATCAGCCCTTACAATTTCAAAATATAGATCTTTCAGACTCTCTTAGATTAGAGTTATAAAGCTCTTCTTTCTCAACTGACAAACAAAGAGGCAACATGACGGCTGGACTACCCGGCGGATGAGGAATTGGTTGGATGGTCGCACCCAGAGGGTAGTGGTCAATGGCTCAATGTCCAGATGGAGATCGGTGACGAGTGGTGTCCCGCAGGGGTCCGTATTGGGACCGGTACTGTTTAATATCTTCATCAATGACCTAGACAGTGGGATCGAGTGCACCCTCAGCAAGTTTGCAGACAACACCAAGCTGAGTGGTGCGGTCGACACGCCTGAGGGACGGGATGCTATCCAGAGGGACCTGGACAAGCTCAAGAAGTGGGCCCGTGTGAACCTCATGAGGTTCAACAAGGCCAAGTGCAAGGTCCTGCACCTGGGTCGGGGCAACCCCCCGTATCAACACAGGCTGGGGGATGAAGGGACTGAGAGCAGCCCTGCCGGGGAGGACTTGAGGGTACTGGCGGATGAAAAGCTGGACGTGAGCCGGCAATGAGCCCTCGCAGCCCAGAAGGCCAACCGTACCCCGGGCCGCATCAAAAGCAGCGTGGCCAGCAGGTCGAGGGAGGGGATTCTGCCCCTCCGCTCTGCTCCGGTGAGACCCCCCCTGCAGTGCTGCGTCCAGCTCTGGAGCCCTCAGCACAGGAAAGACATGGACCTGTTGGAGCGGGTCCAGAGGAGGGCCACGAAAACGATCAGGGGGATGAAACGCCTCTCCTATGAGGAAAGGCTGAGAGAGTTGGGGTTGTTCAGCCCGGAGAAGAGAAGGCTCCGGGGAGACCTTATTGCAGTACTTAAAGAGGGCTTATAAGAAAGATAGCGACAAACTTTTTAGCAGGGCCTGTTGCGACAGGACAAGGGGGAATGGTTTTAAACTAAAAGAGGGTAGATTTAGACTAGATATAAGGAAGAAATTTTTTACAATGAGAGTGGTGAAACATTGGAACAGGTTGCCCAGAGAGGTGGTAGATGCCCCATCCCCGAAAACATTCAAGGTCAGGTTGGATAGGGCGCCCAGCCTACTCGCTGGCGGGATGGGGTGAGGACCAGAAGAGGCCTTGACTCTGTGTAAGCACTGCTCAACAATAACGACAAGATCCCTGTATTGTCAACACTGTTTTCAGCACAAATCCAAAACATAGCCCCATACTAGCTACTATAAAGAAAATTAACTCTATCCCAGCCAAAACCAGCACATTGTATTAAAAATGTTATTTAATATTTTTTAAAAGTCAACAAATCTGAAATACACATTTTACAGTTATAGAAAATCTGAAATAAGTATGACTATTAACTGCCTACACTTGAAGTTCATGTTCCTTCTTAAAAAAGTTTAATTTAAACTTATTATAAGATTACGCATAGATAACAATGCAACAAGTACTTTTGATGGTTCTGGCCTATCCCCTTGGCCTTGTTTTATGTCTTACTGTAGAAAACCCTACAGTTATTCAGGTGTAGGAAAACAGTAATTCTGAAGAGTAAATGTAAGAAATCACCTTCTTTGACTCTAACTGAACCACTACCAGAAAAAAAGATAAAGGAATTGGTTATTCTGCTCCTTTTTATGTAAGCCTTTCCAGCTTTACATCTGAACTGTTTATTTTATGAACATCACAACATAATTTTCATCAGGTTAATTTTCAACTTCCCTAAAACTAACTAGAAGACAGATGTAAGTTGTACCCAAACCCCAGGTAATCTCAATCTAAGATCAGAAATTATTTTCCGGGATGAATATTTGAGATTACTCTTTTGTGACCTGTGTAAATCAAGTAAACTTTTTGAAACAATGAAACTCTGGTAATGATTTCTCATCTCATTTCCTGTACTGTAGGCTACCAAAATTTGCTTTTTACATGTGGTGCAATCATTCAAATTGCTAATTCTACTTATGTTAGCAAAAAAGTCCACAAATGCAGTAATATTTTTCAGATAACGAGACTGAGCAGAAAAATACAGGTATTTGCAAACCTACTAAGGTCAATTGCTCCTACACTTTAACACAAGACATCCAGGATCATCCAAAGCTGCCTGAAATCTACAAAGTCCCCACTTTTAAGTGACATTTCAATAGACTTTTGACCAGGTCTCAAGGCAGTATGTAGGTGAGGTATTTACTACTTTCTGATCAATGAAAAGAGTATTAGTCACACTACTAAGTGATTATAACAGCTCCCTCCACAGGGATTTGTAACATTTGTCACTGGAAGTTTCCAAAATAACATCTTAGAGTAACTGAAAAATATGCTTTCATTACATACCTAGCAAAATAAGCTGGATGTTTCATACTTTGTGAATTAATATTTCAATTTTGATAATGCTAATTTTTAGATGTTGGATATTGTATTGATATTGTATGATCTTAAGAGAAAATGGATGTAAATATGCTTTATGTAATATGCCCTGCAGAACTGAACCCCTCAAAAATGGAGTAATGTTCTTAGTCTTCCTTGATTCTTAATTAAAACAATTATTTTGCTGTACAGTCCCTCCTCTGCCTGTTCTTTTATTCTTGCATGAGTTAGGCTACATTACTATTTTGATGTGTTTTCATTATTAGTAGCTTTTAGCAATGGAATAGAGTTAAAATTATTAGTTTATAACATGCCTTTTGTACTTATAATTCACATACTTTGAGCAGAAGCTGAAAGCATTAATTTGTCAATCAGTCTTGCTCTATATCTAGTCTTACTTGAAACAGACTAAGTACACACACACACAAAAAAGATCACTATGTATTTCCCAGAAGTAAATGAGCTTGTAAACATTCAGGTATGTTAGGATTTACTAAGACTATTAGCCATAATTCTGAAGCATATTGCACACATGATAGTATATTACAAAATCAAGGAGGTTTCAGTATAGAAACCTCCTTTTAATCTAGATAATAACATCAAAAGTTAAGATCAATTTTCAATCCACAGATCAGACCCAAGAGTTAAAACTAACCACTGTAAAATATTTTTTGATGTTAAACTGAAAACCCTCTGGAAATCTCTGAGAAGAATTTCAGTGCACATTTGATAGTGGAAGGAGTTTTGTACAATCTCACGGAGTGTGCAAATGACAATTCGCAACAGCGATGTGAGGGACCATGCAGAAAAAGACAGAACACACAGAAACGGCAAACTCTCAAAGAGTCAGATTTAAACCCTACTGTACTTAAACAAATGAGGCCTGGACAACAGCAGGTCTGATGATAAAATCAGGAGTGCAGAATACCTCAAGTCTAACCCAAGAGCTGAAACCATCTTTTTCTAAAATGTGAATAGAATTTTTTTCCTTCCTCAATTGCCTTGCTGTGAAACGTGGATAGAGTTGTATACCCCAAAGGGCAAATCCTTTGTGTAGGAGAAAGAGGAGGGCAGAAAAGAGAAGCTATTTTGACAAGAACGTTTTTGGTGGTAAAAATTATTTTTTGTGTCCGTGAAAAAGAAATGTTAATTTTAAAAGCATATATTTATTTTTTAAAAAGTCTCTGTGAATGTCTGTTTGTCTGTCTGTCTATGGGAGGAAAAACACTTCCCTATGACAAGTCAGAGAAAGACAAACAGCCCTAAGCCCTTTCTTGACACTATCCTTCAAATATCTGAGGAATTACAAAAAAATGAGTCTGAAAACCCACCCACCCATCCCCCCCAAGGCACATAATGAAAACCTTGAATGAATGTTTTGTTTTGTTTTTTTAAGATAATTTACCTTACCTTTTGTTAAATTGTCTGTGCATTTTGGAAATGCGTATCTCAAGCGAGATGGAAGAAAATATCAAATAGGAAAGGTTTCCCCTGCACTCTTCAGTTTGCCTGGAAGCAGAGAAACCATGTCTGTCCTTTGACCACAACAGAACAAATGCTACACACCAATGTTTTTTGTGCCAGAAGCACAAGCGGCAGAAAAAAACTCTTTGTAGAGTTCATTTCTTCTATTGATGTTCATCCGATGACACATTTGTTTTCAGTTAAGCTGAGCATAAGCATATTTTTATTTTATTCATTTGATAGTTATTTATATAGCTGGATGCCTACCGTGATCACTGACATAACAATCCCCCACCAACATATTCACTGGAACGTCTTCCATAGCTCTTTCAGGAAAATGCAGCTATTTTGGTTCTTCTTAGAAGATGTCTTCCCTTTGTATTCCCTTGCTTCCTCTACAGACCACAAACAGGGAGGACAGCTGCACACACTGGAGAGGGAAGAGACCTGGACCGTAAGTCTAAAACCCGAGAGTAGAAATGGATTTATCTTCGTGCAAGGATACAATTCGGTAAATGAGAAGTGTCCAGGGAAACAAAGTGTCTCGTCCATCGCATCATGTCTCAGCAAAGCGAAAGTCTGTGTAACGGCAAACAAGGGACACTTGCACCACAGAAGTCAAAGCCTGCACTCTACTCTTCAGCGGAGATAAACCCTACCTGCGCTGTCTGAAAGATCCAGAAGGCTCAGAGACTGGTGTGCGCTGTTTTGGGTATGTACCCAAGGCAGAGGAGCTGGGGTTTGCAGAATAAATGAAGCAACGTTTCGTTTATGTTGTCCCCTCAGTGGCAACATGGCTGAAATGTCAGATTCAATCAGGGTAAACTCCTCAAGGTAGAAACCTTGTCTTTACACAGGCCTTTCACTTGCCATGCACACACCACTGATACTCCAAAAACTACATGCAAAAAACACCATTAAAGGACACTAGGAAACACTAGCAGAGACCAACAAAACTCAAACTTAGGTACTGCTGTTACAACAGTTTAAAACACCATATTATGATATTCCTTATTGCGATTTGCTTTCTATGCAGTTTGGGAATCTCAGATTGCTAATTATGGCATTTCCATGTAAAAATGGCTTCTTACCTACCCACAGTATGTAGAATTCCCACAAACCAGATAAGATATACTATCATATCTTTAAAGTGGTTGGGTAGTAGTGATTTCATAAACAAATATTGCTGTCCTTAAAAAACAAAACAAAACCCAAACAGTCACATTACTAATAAAAAGCTTTTGCCCATGGCCCTTAACAATATGATAATTTATTTAAAACAGATACAGTCCTGATAGCGACCCACTTAAAATTATTAAAAAGATATGGTGTTTATTTTTGCTGTCCATAAAACAGGCAATGGCTTATGAATATGCAAACTGATCAGATGTAATTAACATGATTGGCTCCTACTGAAATACAATCTTCTGTGTTTAAGGGAGTTGGATGCAAAAACTAATGAGGTCAAGTTAATATGCTTGTGAAGAAAGCATCAGCTGTCAGTGCAACCGACAAGAATGCCGGTACTAATCCCCTTTTCTGAGAAAATTTAAGTTTTCCTTGATAAACAAGGAAGTCTCAAGAGCATGGAGTCAACCAGTGCTGATTAATGTGCGATGATTAACGAGGAAGAAATAAAAGCTTGTGTCCATTTATAGTAATGATAAACATGGCATTTAATTAACTAGAAGGTTTTCAACAAGTGTTATGGGCAATTAGTTGACCATCACAGCACTGGCCTCATCAATCCTGTCCAAGATGCACAGTTCCAACAAATGACCTGCAAATATCTTGCTCCACTGACCTTAAGGAAAAGGTAAAATGTAACTAAATGTATTATGACATCAGCAATTAAACTAAGCAGGTTTGACCTCTTAGCACAAAAATCGATACCTAGAAACTGTTGAATGTTTAAATGTTTACATTTTTCTATTCTGGTAGTTAAAATGCCTCCAGCCACCTCAAAATACCACTCCTGTCCTTTCTTTGCAATCCCCTCCCCCCACTTCTACATAACAATAAGAAAGGAAATTCTAAAATCACAGGCAAATAAAGGTGAAAATGAAACTTTTTTTACAATAAAAACTCGGATTCAGATATCATTTTAATGCCAGTTTAAATGAAGAATTTGTCTTTGAGAGATATCATGGGCTCATTTAATTATGAAACAATTGTAAAATTTCAGTTAGGGGTGTTGTAAGCATTTCTTTAATCCTGTGTTTGTATTTATTACATAGGTGGTATAGTGTATGTAGTATGCTGCAGGTAGAGAAGTATTTCAAGTACTCTGAGTCACTAGCCACTATCTATGAGTTCTTACCGAGATGGTTACGATTCTTGAAAATCAAAAAAGGGAAAACACCCTATCTTTAAAAAGGGAAAAAAGAAGGAGCCAAGAATTTATATACCAGTGCCAGATTCTTGTTTGATAATATCCAGAAGGAAACTGGAAAAATAATCTAGCTTTTATATACTTGGAAGAAATCGAAAGTTATTAACAGCAAACATGAGTTTGTCACACAACATACCCACGCACCCTCCATGTCAACTTAGTCTAACTTCCTTCCAGGGTAAACTAACAAGACTTAAGGACAGAAGAGAAAGACAAGAGTCCCATGCTTTGGTACTTTTGACACTGCTTCACATAATACACATGCTGCAAAAACACAGTGAAAACCAGAAATCACAATTCTAGCAGTTCCCCGTAGCTCACTACCAGGTAATCCACAGAAGCCTGTTAGGATTTTGCAATTTTCAGTATTTTCATGGCTGGCCTAGGTGAAGGAATAGACTGTAATTTAAGTCATTTTCAAATCACTTCAAACAGTAGGGGCTGCAAGCACTTTGGTGATCAGTACTGTAACTCTTATTTAGCCTAAACTGTAGAAATGGATTGAAAGAAACATAAATGCAAGAAGTTATTCCCGGGCAAATATAATCAACTGCACTAAAACTGGAATGGGAAATTGGGTAGAAAAGGAATCTTGGGGATGAAACAGATCACAAGCTAAGCCTTAGTGACGTTCAAAACTATTAATCAAAGAAAATCATACTAACGGCATATATAGGAATATTGTTTATATGATAGGAAAAGTATCTCCCTGCCCAACGCTGGTGAAATCTTAGACGGAGAATACATCCAGATTTTGGTGCTACACTTCAAAGACATGCTGCAGAACTGTGACACTATTCAAGGGAGAACAAGACGAATGCTGGGGTGGGATGTAAACAAAAAAAGAAATCTTTCTTCACTAAGACCACAGACATGATAACCCTATTCCATTATGCAAAGGATTTTCAGCGTGTAGTTCTTGTGCCCATATTGAGTGGCCTGAAAAATACCATTGAGATTAACTGAACTGCTGTTCTGCCTGCTGACTCTCAGAATGAAATCCTGATACTCTTCACATTACTAGATGCTCTAGTATTACACAATTGTTGAAGAAATCTTCCTCCCTCTCTCTCCCAAAATGCAATATACTACCTTATAGGACATGGAAAAATGCCCCAATCTGAAACAAAAGAGGAAAAACAGAGCCAAATATTTAGAACTATAGGGGGGTTTGTCTTGTCTGAATAAAAACGATGAAAGAATCCCGTAAAGCTTGAATCACCAGCCACAGTTTTTAAATATTAAATAAATACTTTTGAATTACTTAGATATTTCCCCCTTTAATAAAATATAGACAAAAATGACCATTTTAATAGTGGGCATGGTTCTTACTTTGTAAGAACTGTGGTATATTATTTTGCTTGTGAAGGTGCCATGGCTAGTCTTGTAAACTCCCATGCTCTCCTGATGTACATATTTATTTGATTGTTAGCTTACATGAAAGTTTAAAGCATACCCCAAACCCCAAAAAAGAAGCCCTTAAGGGTCTGAAGCTAAGCAGAAAGGAAGGTTTAATTCTCAGTTCCTGCTAGGTGGAACAAGACATAACAACTAAATTCCAGGAATGGATAACAAGGTTTATTATTAAGAAAACTGTGAGAAGAGTGATTAAGTACTGGAAGAGATCACCAAGAACACTGGCCATCATTGCTGTTTTTAAAAACACGTTAGTCAGGGATAGTTTAAGACATAATTGACCTACTCGGGGCAGGGGAATGGGTGAGATGTCTTCTAGCAATCCCTTTCAGTTTTACTTTGTACGATTTGAATTATTTTTAATACTGATGCATACAAAGAACAGGAAGCAGCTCTCCGCCACCCCCTGCACTGTGAAAAGCACAGAGAAAAATATCACTTCACTTCATTCTCAGAGCTCAAATATGGGCACATCAGGAAACATCAAGGAGTTTATAAGCACTGCTGGCAGACTATGCAAATACCCTTTCAGTGTATCCTTTACGTATAATAGGTTTCACAGTCATACCAACGCTATGTGCCTCTGTGACCGGTAGTTAACATCATCTGCCTTTAAGACATTTGTAATTCGAGGCCAGAGAAATCCACTTTCACCCAGATTCCTGTGGTGTAACAGTGACACCCAGTGACGAGTTTTACACTAACCGCCTGCAAGCATCCAGAAAAATATAATCACACTTCTGTTTAAAGGTAAAAGGCAGAATTAGTTTGTCTATCAGTTGCCCATTTCCTTAGCGTGCTTCCCGTGAAAGCCTGGGCAGGAGCTCGGCCTGGAAAGCGAGCTCTCTGCTGCATTCTTTGCATTCAATTCTGCATTGTTGAAAACTCAACAGTGACAACCCTCCCTCAGCACTATCCCTTTGTGCTGACTGAGCTGCAATAGCCTAGCAAGAAATAATACAAATGCAGAGCACATTTACCACTATCTCAAGAAAAGTTAATACACTTTACGTAAATAATTTGAACAAGGCTTGATAAGTTGGAAGCATTTTATAAAGAGCTCAAGTAAATACGGTCCCGCACTCCACACAACTCAAATGGATAGTACAGTCAGGTACTAAATATGCCTAAATGTAGAAGCATTCAGACATAAGTCTAAATTTGGTACTCCCTTTATTCATCTAAGCACTACTCCACATTACACTAACTGGACATGCATTCTTGGCTATTACAAACACATGAACAACTAAAACAAGCTTTTGTGTTCTATGATAGCAACCTTTTCTGAGCTTAAACATCTCATTTAAACATTGTATCTGTGGAATAATCCTCAGGCTGTTAACAAACGTTTGACTTTACTGCATGTTAACACAGAGACGGACTGTCATCATCCCATTTCTTGCTTAGTTTGAATCCCAGCAATTAAGAGTGAAATTAGAGGATAAGAACGTTGAGATGCTGGTTCAATTTCATTCTCATATAGTTGGCTCATGACTAGAGAAAGGTGGCCATGACATACATCATGACCACAGCTCAGATGTTTAACCAGTGTATGCAGTTATAGTCTGAAAATTCATGCTCATTTCTTTAACTTGGAAGAGTGGACCGACACCCTAACACCTAATGGGTTGTAGAGAACCAGTGACATGAAGAGAGAAAGGAATGGAAATCAGAAGATGCTGTGCAGTGGGTTGACCCCAGCTGGCAGGTAAGCCCCCAACCCAGTCACTCGCTGACTCCCCCCACCCCAAGCAGGATGGGGGAGAGAATCAGAAGGGCAAAAGCAAGAAAGCTTGTGGGTCAAGATAAAGGCCAGTTTAATAAGTGAAGGGGGAAAAAAAAAACCCACCACCAAAAAACCCAACAACAATAACAAAACAAAACAAAACCAAACCCAAAAGTGATGTCAAAGCAATCACTCACCAGCGGCAGACTGATGCCCAGCCAGTCCCTGAGGAACAACTAACTTTGGAAAAACTTCCTACCATCCCACCAGAGTTATTGCTGAGCATGACGTTGTATCGCATGGAATATCTCTTCAGTCAATTCAAGTCAGCTGTCCTGGCAGTGTCCTCTCCTAGCCTCTTGCCCACTCCCAGCCTACTTGCCGTGAGGGGCACAGTGAGAAACAGAGAAGGGTTTGACACTGTGCATGCACTCTTCAGCAGTCGCTAAAATGTCAGTATGTTATCAACACTGTTTTGGCCACCAGCCTAAAACACAGCACCATATGGGTTACTATGAAGAAAAAATTAACTCCATCCCAGCCAAACCCAGTACACGCTGGTAAAGGAAAACTTCAGAGGGAAAAAAAAAAACCACTAAAAAAACAAACCAAACACAAACAAAAAAACCCCAAACCCACAAGACTTCTCTCCCAAGCTCTCCAAAAAGTATTGATTGTTTTGTTTACTTATTTAAACATACCAAGCTACCAAGCAGGTTCAAGATAAACTAAAGTAAAACAGCCTCTGCTCTGTTGGCTGAACAGCCCCTTCCATAGTAGGTGCTGAAATCTTCTCTTCCTTCTCTCTGCCAAAACCTCTGGAGCAGTTTGTTTAATTCTCTACACACATTACTAAGAGATATTTTACTCTGCAGCACAGTGCTGTAAAGTGAGTACATAGTTAAACATTATTCTATTAGAATCATAGAATCATTAAGGTTGGAAAAGACCTCCAAGATCATCGAGTCCAACCATCAACCCAACACCACCATACCCACTACACCATGTCCCTAAGCGCCTCATCTACACGTCTTTTAAATACCTCCAGGGATGGGGACTCCACCACTTCCCTGGGCAGCCTGTTCCAAGGCCTGACCACTCTCACAGTAAAGAAATTTCTCCTAATGTCCAGGATTTCTCCTAATGTCCAGGAGAATATTACAGAATACACATATAGTAGCAAGTATACCTTGCAAACAGCAGTAGTGTTAACATCTTGTACTGCACACCTACTGCATTTTTTAATTACTCTCTTTTTTTTGCAGTTGAAAGGGGGGAGGAGAGGGAAAGATACAAAAGTCACAATACGGATATGTCTGTCAGATGTAAATTTATCCCCTCAGAAAAATACCGTAAGAGCCAGAAGTTCCCACAGTATGAAATGGAGATGTGGTGAACAATATTCTCCACCTATTTAGTGCATGTGCAGATATGTCTACATGCAAGTGAGTATTGACGGTCTGGCACAACAGAGGCCTGATCTGCAACTGCACCATGTTATATACCAGTAATATACCACATTACTCTATTTTCATTGCCTTTTCAAAGTTTTCAATTTCAAAATTGATTTAAGCAAATATTTTCTTACTTGAAATTACTGGTTAGGTAATTTGGATGATTTGGATTAACAATTCTAAACCGATAGGTCACCTGAAGCCTCTAATTTATCTTGAATGACTGGTCACCAAAGTTAAAAAGTTAGCCAAGCACAACTACTGCTCATTACCCTAACTCAGAAAAATCTTGCTCTTGGTATCTGTCTTCTGGGTTCTTTCCCCATCACATGATTAACAGATATGTGTGATACATTACCATTGGACAAAGCCATGTTTTGGAAAGAAGGCAATCAAGAACAGCAGGTATCTCACTCGCTATGCCTTCCTAAATTGCCCACGGGAACAGGTCTGCCACAAGATGGCAGAGGGCCAGATGAACTGTCACTGCAGAATGCAGTTAAGCAGCCCTCTTTTACACCATAATTAATATAATTAACAAGAGCTAATGTTCTAGATGTCACTTTACTTCCAAGACCTCTTTCAGTGCTGCCTTGCAAATTACTTACTTTGTGAAAAAGCTTTGCAGAACTGTGCCCTGAATGTCTGCCTGTAAGTTTAAAACTAGTCTAACTATTCCTTCTGATCTTTAAATAATTATAAGGCAAAGGAACAGCCAGAGCAACAACAGCTGCTAGAACATTATTTTCAAGTTGATATTAGCGAAAATTCAATTAATGTAGTATTCACAAAGAAAAGATTAAAAAGGGAGGAAAAATGCCAGACAAGCTCTGGTATCACATAGGTTAGCAAGAAGTTCAAAGCCAAGGATGGTTAAAATACAGAGAATTGAGTCTCTGTATTTGTCTCTGTCAGTGGTCAAAGACTGGAACAGGTTGTCCAGAAAGGCTGCGGAGTCTGCATCTGTAGAGATACTCAAAACCTGACTGGACGCGGTTCCTGGGCAACCTGCTCTAGGTGACCTTGCTTGAGCAAGAGGTTGGGCTAGATGATCTTGAGAAGACCCTTCCAACCTAAACAATTCTGTGAATCCTTTAAAACTCAGTAGCGTTTGGGAGCTTTAAATGAATGGTGAATAGCAAAGATGACAATATGATGTGCTAAGGATTATCCTATCCAACCTTGTGCAATTCTTACAAAGCCCAGGTGGGACTGCTCTGCCTGAGTTTGAGGAGGACAGAAACTATTTTAACTTCAGACCCACAGCAGTACTTAACAACCAAAATGGTTGAGGAGGAGTCAAGATTTTACATTTTTTCCTGTGACGTAGTCAGGTGAAGAAAAAGACTGCAGTTCTGGATGTGTTCTCCTTGTGGTTAGGAGATCCCTGAAAGAGTTGCTTTGCATGTACACCTATATACACCCCCCCACCACCCCCATTCCTTAATGCTTTTAGGTTATGCCTAAAGAAACCGTAAGATAAGATTTGTTAGATGAACTTACAAAAGAGCATGAGAATTGGCAAAGGACTACCATGAACACCAGATACGGGTCAGGGCTACGTTTTTGGTTAAAAATCCCATACTGGTAACAGGCATGTGGTCAAATATACCTATGTAAGCACATCTCCTGGAGGAAGTTACTCAGAGACAAACATTTCCAACATTAAGTCCTAAATTAAGATGCTGACAGAATGAAAAATGAGAATAGAAGGAACTAGGCCTGGATGATTCAGAAAGTACATATCATCTTGCAGTCACTTGTATGATGGCTCTGGCATACCAGAATAGCCCAGGAAGCCTTAAAAAGTATTACCACAGCTGGCAAAACTTATGAATAGACAGAGTAAATCTCTAACAAGTGGCAGAATTTGGGAAGCTCCACAAACCAGAAACATTTGTACACCTGGGTGGAGGGCGAGGGGGGAAGGCAGGGCACATGCATGTGGGCATGCATTTATTTACTTGTTTACTACAATCAGAAAGTAAGTAGATAAAAATCTGAACACTGTTAACATAAAAAGTACTCCATCCAGTAAATCTCTCTAGATTAGTGTGATGGGTTAACCTTGGCTGGACGCCAGGTGCCCATCAAGCCACTCTATCACTCCCCTTCCTCAAGTGGACAGGGGAGAGAAAATATAACGAAAGACTCATGGGTCAAGATAAGGACAGGGAGATCACTCAGCAATCACCATCATGGGCAAACCAGACTCGACTTGGGGAAACTGATTTAATTTATTACCAATCAAATCAGAGTAGGATAATAAATAAAAACAAATCTTAAAACACCTTCTCCCCCATCCCTCCCTTCTTCCCAGTCTCAACTTCACTCCCAATTTCTCTACCTCTTCCCCCCGAGAGGTGCAGGAAGACGGGGAATGGCAGTTGTGGTCAGTTCATCACATGTTGTCTCTGCCTCTCCTTCCTCCTCACACTCTTCCCCTGCTACAGCATGGACTCCCACCCATGGGAGACAGTCCTCCATGAACTTCTCCAACATGGGTCCTTCCCAACGGGCTGCAGTTCTTCACGAACTGCTCCAGTGTGGGCTCCTCTCCACAGGGTCACAGCACTTGCCAGGAGCCTGCTCCAGCGCAAGCTCTCCACAGGGTCACAGCCTCCTTCAGGCACATCCACCTGCTCCAGCATGGGGTCCTCCATGGGCTGCAAGTGGGTATCTGCTCCACCATGGACCTCCATGGGCTGCACAGGGACAGCCTGGTTCACTATGGTCTTCACCATGGGCTGCAGGGGAATCTCTGTTCCGGCACCTGGAGCACCTCCTCCACCTCCTTCTTCACTGACCTCGGTGTCTGCAGAGTTGTTTCTCTCACACATTCTCACTCCTTCCTTCCGGCTGCTGTTGTGCAGTAGTTTTTTCCCCTTTCTTAAATATGTTATCACTGTCGCTGATGGGCTTGGCCTTGGCCAGTGGCGGGTCCGACTTAGAGCCAGCTGGCATTGGCTCTGTCAGACATGGGGGAAGCTTCTGGCATCTTCTCACAGAAGCCACCCGTGTAGCCCCTCCAACTACCAAAACCTTGCCACGCAAACACAATACAATTAGGAAACCCTGCTGAGTAGTCGCCTACACCAAAGCTAGGCATGCAAGCTAAATGTAAGCTCAAGGATGGGGAAAAAAAAAAATCTCCAATGAATCAATAACTTCGTAGTGTTCGGGCTTTGTTCCTTTTTTGAGGGGTAAAATATTGATAATGTTTTTAATTATTGTTGCATTTCCATTTATTAGCTCCTCAAGACACCACTGTTGAGAAGATGGCATAACAACCAGGATTAACTAAGCCAATTGACATGTCCTTTGGAAGAGTGTCTGCAGATGCTAAAGAAAAGGTCAGGAGACAGGAACACCACATAGTCGGATAAATTTTCCCCTAGTACTAAGATAAGATTAATACTTTTGTGTGTATTCCTCCAAAACTGTGTCTTTTACAACAAATGAAGTGTGATAAAGGTTTTTATATCTTCTTTATCTGGCAGCGAGTACTTCAAGAGATGGGTACGACATCATCATTTGCCCTGCTCACCCACACAAACACATCGCTCTTCCGGACACTACAAAGTAGTATGCTAGTCTAGCAGTAACACATGATCTCAGTGATTAGGTGTATGACACTTAAGCAGAAGTTATTAGCATGTGTATCCTACATTATGGGCAAAACATCCCTGGTGTCTCAGAGAAAAACAAACCTCCCAGAAGGTGACACTGATTGTACCCGTTTCTCATGAGGGTGCAGAGCTAGCTTCTAGGCCTGAAGGAAAATGCCATGGGTGCTTTTCAGCTGCTGTGGTAAAGAACAGTCCCAGAGCAACAGAACAGACTAGAGCTCTAATTCAGATAGGGATGACTGGGAAGAATTGGACAAAGACCAATAAATGGAAAGAAATTGTCTCTGCTCATAAAACATAAAGGCATCTGGGAGATAGGTCATTTTCTCAAAAATGGGCCAGGAGTTTGACAAAGCAGTGTCACTAAGCCAAGAGCTGCAAGGAGTTTGGCACTGGATCAACATACCGAGGCACAGAGACTGCAGACACACTTGCAGTGAACTCAGAAACGTAATAGAATGAAACATTAACTAAAGCACAGGGAGGCGGTGCAATAACAAGCATGTAAATGTGGCCATGGTGGATAAAGAAAGTAGTCACAAGATGAATCAAGCAAAATTATTTGGCTCCAGAAAGCATGATTTGCATGAATAAAATAAAATTATTGCATACTTTGGAAATTAAAAGCCTTCTTTACTTATTATAGTGCAAAAGCTAATTACAGTTACTGGAGATGTTTGCTATTTACTCATAATAAGCACCTTGATGCAGCATAATTAAAATGACTGCCAGCTCATTGGTGTTGACATGCATTAGTAAGGACTACTTTCCACATCTGTGAACCCTTGTAAAAGAACAGCTGAGTTGAATCGCACATGCAGGTTGTCCTCCTGCATGCCAGAAATGCCGAACTCACACAGGGTTTCCACTCATACAGTGAGAAGGATGCTTCTTTACCGATGTTCCAGAATTGTGATCAACACAGAAAGCATTCATTGCCCCACTGGCCAAACAATATTTCAAGACCATACTCAGTGATGCAGCAGTGGCAGCAGCTGTAAGCCTCCGCTCCGTTGGAAGCCTGCTACCAACAGTCACCCACAGTGGAGAGGCACAGCACCAACAGAAACACACAACTTCAGGCACCCCAACAGCACAGCGATACTGGCAGCACAAAAGGTTGGGCGCCAAAACATTCAAGATCCAAGAGAGGAGTAACTCATGTTAGGCACTACCTGCTAACACTTCATTCAAGGATTGAAGCACCAATAAAATTTCTGTTTAGGTGCTCTGATGTTCTTCCTGGCCTCATTAAGTACAATGCTTTCACAATTATTTGGCCCACACAAGCCGAGAATGTGCATCAAATTTAATTTTTTGATCATGGTCATAACAGTTACTCATTTGAGATTCTGAGATGAAAGTAACATGAAGGAGCAGACCATCCTTTTGCCTAGAGTACAAGGATTCCTAATCTGTAGGAAGCCCATTATGAATTCTCCCTCCCTCTTTTCTCTTTGTGTATTAAATAAAATCATAAATCCCTACAGACATATGCACTGGAGTTGCAGTAAAGTTCCCTTCCACAAGATCAAGAATTTTAATAAAAGACATAAATTCTGTTTCAGCCTTGAATCACAGTGGCAGCTTCTCAGTGCCCAGATCACTGTGTGGTTAAAATGGAAAATGGAAAATATTCTACTGCAAACCTGTCTAGACTTCATATTAAATATCAGGCCATTGCTTCATTCTGAAGGCAGGTTTATTTTATTCTTCAATAATTTTTACCAACTTAGAAAGTCTGCTGAAGTAAAACATATAGCACTTTTAGAAGGGAGTTAAGTTGTCATTTTTAAAAGCGAAAGCAGCATGCCATAGGAACACTCAGGTAAGAGTCTACCTCAGGCCAAACTGTAAAAGTTTACATTACATATTGAAAACAGTAATGCAGGAGCTTTTCACCTGTAATTAGGGGTTTTTTTTTCCCCAAGATGTATCTTTATGCACCTGCTTCCCCCCACCATGAATATTACAAAATAAACTACTGATCTGCACTTTCAAAATAATACTTTTCCAGAGTTTCACCACACCATTATGAAGAATGCCAGTTCACGTATGAAGAATAATATAAGCAACTCTTGAGTATACAAATCCCTTTTTCTAATTCCTATAGAACAATAGCATAAGTATCTGATGTACCATCAACTTACAAATCCAAAAGGTTGATTAAGGTTTCATAGAATTTTACTTACAGAACTCATCTCACCTAGAAAGCATAGTATTAACAGAACTCACTCTCACTCTCTCATTAGGGGGTGGGGGGAAGCTGGAATGTCATCTTTCAAAATTATCCGAGTGTCAAAATAAATCCACAACTACTTTTTTCATATTTTAAACTCATAAACGATCTCATGGAATCATGTGCTTCTCTTTATTGTCTGGCATCATACACCCTGTCAACTGTAAAAAAATAAGAACACATCTTAACATAGTTATATCTTCATAGTGTAATAACACAATGTTGTTTAAGAAAATTATTCAGTTTTATGTGTAATTTTAGTGTCCACCCATTTAGAATTCAGTGCAGCTAAATAAGTCACAATACCTGTTAAATCAGCGCACCACATGCAAACTAACGTTATTTTCTCACTAAAGAAAAAGGATGTCATAGTATTAAAGAAATCCTAAAAGTGGCTTTTTCCTCTCAGAGCTGTTACTAATGTTATCCTACGATTTCTTCATAGATAGCGATTCCAATGCAAAACAGAGCTTTACTTTATACATGTGGAATGTGGTATCTATTTCACTATACAAATTCAATGACATCAAAACCAATGACAGCAAAAACCTCAGTTAACTAGCAATGAAGACAGAGGGGTCTGTTTTCAAATCCTGAGAATTAATAAAAGAATAGTCATTAGATCATCTTTATCAAGCATGTAACATTTTCTAAGATGGCTTTCAACTTTCTCACTATGCCTGGGTCTTTAATGAAATCCATTGGGAGCAGCAACACAAAAAGCTTAGGTAGCTTACTTTTCAAAGGCAGGCTCATTACTTACAGTTGGTTATTCTACACTGGGGGCAACTGCCCCAAAGTGATAAAACTGCCCCATGGTTTCTATAGTGTGATTCAAAATGGTGGTGCTCAACTCATTTGCCATCTTTAACTGAATAGATGGCACTAAGGATCAAACAGCAATCTCTTGAAAGCAATAGAATCATAAAATTAACCCTGGAGCTTGCTGAGCCACTCAGGTCCTTCAATATATGAGCTATTTTGAAAATACCTTTACGCCCTGCACTTGGGTAAACTGAGAGAGAAACTAACTCTGAGGGTAATTTTAACTGTTTAAAACCACTGCAATACATAATTAGAAGCACTGGCACAAACAACTCATCATTCATTTTGCATTTTTCTTTGACAGTATATCTAATTCTTCTAGTTTGGTGGGTGGGGTGGGAACTTTTCAATGGGACTAACACCTCTACATTGCTTTAAGCAAGGTATAGGGCTGTAACACATTATTCAGCACCATACATGTCTAACTTTCAAACTAATCTTCGTATTTAGCAGCTTACATTCCATTTTAATTGAGAGACAAATTCCCTCACAGAGGCAGAACACTACACAAGCATGTGCAATGTATGCCCTAAGCCAGAGTCTAGTTTACAAACATATCAACCATGTGGTTAAAACAAATAAAGATATAACTTAAAATAATAAGGATAAAATTCTAAAGGCCCAGTCACAATTAGGCAATCTGCACCAGGAACATACAGTTCAAAAAGATTTAATTGGGTATCAGAGGCATGAAAGACAAAACTATGCACTGTATATTCTCTAAATGGTTAATAATCAAGTCATTTAGCTGTCTACAATGGACTAGGATAGCAAAGACAACAGTACACACCTGGTGACATATACTGCAAGTGTGACTTTATTTCTGCTAAAAGCCAATTACTTTACTGCTATCACAGGCAAAGTGTGGAAAGATGACCACAAGTACTTAGAGAAACTGATGCTAAATAGTCCACAAGGAAGGCTGTCTTGGCTTTTTCTATCCTGTTGGATAGAGTTACTTTCAAGAAGCTCCGAACTCTGTTGGCTCCAGTCTCTCTTTAAAAATTACAGCTGACAATTGTTTTATTATCCATGAGCAACCAGAACTTTTCTGGTAGCAGTAGGCACTCCTATGCAAATCCACCTTGCCCCCAAAACACTTGCACTGTTAAGCAGGTGAAGGAGGCTATTAGTAATAAGGAATAATCCTTCAGAAAGTTGAATCGACATCCATATGAGAAAAATGAGAAAGAACAAATTCTAGCAGGTTAAAAGTAGAAACATAATATGAGAGGCTAGAACACGCGTGAAGACCAATGTAGTCAACGCATAAAAACTAAGAGATCCTTTTTCAAACACATCAGAAGCCAAAAACCCGTTAAGAGACTCATGGAAACACTCCGAAAACATAAGGCCACAGCAGAACAAAATAAATTATTTTGAATGCATCTTCACTGTAGATGAGTTTTACAGCTTTGGAATCCACCTTCACAGGGACATGTTATAGGATCTCTTCTCAAGCTGAGGCACAATTACATGACATTGTAGGAAAAAAAAAACCTGAAGAGCAGCAAATCTCCAGCACCAGATGTTACTGGCCCAAAAAGAAATGGAAGTATGGAACAGATGCACTATTACCTGTTGTGTGTAATCTCCCACTTCCAAAGAAATGGAAGATGGAAAAGGCTACGCTCATTTTTTTAAGCTTTGCAATGGGATGCAAGTGATCACAGATTACGATGTCTGACTTTAATAACCAGGCAAGCTATTACAAGGTAAGCAGTAAAACCCCCTTGCCGTAGCACATTAAGGACACTAGAAATGTGAATGGACTCAAGGACAGAATTCACGGGAACACAACATATTAAGAGTTGTTAAAGACAAAGATGAGATTTCTGTCTTAGAAAGTCTCCAGCTCTGGAGTCTGCAAAGAGACTACCAGGGAAATATCACTGTGCACTTGCCCTGTTTCCATACTCTTTCCTAACACTGACACCAGAGGCAGAATACTAAGCTAAGTAACCCTTAGGTCTGATCCAGTACTGCCATTCCCATGTTAGGCACAGTGCAAAACCACTTAATATGCACTCATATGATAGACTGGGGAATGAATATGTAGAATATGTCCTATTAAAAAAATGCCCAAAACTAGCGTGGTTCTTTGAGGAAGCCAAAAGCATGCAGATATGAGAAATCCAGCCAACAAAATTTTCTAAACACATTTTAACAAGATCTCAAATCAAAACTTTTTCCAGAAACTAGCCAGTTGTCTCAACAGAGAGTGATCACCAACAAGTTGTAAAGGATTTGAATTAGGGCTTGTACTGTTCAAGCTATTCATAATATGCAAAAGAGTGAAATGTAAGGTAACTGTTTGTAGGAGTTGGCTAATGACAGTTGTAAAAAATAAAAACACATAAAAATAAAAGCTAACTGAAGAATTGCAGGATACTACTTCATAAATGAATGACTAAAAGGCTGACAGAATTCAGTGTAAAGTGTAACATAATGCAAAAACTTACTTCAGTTTACATATGTTTTATACATATTGACAAGCTCCAAAGTAGCTATTATCACTCAGGAAGAAGATCTGGGAGTTAGCTGCTGATGGTTTTATGAAAAAATCATGTCTGTTTGCTTAGCAGCAGTCTAAAAGGCAAATAGAAGGTTAGGAATTGTTACAAAAAGAATTGAGAACACACACACAAAAAAAAAAGACTGTCACTTTTTCGGAGTTCTTACCAATGTATCTGAAAATGGACATAGTAGAACTGGGAAAGACACAAAGGTCAATGGAAAATCGTGAAGAAATACATGAATGGCTTCCAAAATGGACTGTAAGCCTGCAGATGATGGCCAGAGAACAATTACTCACTGACTTTCCTAACGCAAAAGCCAAAGAGCATGGAATCTTTGAATATCAGGAGGCAGATTCAATAAGAGCATTACACATTCTTTGTACAAGGCAGAGCTACACCGTGGGACTCACTGGCAGAAGATTCTACACTAAGGGTTTATACACGGACACAAAAAAAAGCACCTGGACAAATTCATGGGAAAAAAAAAAAAATCCTTTTGTCTGTCCTCACGCTTTTCCCTGGACTTCCACTATTGGCCTCTGTTGGAGACAGGATGTTGAGCTAAACGGAGCTTTAGTCTGCTTTAGTCTTTATATTATACTCCCCAAAAATGTCAGCCACCACTAAGTATGTAGATTCCTGCCACTAGAAAGACTTATGACCATGTTTTCTCTTCCTTTGAAGACTGGCTGCATACTTATGATCTCTCCCACAATGACCTGCAAGCACCTGCATACGACTCTCTTGTAGAAGGATGTGATAAATGAGTCTTAACAGCAACAAATCAGTCTTATGGAACTGCCTTTGCCTCCCTAATACATGCTTTCACCACATACACAGAATATCAACAACTGCCATGTGGCACCACTTT
The DNA here is from genome assembly GCF_964195595.1 of Calonectris borealis. Lineage (NCBI taxonomy): Eukaryota > Metazoa > Chordata > Aves > Procellariiformes > Procellariidae > Calonectris > Calonectris borealis. The sequence continues at coordinate 223,380 of NC_134336.1, read as the reverse complement.
CTCTGCACCAATACTCTACATAGACTAGTGTGCTGTAAAACATCTACCAGGCACCATCCAATCAATCTTTTGTGAGATTGGGCTGCATTCCAGCACTAGTTCATGCACCTGATGCATTAAGCTCCGATTCATATTCAAGTCTCACACTTACATAGAGGAATCAGGACTCAGTGTCCACACAGATTTTGATATCTCCAGCTTCATTAAATTCGGCTGCTACAGTTCAGAAAAATTCAAATGGCTGTAAAAAGTCAATGGCTGGCAGAAAGGAGGAACTCTGAGAAAGCATTGCTTCAGCCAAGTCTTGTTTTGAGATATACAGCATAAGAAGATGAGACTGGCTTAGCAGGCAAACCAGGTGACAATCTGGGATTGGGTTCACAATTTATATGCATTAACACCTCCTACGTTCACAACTGTACATCTAAGTATTTATTATGTGCCTCAGTATGCCAGCATGCCTTGGGAGACAATGAGACAGAAACATGGAAAGACTGGGATATGGCAACAAGCAACTTTTAGACATCTTGCCAAACAGTGGAATCCAGAGCATTGCTGAATTCTGCAAACAATATGGTGGACAAATTGGTATCCCCGAACAGAATCAACAAATATCTATACCTTGAATAAAGAATCACTAAAGTTAACCAGCTGAAAACATAAAGGAGTGAGGCTTCTGCTCTGCCTCTCAGATAATTACATGCCCATCTCCAACTGCGACCTGTAAATCATGCATATCCCTGGAATCAGGCAGCATTCTTTAAACGGTCTTGAAGCATCTGAGCAGCAAAAGGAACATCAAAGTTGCATTACACAGTTTGTCAGAATTTTGCTTTCCAAACTGTAGATTTAGTATTTGCACCCATCTCAGAAGGAGGGAGATAAAAAGAAAGTATTTCCTTCTTTAGCTTGGCAAGAGTTCTATTTCTCCCTCTCGTTTACTGAACTCCACAATGCTAAAAGTTCATTGTCAATTTTTGTATTTCATTCAGACATCACTTCCACATCAGAGTGCTCACAATGTTTCATCTGAGCAAGTTTTTGGGGTTTTTTGTTTGTTTGGGGTTTTGGTTTTTTCAATTATTAACAATTCTTCCTCAGTGTAAGAAGCCCTGTAAGAAACTACAGTTTGTCATTTCTATTTGCAACATACACAAGAAATCCTTGCAATTTATTTCTTTTTAGTTGATTCTTGAGAAGGTATGTCCTTGACAGATGGCCCTTCTATTCAAATATACCAGGGCAAGTCCATAATTCTTTAGCATCGGTAACACAAGGCACAGACTCCCCTTGTAATTTACTTCATAGAGTCAGTGGACTGGTTTTCAAGATTATGCAGTTACTTTCCCGCAAACAAAATACCTTCAAAATTGCAGAAGCATTTGTCACTGCTCTTTGTCCAGACAGTGCTGTTTCTTCTTCTAAGGCAACAATCTTCTTTGTTCTTACATTGTTTAATGCACCCAGAGCGTTCACAACATTTTCTGTCATGATAACACAGTCTCTTCTCAACCCCCAAAAGGACAGTCTGTTTCCAGAATCCATTTTCCAATTGTTAGCAGGTTGTGTGTTAAGTTAGTTATCCCCTCCTCTCCCTCTCTCTCGCTCAAAAAAAAGTTTTATCAGGTTTAAGCAAGACATGTCCCTCAGGTCACCCATCTATCTACATCTTTTATAAAAAGGTTTTTCAGCAGAAAAACTGAAGAGCTTCAGCTTTTGCTGATCCACATGCCTTACAACTGTTTACCTGAGGTTTACACAGAATCATTCCATGCCTTTTGACATTATCAATACAGGATTCATGCAACAAAAGCCACTGCTGACCTTTAATTACATGTATGATGTAGAAAAAATTCTTTTCCATGACGCCCCATGAATGACCTGGACTAATCTCTAGTAAAAGCTAACTGCATAAATAATAGCTAGTATGGCAGAGAAGAGACTGGACATAAGATGCAAGATCCGTGTCTTGCCTCTGAATATTGAACCTCACTTCCCAAGAGCGTAAGATCCATAGACTCTGTAACAAGGTGTCATGCTTGCCATAAAACGTCTCATCAACAACAGGAATGTATGAATATATGATACTGTTTGCAAAGCACAATTTTTTCAGCTGAGAGAAATAATTATTAATGATAGCATCTTTGTTAAATGATATCACGCATACTGCAAGCCCATTTGTAATATAAGGAACTGTAGAAACTGCTCATTATGTTAACAAGATCTCTTCATTCATAATGATAGATCACTTGTATTTTAAAACAACTTTTTGCCATTTAAGCTCTTATATCCACTCTGAGTAGGAAACAAAACTGAGATGTGAACTTCTTTGGGTTTTGTCCTCTTTTCTTCGCTGGTCATCATTTCTATACCTACAGAAAAGCTGCAGAAGCATGACTGCTGCTGCTTTTTATCCTGGGAAAAAGATCTGTGGCTGGAGTAAAATGTAATGGTTTTCACTGTAGGTTACTCTCTTCCCTGCAACTGAGGAGCCTAGGCTAACTTTTATTCAGGATGACGTATCAATTGTTTCACCATAACAGCAGCATTGTATAACTATATATATATTACACTATTTACTTTGAGTTACATATAAGGTGTTCTCTCACAATGCTGGATCTTGCTCAAGAGTGACTTTCTCCATACATAAACGAGTCCTGAGACATGAGCTTTTGCTTGGAAATAGGGATGTTGGCTTTGGAACTTGGTTTCCTATTTGACAATTTCTATTTTATCAAAAACTAGGACCCTTTATATAAAACTTGTACTTGAGAACTGAACATTAGTATTTTACAGGTTGCAAAGAATGCAGACGTGGACAACAGAGGACCCTGCGGTTAATGATTCTTAGCAGTAATTATGGTTGAGGCAGTATTTGCACTGTCTTATTACACCCTTATTTTCAAGGTAGCTTCAAAAAAAAAAAAGTATTTTTGGCATTATTTTTTCTGGTTGCTATATACTCATCTGAGACATCATGATTTCATTTAACTTTGCTATTTACTATAACATTTCCCTCAATTAAAAAAACCTCACATTTGACCTACAGATAGTAATTTAGAAGGAAGGTAAACCTGGCTAAATAAAAATGATATATTGTCATGGTGTCATTGATGAATTAAAAACAGCAGTTCCTCTTCCCGGTTTGTGACATTAACAAGACATTATCTAGGTTAACTCGTTGACTGAAACAAACACACAGCCACTTAATTTCCATGATTAATATGAAATTCCAAAATTAACAAGAGCAATCCTTTTTCCTTCGTATTTAAAGATCAACAAAACCATGCAACTTCAGTACCAAAAACCCCTCCCTTTTTAATGCAACACTGTTACTGGGATTTCGCATATGCAAAAGTCATGATATGCAGCTGTATCCTAATAAATTTCAGCAAATTTAAGACAGAAAAATTTCACCCAGTTGTGTAACGTACTAAATAAATTATATAACAAGTAACAGAGATTACCACTTACATGCATCTGAATTTCCCTGAAAAACTTTTAACAATTATATTACGAGAATGCTTGGTTTTGCATATAAGTAAAGTGCTTTTCCTTATGAATCTTAGAGAAGAAAGCAGGATCAGGGCAATCCTTTTTATAACACATACGAGTTAATACTTGCCCATGATAGTTTAAGTTTCAAGTGGCATTTTTTGGTTTGTTTGTTTTTAAAGTTAATGCAAAATAAATGCATATTACTGATAACGGAGGAAGACGAAATGCATTTGTCTGTTTTCATAACTCCTAAATCATCCTAGTCTTGGTGAAATTAATAAAAGCAATACAGACTTTGCCTATCCCTTGATTTAACAGGGTTGAAAAACCACTTTCAAGAATGCAAGGTTCATTTTTGTGCCTCAAAGCAGAATAAACTACTGTTATGATATTCTTAACAGATATTTGCCTATCACATTTTAAAGAACTGCAAGAAATGCCTGAACTGCTCGCAAAGTGATCGGAGAAAGTATCACTTCATGTTTCTTACACTCATCTCTAGGCACTTGCTATTATCTTTTGTCACAAACGAGGTACGCAGTTAAACTGACCTTTGGTCTGATTCAGTATGGCTGGAAGACTGACATCTGAAGCTTTGCCACATGTGGGGCCAGATGGGATCCATCCAAGGGTACTGACGGAGCTGGCGGAAGTGCTCACCGAGCCACTTTCCATCATTTATCAGCAGTCCTGGCTAACCAGGGAGGTCCCAGTTCACTGGCAGTTAGCAAATGTGACACCCATCTACAAGAAGGGCCGGAAGGAGGATCCGGGGAACTACAGGCCTGTCAGTCTGACCTCGGTGCCGGGGAAGGTTATGGAGCGGTTCATCTTGAGTGCCATCACGGGGCACGTACAGGACAACCAAGGGATCAGGCCCAGTCAGTATGGGTTCATGAAAGGCAGGTCATGCTTGACGAACCTGATCTCCTTCTATGACAAGGTGAGGGAAAGGCTGTGGATGTGGTCTCCCTGGATTTTAGTAAAGCCTTTGACACCGTTTCCCACAGCATTCTCCTGGAGAAACTGGCTGCTCATGGCTTGGATGGGCGTACTCTTCACTGGGTAAAAAACTGGCTGAATGGCCGGGCCCAAATTGTTGTGGTGAATGGAGTTAAATCCAGTTGGCGGCTGGTCACAAGTGGTGTTCCCTGGGGCTCAGTACTGGGGCCAGTTCTGTTTAATATCTTTATCAATGATCTGGACGAGAGGATCGAGTGCGCCCTCAGTAAGTTTGCAGATGACACCATGTTGGGTGGGAGTGTTGATCTGCTTGAGGGTAGGAAGGCTCTACAGAGGGACCTGGACAGGCTGGATCGATGGGCTGAGGCCAACTCTATGAGGTTCAACAAGGCCAAGTGCCAGGTCCTGCACTTGGGTCACAACAACCCCAGGCAACACTACAGGCTTGGGGAAGAGTGGCTGGAAAGCTGCCCAGAGGAAAAAGACCTGGGGGTGCTGGTCGACAGCCGGCTGAACATGAGCCGGCAGTGTGCCCAGATGGCCAAGAAGGCCAATGGCATCCTGGCCTGTATCAGAAATAGTGTGGCCAGCAGGAGTAGGGAGGTGATCATGCCCCTGTACTCGGCACTGGTGAGGCCACACCTCGAATCCTGTGTTCAGTTTTGGGCCCCTCACTACAAGAAGGACATTGAGGTGCTGAAGCGTGTCCAGAGGAGGGCAGCGAAGCTGGTGAAGGGCCTGGAGCACAAGTCTGATGAGGAGCGGCTGAGGAAACTGGGGTTGTTTAGTCTGGAGAAGAGGAGGCTGAGGGGAGACCTTATCGCACTCTACAACTACCTGAAAGGAGGTTGTGGCAAGGTGGGGGTCAGTCTCTTCTCCCAAGTAACAAGCGACAGGACGAGAGGAAATGGCCTCCAGCACCACAGGAGGTTTAAATTGGATATTAGGAAAAATTTCTTCACCAAAAGGGTTGTCAAGCATTGGAACAGGCTGCCCAGGGAAGTGGTTGAGTCACCATCCCTGGAGGTATTTAAAAGACATGTAGATGTGGTGCTTGGGGACATGGTTTAGCGGTGGACTTGGCAGTGCTAAGTAATGGTTGGACTCGATGATGTTAAGGGTCTTTTCCAACCTAAATGATTCTATTCTATGATTCTATGATGAGATACTCCTCTGACAAACCACAAGCAAAGTGGGGATTATTTGGCTGTCAGTTAGATGGTTTCCTCAAAGGGAGTAAAATGCCAGAAAACCTTTATGTTTCAAATCTCACTACTGGACATATAACAGTGAGATAGATACCAAAAACCTAAAACATCTCTGACGGATTAGAAAAAAAGCTGAGATCAGCTGATTCCACATGAATGGCCTCCACCCTCTCCACGGTACATAATGTGCCTGCTGCCAGTTACCATTTTAACAAACTAAAGTTTCTCTGAAGAACAGTAAAAATAAATAAAGCCCAGAGTTCGGGCAACTGCCTGGGTGTAGCCATAAGCAAACGAAACTGTAACAACATGCCAAGCTTTATGTCTGCCTTGGCCTCCATTCCACAGTCCCCCTGCTGAGACCTTGTGGCTGTCAAGTGCTCTTGATCATGCCCCAGTGATCCCAAACCTCTTCAGCTCAGTGGGTGAAATACCCGAACCGCAGTCAGCAGATGCCTGGCATACAGTCAGCAGAACGAGACAGCACCACAACGCTAGCAACAACAACGGAACAATGTCAGCACAGAAGGCAGCGAGTGCAACTCTGGCCAGTACTACATTATGTGCACTAACAAAAACCAGCAGGATCCTATGAAGACACGTTTGACATTTTTGCTATGGGCAGAAATGCTGACATTCTCATAACTAAGGAGCATTCCTAACGATGACGCAGCAAGAACCCAAAATACTTGGGTTCTTCAGAAAAAAAAAACAACAGCATTTATCCCCAGTTGCATTATCAAGTAAATTAACGAAGAGTCTTTGAGCTCACAGAACAGGAGGCTTTTTGGGGATTCAGAAATGTTACTCTGTTTCCAGGAAAGCAAACAAGCTCTTGCAATCTACATGATTTTCAGAGCAAATAAACAGTCCATCAGACAAAAGTCAAGGAACCTCATTATCTTCAACCTCCATTTAAAGTTCCTACTTTTCCCTGCATCTCCCCTGCTATGCTTCTGGCCTTGTCTATCAACAAGCACAGCTACAAATTCAGGAAGGAAAATGCCCTTATATGGCAGCTGAGGAGGAGATTTGTGTGGTCCAAATCACCCCCTTTACAAATCACTTTGCTGATTCATAGCGTCACACTGTAAGAAAGAAATACCCTGCTTCTGTAGCTCACTTAGAACACCCTGATGCTTTGGGTTCTTCTGTTCTGTAAACCAAAATATCCCATCAAGTCCTTCATGTTTTGGCTTCATGTGGTGGATGACTTCCTCTAAAGTTTGCTTAAAACAGCTACCATCTCCACAGCTACCATCTCCACAGCTACCATCTCCAACAGCTACCATTCACTGCACTTTCAACAAGTAGAAAGTTCTGCACAGGCTCAGCACTGGAAATCGCAAAGAATATGAGTTGTACGGCAGCTGCCAAATCACATTCAGTTTGCTAAGTCTATGGAACATGCTGAAGTCTTCACACATCACACAAGTAAGTGGCACTTATTAGTGTCTTAAGTCCACTTTTCTGAAGTTAACCTATCAGTTGTCTCAATCCCATTTCCTAAATGAGTAACTTCACAGACAGCCACTATATTCTCCCTCACATGCTTATGGCTTTCTTTGTGTTACTCTCCTCTTGAACTGCAATTCTGCCTTTATCTATAGCGTCTAAATTCCTCTGGCCTTTTCCCAGGGCATATGCAGAAAAAAACCCTGTTGGAACTGCAGTACTGCCAAATCTAAATTCACACTTAAAGGAATTCCAACTGCCCTCAAATCAGACTGAAAAGAATCTGTAATGATGGCTTATTTTTAATTCTTCTTAAGTAGAGGACTCTAATGACTTTTCCTGATTTATTGGGGGAGTAAGGCAGATCTAGGTTTTCAGATTCCTTCATGAATATTTCTCACTACAAACTGGATGTCATTATTCTACTGAGAATCAATTAGTCCAAATATTGTTATGACAGTTACAGAAAAATTGTATTTTTAGCTACAATTTATAGTGTTCTGTCTCTTCCCAAGCAATCTTCACAGAAATGCTGAAAACCTCAAACCTAATCAGGTAGTGAAAGAAAATATCTTTGATGAGAAAGAAATATATGCAATTGCAAGGGTTTTCTAGAAGAAAACATAAGCTTTTTACTCCTAGATGTACCCTGCTACTTTAGAGGAGTCCAACTGAATGTATAAGCAAGCAAAATGCAGCAAAAGGAGGATTTAATTTATTTTCTCTGTTTCATTTGATTCAATTGTAGACATTTCACAAGGAAGCAACAAATAAGCAATGTTCTTTGGTCATTTAATACAACAGATGCTGAACAATCATTTTCCATAGGCTGTGGGATCACAAATTCACTATGTCTGAGGCACTTTCATTAGCAAACACTCTCCCCCCACCCCCTTCTCTCCCGTCCTTTCTTTCCACAACTACCATCAATATTAGAAGAAACGTAGCAATCTGGGAGATGGTTTACAAGGCAAAAGTCATATTCTGTGTGCTGCAACACACGTTCTTAGAGAAACTGTTCTGAGAGTCAGACAGGCTCACTATCATACACATTGGACACTCGTGGCACAAAGCAAAAAAAAAAGACCAAGTGCGAAGACACCTCTCTTTTGTAAACGTATTTCCCCTTGCCACAAGGGGAACTGAGAATAGGAATACGAGGAAAGGCAAGTAAGTGCAAAGGACAGGGGAAATAAACAGAACAAATCAAGTGTGGTCAGGGGTACCCTGTGATAACAACATCAACTGATTAAAAATGGTAAGTGATTAGAAAGCAACAGAAGCTCCTCCAACAGCAATGGTGGTGTTCCCTCTCAAGACATGAGAAAAAGGCTACCTATGTTTAGTAGCAAAGTCATGGAGCAGCAACAACTATGCTGCTTACAATAGAACCACACTACTCAAGTCCTAGGAATATGAAAGGGTGTCAAGAAAAAAAAATTAGATGTCTGTCCTGCATCATATGCTGGACTCGACTAACATCAGGTCTACCAGTTCCTATGACCAGCAGTATGCGAGAGTGAGGCTTGCATCATTTTCAGTCTCCTCTCCTTATACAACTGCGCTGTCCACTTCTGACAGATGCAGCTAAGAAGGTGTTCTAGAAAATGGTGTAAGCTGTTTGATTTCCCAAACACATTTGTTGCTCAGTTCATCAGCTCCTTTCTACATTCTCATATGAAACTACCTGGACAGAGGAAGAGGGGAAAGTAGTGCTTCAGATGAAGCCTCTACTTCAAAGAAAATAATGAAAAGCCAATTGGTCTTCATATTAAAGGCAGTTCCATAAAAGAGGACTTCCTGCCTCTTGACTCAGTCCTTTTTTCTGAGTTTAGATCGACTGATCTATGATCAGACTTAGAACTCTCATTTCATTTAACTTTAGTACTCAAAATTCACAGCAAAGATCTTTTGCAAAGATAATGTTTTTCTGGACTCAAAGATACTCAGACTTGCTCTCCCATCATGGGATATAATGACTTCTGCCCTAGCAGCAATGAAAGAGTTACATTTCAAAAATAAGCAGCTGCAGCCCTGTCACTATTCAGTGAACAAAACCAAATAGCACCAGCTTAGCTTGCATGATGGCAATGAAATCACTGTGCAGTTACAAAAAAAATAGAGCTGAAAAATGCGTCTGTTATCTCTCTCTAATGCACAGTGACAGCCAAACACAAACATCCACACAAACATGTGTGGTCCCCCACAACATCCTTCTCTCTAAACTGGAGAGGTATGGATTTGATGGGTGGACTGTCCGATGGATGAGGAATTGGTTGGATGGTCGCACCCAGAGGGTAGTGGTCAATGGCTCAATGTCCAGATGGAGATCGGTGACGAGTGGTGTCCCGCAGGGGTCCGTATTGGGACCGGTACTGTTTAATATCTTCATCAATGACCTAGACAGTGGGATCGAGTGCACCCTCAGCAAGTTTGCAGACAACACCAAGCTGAGTGGTGCGGTCGACACGCCTGAGGGACGGGATGCTATCCAGAGGGACCTGGACAAGCTCAAGAAGTGGGCCCGTGTGAACCTCATGAGGTTCAACAAGGCCAAGTGCAAGGTCCTGCACCTGGGTCGGGGCAACCCCCCGTATCAACACAGGCTGGGGGATGAAGGGACTGAGAGCAGCCCTGCCGGGGAGGACTTGAGGGTACTGGCGGATGAAAAGCTGGACGTGAGCCGGCAATGAGCCCTCGCAGCCCAGAAGGCCAACCGTATCCCGGGCCGCATCAAAAGCAGCGTGGCCAGCAGGTCGAGGGAGGGGATTCTGCCCCTCCGCTCTGCTCCGGTGAGACCCCCCCTGCAGTGCTGCGTCCAGCTCTGGAGCCCTCAGCACAGGAAAGACATGGACCTGTTGGAGCGGGTCCAGAGGAGGGCCACGAAAATGATCAGGGGGATGAAACGCCTCTCCTATGAGGAAAGGCTGAGAGAGTTGGGGTTGTTCAGCCCGGAGAAGAGAAGGCTCCGGGGAGACCTTATTGCAGTACTTAAAGAGGGCTTATAAGAAAGATAGCGACAAACTTTTTAGCAGGGCCTGTTGCGACAGGACAAGGGGGAATGGTTTTAAACTAAAAGAGGGTAGATTTAGACTAGATATAAGGAAGAAATTTTTTACAATGAGAGTGGTGAAACATTGGAACAGGTTGCCCAGAGAGGTGGTAGATGCCCCATCCCCGAAAACATTCAAGGTCAGGTTGGATGGGGCTCAGGTTGAAGATGTCCCTGCTCATTGCAGCGGGGGTTGGACTAGATGACCTTTAAAGGTCCCTTCCAATCCAAACTATTCTATGATTCTATATTTTCAAGGGTATTATTGTAAGCACTGCGAGGAAAATCTATGTGTCCAGATAGATCCAATTGTCTAACATAAAACATTTTCTTAGTCTCACCCACCGTAGCAATTAACAGGTTCACAGTATTTATCAGTTGCTAGTCTGTAACCATACTGGCCAAGAGAGAAAGCATATTCCCTATTTTCCACTGTATTGCCACACAGCTAAAAATGAGGCAAAAAATGTCCAAAGATTAGTTACCAAAAAACCACTGTTGGCAACAAGACCAAGAACTTTGTACGACAGCGATTTACCTTCACATCTGAGTGATTTGGGTGCTCCCTTATCTCATTTGGACACCTTGCTATGATGTTTTTGCTTCACCATAATCATTAACCTTACATCCAGATCTCCTTATGCGCTTCCGGAAACAATTTATTTAGCGAACTGTCGTGGTTTAACCTGGCAGGCAGCCAAATACCACGCAGCCACTCACTCACTCCCCCCGCCCCCCCAATGGGACGGGGAGAGAATCGGAAGGGTAAGAGTGAGAAAAACTCGTGGGTTGAGATAAAGACAGTTTAATAGAACAGAAAAGGGAGAATAATGATAATAAATAATGATAGAATATACAAAATGAGTGATGCACAATGCAATTGCTCACCACCCGCGCTGACCGATAACCAAGTAGCGATCGGTACTTCCTGGATCACGCCTACCCTTCATATACTGAGCATGACGTCACATGGTATGGAATACCCCATTGGCCAGCTGGGCTGGCTGTCCTGATTATGTTCCCTCCCATCTTGTGTACCTAGCTCAGTCAGTAGGCACGGGAGCTGTCCTTGGACTAGGAGGGCACTTAGCAACAACTGAAAACATCAGTGTGTTATCAACATTCTCCTTGTACTAAATCCAAAACACAGCACTAGGAAGAAATTTAACCCTATCCCAGCCGAAACCAGGACAGTATCCACCCCTTATTCCATACCATTTACGTTATGCTTAGGTCTCACATTTTTCAATACCTTTCAATTAATCATCACTATCTTTTTTATATATATACATATATAATACATATACATACATATATACATATAATACATATACATACATATATACACATAAATATATATATAAATGTCCATTGAGTTCTTTTAGTCCACAACTTTGGGCTCCATCTGTCATAACAGTCTTTCAGGGCCAGAAGGATGGTGTGTGGTGTTGGGCTGTTGCATCCTGAAGCCAGTTCTCATTTCGGTACTGCTGCACTCGTTCAGTTCTATCATCGTTGCACTTTGCTCGGTTTCATCGGAGTTAGTTCATTCTTCATTAATCTGGGTGATTTTCACTGCTATACCATTGATAGCAACCATAGAAATAATGATATACAATATCATATAACAATTGACATTATAAAATTCAGTTCATTGGCTATTTTCACCCAAAATCAAATCCCCTTGAGGTACACACCGGACTTGCCCATCCTTTCGCATCACCCACCAAGTGCACCCAGGTCCTTGAGCAAAAGCAATCCCACGGATGGGTTTTCCCTTGCCAGAGGCAGGAGCAACCCAGACTGTCTTCCCCAGCATATTTCTTATGTGCACGACAGGGACTTTATCTCCATCTACAGTACGTAAAAGTCTTGATTGGGCAGGGCCAGCTCGATTAACAGACCCCCTAGTGTTGACTAACCAGGTGGCTTTTGCTAAATGTGTGTCCCAATGCTTGAATGTCCCACCACCCATTGCCCTCAGTGTTGTCTTTAGCAGCCCGTTGTATCGTTCGATTTTCCCAGAGGCTGGTGCATGGTAGGGGATGTGATAGACCCACTCAATGCCATGCTCTTTGGCCCAGGTGTCTATGAGGGCGTTTCGGAAATGAGTCCCGTTGTCTGACTCGATTCTTTCTGGGGTGCCATGTCGCCATAGGACTTGCTTTTCAAGGCCCAGGATGGTGTTCCGGGCAGTGGCATGGGGCACAGGGTATGTTTCTAGCCAGCCGGTGGTTGCTTCCACCATGGTGAGCACATAGCGCTTGCCGTGCCGGGTTTGTGGGAGTGTGATATAATCAATTTGCCAGGCCTCCCCATATTTGTATTTCAACCATCGTCCCCCATACCAAAGAGGCTTTACTCGCTTGGCTTGTTTGATTGCAGCGCACGTTTCACATTCATGGATAACCTGTGCAATAGCGTCCATGGTTAAGTCCACCCCTCGATCACGAGCCCATCTATATGTTGCATCTCTTCCTTGATGGCCTGAGGCATCATGGGCCCACCGAGCTATAAATAATTCACCCTTATGTTGCCAGTCCAGATCCACCTGAGCCACTTCAATCTTAGCAGCCTGATCCACCTGCTGGTTGTTTTGATGTTCTTCAGTGGCCCGACTCTTGGGTACGTGAGCATCTACGTGACGTACTTTTACAACCAGGTTCTCTACTCGGGCAGCAATATCTTGCCACAATGCGGCAGCCCAGATGGGTTTACCTCTGCGCTGCCAGTTGTTCTGCTTCCATTGCTGCAACCAACTCCACAGGGCATTTGCCACCATCCATGAGTCAGTATAGAGATAAAGTACTGGCCATTTTTCTCGTTCAGCAATGTCCAAGGCCAGCTGGATGGCTTTCACCTCTGCAAACTGGCTCGATTCACCTTCTCCTTCAGCAGTTTCTGCAACTTGGCGTATAGGACTCCATACAGCAGCTTTCCACCTCCGATGCTTTCCCACAAGGCGACAGGACCCATCAGTGAACAGGGCATATTGCTTCTCGTTTTCTGGTAGTTTATTATACAGTGGGGCTTCTTCAGCACGTGTCACCTCCTCCTCTGGGGATATTCCAAAATCTTTGCCTTCTGGCCAGTTCGTGATCACCTCCAAGATTCCTGGGCGACTGGGGTTTCCTATTCGGGCCCGTTGTGTGATTAGCGCGACCCACTTACTCCACGTAGCATCGGTTGCATGATGTGTAGAGGGGACACTCCCTTTGAACATCCAGCCCAGCACCGGCAGTCGGGGTGCCAGGAGGAGCTGTGCTTCAGTGCCAACCACTTCCGAAGCAGCTCGAACCCCTTCATATGCTGCCAATATCTCCTTCTCAGTTGGAGTGTAGTGGGCCTCCGATCCTCTGTATCCCCGACTCCAGAACCCTAAGGGTCGACCTCGAGTCTCCCCTGGTGCTTTCTGCCAGAGGCTCCAGGTAGGACCATTCTCCCCGGCTGCGGTGTAGAGCACATTCTTCACATCTTGTCCTGCCCGGACTGGCCCAAGGGCTACTGCATGAACTATCTCCTGTTTAATTTGTTCAAAGGCTTGTTGTTGCTCAGGGCCCCCATCTGAAGTCGTTCTTCTTCCTGGTCACTTGATAGAGAGGGCTTACGATCTGACTGTAATTTGGAATATGCATTCTCCAAAAGCCCACAACGCCTAAGAAAGCTTGTGTTTCCCTTTTGCTAGTTGGTGGGGACATGGCTGTTATTTTGTTGATCACATCCATTGGAATCTGACGACGTCCGTCTTGCCATTTTATTCCTAAAAACTGGATCTCCTGTGCAGGTCCCTTGACCTTACTTTGTTTTATGGCAAAACCGGCTTTCAGAAGGATTTGAATTATACTCTCCCCTTTCTCAAAAACTTCTTCTGCTGTGTTGCCCCACGTTGGGCGCCAAAAAGGACTGTCGTGGTTTAACCTGGCAGGCAGCCAAATACCACGCAGCCACTCACTCACTCCCCCCGCCCCCCCAATGGGACGGGGAGAGAATCGGAAGGGTAAGAGTGAGAAAAACTCGTGGGTTGAGATAAAGACAGTTTAATAGAACAGAAAAGGGAGAATAATGATAATAAATAATGATAGAATATACAAAATGAGTGATGCACAATGCAATTGCTCACCACCCGCGCTGACCGATAACCAAGTAGCGATCGGTACTTCCTGGATCACGCCTACCCTTCATATACTGAGCATGACGTCACATGGTATGGAATACCCCATTGGCCAGCTGGGCTGGCTGTCCTGATTATGTTCCCTCCCATCTTGTGTACCTAGCTCAGTCAGTAGGCACGGGAGCTGTCCTTGGACTAGGAGGGCACTTAGCAACAACTGAAAACATCAGTGTGTTATCAACATTCTCCTTGTACTAAATCCAAAACACAGCACTAGGAAGAAATTTAACCCTATCCCAGCCGAAACCAGGACACGAACAAACACACACTCGGGTTTTTTTCCTCATCTTCAGTCAGACAACTACCTAAAAGACTGCTAGTGAGAAACCTACCTGTTCCTTTGTCTCGCCTAAGTATATAATATTGAAGATCATACCCACGTATAATACTGAAGCAGTTTCCCAATTTTTAATCCCCACATGTAAGAGTCCCAGGCCTGCATTGTTTTCCATATTCGGGATGCTGGAGTTTATCCTCTAAGAGATAAGCTCAAAGTGAAATGAATCGTGAAAACACAAAAGTGAACCCTTCACCAGCAAAGACAGACTTGACTTGCCTGTTCTTCACTAAACCTGGGAACTGCAGTAGAAGTATGTTCATACAAATGAGGCGCCGACTAATTTTGTTGTTTTGTAGAGGAAGTGGAACAGAACACGACACGACATTTCTCTGGCAACATTCTCTGCTCAAACTTTCACTTCTAAGGAAATGCCACTAAAATTGACGTTGTTCATTAGCCTGCAATACATACCCCATTCTTTGATACAGAGGGCAGCTACTGGCACTTCCCTGTTTATGTGGAAAACACAGATGCTTGGTGGCAAGTGTGAATAATCTGAAAAGAAAATCTAATAGTTATTCAGTATTTCCAATATATGCCCAAGCTAATTTTAAATTCCTTAAATTCAAAATCCCTTGTTGGCCCACTATTTAACAATTTTAACTGAACACTGATAATCACACTAAGTTCTTTTCCTTTCTTTTTTCCCAGAACTTTAGCAAAGTGCCTGGGATCTTAGCTTCACTGGGCAATGTGCATGAAAGAGAGAGTAAGCAGTGGAATGAAAACTCATATTTATTTATTTATTTAAGTAGCATGTCACTATTGTACACAGCACTTGAGCTGCTAACCTTACTCCAAGATCGAAACTCCAGAGGTCAGAATTCCAAACATGACAGGATTAGTCATAAAGCTATCGTGGTCAGGTGCTGACTTAACATACCATCACACAGACTGACTCTCCTGCTCTCCCCAGCACACAACCTGTTTCTCAGTAATCACCCAAATCACTGATACTTCTGAGCTGTGAGCCAGAACATACAGCACAAAGCATGAAGACCCTAACAAAGCTTTCTCCCAAGAAGTGACTAGTCAGGGGAAGAACACAATTTAATCCGATTTCAACCAGTAGCAGAGGTAGCTGCAGACTCTTTAAAATGACCTGTTGTACAGGCTGAAGGCTGTCTTGTGTGCCTATATTGTCTACCAGAGCTATAAACCTTCAGATCCAAACACATTAATGTTTGAATCTAAAGCTTTCTTAACACCCACACCACCCCGCATGGAAGTGACAGAAAAAAAAAAAAAAACCAAGAAAAACTGGTATCAGTTGCATAACTGACAGCCACTTTGTCTCACAACCTAAGCAAACCATAGCCATCAATGACTTAAGGCAGTTGTTGGGGTGGAACTAGGTTTTATTTGAATAGACGTCACTATATTTTTCTGCTGAGAAAGAATGCCAAATTACCTCTCTGTTTCAGTCACAACATGCTATGCCGAGATTATTTCTTTTCCTTCTCTTTGGATTCAAAATTGAGGGGCATTTAAGAAAGAGGGAGGACTACTTCAGCACCAAGGCTCTGGAACATAATACTGAAGACATTCATGCACCCGTTTCCTCGACCACAGGCTAGCTTGAAACTCTGAGGGTAATACAGAATTCCAGAATTTTCTAACGCAACTCTCCTTCTATAAGTAGAAGTAACAATGTTTTCTCCTTAGCTCTTATGTATGGTCCTTACCACAACCTCCAATCTTTCAACTGTTTCAACTGTTGATGGATTTTGGCTCTAGGAAACCTTTGGAAGTCAAGAATATATTAGCTCCACTTTGCTAGTACAGCAGCCATGGAATGTAAGTGTGACCTTGTGTCCCAGTTCAGTTCCCTGTCAACACTGTGTCTTGTATCTCACCCCTGGCCCTTCCTCACTTACCTTTTGGGTTTAAGCATATGGAAGTGAAAGCACAGACAGTGAAGCTGGATCACAATTTCCAGATTTCCTTGTTTGACCAGTGCAAACTTCTGCTAAGGAACAGCAAAACAGGCAGGCACCCTTTCAATGGAAGGAAGCTTTAAAGCCATCAGACTGGTGACAGAGAAGGTTAAAAAAAAAAAAAAAGAGTTTCAAGACTGTCCGACATTTCAGCATTTAGTATCTTTCAGCAGAACCACTCTTCCCAGGACAGAATTAAGGAGGACATCTGAAATCAGGATGTGAGTAGCAAGGAGTGCACCTAACACCAGAACTATACTGGGCTGTCATCCAAACTACGGTTCTTCAATAAAAAGGCCAAAAAAGATTAAGATCCCCAAATTTTGGAATTGTAATCCTTTTCCATGTGATTGTACCAAGTTCTCTGCACAGCTCTCGCTTTCCGGGGAGAGCTTATATTTGAATCAAATTTGGAGCCTGACTGAAGGACAAGGATGTACTAATGAGCCCTAGATAATAAAACTGGAGTGCCAAAGCGTATATAGAGCCACTCCAATACAACCTTTTGCAAGCCCACTAACAGTAACAACATTTTTTAAGCTTTTCCCTCTAATTTTTTTCCCCACAATATCTTATTTTCTAACTGTATTACCACCATAAATAATAACGGTAGAACAAAAAGTTGTCCATTGTTAAAAAGAGAAAGAAGCTTCACCATTTTTTTCCTCTGACTTCCTAAGAGATGTGATAGCAACTGATAGCCTTATGTTTTGTATTTCGGCCCAGACACAATGGCCAGATTTCCTTCCCAGGAAGAAATTTCACAAAGCAAAAATTCTGCCTTGTGGATCATATCAGTGGCTTTTGTAAAGCCATTTGTTGTGACATACGGCTGCATGCATGACATGCCAAGCCCAGCCCCATGCAATTACTTACTGCTGCAGAACAGTGCCAAAAGCAGCAGCATGAGAAAATGCAAGGCAGAATTTATGCCTGGAGACACAAGCAGTCCCCTGAACACGCAGAGTAATCAATCTCATGCTGAAACTGAAGAAAAGGGTTCTGTCACAGCATACTGCTCACTGGAAATAGAGAAGACAGCAAGTAATCTATGAAGAAAAAGCATAAATGGATTTGAAAATACTCAGGAAAAACCCTTTCCATGTAAGACAGCAACCCCTTTGGTAACCAAATGCATGGGAAGATTTTCATTTCCAATATTTTTCAGGAACTTTGTAATTTTATTAAAATGAGATCACATTAAAAGTGGTACAAATCAAACTTTCATCACCATGAGCATAGAGAATCCACCAGCTCAGTGTTACTAGTATTACTAATATTATTACACAATAAAAATGAAAACAGATTTGTTGAAAAGCAATTCAAAATGTCCTCTAGAAACTTTGCAAAACCCCAAAATCCAGTTTAATTTCAAGGCTAGTATTTTAACAAATACCGTGTCTCAATTTTTTGAGTCCTATTTGTAGAAGAAATAGTAAGAATATTTAACTAGATGTTAAAATAACCTTGAAAATATACCCCCAAAGACTAAGATTCTCATGCCTAGTTTTCCTTATGTTAAACAGTATCACCTCTGTCAGGCAGTACAATCCCACTTAGGGAAATAATTTATAGGAGGATAGATAATCTGGAAAGTGGAAATTAAGTATGAGGACTTCTCACTATGACAGGTGTCTCTCTACTGGTGGCAAAATATGGAAATCTCCAGGAAAACCACAGCTTGGACCTGAAAACATTTAAGCAGATAACTGGAATGGTGAGGAAGACTGACTGCAATTGTAATAAAAAAAAGAAAGAAGAAAAAAAAAAAAAAAAGATGCACTGAAAATATCTGTCCAGAACACTGATAATCAGAATATTGAGTTGAATAGTATACGACCATATAGCCTGGGCAGTAACAAGTATCCATAACAGTATCATTTTGCAGCACTAGCATCCTTTAGCACATGGGCTAAACATCAGCAGGCAACCAGATGGAGGATAGAGGCAAGGTCATGACTATTTTCTTGTGGTTTCCCAAAGATCCTGTATACATTAAATCCTCACGGACTCCTAGACCATACAGCAATAGAGTAAAACAACACCCGAACACTTAAGATCGGTAGACCTTTCAACAGTTTTTTCAACAGGTCTTACATCAGAGATCTACTAAACTTTTGGTCTCAACCATCTTATGCTTAGCACTATATAACTTTTCAGATTTCACTTTTGTTCAAATGTGTTAGCAATACACCTGAAGCGTAAAACATTGCCTGTAGAGCTGGCCACATGCACTGAGAGAAGAGTGGCTATTTTCTACAGAATAATAGTGTACTACTTTGAAAGATGTTTTTGTTTAAAGACAGACATCTAGTTAGGACCTACTTCCTATGATTTAACCCTATACTTTAGGCCGCTGGTTACTGCCTCCAAGAGACAAGAACCAATTTCTCAATCACCAACACAGCATCCTTTCTGCTCTTTAAGCAATGATAGATCACAATAAAAGTCACATCTCTAAAGCTCTGCAGGTAGAGTTAACCTGAGGAGTTTAAACATTTCAAAGACACTTCAAGAATAAAACTACAGCAGATATAAACACTACGTAATTTCTAATACTACTAATTTATTGATTATTGCTGAGGTACTGGCCTTTATGTTAGGCTTGAGCTAACAGCTCAAGCTCAAGATAACACAGGAAGTCATCCATGGCCTACAGCGGTACATATTGCTCTTCATGAGGCAGTATTTGCCGTTCATATTTCATGACAGATAGATAGCACTTACACCCTTTTTTAACTAAATGTTCTGAAGACCTACTGCCTGCAGTTAAGAGATGAATTCCAAGAACTCATGACAAACTTACAGGAATACACGAGCTTTCCTAACATTAAACCAGCCTTTTATTTTTATTCTTGTATCACTGTATCTTGTATCACATCCTACTTTTGAGACTAAAAGCACAAAAACTCAAGCCTCTCCTCTGATGTGGAACTTCCACTTAAACAACAAAAGCTTCAGCAAGAACTCTCCCTTCAAGTGAACTGTTGTCTGTTTTGAAAAGCCACAGGGAAACACTGGAAGTACCTTTAAAGAACAGTTCTGCTTATAGTGTCCACTTCCAGATGAGAGGGAATGGGAGGAAAGACAGCAAAGCTTCCGAGATGAACAGAAGTCGGCAGACCTTAAACTGCAATTTGCTGCTGTAATAAAACAAAGGACTATTAGCCAGTAAAACCACGTGAGCCATGTGTGGCGATACTAGAATGTTTTATTCAATAGTAAGCATGGTCGTCTTTGTGGAAATACTGAGAGCTGTAAGAAAAATGCCATACCACATAGAGAGAAATGCTAACTTTCAACAAGAAGTGTAAATGCAAAGAAAAGGAAAAAAAACCACGATCATCTAATTGATCAAAACAGATTTAAAATAGGCTTCAAGTTGCTGAAAAAAGAAAGAAAAGAATAAAAATGGGCTATATTCCAGCTCTTGAGAAAGAGCACACATACTCTGATCTTTTTAGTCTTTCTCTAGCCTACTGCACCTTCTGTCAGTTGAAACAATATCAAAGAATATTTTAAAAATTGCATTTTGATTACTAGTACTGGGCTTAGCTGCCAAGGGCCTGTCCGTTGACTGGAGACAGTATTTATCCACAGATCAGGTATGACAACACCAACAACTATTCAAGCTGCACTTACTCTATTCTAGTAAGCGTGCCTAAAGCCAAAATAACTGTATGTGACAGTTATAAACAAAGACTGACCTTCTATGTTTATATTTCCAGGGTCTCAAGAATCCTTTAGTAGCTTAACCTAGTATACACATATCAGCTGTTAACCACGTCAAGTAAACTTCTAAAAGTAATGCCAGAATTTGTACCAAGTTTGTTTGCATCATTTCAGATTTTAAATATATTCAAGAGCTGTGACAAACAAAAGTATCTACATTGTCATTTACGATGCATCTACAGGTGTCTGTATGTCGAGTTACCTGTGGAAGACAAGATGAGAAGAAGCTGATGAGAGTTGTTAATGAACAACCTCACTAAAACAATAACCAGGTTTATAACTATACAGAGGGAAATGCATATTCCTAACTTTGCTGACACAGCTGCACTGGCAAGACTGAGAAAAGAGAGACCAAAGGGGACATTAAAATGTAAGAGGACAACAAACTTGGAAGAGCATAGCAGAAAAGTAAGTGGCCAAAAAGGTGGTCAGATCAGCAAGGGCTGACAAACTGGAAAGGAAAGATAAATAGGTGCACTCTGATGCAGACTTCTTCCAGACAGAGACAGCACCTAGAAAATTCATAAAGGAAGATTTTCTTTAAAGACCATTACTGTATCACTTTAATTGACCTTAGAGTGAAACATCCTCAGACTGGGAAATGGTTTACCTATATCTAAGAAGACACATCTCTTAAGGTAGTGCAACCAGAAAATAGGATTGGTCCTCAAAGAGCCATCCTAAAACTAACTGATCACCCAGGGACCACTGAAGGAAGTAGGCTTCTTGAGTGATCTCAATGCATAACACAAACTCATGTACACGAGAATGCCATTCATTCTAAAACCTGAAGAGAGAAAGTACTAAGTTACAAGCTGATTCTCTAAAAATATTGAAGCTGGTTATTTAACCCTAATCAAACTTTACCTTGTGTAATAATTAAAAAAAAAAAAAAAAATCTACAGTATATCATTCTCCGTGAGGAGAAAAAAGAAAAGAAAAGGAGGGAAAAAAAAAAGAACCATCTATAAATATATGTTCCTAAGAACCTTTGCCAAATACTAGTTCTCACAGAGGCTTAAAAAGTTGTTTTTCCTGTGGAAAATTCACAGAACTGGTATAATTTGTTATGTTCCTTTAAGTCTTCGGTGTCTAAAGAGGAGTTACAATTTAATGCTAATATGAATAACTGAATCACAGGAAAAACACCCTCCAGCCATTGTCATGGTTTAACTTCAGCCGGCAGCTAAGCACCATGCAGCTGCTCGCTCCTTCCCCCCCGGTGGGATGGGGGAGAGAATCAAAAGGGTAAAACTGAGAAAACTCGTGGGTTGAGATAAAGACAGTTTAATAGGTAAAGCAAAAGCCGCGCACGCAAGCAAAGCAAAACAAGGAATGCATTCACTCCTTCCCATCGGCAGGCAGGTGTTCAGCCATCGCCAGGAAAGCAGGGCTCCATCACGCATAACGGTTACTTGGGAAGACAAACGCCATCACTCTGAACGTCTCCCCTTCCTTCTTCTTCCCCCAGCTTCATATGCTGAGCGTGACGTCATATGCTATGGAATATCCCTGTGGTCAGTTGGGGTCAGCTGTCCCGGCTGTGTCCCCTCCCAACTCCTTGTGCACCCCCAGCCTCCTCACTGGTGGGGTGGGGTGAGGAGCAGAAGAGGCCTTGACTCTGTAAGAACTGCTCAGCAGTAACGAAAACATCCAAAACGTAGCCCCATACTGGCTACTATAAAGAAAGCTAATTCTATCCCAGCCAAAACCAGCACCTCAACATTCTCACCTTATCTTATATTCTTTGTAGTTGTTTCTCCACTGCATATTAAGTGGGCCCCATCACATGAAACTAATACTGTGTTAGGTCTGAAGGAAGAAGGGGGGGAGGGAGAAGAAGAAAAGTTGTCACTGAATTGGAAGGTGCCAGCTGCAGAACTGAAGTAATCTTTGATAGGATAATTCCAGGCTTATATATTGAATTCTCTTCAGATTCTGGAAAAAAAGGATAAGTGACTAACTTTCCACAGATTACTGTGCAGTTCAAGTACCATTTGCTGACAGTTTGGGCACCCATCAGTAACTGTTTTGAGAAACCTGACATTAACAGACCATCAAAACGCAGCAGATAGAGCAGCATGTAATGTCTTCCAGATTTTTTTCAGAATTCAAGTCAGCAATACATTTTGTCTCTCAGCCTTTAAATACAAGTTGCATTGTCTTTCTCAGAATCCACCAACTTCTCGGAAAAGATCTGATACTCAAAGGAATTAAAAACGGCACTGAAGGCCAGGAGAAAAAGGGAAAGCAAAAAACCTGCTGGAGAAAAACATACAAAAAGAACATGACAAAAAAACGTTGCAGGAGGAATATGTGCCATTACCTATTACAGGAGAGAGAGCTCAAACAAAACAATGAAAAGAAAGACTGTCTTTAACATCTGCATAAAAGCACTGTCCTTCCCTGAAGTAGTCTCTAATTCACATTTAAGTAGAAAGATGATTTGACATCACAATATTAACAACAGCTATTTTAACAACGGATGAAAAAGAATCACAGCAACTTCATTATTCGCAACTGCAATGGGACACAGATCTTGGCATGGGAATGCCATGGTGATTGCTAGGCAGTGACTGGAATAACAAAATTCACAGGCACCTGACATGAGTTTTAAAAGAATGAGATCTTAAACAGTATCAACACACTACAGCAACCCAAAAACGCTTCTAAAATTGTAAAGAAATTGTCAAGTTGTTCATTAATCACATCATGAACAGGGAGCTGAAATTCCTTGGAAACAGAAATGACAACTGTGGAAAAGACAAAGTCACTTGTTGCTTATTGAACTAACCATTGAAGGACAATGAAGAAAGGAAATACATGTAAGAGAATGAAAAAAATTGCAAAAGGAAGGAAAACACCCACTACTACCAGTTGACCTAAAAACCTAGAGTCCAGAATTAGGCAAAATTCTGGCAAAAAGTTAAACTTTTTTAGTAAGATGTGATGAAAAAGGCAACATGAAAAAGGACCAACCCATACTCCAAATCATCAAATACCAGAGGAATATCAACACGCACATAGTATTTATGAAAAGGTGAGGAGAAACATAATAAGCATCTCAAGGAAAGAAACAAGCGTAGCCAGAGAATTGAGAAAGAAGTCTTGAAATGACATAATTTGCAAAACTTCCAGCATAAAATCAATTTGAAGATGACAACTAAGCAGATACAATATATACTCACAGCTTATCTAACCTGCCCTGGGCAGATTCTGGGCTGCAAGGTGCAACTTCTAAAAATTATTTTTCCCCTGTCAAATATTCCAATCATGTCTAATGTGAAAGTGGTCTACATTTAAACTGATTAAAAAAAAACCCTCTCCCTTTAAGTGCAAGAAGTTTGCATAATGATCCAATCTTATCACTGGCACCAAATGTATCCTACCCAGACACCTGAAAAGAAATACATGAAACTCACTGCAATTGTGATGGTCACTAGATTCCCCAAGTGTGAACAGCTACCGCAGACTTCAGGAAGTGTCTGTCACAACTCATCTGTTTTGATGTCCATTATGAAACCCTCCTGGGGTTAAATAATACACAAATACAAGACAGTTTCACCTCCACTGGAAGGGTTTTAAAAATGAAATTAGACATGTTTTTGAGGCAAAATCTTTTGCAGTTAACTCCCCAGTTCTGCACATATTCCTATAGAATCTGTGGCCAAAGGAACCTCCTCTAAACCATTTCCCATCACCTCCTCTGATCTGTCATCTTCAATTGGGCTTTTCTTGTAGCACTGCTTGTCCTGTACTGAGAGGATAACAAACAAACAACTCAGCTCATTCTTTTAGATTTATAACTGCCATCTAAAAATCTGTATTTATTCTACTTGCTTAAAAGTCTGAACTGTTTCAACATACAGTATTCACTACTGCACATTCTAGTGTACTTTACCTATTTCCATCATTTTTCTCTTCTCTCCTAGTATCTGTGGTACAGAAACATTAGGAGAGTCACTTTTTTCACTCTGAGGCTACCCCCTCTAATAAAATACTTAGGCAAGGCAGAAATATTCCAAATGCAGAAACATCTATTAGCATACTTACTGATCAATTAGACAAAAATGGTAAGTTTTAATACATAGAATCATTGGGGTTATCATTGGGGTTATCATTTCTTTTTAACTATTTGTTTTGTTTTTAGATTACTTTGCAGTTGGAAGAAGTTAAATAAATTGAATTCTTCGGAATGGATTTGTCCAACAATCTTCTTTCCTCTGGGGGCATTTTTAGGAAGAAAAAAGTATTCCAAATCAGATTAACTGAAAAGCTGGAAAAGCATCTTGCTAGTTTGACATATAAAGCAGTCAGAATAAAACAAAAAGTCCATGAAAGCATACAACCACTTTTCAAAGGCCTTGCTAGAAAGGCCTTTAAAAACAGAGCTAAATGCAAATACAGTTGATCAAAAAGAGAAATACTCAAAAGGCAACTCAAACTCTCAGAGAAAATTGTCCTCATTCGTCTGCAGTTTATGAGGGCTTGCCAACAACCTGGAGCAAATGGCATATTAAGCCTCATCTAGGAGAAAGGGCCAAAACGTACCAATTACAGATTTCCAGCCAGATGCTTTCATTCCCTAGTTTAGATAACATGACTTCTTCCACCCTCATCATTTATCTGCCATTTCCCAAAGAGAAATGAGTCTTGACTGGGAGGGACAGCACCGCTACAGACTATAAAATTTGTGCCAGATGCTTTAACTGAGGAAATATTCTCAGGTTTTCATTTGATTTATAATGGCAATTGGAGTCTTAATATTGCATTCTTATTACATCACTCTTTTCTAATTTACTTTTGTATAACAACTATGGCAAAGATCATTCTCTCCCTCCGTAAGTGGAAAGGGAAATCAAAATCTTGTTTTCTCAAAGGCAATCCATTGTTGCTCTTACCCAGATTGTTATCAATTCTACCATGAATTGTTTTCTGTATATTCTAGGAAGTTTTTAAGTGATCAGCCAATGCCTCAGAGGGGGAAGTACTCTAGATTTTGCATCTCTCTGTAATCCATTCACTCAAGAGTAGTTGTTGACAAATACACTAAAAATAAGCTCTGAGAGTAGAAGATTACTAATTTTCTGTTAAATGCATCCTCTTACAAACCAAACCTATACAAATGAGCAACAAAGCATCACAACTGATGGTACAAAGGAATAGGCAATTGCTGTCAAGTCGTATCTACATTTAGTACTCAGTAGCCAAAAATAGTAACTTTTCCATTCTCTGTTATTTTGTTAGCAAATACTGGTGCAGGCAATGGAAGAAATGATGAGGATTTCCTTCATAATAGTCACTATTATGGCTACTTCTTTCAGATAATTTCTCATTCATGGAATGCTAGTAAATGAGTAGACAGAAAATTACATAAGATAAACAGCCAGTGTTTGAACATAACAACTACAGAGAAATAGGCTTCCTATGCATTTCTCCCTCAACTACTCCCCCCCCCGCAAATGAAAAGAACTCCTAGATTAAAACAAACCTGTTCAGTCATTTCTGGCTCAGGAAATTATTTAAATAGACAAACAAACATAAGAAAAATGCTGTCTGCTTATGGACGGTTAAATGCATTCCATGCAAATGTCTATTTAGAAGGTTTCAGTAGTTGTTTATACAGTGGCAGTACAATTAGTGTCCATATAACTACTGAAAGATCAAACCAGCAATGAACTGCTAGAAAAAAATCCATCCCTTACACACTCACTACATTCCAAAGTGAGTCTTTCTGTAGTGTATTGTCTGCTGTAAAAATAAACCCATGAAACATAGTCAGGGGTTTAAGAGGTTAAAAGCTGGAACAACAACAACAGAAGATTTAAATAGATGCAGAAGAGCAAGAGCATGGGAACATACAGACTCACTAACAGATCAGATTCAATAGGTATGAACCACCCTACTCTGACTTTTCCACTGTTACACTTCCCATAAGCTTTCCTTCCGACTGGGTCTTCTCAGATCTCCTTTTACGCTGCTTGCTCTCCTCGCGGCAAGTGAACAGAGTGCGCCAAGTTCGGAGGACTTTCATATTCCAACCATCTTTGCAAAAAAGTGGAACCTATTGACAGTCCCTTTCAAAAGAAATATCAAATTAAAATCTTCACATAGTGTCAACAATCCACAGCAATCCACGTAACAATTAAAAAGCAACAAATCAATACATGAGTACTTTTATGACTTCGCATCTCTTTCACTGTATAGATAGCTCAGCCTATGGTATGACAGATACACTTTTTATGCTTTTATACATTTTGGGCACATGTTAATAACAGGCTTCCTTCTCAGCAGTATTTCTTAAGTAAGAAGAAGATTCTTCTGTTCACGGAAAATAAAAAACTTCACTGTGCAATTACCTGGTTTGATGAACATTTCAAATGTTAACAGCAAGGATTAAGAAAAAGGAAGAAACTTCAGCAGGTTGGCAAATTGAAGCATCAGAAGCCAGAAAACAGATGGTGAGTTTATAAGGAACATGTCTGCATGAGCCATACAATGGCTCTGCTATGGCACTGGCCAACAGATTTCTGTTACTGCTTATCCCAGTATCAACATTTATGGTCCAGCAACAAGAACAGAACTCTAAATGCGTAGATTCAAAGAACTGATTTGCAGCCAAATGAGGAAGTAGACCCTCAAAATTACTTTGATGAAATGACTTGTACTGAAGTACCAATACTGAATTGAATGCTGTGTACTAGAAAACTGCATTAAATCAGTAAATAAGGATTTTTTCAGTCTCACTAAGAAGAACAAAGCTCTCTTAGGGCATGTCTATGTTTATATTAACTAGCAGAATTTGGGTTTGCTTATCACCACTGACTGCCGGGACATTTAAAATATCTTGATGGATCAGATGGGCATTATACAGAGAGATTGAATTCCTCCTACTTTAAAAAAAGGGGGACCAACATACTTAGGACCAACTCACATCCTATTCACTTAATATATGCTGGACTTGGACTGGAATAAGTAACACAGATGGAGCAGTGGTAAATATTAAAATTAGCGAAGCAGAGGAAAAAGCCTTAGCAGCAGTACAGAAAACAGAAGGAAAGCAAAGGTGACTAATACTGAAGAAAAATGGGTTTGTATGTTGAATGCAGTCATTACAACAGGGACGTAAGTGACATAAATGATAAAGGGACACATGCAAAGGGAGAGGTACATGGGAGATCATGAGATAGTAGGTCATGCTGAACAAATCTGATTAACTTCTGTGAAAAAATCGCAATAAGAACTGATGGGACAGACTAACAGACATAATGTATTTGGACTTCAAGATGGCTTATAATACTGCCCAGCAGAAAAAGCTAGGGTAAAAGGTCAGTAAATACAGTGCAGATAAACATGGGAATTCTAAACTGAATTCAAAACAAGGTCAGTAAAAAGCAGCAGATAGGTAAAGAACAGATAGAACACCGACAGCTGTGCAAATGGCTAAGGGTTTGACCCCCTCTTAGACAAGGTACCAAAGATAAAGGACCTTCTGAAGAAATTAAAGCTGTGGCCATAAAATATCAAATTGGAAGGAAGGTTTGGTAATGCAGGGGATATGGTCAGAGTCCCAGCGACCCTGCTTAAAACTCAAAACTAGATTGCTTGCTGTTAAATACACTCTTCCATTATTGAAATTCTGGGCTAAAAATAGACAACACAATGAGACTTGCAAGAGACCCACTACACTGAAAGAGGAGACAACCTGGAAAATTTTGCTGTAACTTGAGAGAAAGTGGTAATTTTCTATCTCTAGGCCATTCCTATCAACAGGTGTTTCTGATTTTGTAACTTTCTAATTTTAAGCTTCACCAACTGGAATTTTCTCTTTAAATCATTTCAGAAGCAATTTAATCAGGATGTTTGCAAGGGAAGCCAATCTTTGATCACAAGGAGGGCTGTGTTTACCTGAAAATGCTATTGCATGAAGACAAACTCGGTAAGTATTCTTATGTTTACAGTTATAATGAACTGCTTTTCATTCTAAGAAGCATACTGTCTTTCATTCCCTCTACTTACCTAACAGTTTGTTTTACTAAACTGCTATCTATTGTCTTCCTTTTAGATTGTAAGCTCTCTGAGACAGGAACTGCCTCCTTAAACAAAACAAAAAAACAAACAACAAAAAACTTATTTATATAGCATTCAATACAGTGGGATCCTGACCATAGACTTCAAATTGAAGATGTAAATGAATAACCTTTAGGAAGCTCTGTGGATTTAATAACATATTTCATACACCTTTGGATATGATGGCTCTGCCACACAATCAAAAACAAACACAAGGTAAATTTTTGAGGGTCAGATCGGGCAGGCATTTAAGCATGTGTACACCACGAAACAATGGATTTTGAAGATGACATAGGATAGTGAAGTTGGTAGAAGACAGTCTACTAGCTTGAAGCTGGTAAAAGAATACTTCCATTATTAGGACACAAAAGGATTTTCTTCATGATGTTTTAAATGTAGACCTTAACATTTGATTCATATATTCCATTGAAACCTTCAACAGATTGCATTGAAATGACAAAGCGTGACATAAGATAATTGTAGGCAGAACCTTCATAATGCGTAATTAGTTTGCTTAGTTATTCTTTCATAATGTTCTGAGACATTAATACAGCCCCTTCCTTGCATTTTTCAGCACTTGACATTCTTCATTTTCAAAGTGCTCTTGTGAACTGCAGAAGTGCCAGACATTTGCCTCAAGCTTAATTCAAACTGTATGGTGTGTTATTCTACTTGTGGGTATGGATCTTTCTAAAACTAAAAAAGCCACCTTCTTTCCAGTAGAGGTGTTCAATACTATTTACTTACAGAGTCTGCCTATCTTCTAAACCTATTTCTTAGCATTGTCCTGTTAACAGTATCATATTGTGCAAAGTACTCTACAGATGAGGAGAACTAAACAGCTAAAGGTGGAAAATAAAACAAAGGAAGTTTCTCATTTTACCTCAAAATTCTTTCCCTATTCTATCGCTCTTCTCCCTTCATCCTGATTACAATCTTTTACAAATAATTTTTATTTTATCTACTCAAAATTATCAATAGGGCAAGGATTTCTGCTGTTGTGTTTTCCTCAGCCTCATCCACACAAACAAGAAAAGATTTTTGCATCTAAAGCTTCTTCTACTTCCAATGTCTCATATTCAGTAGCACATAATTATATTTTAGACATAAACACTGTGAAGAGCAGCATGGCTACTAAAAATGAAATAGAAAGAAAAACCAAAACCAGCAACAACCACTGCCTTGGGCCTCATCACTCCTAAATATTGTGGAGAGTTTGAAGCTCCTTGAGACAGTTGTTTTGATAATCTAAACTAAAGGCTTAGCTATTATGAATCCCCCTCTCTAAAGACAATCTGCTCCAAAAATGGTATGTTGTAGAAAGTGAACTTTACATAAGCAACAAATCTGACATCAGATATGCAAGTGGAGATCAAACGGGACTCCTGTGCAACACCACATACTGCATTCAACTGTGAGGAAATATTTCCCTAAGCGTCCTGGTGTCTGTGAACACACACTGATCTGTCTGCCCTTTCAAAGCTCATGGTCCTGATTCCCAGATCTGATTGGCTGTCTAACAGTCCTATCCTAACTACCTATCATATGCATATCAGCAAATAACCATATTCATTGCACCAAACCTATGTCATCTTTCTCTGAAAAATGATTGGCATCACTGGTGTTCATTGCTGCTAACTCACAATTAGCAATCAAGAGGGACCATTCTCCGCCTCTTCAACTACAAGAAATAAGGGGCATCAGGTGAAACTAGCAGGTTAGAAGTTCAAAAGTGGAGGGGAAAAAAAAAGGGGCATAAGTCTTCAGACAGCACTTAGTTTAGCTCTGGAACTTGCCAGAGAATGCCATGGATGCTTAAAAACGTTATGAGCTCAAGGTGTAAGGGGACAAGTTACCAAACCCATCAAAGTCTTCTAGGTAGAACAACTGCAGGAAGTCCGGTAATTACAAAGCGTTGAAGACTCAAACAGAATACAGGGGGAGTACTGCTATATGTTTACTGTACATTATGGGGGCAATACAGTTGCTATACTCTTATGTTCTTTCGTCAGACATCTGCTTTTGGCCTGTGCCAGACAAGATAACAGGCCAAATGGACTTCTAGCCAACTGCCATACAGGTCTGCATGTTACAGTTCTCAGTTGCAAAACCTGAAGCCACTGCAAATACATAAAGTGATGGGTTCCCTTGGGTAACTCTTGGTAGAAAGGAAAGAAAAACAGTACACTCCATAGAATGGCCAAACGTGCTTTTAGCAAAACGTGAACTCCAGAAAAGGAGACTTCTAGCAGTGCTCGCAATTCTGACATAAGATGTTTAGGCTTAATGCAATGTGCACTGATGCCCTGACAGCATTTATCAGCATACCAGTTCCAGGGACAGTGCAGCTTCTGTGCTGCACACTGTGCTGTGCCCTAAAGGTATTACAGAGATCCTAACTGGACTAATGCAGAGTCTCTGGTCCCAAACTGCTGCCTCTCTGCTCCCTCCTCAGTATAATTACCTCCACAGTAATCATAAAAATCTCTTTACAAGGTTTCATAAAGACATTACAAGTACTTCTGAGTAAAATGTTTTTAATTTCTACAGATTAAAAGAAACTTGGTCATGCAAAAATTACACAGTTTGCTGAAAGCTACAGCGTAACTTACTATCCAAGTTAGGATTAGAACTTAGCTCCCAAACACCTTTACCAGGTTTCTTTGCAAAAATAAAGGTATGGGAAAAAAATGAGGAATACTCACAGATTAAATTGCTTGCAATTTAATTGTTGCAAAAACAACTACAACATATTGATGTTTAAGTAGCCATTTCCTTTGGATGATCCTTTTTCCCTTCTCCAAAGTCTATTTTTCATCAGAACAGCAATAAAATGCACCTTTTCCAGCAGAAGGCAGAGTCAAACATTTCCACCTCCTTGTCTCTTTTTGAAAGATGTTAGACACTAAACTGCATCCATGTCTGAAATCCACAACTGTATTGAAAAGGTGCAAAAAGTTTCCTTCTAATTAGGTCCAATACAGAATGAGGAAGAATACACTGGTACGTACCAGCATTCCTTCACCATTTACATGTTTTACTTCTCCTGAATCAGAACACAAATCTGAATTTTTCTTTTGAAAATATTTTCAAGCCAAAGGAAGAAGGAAACAATATAAAACTTAAAACATATTTAAAACTTAGCATTTACTCCAGAAAACAGAAGTCAGCCAATAGCTTGACGGTCTGCATGTGGACAGCAATCATTGCCCAGGTTACCAATTACTTGACTGTTACAGATTACATGTAAATGCATAGTCATAACAGAGTAACAAAGAGCCTGCAAAAATCTATCCCTAGAACTAATTCTTTATAACAATATTGTAAGCTCCATCATTCATAATCTAATACGATTTCTGAAGATCAGGGAAAACAAAGGCTAAGAAAACGCCATACAACATTATAAAGAAGTTACTGTGCACCTGGAGCGGGTCTGAGCAGTTGCCACTACCATCTTCTTCTGAAAGTACAGTAGGGCTGGGGAGCAGGCAACAGAGGAAACGGAAAGTAGGAGACTGACGTTCTGCCAGCCATGGTAGAAAGGTGATAACGGACAACTAATCTTTCTGTAGAGTCTGAAATAAGCCAACAAGAAATCACTTCTTAACACTGGTGACCCTCTGAGTCAAACAAAACACATGAACAGTCCCCAGTGAGAAAAAGGCAAAAGGAGAAATAAGAAACCATTTACCATAACTAATCAAATTCCTCTCATGTAAGACTCAGAGGAAGAAAATTCCCTGCAAGTTAAACTTGAGCACTAGTACAGGGACCCAGACCTCTTGGATAGAATGCTTAGGACATTCTTTTTCTTGTCCTTGTACACATAAGCTACAGGAATTTAATTATGCTGTTTCCATCACCTAAGAACATTCAAGTATATCAAGCCTGTTGCTTCCAGCATCGTAGGGACTAGGCAACATCCTCAGATGATCGCTGTGTTTCATGCCCCTTGTCAGACTAAATCAAAAAGCAGCTTTAAACCAGACGGTAGAAATCACCCAGCCTGTCACCATGTGTGTACTCTGAACATCTCCACTGTTGATAGTCTGAAACTAGATAAGTAACAGAAAGAACTTACACAGCACAGTTGCATATAAATAAAGCCAGTCTTACCAAGCCCTCTTTCTACAACCCTAAGCCGTGCCGTCTCTGCAAATTTTTAGTTGTAGCCTCAGCCTCTCCAGACTGTCAAACATCTACTGTTCAAAGTCGAACCCACCCCAAATATGTCCAATGTCTGCAAGAAACAATCTCTACATTTTGCAGTTAGATTGCAGCAATTACAGTCACTCTAAGACTCAGAACTCAACATCTTAGTGTCTGATGCTCAGAGCTGCTGTGAATTAGCAGTACACATTAACTCCTCAACAGTTTGTCCTCCATCGCATTTAGTTGAAGGCAGAGGCCCAAAGAAAAGATACGGCAGCCATACAACATTCCTTGACTTACAGTCTTCTAAAAGTATGGGTCACATACCATTCATTCATGTAAGGCCCAAATTACTTACTGCCAAGATCTTCCAGATAGCAGAAACAAATTGATGAATAGGTTCACCTTGAGGCTAGCCTGATTAGCAAAATTGAAACTTTTACATTAGATCAGTCTCTTGCCTAGGTGTAAGTGATCTGTAAACTTTCCAGAGCTTTCCACAGCCAGACAAGAATTTTTTGGCTTTCAATAGCAGAGATCTACAGAAACTTTCAAATATCTTTAAGTCCACAGACAAGAATAAAAGACTTTAAAGAATTCAGCCATCTGACCTGGAGAATAGAGAGGTCATTACAGGTACGAATGAGAAGAGAGGTACAAGTAACATAATAAATTCAGCTATTCTTGTAGGCGATATTAGATATGACAGAGCCCACATAGAAACTTGCACTATAGCTAAAAGGCGAAGTTAGATCAAGATGCCAGCATAGCAACTACAAGCACATGTACACAGTGACCCATATTACCACTATTAACTCTCCCTTTTTGCTTCAGAATGTAACCAATGAGCTAACTGCCAGCTTCTCATCAAAATGAAGGGTGTTTAATATTTTTAGCCATGCAAAAAGGGCATGTGCCACAGCTGTACATTCACCCATACGCACAGGAATGGAAAAAAGGGAAGCTGTGTTTGTACCAGCAGAAAAGAGTTCCATCTCATTGTAGTACATCCAATGAGATGTACAGAGCACATTCAGTTTGAGGCTCCCTGTTATATAGCTGGCAAGTGCAAGTACATACACTATCATGCACATTATAAGGCTATATGCTTGCCTTTATGTCACATGAACTACAAATTGAATGACACTTAGATTAATGTGGTTCTCCACAAGGACGACATGTCAGTTTGCAAAGCCTTGAATATTTTTTACAGTAAGGCCTTCGCCAGAATACCAAAAATTAAGCTTTGGGCACTGTATTTAAAAAGGCACGTATAAACTGAATACAGACAACAGGAAAGGAACAAGAACAAGCAGATATGTAGAACACAAGATCTGCAAGGAAAAATTGAAAGAACTGGAACATGAAATCTAGAGAAGATAAGAGGGGAAAAAAATATGATAGCAAGTATTCAAATATGTAAAAGGCTAGTACATGAAGGGGAAATAAGCTCTTCCCCCATGAACATAGGGGGAATATGAACAAGGCAAAAGGTAAATGGCTCAAATCACAGCAAGGGAAATAAGGTTCAATACTATGGAAAACTTTCAAAGGCTATGAATAGGGAAGCATGGGATCAGCCTGTCTGTGGAAGTTGTGAAATCTTTGTCTTTTTAATTCTTAGTGCTTTGAGCACCCAGAATTACAGGTAGCCAGAACTGATAAGAATTCCAGTCCATTACAGGTCAATAAAAATTTCTATCATTCACTAGAAGAAACACTGAGGGACATTTGTAACTCAAGTTAAATGACCTTCATGCATAATTTCAACGAAAATTCAGTATTATATTAATTTATTTAGTTGGTTTTATTTTTTTAATTGCAAGCTCAGACAATGGGAACTAAGGTTTTATGGAGAAGACAGTAAAAGGGCTCTGTACTACTGTCATACTAAAAAGAGGAACACAAAGTCCTCCTGATCATATTAGTCTAGGACCAAATGCTTCCCATTTGCAAAATGGAGATATAGCGAGAACTGCTGTTAAAAAATGCTATCTAAATGTTAGGGAGGGTTATTAGAGAGATAAAAACATAATCATTGTTTGAATCTACATTGCTGTTTGTAACACTGAATTGTTCTCTAGGTCTGATCAGTGAGAAACTAGTTCTCATTTACAAAGAAAAAAAACCCATAACTGTCAGCAATAGCAAGCTTTACATATTCGCCCCTCCAAAACTACATCCTTCTGAAGTGGTTAAAAAATGAAAGAGAGTTGAAACAAATGGCTGTGCTGGGAGTAAGCATGGCCTTCACTTAAACAGGCCTATAAATCACAAGCCTGACACTGGATACGAATGATTGCTGGCAGGGCTAGCACTGCTCCAGGCAAACTCCACAAGGACACGCAGTGCATCTGTAAGGAAACAGCACCCAACTGACTGTTAACCCTGTGCTCTCTTCCCGAGAAAGTTTCCACTTGCAAAGTAGAGTAGAAGCCTCCTGAATAGTTGTCCCTTTCTATACCAAGTTCAACCAAAACTTATGGCAGCACCACAGTAAATTTAAGAGGACACCAAGTCACCAGGACCTTTGTTTTAATTATGGCACAAAGTTTCACTACATTTAGAAAACATTCTTTTCTTCATTTAAATTTTCTTGCAGGTTGTTTTTTTTTTTTTAATTCAGAAGATATGATAGGATTTTCCTTTTCCCTCTTCTATTCCCTTGAAAAGGGCAAAAAGGCAAGACTGAAAGACAGATAAAAGAAAAAGAAAGGAGATGAACTTTTTGGCTTTCACTGAAAAACAGAGGTCTTTGATGCATATCATTGTTCTCCTTGAAAATTTTCACTGCTAACAACTTTATTTTAACCAAAATATTCTTATTGGACATTCGAAGTGCTCATCATCTCAGTCAAACAGAACTTATTAAACCAGTGTGTAAACCATGAGTCTATTACTTTTCCACTTTCCTGTTAATATTCCTGCTAACATCATTGTTCTAATACCAGGTACTGCTTCATGAAAAATACATAAATAGTCCAGGGACCAAAGATCAGAAACCAGGTCTCTTCTATTTTGTGCCAGTTCCCCAGACACTTCCATAACCCATGCTTTTGGCATTCTTTGCTGCTTCAACAGGAGTCAGAACATGCCTTAACTCTGAATTGCTTAAAGCCTCCAGGCACTTCAGGGAACAGAACAGGAGTCTGAACCCTCTGAGGCCGACCTTGAACTCAATTCTGCCGATTTTGGAGTATGTGTTCCAAACACTAGGACACCAGACAAAAGATTTATTAGCGCACTACCTCTTGCACCCAGAGAATTCTACCATACAGCCCAACACCTGATATCCCGAGACAAGCAGATTTCCAGACATGTAGCAAACTAAGTATCTACTGGCGTGAAGGTGCTCCCTGCTCAGCATCTGAATGGTCCACTGAAGTGCCTGACTCTCATTCAGCATAAAGAATTAACTGCCTAACCTGGATGACCTGGAGCATCTTCCTGGGTCCCAGTGCCTACTTTTTAGATAGTGTAATGTCTATAATAGACAAGCCACATAATTTGTTTTTTGTCTAGTCCTCTCTCTCTTCTGAATGGCATTCTTATTCATTTCCGTAAACTAAAATTTTATTGTGAGTGTTCCTACTGTGTAATTCTTAAAAAATCACCATAAGAAGCTTGCACCAGAACGGTCTCTTCCTTAAAATAATTGGAGATGAATGTTGGAAAGGACAAATACATATAACTAAAATATCTAATTTAAATATGAAAAAAAAAAAAAAGAGGTTTGAGGTGCCTCACCACATAATCAAGGGAGTCCTTCCTATTAGCGTTACAGAAGCACTCACTCTCACCAGTGGTGTGAATCAAGAAATGGCTGGTTGCCTCGCTGATGCAGTTGTCCGTTTCAGGCAGTGCATTAGGATGTACCTTCACACTTGATCCAAGCTATTCTTACTGACCTTTCTTCATCCTGTCACTTCTCCCCCTCTTCCCACTTCTTTTCTAGGACACTTATGACAGTACTTCCCTATTGTCATAAACTCTGTCTCCTAGTAAGCCCATTAATCTTACTGTCAATACAATCAAGTCACTTTTCTTTGGAGGGTTTTCCCACCATAACCCAAAATTGAACCTTGCTTCTCAAACCCGGGTGACCGTTAGATCCCAGGCTTCACAGGTGCAAGGGCTTAGAATTGAAACCCTGCACGTTAGATAGATACACTCTGCTGTACAATCTATACAGGCTGCACGTGACAATGGGGGTACAGAATCAATCTTAATTTTGCACATAATTAATGCAGTCTGAGAATAAAAAAAGATTTTCCTCATATCTCCTGTGTGCAAAAAAACCCAAGTTACTTCATTTCATGAACATCTTTCAATCTTCTCTTCTCCTCTAATGATTCTGGATTACTAAAAGGCCTGAATTTGTAATACTGTACTCTTTCATCGCCAGAGTCGTAGTCTTGCCCTTGGTTACTTCCCTGTTAACTGCAAAGATGGCCAAGTAATGCCTCCAGAGTGAAGCAGCTTCTGCTCTACCAGGCTCTGACAGCTGTGTACATTGTCTGGCTCCATTCTCCCTGAAAGCTGTTACTGTCACTTCTGCAATAAGTCTCCACCAGCCAAAGGACCAAATATGCCAATTACAATCCTGAGCTGTGGTGAACTAGCTTGCAGCAATGTAAGAAAAAGAATGGACATGTTTTAGAAAAGCAAACACATTAGCCTTTCACCCTAGAACTCACGAATAGCTTTAATATGAAGTGGACTTTTGAGTGGCCTCAGTTCCTTAAGTCATAATTGGGAAATTCTTTGGTAGTGCCTTTTCTTCTTCTGTTTTTGGTAGAAAACAGAAATACGTGATTTCAAAGTTTTCCTTTCTATCCTGCCTCATGTTTCTCCTCTACTGTAAATTCTTGGACACATAGTCAGGGTTTACCAGAGATCAGCACTGCTAACATACTGCCAACACTAGCTCAGCATTACAAATTCCTGCAACACTAAAAGATGTTTTTAAACTGACGACATAGTAACTTATTTTTAAAAACAATAAGCAGCAGTGCCAAAGATCTACATATTTATTTTGACAGTTGATACTGTTCCTAACACCTTCCTAGCACAACATGTTTCAATCGGACCTGTAATCACTTTCAAGGGTAACATGGCGCTGTTTATGTTGTACCCCAACTATACGGGATGAATGACTGAAAAGTATCTGATATTTCACTGCAGTAAGGGACAATGTGATAAAAAAACTCAGCACTGACAGTATAAAAGGGTAACACAGTTAAAACTACTACGGTTGTGCTCAAGTGCAATACTATGCGTTACCATCTCCAGTGCCTATGCTAATGTATTTCAGAAGCATCCTGGATAATGCCATGCTCTACTTACAAAGATGGGCAACAATCCAACTTTACAGCTCTGGGGACCAGATCACAGTGCTGGGACCACCCCTTGCATGACACTGACAGCTCCTTGCCATCCACACAAACAGAAGAAGAGAAGCACTTTCAGGTGGATGTAACGACAACAGCTGGTTCTCTACGCTGATGGATGCTTACAGTCACAGTGGTAGTCATTCTGCTGTTAGGGCATCATGTACTGGTCAAACAACTGTTTGCCTGCCTCTTCTAACAGAAAAACAGTGAACTACAAAGAAACGTGCACCTAAATGCTTCAGTTCCCGCACCTATGCACCTACATGTTTCAGTTTCTACTCCAATGTACCGTCCTGGGAACTGTATTTCATTAAAGCACCGTGTCCTAAAGACTGTCTCCCTCTAGTGCAAATTGCCAATAATTTAATACTGTAATTTGAAACACTATGCTTCAATTAGTTTTCTTAAATTAGGCATTCCCAGATACCAGACCTCTTGTCTGATATTTCAGTAGTTAACAATCTTGCACTGACGAAAACATCTGTGATCTGCTTTAGTGGTTAATGTAGTAAATACAGATCATGTTCAATTAAACAATTGCTACTTCTCAGTAGGGATTTGATTTCTAGAGTTCACTTCCAACTAGAAAGCGCATATTATTTTAATAGCAATACACCTACACGTAACTGCAACAGCTGCCTACAGTTAACAGGCCACAAATATGATGCTCTTAAATGACAGAATTTGTATTCTCAGTATTTTTTTTGATCCTGTTCCAGCACTCGTAGCTCTGCATACTGGAGAATGCATATAGAAAATGGCAATTTCTAATAAGCACCTATGTCAGTACAGTAGTCGACATCTAAAGATTGAGTAGTCTGCTAGAGATATGAGCATGCAACAAATTTCAAAGACTTCAATAAGAACCACTTCTGCCCTTGCAGAGAGACAGGCTTCATCGAGATAGCTCCCCTAGAACACTCAAGCACAGTTCAGAACAGGAAACTGACTTTCTCAAGGTATTGACAAGGCCAAGTATCCGTCTCTTTCTCTCCCAAAAGGCCTGACTTTCTATTCCCTTCCCCTGCTTACATTAGCTACTACTTTTATTAGGGTTTGGTTTTGTTTTACACTCCTACCCTCCACATCAACTAAGTCTCCCAGGACAAAAAGCCTCAAGAATAAGAGTTTCTAGGCAGTCTATGCCTTGGTGCTCTCTCCTCATAGGGAGCTTACTATCTAAGACACAATAAAGTGCATATGGCTTCTATTAGAATAACTTTAATGCCATTAATACCAATTCTTAGATATCTCTGTAACACGTTTCAGTGCTTGAACTCTGTCATGCTTCATACAACAGTTTGCAAATACCAAAGGTAACAAAGAATGAAAATAAAAAGAAAGGCCTGGTGCCTGTAACCCAAAGTCATATGGAAATCCACTTTATTTAAAAATAAATGAATAAATAAAGCTCACAACATACCAGATAGGCAGCAGTCAGCAAACGTAATTTGAAATTTACAGGATAGTCTGAAGTGTATTTCCTAGTTTCTATGATGCAGAGTTTCTCCTTCATGCCTTGGAATGCTATACAGGTAAGTTTGCTTTTCCCCTTCTCTTCCCCCCCCCCCCCCTCCTTTCTTCTACTGAGATGTCATAACATGGGAAAGCTGTGTAAAGCCAGGACTGTGCCAATCATGGTATACCTTAAGTGATAATCAGGAGACCTTAAGAAGGAGGGAAGGAAATCATCTTGACATGACAGTTTAGTACTCAATCATGGGTCATGAGGACAAGTGTCAGGAAGAGAACGGAAGGAGATCTTTCCATTCTGAGTTAGAAATGAAGCAAGCATTTCCATGGGGGTGTCATCTTTAAATCCTCTTTAATACTAGAAGCTAGGATGGTCTAACTGCACATATTTTCCGAGACAAAACAAGTCTTAGCATAAGTCAAATAGCCTTGCAAGTTAGACAAGACATTGGTGCAGCTAAGTAAGATCCTTACTGTTAAGCATAATCCCCAAGATCCGTCATATTGCTTTATTTTTTGAGACCTCAGTTTCATTATCCAGATGCTAACTGTTAAGTAGTTTGCATTGCAACAATCCTAAACAGGGTGCTAGACTTTTTTTTTTAATACTACTCAAAAGTAACCAACTACTTTTCAGTTATGCAGTGTGAGTCGACCCAGTAGTTGTTAAAAATAGAATTTTGATGTTGAATGAGTATTTTCTGGTGGCTAATATTAGCAAAAGCCCCTCTGGCAGTACAGGAGGAAAGCACGGAGAGTTCGTAAACTTCATCCACTGAAGTAATTTGGCAAGTTTGTAACAGATAATTCAAACTATTCTGTCTCTTAGAGAGTCATAGACCTATAGAGTTGCAACCAAAGATGGAATTAGATTTTATGCTGCTGGGGTAGAGACTCTATTGTGCATACGAGGAACATAGTGAGATGTAGTCAGATCCCATAACTTCAGGCACCTAACTTTGGACCCCTGATTCCCTTAAAAGTCAAAAGAGCTCCAGAAGACTATGTAGTAGTATTGATCAGTCTGGAGGTTTTATTTACTAGGGCTCCTAGCCCACTTTTGTATGGATCACAAGTGTATTCATAACTGATAACTGTGTTGGCCCCCATTTGTGGTCAGAATGCCAACTTTGAAAGGGACTGGTACAAAAGTTCTTGCTGCGTTCAGCGTATGCCAAGAAGCCATGAATAAATCTAGCTATGACAACAGAAAGGTGGTGCCATTACTGCCAGATAAAGAGAGGACTTGTGTCTAAAAACTACAACAAATGCCACTTTCCTTCTGACTTTTCAGACCAACAAACATGTTTAAGAAAGCCAAAGCAGCACCTTAAGAAAGAGAATGGAAGCATTTGTGGAATACTTGATTCCAGGTTGCCTAGGTCAGAAGTGACTCCACTTTACTATTTGCATTTACATGGAGCACAAAAATGCCAGAATTACTTGACATTTAATTTTAAAAAAGATTTCTGAGCTACATAAGGAGTAATATCCATGACTGGATCTCTGAATATAACAACATGCACACACAATTTTGCCTTTCTTGCTCATTTTTCACAGGCAGCAGTTAGTCCTTCATCTAACTATACAACGAGAAATCTTAACATGCTAGCCTGAAGGCTACTGTAAGCTGCTCTTGGTATCAGAGGTTCAAGTTTCTATTTATTAGACAGTTCAAAATGCATTTTAAAGGAACAGAAAAAACCAAAACAAAACACACAACACAACAAAAACTCACACCCTCCCCCAACATCTGCCACTACCTACTGGAAGCTGATATAACTTGCTCTGAATCTCAGCAACGTTGCTACTGCTTTAGTTCGAGTGAACTACACATAAGCATCCTTGAACTACGTGTTTGTTAAATAGCACCACCTCCAGGAGCTTTTGATAACGACAGGGAAGGTGAAATGCTCTGTTAAGTCCCTACTGCTGAAGTAGTTGAGAAACACACGGACAGTGGTAGCACATTTTATAAAGGCTTAAAATCCTCCACTAAACTTTCATGTTTGTATTTGACGATACATGCAGATAGCTTTTGCTTTATGATACTTGTCACACAAATTGCTAACACATTGTAATAAAACAGTGTATGCTTCCTTACAAGACAAAGAATGCTCCAGGAACATCTGCAAAACTGTAAATATCCAAGGCCACAGGCACATAGGTAATCCAGTGGAGGCAATAGGCAGAGGCAGACATGTGAAAACACGTGAACACCGAACATCACATGCATTTCTACTCACAAATACCCAGAACACAGTACTGCACCCTCCTCAGTTATCAGACCAGCTAAAGCACTGAACTCGGTGGTAAGCCAGGACCAGTGTCTCCAGGAAGTACTGACAAATAGTATCTTTGCAAAGCTTGTAAGTCTGCAAAGGTGTTACTCCACTTCTGCTGCTGCCAGCAGTGCCTGGCTCT
The DNA here is from genome assembly GCF_964195595.1 of Calonectris borealis. Lineage (NCBI taxonomy): Eukaryota > Metazoa > Chordata > Aves > Procellariiformes > Procellariidae > Calonectris > Calonectris borealis. The sequence goes on along the minus strand of NC_134336.1, from coordinate 181,512 downwards.
TTCACACCTAAGAAGAAATGGAATCTCACTCAAAAGCCACAATGCCTGGAGATATCTTAAATGAGCTTAATCATCTTCAGTTACAGATGGAATTTAACTGAGGACTAACATGGTATCTCTGTTTGAGGTGGTATGTAACCATATATTCCAAAAACATATAGGGTATAATGAAATATGACTATTTTGCTATGATCCATAATATGAAACCCACTCCATGATTTTAGAATCAGTAATAAAAACAGTTTTGAAAATGAAAACCTGTATTCCCACTGTGGTGGATGCTGGTCCAAGGACTATTTTCAGTCAGTGCACACACTGGTAATACGAAAAAACGTATGTTTTCAAGGCTTCCTTTTTCCAGCTGCTAAATCACATTTCAGAAACTTTAGATTAAAAAAGACATATGGTTAAATATTTTCATGATATCTACTTACTGTAGAAGAAATTATCGGAGAAAACACAGGAATCTTACAGGATTGCAAATGGTAGAGACTATAACCTCACAATACATTCCTCAAGAGGCAGCCACTCTTAAAAACAAAAACAAAAACCAAAACCAAAAAAACAAAAAAACACAAACCCTTGAGAGTATCTGCAACTGGATACCTGATATTTAGCAAGTTCAATAATGCATATTGATGAAGTATTGTGTTTCTGTGAGAAACAATGAGGTCTCAGCAATGGGAAAAATGCCAAGAAAGTTAAGTTGTACAGATTTTCATGGGAATCAGACACTACAATGATTGAGGTACAATTAAGACCACCGTGGTGGATATGGCAGCGAGAGTTTTTGCAGAAGAGAAAAGATCTGACTTGATGCTTTGGGGTGGAGCATTTTTTCTGTTTGTCTATTTTTGCTACAGTTTCTTTGCCAGCATCTTCCATTTTCTATTTCTTTACAGTTATTATAGTCTAGCAAAACAATTTTTCTGTGCTGATTGCCTACAAAGAAAGCTTTTTTTAAGAACTGTATTTTGGGGTTTTTTTATTCTTTGTAATTCACCTATGTGGTGTTTAGTGCTTTACAGCTTAAAAGAGAGCCTGAGTTTAGTTTATGGGTGGAGAAATAGAGATGTCACAGGAAACAAAAAAATAGCGAGAGCTGATTGCGTGGCTTTCCAGCAGATACTGTTTTCCGTAACAGTGGGTCACTAGTGGGAGGCCCTGAAAGATGAGAAAAGGAGGAAAGATTAAAAAGAAGGGAAGAAATTCCAAGTGTAGGAATTAGCAAGAAGGGAAGGCAGGAAAATCCAAGTGGGGGAAGGAATTCTTCCAAAATGTTAAATAATAAAATTAAGCTGTAATAACAGCATCAAAATACAGTTAAAGGTAGATTTATAGTCCCATATTTTACCTTACACTATGAAATGTGCATTCAACGCGAGTCTGCTCAACTAAACGGTTGCAAAGGCAGAAAGGAAGGAGTTAGATGTTAGAGAAGACAGTGCAGTCTTATTTCTCTCTCTCAGATTTTGTTAATTGAAAGTAAAATTGTGCTTATTATTTGAACAATGTCAGGTAAATACTGCATGCAAAGTGAAGAAACGTAAAAAAGCAAACCTAGGTAACTGCATTCCCCCTCCCTCTTCACGTGCCTTCAGGCAACAGAACAGTAACAAAAATACATCGACTCTTCTGAGTCAAGATATAATTTTCACTCCATGAGTTTGAATCAACTCCACTTTGAATATCTAATCAGCTAGATTAAAAGTGCCAAACTCATCTGTTACTGCTTACAGAACACCCTCTCTACATTACTGATACAATGCCTGGAGATGAGACGTGCAGCGATCCTCACTGGAAGACCATTGTACATCGACGAGCGAGCGCTCCACAAACTGACACGAGCACGCCCAGGCCTTGCTGCACATGCAGCATGGCCTTCGGCTGTGCGGGGCTGCACAAACCCCTCGGCCACAGGAAAAGCTCAGCCAGCTCACTCAGGGAGGAGCAGCTCCCACTCGGTACCGGTGATTACGCCACCTGCATGGCCTTGCCTTTACCTAGCAGTGCTGCAAGAAGTTCTCGTGAGAACATTGGTTCTGTTTGACTGTAGAAATGATAAACAGAGTTGTTTCCTTGTGAGAAAATCACGTAATAGCTCGACTGACTGAAAGGCAAGAATCTTTGCTTATGGACGAGGTCTGCATGGTGTGCTGCGTGTGGGTCAGAGTCCTGTTTGATGCTGCATTGCTCCCAGCATCTAAAGGGGCGTAAGATTATCTGCTATTCTCTTCTTACAGCATTAGCTCTAATAAATAACATTTTAAATGACATCCTACAGAGTCTGAGTGCCTTTCTTACCGGAATCATAATGGACTAAGAACCTCCTAGTGCAAAACAACATGCTGCATTTTCAAAATATAAAGGGCAAGAATAATAGTTCCTTGCCTCTCTTCAATACAGCACTACCATTTTCATTAAAATATCCAGTAACAAATTCTGATTGGCTGCTTAATTTCTGGACTAGTTACTGCAGATGCAGATGGGGATTTAAGTACAGTGCTGTTGGGGTATTGGCCTGGGGAGGGCCTACAAGACGCAAGCATGATCTTTTTAGCTTTACCAATTATTCAGCCAAGACGACACCATAACTGTATTAAAGCCTTTGGGAATAGCTCAGAATCTCTTTCTAAAAGCCCTTAAATGTTCGTGCAAACATCATGATGTTCCTCACCTTAAAGAATGTCTTGAAATTATACTCTACATTGCCTTCCCAGATGTGAATCATACCCTGTTGGACTTAATTTACATACGCTGTATTTTATTTTTCCCTTGGCTTTTAATAGCAGTGCCATATAAGGAACTCTGCCAAGGGAGGCCATAAACATACAGACGGGTGCTAGCTTAGACTTTCAGAGCTTAATTAATGATTTCTGTCATCTTCTTTTATGTTTGAATATTCAACAAAAGCAGAAAGAACAGATCCAGAGAGTAACTTCAGAATGCACAGCAGGGCTACTCCAGAAGACATAAGAGTAAATTACCAGGGACACAGACAGTTCGCACCCTGGTCCTAAGGCTTAGCAGAGTAGCCTCGTCCCTTTCACACGTAGTCAGTCAGGCTCTGAAAGCGAAATATTCTTTCCACCTGACCTTGGAGCCTCTCCAAGTAACCTGACCAGTTCAGTACCAGGCAAAGCATTATTTCTCACTCTACCTGTCTCTGGGATAATCAGAGCAAACTCTGAAAGACCTAAAATAAAGGCTGTGAATTCAAGTATAGATGCCACATAAGCAGTGCTATGGGAGTTTTGAACATAAACTGCATCATGTTCACAGGGTTCCTGCCCATGCTTTCAATTTTGAGAGTCCACAAGTAAAAGGTACTTGTCTGCTTAAGTATTTCCCAGCCTGGTGTTCTTTTAGCTGAGGTTCTCAGACTCTGCATACTACTACATCTATGTGACCTTTGAAAGGTAACTAAGCAAGGTGAAGCTTTTGTCAATTAGTTTAAATGCCCTACACAACCTGGCACCTCAAACATTTTAAAGGAAAGACAAATTTTCAAAAGCTGAAAGCCATTCAGAGGAAAAGGAAGCATGCAGTACAGATGTAACGGTGCATCAACTCACCTCACTTCATGAAAGGCAATAAGACATCCACAACAAAAAGGATGCCTTTGCTCAAAACTATTACTGTCTTCATCAGCACTAACAGAGGCCAATGTAGACAGCTGTCTACAACCCGTGACACAAACTACTGTTGGCTGTTTATGACTAATGAATTTAACCACTACCACAAATTTCCTTGTCTTTCTAGTTATTTGTCATTCTTTTGCAATCCTTCCATATGGTAGTAAGCCTGTGCCACGCTGACTCACAAGGTTTGCACAACTTTTTTCCTCTGCCAACAGATGGCCCATGTGTCAGGTGATGTCACTTCAACACTACAATCACCAGGCCCAGGCAAAGGCAACTGAAGGCTGCTGAACAGCGGTGGGAGTGCTAGCCTAGCCTTAGCAGGAGCACCTGGAAGAGAACTGACAGGGTCCTATGGTCTATCTTTATCAAACTGGTAAAACCAGAAACATTTGACAATTACACTAGTACTATAAACCCAAAAGCTTCTGTCTTCCACACCTCTTCCCAAGCAACTTGCGAGCATCACTGACCTAATACCATCTCCAGATAACAAGCAGGCATCTACTACTCAATTAGCAAGTTCACTTGTTTCTGTGGGGCTCATTATGTTCTTTTAATACAGTCTAAAGAAGCAACCAAAGGGAATAATTTCAATTCTGAAACGGTAAGATGGCTTAAATATAAACTGAGGTTAGAACATGAAACTTGACAGAATAGGACCACTGGATGACAGTCAGCCTTAACGGGAAAACCAATGGAAATTCTACTTGGATCAGAAAATAAAGAGCGAAGGAAATGGCACATTTGAAAAACTAAAATTTTTTCCTAGCCACCCAAGTACCTCTGTGAAGATCTCCAGTATCCCTTCTTCCACCAAGAGTTCTGACTTTTATCTCAGAGCAGTAAGAATGCTATAAAGGGACCACAGAGTAATGGAATATACAGTCTCTAAACTCTGAAGTGAACTGTGAGGACATCAGGAAACGGAATTACTCAGAGCCTCTACAACATGCAATGATACAACATTTTAAATGGTAGTTGAAATCAACTGCCTGAGTTGCTCTATCCTCAAACTACCACACGGCAGCAGTGGTTAGGAACACTTCTTTTTTCTGAAAAGAAAGTACTCATTACGTTATCTATCCAGTACTATTACACTCTATTCATAAATGAGTAAGAAAACGGGCAATTTCAGGGGAAACAGATATCCAATGGCAGCTGCTATTACAAAGTAAAACTCTGGGCTGAGCTTTTTTTAAAACCCTAAGCCAAATCTCTTAGAACAGTTCTTCAAACATCACTGCCAGCGACATCACCTGAGAGTAACAGGCGTCACTTTGTCCTTGCTTCTAAGAGACAAAATACAGATACATGATACAGTGAAGAGAACCAAAAGAGACATCAACAGACGACACAAATCAGTAACATGAACAAGGAGATAAAGACCATTAGTGATTTAGCAAACTGCTTACCAGCTTTTTGTCTCTTCTCCAGTAAAAATCGGGCTACCTAGCAAGCGCATAGTCTGTGTGCTGGATTTTACAGCTGCAAAACATATGCCTGCCACTGCTGATACACCAGCAGAACAACCTGACAACTGGTGCTTCCTTCCAAGTGCAATACAAGTGACCCTCTCAAAAAAAAGTATCCTGCAATGTAGTCAAGAAGTGAGGAACAAGCATGTTTGTTGTTTTAGATGTTTAAACTGCTTTGAGCTTTTTCCTAGGTGCATCTGGGCTGCTAAATAAGAAAGCGACAGCTGGACTGGCAGAAATTTTCTTGAGGTCTGAGCTATCAATCCAAGCCAGTTTATTTTGGCATAGGTATTCTGACATGTTTTCCCCTCCAGCTAATCTCTACATGTAACGATGACGTGCAAAAAGGAATACTTGGAGTAAAGATACCTAAATCCTCAAAGTAATAAACAGATTAGGTGCTCTAAGACTTCCTTTAAGTGGAAGTATTATAACCCAACACAGAAAATACAGAAAGGTGAGATTTTGACTGCAGTCCCATGACTTCAAACATTTAGTGTTTCCTAGTTCTATTGTGTCAAAATTTGTACGAAGTAAGCAAACAAAATGATTTAAGTAGTAAGATTTTTCTCCTCCCTCGCTAATAGTACAGAACAGTACATATATTTAAAGAAATGTACTCCTTGGGTTGAAAGTGCCAAATGTATCACTCATCCCTACAAGATTATAGATCTTTCTCATTAATAGTTAGATTTCAATTAAAATATCACAGCACTTTTGCAGACAACCATAAAGCACGCCAGTAATATCATTTTATGTTGGACATAATGGGGTCTCCAGCATAGATCACGAACGCTGAAATACAAAATGGTTTCAGCCACATGCTAAATCATTTAGTAAGTGGGGGGGGGAAGAAAAGGAGAGTCAGATGAGCAAGAGAGGAAGAACTGACAGATTTAAGATAAGGACACCTTGGAAATAAACTATTAATCAACTACCTTATGAGTAGAAATGCGAACAAATTCAGAGTTTAATTAAAACTTTCTTACTCTTTCCATTACATGGTTGTAAAATTCTTCCAACCTTAGTATGATGCAATTAAATAAACTTGAAGGCAACATAAAATAAATCCCAATTAAAGATGCCATTCTCAAGTCAATTCACAAATATAAAGGCAGACCACTTAACTAAATTACCAAAAAACATAAAAAGAAATGCTATTGTCCAAACACACGCATCTGAGCATGACTAATTAGGCAGAGCAAAGACAGAAAAGAGATTGTGCTTGCAGTAAATGGCACACTGATAAGCAGATTTATACAAATGCTTTCCTGAACTGTGGCAGTGGTGCAGCAACAAGAAACAGAAAGAGGGTGCAATCTCAACTGCAATTCTTACTCAATCTGACGAGAAACAGAGCTTGTGGTTTAGGTTATGCATACATTTCGTTTTCCTTCTCTTTGGTATACGCTTCTGCAATTCAGTGGCTCATCCTTAGTCATGGCTTCTCTTTATTTGAGCTCTGCTTTGCTGCATCTTTCCTTCCCTTCAGCAGCTTGCTAGCCAGTGATTTACTGCCTCCTAAACATTCAACATCAGTCAGGCAGATGTGCATTTCTTCTCTGCCCTCTCTGTACATTCTGTTCCTGGCTTACCCCCGCAGCCTGAATCCTAGAAGCACCTTGCACCTTTAGTACTGCCTCTTGCACTAGCTCTGTTTGTGCCTCTTTCTGTCCTTGAAAGCTGTAGCTGTGTAACATCTATTTGCTTAGACTGTTTCCCAACCAGTGACTTGTTCTGGGATAAACTTTCCCTGAGATCCCCTAGGAGTTATGCAAGTACAGGGATCTCAGTAGCCACTCAACTAGGAGCATGTTTGCTTCTACAAAGGAATGATCTGCAAATCTGATCTCAGCCTATATACCATGCTGTGAGTTTGCCATTGTAAGTCATACTTTGTCATCTCTAGTTTGCAGTAAAACTATTTCTTTTATTCACCATTCTTTTAATATAGGCTGTATCTTAGCAAAACCAAAAATCTGTAGAACTTTTTCTTGGATAGTTTTTGAAGTAAGAAGATTCTATTTCAAGGAACTACTGCCACTGGAGGTCACTCTCTCCTGGAGCAAGAAAAGAATATGGTCCAAAATATACCTCCAACCGCAAACAAATCCATTTCTAAGAACATAAAGCATTCCCAGGAATTCTGGCCAATAGATAGGTAGACAGTAGCACATGTAACAGGAGCTACTGTATAGCCAAAGAACAGGCTGCTTAGTATAGCTAATATTGACTTTGGAGCATTTAGATTTAGCTGCATTTTATACAGACCCTGCACAAGATGCCAGTAGGGAGATTATGTCCACCCCTAAGTTTGACTCACTGAGTCTAAGTATGTCAGGTAAGTGTGATGTGAAAAAACAAACACCTTAAATACAGCTACTTACTTACCAGTAAGGGCTTGAGTTGGTATAACCTACCGTATTTGTGTTTCTGGGCTACTTCCAGCTCCAGAAAAAAAAACCAACTAAAATGTGAATATACATATGCCTAAAAAGTCTGTGCACGAACTGAGACAAGTATAAGAGGTCAGAAGTCTATTCCATCCTGAATGATTCTATGCTTTTAATTCTTTCTTTTTTTTTTTTTTGTCTAAAAATTGGGCGGGGGGGAAGCTAACATATTCTATGTCATATTTCTTCTTGCTCTTACAAAGGTGATGGTTAGTATTTATGAAAATCTAGGTGTAATTGCTTTCTCAGGAAGCCCAAAACCAATGTCAAAAGAAGAGAAAGTATACTGGGCAAAACACTCTTCTATGCTTTACCTAAGGATGTATTACTATTCAGTACCACAGCCAGGATACGAGGCTACATGTATTCTTCCTTTTATAAAGCAGCTTAGTGTGCCTATAATCAACAACTTATATCTAGCTACATTCTCTTTGAGACAAAACAGAAGAGAACACTAAGAACTGAATTCCTGTTTTACAAGCTTCATGAAGTAATGTACACAGGTTGAGGCAAGAATTCTTAATATGTGTATTACTAATGCTAAAAGAGTAATTACTTTCAACTTTCAGCAGACTGGCAAAGAAAGCACCCACTTGAACAATGAGAACTGTATAGAATGTTACTGAAAGAAAACTGCAGATGTATCTCCATGGTTTCAATAACAAACTATGAATATTAACAAGAATTCAGATCACAGAATAGTAAGGAAAAACAAAGGAAATCTTATTTCTAATAAAATAAAAAGGTCATTTAGGGAAACAAGTACAAATGCCAAAAAGTGCCAAACCCAGCTAGGGAACCATAACACACCATGCCCCAAGTTCTTTGTAGTAGGGGTAATGTTTGAAACATACATCTCTAAGTAGTACTGTTAGATACAGGACGTTTATTTTAGATTTCCAGTAACAGTTCTGTCAGACACACTGCAAGATCTCCCTCTCCATATTATCTTCAAACATATCTGAGTGAAAAGGCAAACAGAAATTTGAAAGAGATGATTGCTTCCTTTCTGGGGGATACAGTTACCTACTGAGACAGGAACATATTTGAATTCCGATCTGCAATCATTTCCAGTATTTATGAGGTCACTGGACTTCCTCCTGCTGAGCTCAATTGAGCAAGAGCTTTGGCTAGATCAGTGCAGAGAATATTACAATCACATTGACTTGGTGATGTCCAAACTACCACAGATACATAACTCAGAACTATCAATAGGCTGAAAGCTATACACATTTCAGTAGACAGCCAGATTTAAAAAGCTAAGATGTAAATACAAATTAAATAATGGCCTCAAAGACACCATTAATTATGAGTCGAGAATAAAAGGACTCACGCACTAAGGCAGGCATACTGAAGTCAACAAGAACTTCAGAAGGTCATGAAAGGTGTCAGTTTAAAACAAACAAACAAATATAATCCACAAAACAGTAACAAAAAACCCCCACCTCTCATTTCCATCACAGAAAGAAGAAACATTTCCCCCGCCACTACCCCTATCTTTTGAATGCACTAAGCACCATCTCATTTCATGACTTGCACAGGATTCATGTTTCAGTCTCATGTTTCCCTAAGAGGATTGTCTACGATCACTGAAATCAGGAGAAAGTCAACAGCTATAAATACAGAATGTATCTGTTCTGTAAGATTGTTTCTCTTTAGTTTATGTTAAACAAACTTAACAAAACATACCTAAATTTTTCATCCCCTTCCTTACAATTTATCTTTTTTTGACATCCTATATATCAAACAAGGATCTGAGGCAGGAAATACCACATTATATTTAACATTCACAAGAATTTTCACGTATAGAATGCTAAAAGAATCGTCTCTTCAGTCATGATGGAAATTAGAACAGACTGCAAATGTACTGCTGGAAAATACTGTGGCCAACACGTGCACGCTGACTTATCAGTATGTACTCTCAAATGCCACACCAACAGTTGAGCTCCAGAAAACCCTAAAATAATTGATTGAGAGGGGAAAAAGCAGCAAGCGAACTTCAGCATAGAAGTGAAGCAGCACACTAAGAAAAAAAATAATCTAAATTGGGTCTTCATAATGCTGAGCTTGAAACTGGCAGTTACAAATGAAGAGAGACCTTTGAGTTGTCAATGGCAGCTCCCCGAAATCACTGGCTCAATGTGCAGCAGAAGCCCAGAAAACACCAACAAAATGCAGGCTATCATCAGGAAAGGTGTTAAGACCCAGTCAGAGGACAGCGTTTTGCTGCTATTTAAGAAGTTGGATGACCTGCACTTTGAGCACTTAAGTTGTGCTCCACATCTCCAGGAGAAGGTAGCACAGTTGGCAGACACACAGAAAAGGACAAGTAAACTGATTAAGGAACAGGAATGGCTGCCTTATGAAGGAAGAACAAAAGGGCTGGAACTCCCCAATCTAGAGAAGAGATCAACTGAGAAATTAGAAAATCATACCATATCAAAATTGTGAAAGCAGTGGAATGTAGAACAGCTGCTTACCAAATCCTGCTATACTGGAACTACAGAATATTCATTGAAAGTACTGGTAGATCAGTTCAAAAAAGATGTGGTTTTGCACACTGAGAGAATAGGAAGATGACAGACCACAGACAGTGGCTGGACGAAGCATCTTCTCTCTAATTAGAATCTCCTTTTACCACTTGTAGAGACAAAAATGTTCTAGACCGACCACTGGTCTAACCCTACACAGAAACTTTCTCCTTTCCCAATCACTTCATATTTTGGTGCCAATTCTTTCAATTACGGTTTACTTCAGAAATTCGGGGGGGGGCAAAATTTTAAGGTTAGAATGTTTGGCAATCATGATCATGTTTTATTGATGATACAAATAGAAGAAAATTGAAATTTAAATTTCAGAATGTATGTTAAGTCTCATATTACAAGTTTTGATGAGTCTAATTGGGGGCCAAGAAACAGTATCATTCACAAGAGCAACAAAAGCACACTTTGAACTCTGCTTTCTGCCATGCTTGAAACCAAATAGAATGCAATTTCCTCTATGTTTCTGAAATCAACTACGTGTCAAGCTTCAGCCAATAGATTACGATTAAAATAATTTCCTGGAAAGTGGAACCCTTAGCTCTAGATTCTCTCAAGACAGAAGAATAATCACCTGTCAATCTGCATAGTGTTATCTTACAGCCCTAATGAGTACGCTCATCACTGAACTAATAGGAGAAATAAGGTAGAGGACCACAGCTACTACCTACAAACATGTTACATCACAAAGGACAAGCTTGGGTGTCTAATTCCAGAGGTATTACTGTACCAAGCACTTCTTTAGGCCTTCTCTAGATCTTGCCCCATATTTCAGAAGTAATCTACAATGTAAATCAAGATTAAGATGACACCTCTTAACCAGCACAAAATTTACATTTGTAAATGGACTTCAGCAAACCTATAATAATCAGATTTGCATGCTATCAATACTAAAAAAGGTACAGAGTACGTCAAGCCATTTCAGCTATTTAAAATTTTATGCTTAACTTATGACTAATAAATATAAACTTTCTACTCATTTTTGTTGTCCTAATTCATAAATAGCAGCAAGATAAAAATCAGAAATCATAGTCAATTATTTCATTGGAAGAGCACTCCACTGTTGAAACTGCAAAGGCAACACGATATAAACACACAAGTCCAATGCATCCAAGAAAGAATGTCAAAATACACCACAGGGTAACCTCTGGAGACTGAATCTTCAATGTATAGTGACCAGGTCATATTCTTAAAGTTTATTACAATCTTCTCCATACGAATTCACTAAATCATCTTCAAAATAACTATTTATTTTGTAGCAAACTGGCTGAAATGACACAATGAGGATCTGGAATAGAGTTTTTTGGGGGCTTGGTTGTTTCGGGTTTGGAGTTTTCTTCCCCCCCTCCTTCTTTTTAACAAGTTGTTCCATGCATAGCTGAGCTGTAACTCCTACAGGTTCAAGAGCTACATTTGCTGTACTTCCCCTTTCCAATTGCAACGGCTCTAAATCGGAACTACCACAAACAGGAAGGCATCATACACCTGGTGGCTGCTGCTGAACAAGGTATCTGACAGGGTGCACTTTCTTCAGTGGAGGCACTGGGGTATCACCCCTTCTTTTACTCGACAATTAGTTTTCCCAAAGCAGATAGGAACTCAACTGTCTTTGAAAGCTCTACTTCTCTGTTACGTTTAATTCAGCTTGGCCAGGAGGTTGAAAATTACTGGGCAAACAGTTAGTTTCCATACAGACATCAGAACAAAGGCAACACTTCTCTAGAGGCACTTTAAAACTTTTGAAAACCTTGCTCATTGCCTACCCCACATCAGGCCACACATCTGTGGTGATAGTTCTGGTCAGGAAGATCTTGCAATCTGGAAGAACTGGACATTATTTTTCTCAAAGATTTCTTTTTCTACATAACTTCATCATTTGAAGGCTTCAAATCATTCAACTGAAGCTAATATATTTCAATTTTTGCAAACAGCCTTTAAGACTTAGAAACAGAACTGGGTCTTATGATCTGAGCTGTTTGGTTTAGAAACACAGGAAAACTTCCGTTGGAAGTGACTTCTGGAGATCATCTAGCTCAATTTTCTGCTACAAGCACAGGTAACTAAGGTGTGATCAGGTTGCTCAGGATTCTTCCTGGTCACCTTCTGAAAAAATCTCCACAGAGGGCAACTCAGCATCCTCTCTGAGCAACCTGTCATTGTTCTTCCTGCACCTTCTCTGCTTGCTTTGTTTTCATTTATCAGTGTGAACCACAGAACCCAAATAGCTTTGAGAATTCTGAATTGTTGTGCAAAAACACAGCCTCAAGAGGAAAGAATCCCTGGAAGGACAAAAGGATTCTTGCTTTGGTCTATGACAAGCTTTACACTCGCAGTCTGCAACAAAACACATTTTTCTATCTGCCTGTCTTCTTGGAAAATAAGGCAGCTTACCCGCAGTGTGTTTTACTTCTGGAATGAATGAAGGAGGAAGGCTTCAAAGCTACCACCGGTCTTTTATTTCATGTAGTTTACAGTACACTTACACAGATAATTTTCAGCAGTCAAGCTTTGCGTTACAAAGGGAAGTGGCGCATCATCTACTGGATATGAGAAGTCATGAAAATACATTTCACTCTCTCAATTTCATACAGCATAAAATAATTACAATAAAGTTCTACATAAGAATTTATCTGATTGGATCCAGTCCCCTGCTTTAACATAGAACTGCTTTTTTGGTCTTCGTAAATGACTAGTGATTTGCTATCTTGTAGAGTTTTCAGAACCTGAAAAGTATGTAATACCTGTAGCAAATATCAAGGTACTGCATCCTTATGGAAGCAGCAATCTGTAAAAACAAGATACTGATTCCTCTTCAAGAGTTCAGCAATCCAATCTTTTTTTGCTGAAGTACCCCAAGGACAAAGGATACATTCCAAATAAACTGCATAGGGCAGCTAGTAACAGAGAAGCTCTGTGACTGAGGTACCTTCTTTGACCAGCATTTGCCACTGTAGCTTATTTTTATGCAGCATTAACAATGCAGAGAGTGTCTGAACCCAAGGGACCACAGCACAGAACCCTATGCTTGTAGATGGTCTAAAAATCTCTCTGAAATATTTTTGCATAAACTAATGGACAAAATAGGTTGTGGTATAACAGAACCAACACTTCCATTAGTATCTATAGAGAAACATTGAGGGCAGAACATAGGTAAAAAAAGAGAAATTCATTAAAAGGAATGTACAGTGACATACTATTTGGACAGATTTAAACCTTAACAATAGCTAGTGTATATATGCTCATTAGGAAAGTTAATGTTGCAGGCATCGAAATGTGGGGGTTTTTTCTCTTCAAATGCATTACTTCATTTTTCTGAAAAAATATTGCTACATCCCATAAACCAGTAATTTAAAGAAACTTCAATATACTCAAAAAAAAAAAAGGGAAATTTGTTTCTAAATGATTTGAATATATGGAACACAAAGGAATATCAAATCTGATCTCTCGTAAAAGTTTACATTTCCAGACACTTTATGTTGTTTTAAAAATCAAATAGGAGAACAAGTTTCTTTGGTAAACTGGAGTTACAAGCATGAAAGAAATATCAGCTCTTCCTTTAACTGATACTATATGTAAATTAATAAATTACATGTGCTTCTTTCTGGTAAAAAACATATTTACAGGGAGTTAAAATTTGCTATTTACTAACTTTAACAAGACAATATAATATTTGGGTTGAAAGATCTGTAATGTAAGCTGTACATTCCTCTATTTTCACATTTAGGAAACTTCCTTAGCTCTTCATGTCCCAGGCTTTGGTAGAAACCTGTCCATCAAAACAGTGATAGCAATGGAAATGGAATCAAAAAGTTTCATCTAGTGATGTTAGCTTATCCTTTTTTTAAGTGTAATCTTTGGTTTCATTACACTTAACTATTTTTTATTGGTGTTTGCACAGAAAAGAAGCAATGTGCATTTTAAAAGAACTGTGAAGAGTGCTACAGACAAAGTTGAGAATAATGTGCGTTTCTTTCGCAGGAAAACCAGCCTACAGGAAAAAAAAAAAACCCATTCCAGTAATTTAGTTTAGCCCTACGTATAAAATAACTGAAGTCAAGGTGCCTGCGCTGTTATTATTTTTTCTGATGTTTTTGACACCAATGTGCTGAGCTTTATGGCATTCACAGTTTCAACAGCAGTGAGTTCCCACTTGGTATAGTCGTAATACTCCTTAATATTTTCATTTTGATGTAATTTGCGGCCCCAGCTTTTTAAATATCCGCTCTGTAATAATGTTTAATTTCAGGGGTCACTCCGCCAAGGAGTATATTAAAGCTTATAAAACTCATTTCCAAAGCTCAAATATCAAGCTGTGATCAGGTTAGGAGGGCAGCATCTGTGAATATTTCATCTTTTATCATGCTGATAATAAGGAGATGACAGAGGCACATTATTACAATGAGAGAATTGCTCATTTCAGCCCTGGCTGCTGGAAGCTAGGGTCTGCAGTGTACGTTACTCAATAAAATCAATTCTTATATGAAAAGCAAGTTTACTGAGCCACCACTGTGTCTTATTTGATTGTAATGAATAATATATGGACCCGAGAGCTTGCGCATCCGGTAGGGAGAGGGAAAGGAAAAGGTTTAAGTTTGGAGGGGCACTTGAGTATAGACAATAATTTATCAAAACTGTATTTTATTGTTTAGAAGTAACATTATGAGACCACTGTTTGTTAGACTTATAATTTTGATAACAAATCTTAGTGGTCCACTAACACAAAGACAGAACAAGTTCCTGTACTGGCAGAACAAGTTCCATCATCCATTCATCTATTTATGCTCAACAAATAATGAGCAACTGGTGTGACAGTTTAAGGATTACAACAGTTTCCGCTGCAGTCTCTTGTTTGGCCACATTTCATGCTAATCTCTACCTAAAGAAGAAACATTTGAGAAAAACCTCATCTATCACCTTTTGTAAAAGAGGGAAAGCACCTCTCAAAAAGTAGTAGCATCATACCTACTTTGAGAGGGAAATAAGAAAACAGGCTGAAATTCTCTTATCCTTTGAGTTATATACTACTACTATTTTTGCTTAAACATATTTATGCCATTTGAAAATTGCTTACTAAGAACAGAAATTTGGATAATTTCAGAGAGCAAAACATACGTTTTGTCCAAATTTGGTAAATTTAAGCGTTGGTACTGTCGTATGTCCCCTGACCCGTTTTATTCAAACTTCATTTGTTTCATGATTAAGCTGTCAAATTGAAAGAGCTTCATATCTTTTAAGCTATGAACATTTAAAACAAACCCAAAACACCCAAAAAAATAAAAAAACTAAAAAAAAGAAAAAAAATCATCAAATCCCAAGCAGTCTTGTGCATATCCACATATAAAAGTTTACATACATTCTTCATAATCTAAAATATACATTTTCTGTTATTAGGGGCATTTCCTGTTAGTCATTCTTTTAAAATAAAATGTTACATATAAAAACCACTCTACAGGTAATTTTTCTATTACACATTTAAATTTTCACATCATGAAAGCAGCTGAACTGTAAACTGAATTACCAGAATAAGCACCAAGACACTGCAGAAATGCATAACTGTGTAATTGCATGGTAGTTTTATTTGGAGAAAAGGATAAAATATTCTATTTTTCAGGACTATTGTAACATAATACCAAACCAACCTTTTACATCACTGGGTGTCATAAGTGTGGTATATAATGCTAGGTTTACAAAAGTAGAACATAATTTGTCTGGAAGCTTTTCTCTTAGTAGCAACTCTAGTCAAAATGTTCACATTTTTATTTACTCGCCCCTTATCAGCTTTTTAAGACAAACAGCTCCCGGATTCCCATTTTCCACACTTTGCAAACATGGGAGACTTACCTCTGCCACAGTTACTTTTTTTTTTTTTTAAGTATCTCTGTACTAAACTTTCACATTCCCACTAAAGGTGAGAATTATTGTGAACTGCAGCTTTAAATCAATCGCCTTATAGGCAAATGAGTCTCAGTATACTCAATTATTTATTTTTAGCAACAGTATTAAAACAGGGTAATTTCTTTTCTGAACTTCTGGGAACAAATGGCCCTCATCACAAAGATAATACGACTTTAAATTGTCATTATCGACCTATCATTTTGGCACTTGTAACTCTGAGTTGTCTCTGTTCCAATCCCTCGCTATAAAACATATTTAACTCATTTACGTCTAAATATTTATTCTGCCTGCCTTCATTTTTTTCCCTCTGCTTACACACCATCAAGTTCAGTAGGGTTTTGTTTGGGATTTTTTAATTATTATTATTTTTACTCTGTTTTTAAAACTTCCCCCCCATTCTGTTAGGGGTGCAGTTGAGAGAAACTGAAACAACATTCCCACATTTTTAGAAAGAGAATTAAGGAAATGATAGAATATGAGCATCAGGAATACCAGGAAGCTTCCCAAAATTTACACACATACACTTCAATTCAACAAATGCAGACTAATGCTCATAGAATCCCAAAAAAACAAACCCCAAAAACCAAAGCCCCCCAACCCCCCCCAAACAAAACCCCCAACCCCCCCAAAACCTCCCCAACCTCCCCCAAAACAACGCCAACCCCCTCCAAACATCCCCCCCAAAAGAACCCCCCCCAAACCTCCCCCCCAACACCCCCTCGCCCCCCAAAAAACAAAACCAAAAAAACCAAAAAACCCTGTAGGTTGGAAGGAACTCCAGGAGGTCATCTATTCAAAACTCCTGCTTTGTGCAGAGCTAACTTCAAAGTTAAATTGCATTGCTCAGGAATTTTCCAAAGGGATTTTGATAACAACCATTGATGGAGATGCCACAGGTACTCTGGGTAACCTGTTTGAGCGCTTACCCACTATCTCTGTTAAATTATTTTCCTGTACTCTGGGTAACCTCTCTGAGCGCTTACCCACTATCTCTGTTAAATTATTTTCCTGTACTCTGGGTAACCTGTCTGAGCGCTTGCTCACTATCTCTGTTAAATTATTTTCCTTAGGTAAAATCAGAGTTTTCCTTTGTTGCAACTTGTGACCCTTGCCACTTGTCCTTTCACTGAATCTCCGAGAAGAGTTGGGCTTAGAAAACGTGTTAAACTCTGCTCCCTTAGCCTCTCCTTATATGTCATTTTATTTTAGAGTGGAACAATCCAAACTCTGGAGCACCTATTATTGTTTTCCTATTACAAACTAGTTCCACCAGAGACCATTTGTACTAAGGTTTCTGGAAGTGTGCTTAAATTTCTTAACATATTAAACTGTTGCATTGTGTGCAACAGACTCAGTTTTCGCAGCTACAATGAACCCCCATGTAAATCCACACTGCATTATTGTAGTTGATCCACGTATGTGCATTGCCAATAAATCCCGTTAAAATTATTTTGATCTCTTAATTGTTGAGGAGTTCTTAAACTGATCTTCTGTACAGTGGTAAATTTTCCCAAACAGACAATCTTGCAGCAAACAGGAGAAAATAATTACATATCAATTCTTGTAGTTTGCCTGAAAATGTATTTTGTATCCTACAACTAAAACAAAGGAAATACAGATCCAAAGATATAATAAAAATATAATAGATATGCAGATTTCAGCGAACAATGTCAACAGAGAAATAAAAAGCTTTTCCCTATAGAAAGTCATTTAAAAAATGACAAAACGTTCATTCATACAGAAAAATAGTAATCATTTAAAAAAAAAAAAAAAAGAGTACCCCAATTTCTGTAATATAAACTCAAATTATTCCAATAACCACCAGCTGCTTAGTGGATGTCCCAGATAAAAAGAAAAAAAGATTAGAAAGAGCTGGAAAACATTTTTTCTTGTGAGTGAGAGATCCAAGCTTGGATACTAATTTTTCTAAGGGGAGCCAGAGAGAGAACTACGTGTCAAATGTATCAGAAGGGGTTAAAACAGGTCTTTCACATCTTCAG
Organism: Calonectris borealis; assembly: GCF_964195595.1. Lineage (NCBI taxonomy): Eukaryota > Metazoa > Chordata > Aves > Procellariiformes > Procellariidae > Calonectris > Calonectris borealis. The sequence goes on along the minus strand of NC_134336.1, from coordinate 163,505 downwards.
CAATAACATTTAAAACTGCAACCACTAATCTGAACTTCCCTGACATTATTTGGCTGATAGCGCTAACATATGAAGATGAAAGAATAGAACTCATCTATGACAGACTGTCAGGGGATCAAAACTCCCTCTTCCAAGTTAAACCTGCACAAAGAACAGGACTCAAAATACAGTATCCCCTAGGAGACAAGGCTTTTTGATTTTAATATTGAAATAGAGGCATTGTTCAAAGAGATCTGTGTGTGAAATAATTATCTTGAAAATAAATAACAAGGTACAACTTCAAAAAAAAAAACCACCACACACACTGCACTGGCACCAGTCCCCAAAGCATAAGGTTTAGAGTTGATGGTCTGGGATTTGTTGTTTGCTGTAAAAGACTATAATTTCCTAGTGGATTCCCTCCAACCCTAAAACTCTTTAAAAATACATAATTTGATTGTATAATTATGCATACATAATCTCAAGTCTATTTTATCACAAAGGTCATTTTATAGCAATTCACTCCTAACAATGAGTAACTTTCCAGCACCAGGGAGGGTCATTTTTACTGAAACATATGTTCTAACATTGATGTTTTGTCCTAGTCTCCAAACCTCTCTCAAAGTACAGGTCCTCTAGGCAAGACATGAAAATAATTCCTTACCATTTTACTCCTGCTCTTTAAATTCTTTAAATTCCCCCTAATGCAATGTGTGCTGGTTTTGGCTGGGATAGAGTTAATTTTCTTTATAGTAGTAGCCTAGCATGGGGCTATGTTTTGGATTTGTGCTGAAAACAACAGTGTTGATAACACAGGGATGTCTTCGTTACTGCTGAGCAGTTCTTACAGAGTCAAGGCCTCTTCTGCTCCTCACCCCACCCCACCAGCGAGGAGGCTGGGGGTGCACAAGGAGTTGGGAGGGGACACAGCCGGGACAGCTGACCCCAACTGACCACAGGGATATTCCATAGCATATGACGTCACGCTCAGCATATGAAGCTGGGGGAAGAAGAAGGAAGGGGAGACGTTCAGAGTGATGGCGTTTGTCTTCCCAAGTAACCGTTATGCGTGATGGAGCCCTGCTTTCCTGGTGATGGCTGAACACCTGCCTGCCGATGGGAAGGAGTGAATGCATTCCTTGTTTTGCTTTGCTTGCGTGTGCGGCTTTTGCTTTACCTATTAAACTGTCTTCATCTCAACCCACGAGTTTTCTCACTTTTACCCTCCCGATTCTCTCCCCCATCCCACGGGGGGGAGTGAGCGAGTGGCTGGGTGGTGCTCAGTTGCTGGCTGGGGTTAAACCACGACAGTCCTTTTTGGTGCACAACGTGGGGCTCGAAGGGTTCGAGATAACGACAGGTTTGATTGGAGTGTGCTACACTGAATTTATAGCTGTTATTGCCATTTAGCTATTAATCGGCGGGCTTCTGTGCTTGCCATGGGGCCTGCTTGCCCTACTGTATATTAGAGTCTAGTACTCGTTAGTGGCTGCTTTTTGCTTTTGCTGCTTGCTGTACTGCTGATCATCTTACCGTGCTGTGCCTGGGAACACTTTGACAACAGCAATGGCGATGTGCCTGGGCTGGCAGATGGCCAGGGCATTGCTGCTGCTTCTGTGCTGCTGTGCTGGACAGGCTGGAACTCCAGTGTGAACTCGAGGCGAAGGGACTGTGACCCGTGGATGAGTCCACGCCAGAGCAGGACACCCCGAAGCGTCTGTGGCCGTGGATAAGCCCATGCCAGAGCAGGTACACCCCGAAGCGTCTGTGGCCGTGGTTATGTCTGGGCCACAGCAGGTATACCTCTGAAGCGATTGTGGCCCAAGGATAAGTCCACGCTGGAGAACGTACACCTCGAAGCATCTGTGGCTGTGGATAAGTCCATGCTGAAGCACCTCAAAGCTTGTGGCCATGGATAAGGCCACGACAGAGCAGGTACACCCCTGGAGGGACTGCAGGCATGGGTAAGGCCATGCTGGAGGCAGGGTCACTCCTGAAGGGACGGTGGCTGTGGGTAAGGCCACGCTGGAGCAGGTGTATCTCCGAAGGCTTTCTGACCCATGGAGAAGGTCGCGCTGGAACAGGTGCACCTCAAAGCAACTCTGGCCATGGATAAGCCTATGCCGCAGCAGGTATACCCCTGGAGAGACCATGGTGGTCTTGGAGGCTCCACTTGGAGCAGGTACACCCCTAAAGGACTGCAGTCTGTGGATAAGAGTCCAAGCTGGAGCAGGAGCAAGGGGAGGAGTTCACTGCAATGTTAAACCCTATGGTCTGGTCCAAAGGGACCAGGGGTGGAGATTGTAATGGATATACCTTTAAATTGTTGTAACCCGGGATCTGAGTTGCATGTTATAGGAACAAATGTAATCACAGTGGCCCCCATTTATGATCAAAATGAAAAAATACAAAAAATAATAAAAAAAGGTAGCTTCACATTGATTCAACTTCAATAACTTGGCCTACAAAATAGCTTAATTAGCCATTTGAAATTATCTTCTTACTTTTACCTTTCGTTACAGCACAGAATTAGATTCACTATTAATGGACAAAGCAGCACTTACTAGTGAGTATATAACCTTAAACACTTGATTAAGAGGTGCTATTTCCATTTACAGAAGGTATTCCCGTAGTCAGTAGCTTTTAAAGGGCTCGTTAATGGCTTACTCTTTTCATTCATCATCAAAATTAAAGTATCACTAGTAGATGTGGTTTATGAACTTAAGTCAAGAAATGCGCTTATTCAGCTGTAACAGCCCACTTGCAAGTGATATTTGTTCCTTAAAATAAATTTCTGCTATTCAATGGCTGTAACAGTCTTATTAATGGAATAATAACTATGTGAATGTTATTAGCACACCTCGGATGATGGGATGTCCATTACACTCATGACAAAGCAGAAGTTGCAGTCATGCAAAAAGTTCACCCAACTTACTATGGGATGTTATAGAGTGTGAATGTGAATCCTTAAATAAAACCAAAAACTGCATAAAAACCTACTTGCAATTCTGTTTCATTTAGAACACAACAAACAGAATCCAGTTTACAGGGGGGAGCTTCCAACTGTTAGGAAAATCTCATTCCTTAACTATTATACCAATTAGTCTTCATAGTATGAAATTATATTATCTTTACTAAGATACATACATAGTTCACATTGTATACTGAACAGCCAGCAAACTAAAGGACCCAATCTCATCGCAAAGAGAAGGCCAGCCCAGCCCTGGACATAAGGACTTCGCATCTCGGAATCTTAAAGCTGTCCACAAAGGATAAAAGAGACCCCTGAACAATCAAGACAACAGCAGCATCCTAGCCCCTCTAACATATCTTTTAAACGCTCCCATTGTCTGGTGTAATAGATAAGTAACTATAGCAAGATCGATTCCAGGGACATCTATATCAATAGAGAAGCATAGAGAAGGTGTAGTTTTAGATATCTAACACAAGAAGCGCAGGGACAAGAGCGATTGCTGCTAGAGAACACTGAAAATTAGCCATTAGCATTAAGGGGAATAGGAACTGTAAAGTCTTGTTTAGAGCTCTAGCAAATTTGTTGTAATTTTGCCATTTGCTATGGTTCAGGCCACAGCCGACACTCCTTACAGAGTAACAGTTTTCTCTCTCCTTCACTTCCCTGTTTAGTAAATATTACCTAAGCCAGTATTATACAGTGCACTGCAGAGAAAATAGACATAGGTTAGAATGACAGAGAGATAGTCTTTACCTCTCAAACACAAACCTTCCAGGCAAGGAGAATTCATTCTGCACACATTACAGATGTGTAGTTTTTAAAGGGGTGGGAAGAGGTAAAGGAAGGGGGTTGGGGAAACAACACACTACAATGCTCATCTTTTCACTTGGACGCATTATTTGCATTTCCCCTAATATATGCAAGCTCCTGCAGAATAGCTAGGTGTTATTATTCATTACAATTTTCTATTACACTGTGATAAATGACACCCCCAGGGCTAGAGCTGCCCGGCGAATGCTTATTACAGTCATTTAAGTAGGAGTTGATTTACCTTAAATAGGTTGTTTCATATAGCTATATGCCATGGCTATACAGGCCTGCCACTGCTATTCTTTTCAGTGCTGGAATAACTAGAGTTTAATTGAATTATAACTGTTTCGTGTATGTATTACACTGTATACTTTTTTTTACATCTTGCAAAATAAGACAGTACTAATTCTACATGCTGCAGATCTAGAATCCTTTTATTCTGCTTAGAGATTTGACTTTTTTTTTTCAGCTTCAAGTTTAACAAGGGTTGTTGATTAAAAAAAGACCATCACTCTCCAGAGAAAATTTTACAGAAGACAATCTACAAGTTGTACTAGTCCGTTTCCCGTGTATCAAAAGTAGTCTTCTTTCACCTACCTGTTTCAAGGTACCTTTAATTCAGTACCCGACTTATGCACAGATGCACAATACTGTCCAGATAATGTAAGAGTTTGGACAAGAATCTGACAGCAGCAGACTTAACTCCTCTTAGGGGTTTTGGCCTTGTCTTTCCTACTGCCATAAAAACACACAAATTAAGGATATATAAGGATATTTTGCTTCAGTTCATATCGATATGACAGATATTGAAGCCTATCAATAGTCTGAATACAATCAATGTATTTCACTGTTTAAAAACCACAAGTTTAACTCAGAGAAGAAATCTATTGAGCAAATGAAACTACAAAGGCCTCAGTGAAAAGTGAATGGAAGGTAAGAATAAAGAAATGTACAAAAGAAAATAAATTCTCCCACTGAACAAAGAAATCATGTAGTTAGTGCTGTTTAGCTTCCTTCACTATGTTCCTAAAATTCTTTAAATAAAAAAAAAAATAAATCTTAAAGTTGAAACACTTCATCAATGGCCACATATTTAACATCAGGGTAATTCTCAATGCTGTTTTTCCACCACAGGTAGCAGAAATTTAACAAATTTTTTTTTGTTCCTTTCCTAGTATTATCATCATTATTCAGGAAATATACAGAAGCATTTGCACTACATATGACCTATATATTACAATGAAAGTGCTTTCATCAATGCACTTCTCACAATGTCAAGAACAAATCTCACAGAGCTGAATTTTGTTTGATTGTATAACTGCAATAATATGCTTTTAAGCACATTACAGGAGGTTTATAATTTCATTATGCATTATCAGTAACCCAACAATATTTTCCAGTTTATTTTGATTAAAAGTGAAAAGCCAGAAAGTGAAAACTCAGAGCAAATAACATGTTAAATATAGACTGTACTGCTTTAGCATGGAATTCTATCTGAAGTTAAAAGATCCTACTCCCATATAAAATTCAGATGAGACAAACAGGTGGGGAAATAGCTTTATATATCATTGTTTTCTCTGATGTGAGAGAAAGCTGTCTTTTTTCAGATTTTAGCATTCAAATGCCATTAAGGGTCAGCTCCAGGGCTAAAAAACCCTGTTTCCTAGTATCAAAAGCCCCTATGCTACTGAATGCTGGGGGAAAAAAAAAAATCTCATATTCACACTGGACATCAGAACGAAGTCAGTACACAAAAGTTTTTAATCTGATCCTGTAGAACAAAAATTCTAAAGATAAGCACGAGTAGCATGCAATAGAAAAAGTGAAGCAAAGCTCAACTTTTTAAAAAGACATCTGAGGTACCTATTGGCAGCATAGCTTTGTATAAGCCACCTACTCTCATGACAGTACAAAATCATCAACATAAATGAGGATGCTAAAATTGTATCACCCACATACGTGCACTATAACAGCAAAAATGTTGATAAATAAGCAATTTCAAATAGAAAAGTAGATTTACTTGATGATAACAGAAAACAGTGACCCTTGCATTCATCTGCCATTGACATTACTCTTTAAATGATCATCAGCATCAATTCACAGACCCAGCTACAGAAGGAGTTTACACCAACTTTGTCCAGCGATTTAAATAAGTACTTTAAATGGAAAACAGTAATGAATTAAACCCTAGCTTTCTAAAGTAAATGAGTAAGCCAACAGCCAAAAAATATTCTCATGAGAATACATAAAGCAATTAAACTTTAACAAATTCTTTTAGATGCTAATGCCATTGTTTTCTCACTTGGTAAGTAAAATTTTGTGTCACAAAAGGTTAGATGGTTGCAAAGATTTAATTGAACGTCTAAAAGAAAGGGAAATGTTTCTTTAAAAAGCTAAGATGGACCTCTTACCACATTCCTACAGCAAAATGTCCTGTAACAATAGAGCTGTGATTTGCTGAAATTAAAATGCTATTATGGTGGAATTAGGGCTTCAATATTTTTAGCAGCTTAAATAGGCCTTCCATTTTTAAAGGACATCTGATAATAGATAATTACATTTCATCTTAAAGAAACTGAGTTGTTTTCTTACGGAAAAATACTTTTCTTTTTTCCATAGAGGTTAAAGCATAGCCATCATTAGTAGCAGCAATAGGCTTTAGGTGCCTACTTCAGCTTGGGGGATATATATTAGCATATAAATAGCCGTTGGTGGCTGCTTGATTCTACCTATTTTATCTTTCAATGTGGCATCAGAATGCACTTAGCAAAAAAACGGGGAGGGGGGGGGAGTGTGGAGGGTTCTGTAATATGGTGGTTTTATAGAGGGGGCATCTTCTGCTATAAAAAAAATCCCCTGTTCCTGTGTTACTGGGTTTTCTTTATGTTTACTGTATCATTTCAATAGTCTAATTAACAAGTTCTAAAAAGCAATCTGACACTGCGTTAGAGGAAGGTGCATTGGTTTAAGCAGCAGCTCTTTTCTGAGAATACAGGAATAAGTCAAGTAGTGCATTTTCTACAAGATAAATACAGTTGTTTATTTGTTTTATATTTACATGAAATCTGTCTAAAATAATTTCTACCCTTTTTATTGATGGAAAACAATGGAAAAGCAAGGGGTCGTTATTACCCTGCCAACACTACTTTCATGCAATACATTCCCTCATGGGAGGCAGACAGGGAAGGAAAGCCATGAGCATTCCCTGTCCTCTGTTTCAGACTGACCTTCAAGATTTACCGCTTTAAAATGTTAATCATCAGGAATGACATTTCTTGTGTCACTAAGTGGATTGTAACAGCAGAGGGAGAAACATTCTTTTTAACAACTTTCCTGACAGCCAAAGAGGGGTGACTGAAGATAGAGCAGAGGTGAGGAGATGGCTCCTCTAGGAGAGCCATGAGTGCAAACACGCTTCAGTCAGTGCATTCTTATTAGGGAGGTGATGAGGGCCTGCAGCGAAACAAGCCTGCCCAGTTGCATACATAGACCCTTTACTGAATCACAGCGTGCAACTGGTCCAATGGCATCTCTCAACCTCCCACTGATCTAGGCTCTCAATACATGAAAGCGCTAGGCCAGATCATACGACCAATCTGAAATCAGCAGCACAGTTGCAGCCAACTCAAAATTGCCACACTGTTCCTTCACAATCACCCCAAGTATGTAACAAGAAAGTGTATCTGTATTTGGAGATGCAACAGACCCATTCAGGCAATGTCAGGGGAATTAAAGATTACCCATGAAACATCATTAGGGTACATCAGCTTTAGCAGGCAACAGCATAAAAATAAGATAGTCACCATTCAAAAGTAACTGACTTCTGATACTGCACAGTCTAACCTCCGAACTTTTCAGACTCCCTAGGTAACCATACATGATTTGCAAACGTAATACAGGACAGAGGAGAGCCATACCCTTCTGGAGAGGTAGCTGCTGGTGGCAGCATCTAAAACTCTATTAGGGGCTGGCGTTCAGGTATCTGAATCCAACAGTTCATATCTATGTGTTTTGAAAACAGGAGCTATATATACATATCTCACATGCTATCGATGCATACTCATTTCTAACGAATTGCATCTGTCATGTTCTGAAAAGTTTGTTATAATTAGAAAGCAGCCAATACTGCAGGCAACGAATGCCACTTTTGAACATTCCGCCTGCCAAGACTAAGCCCTTCTTATCAAAGGTTAGAATCTTCTTTCCTCGACTTGCTTCTTTGTTTTGGTCTTAGGCAAAGTCTCCATTAATTTAACAACAAAACAGTTAGGTCCACAAGTGGCAAAATAAAATATATTTTGTCTTACACCACAAGTACCAATATTTGAAATGCTGGTTGAAAAAGCACAGCAGGAGATTTTTAGATTGGGCTGATTAAAATGGCCATTAAAAGTGTTACTGTTTAATTATAAACAAAGCATTGGAAGAAATTAAATACCAGTCCCATCAATTTTAAAATTACCATCTCGCTCCCAGTCAATCAAGTCAAAGAAAGGTCAAAGACCTCTATCTTACAACAAATACAGTTCTTGATTCATTACATTACGTCAAAAATTTTAGATTATAAAAATGTGACATAACCCTATTATTTTATCTGCATCATTGTAATTTTTAAATATGTTATTTAATCTCCATGACCTTTGCATTACAGTTTATACCGAATGAAGCAGGCCAACACCCTGTAAATGAAAACGGGAACCATAACAAGGCACTTCAGATGTCTCTTCTTTATTAGAAGGGCTGGTAAAAAGAATTATTTTTCAACTTAGTAAAGCCTGCTTTTATGGGTTTTAAGTCACTAAACCAGAACTAAAATATTTGCACAGTAAAGGGAGAAACATGGAAATATAGTAACAGAACATTTAAAATACTTCAATTCTTTCTTAAGAAGTTTCAAATAGAAATAAATGCCTGAAAAAGTATAAAACAAACAGTTAGCTGTCTGGTCAGAAATATCGCAGACCTGCAACTTAATCCCTTCACTAGCCAGAGATGTAGTTTTTGGTTGGTATTATGCCAGTAGGCACAGCAATATCACACTAGCCATAAAGACCCAGATGAAAAAAAGAGATAATAGAGGATTACAACACACCAGGAAGGAGTAAAATTGGAATTCTACCCTGTCACCAAAAACCAAATCCGGATTGTTTGAAAATACTGAATTTGTTAACCTCATGTAATCACAGAATTTACTGAAGTACACTATCACTAGAAGATTCCTCAAGAGAAAATAATATGTTGTTAGTTTTATTTCCCAAGTCCAATATGAAAGCCTCCCTTGAACTTGAAATAATGATCAACAGCATCAATAAAACTTGAATACAAAGAATGAAAAAGGAACTCTTAAAAATATTTTAAGAAGTGAAATGTAACTCAGTACAGTTTAACAGAGCAATGCAGAAGTTTATAGTTTCGCCACACATATTAGAACCTGCTTAATAATCAGAAAAAGGCAAGCTTCAGCACCACTTGCACCGCTTATTTCCCAAACCAACCTACATCATTTCAGTGAGCTTTCAGATACCTGTGCAACAGAAAAAGGTATCTGGCAAGTGTTTGTTGAGGACTTCTGCTACAGTAATACAGATGACTTCACACAACCCCGAAGGCCAAGCTACAAGTATCAATGAGTCCTGGTGGCATTTTACACACCAGTGCACAGCACAAGGAATCTACAAGTTACTTCAAATTTCTTCCAAAATTTCTTCTTTTCATACACCTTCCAAAGCAAATTAAAAAAAAAAAAAAGTTTCACAATTTTTATCCATAGATACCCGCTTATGAAAATAGAAATGCTTACCTGCCAAACCTAACCTCATTAGGAGGGGCTGCTTATGCTGAGAAGAATTTATGTCGGTTGCTCATTATTGCTCTAAAGAGGAATACAGGCTTAACAGGTCAGAATGGCTGATAGCTTGAATGGTTTAGAAAGAGGAAGGCTAACACTGAAAATGCAAACTGGATAACCAAGAAGTATGGGACTTCAGAAATAAAAATAATTTCACAATTTTCAAATGTCAAAACAACAAAGGTAAACATACAACACGCCAAGGCTGAAGTCATTAAAAAAATTGTACTTTCTGATTTAATAGGGGCCAGCTGAACATTCTGATACTACTGCATCATTTTCTTAGAAAATAATAATAAAAAAGTATACCTACGGTGCAACCTATCTCAGTTTCTGAAGTACTAGTTTTTAAAATACATATTCTATGTACAGGAAGTCAGTTACTCCTACAGGAGGATCAGTGAGCTTTTAATGACCTAAGCAGAAAAAAAAAAAGTATAAAAAGGTGAGTGGGAGACTATGATTTTATGAACAAACTACAGCAACCTTGAAACATGCAGGTCATATTGCAGTACAGCTGTCTTTAGGAGAAAGTTTTGATTAGAAGCTAACAAGCATCAGTTATTTGGTTGTTGTGGTTTAACCCGGCAGACAGCCAAACACCACGCAGCTGCTCGCTCACTCCCCACCCCTGGTGGGATGGGGAGAGAATTGGAAGGATAAGAGTGAGAAAAACTCATGGGTTGAGATAAAGACAGTTTAATAGAACAGAAAAGGAAGGGAAAATAATAATAACAATAATGAGACAATATACAAAATGAGTGATGCACAATGCAATTGCTCACCACCTGCTGACCGATAACCAAGTAGCGATCGCTACTTCCTGGAACACACCTACCATTCATATACTGAGCATGACGTCACATGGTATGGAATACCCTGTTGGCCAGCTGGGCCAGCTGTCCCAGCTATGCTCCCTCCCAGCCTCTTCTAGAGCATGGAAGCTGAATGTTCTTGACTAGCAGGGTACTTAGCAACAACTAAAAACATCAGTGTGTTATCAACATTCTTCTCATCCTAAATCCAAAACACAGCACTAGGAAGAAATTTAACTCTATCCCAGCTGAAACCAGGACACTGGTCCAGCCAAAAAGTCATTTCAAGCCCCCCACTCCCCAAAACCAGCTCAATCTACTTAATAGAACTGTGGCCCTCCTATTTAAAATTCTGATACAAAGTTAAGTGGGATTGGCAACTGATAACCAGAGTATGCAGTTTACAGTAAAATTAGGGTTTGCGTTTTTATTGCATCTATCACTTTAATTACAAAAATAACCGCAGATTTTGCAAACTATGAAAAAATTCAAAGAAAAATATGAAGAAAATAAATTAGGAAGCCGTTCTTCCAACAGGCTTCATGCAAGCAACAAATGTGGTTAAACAAAGTTCAGGATGGTGAGAGACCGGCAGTCTGACAGAAGACTGCTGTCAGCAGGCTCCAGCAATCACCATGGGCACCTTGTTTCTCATTAAAATGCCGGATACAAATTCCAGTTACCAGACAGAAAGGAATACTCCTTGTGCGGGGTCAGCAGCTTCCGCATGCAGGAACATCACAAAATCTACAGATAAAACTAGTTCTTAAAATCTCAGCTTAACACCCCGATATTACAGGGGTTCAACAAACATACCAAAAATTTTATCTGCCAAACAACACAAGGCTTGTCTATTGTAAACATCAGAATGGTGATGGTTTTGTCTTCAGGAGGCTTGTGAGCTTGTTAACAACTGGTTAGTTCACGTAACTAAGCAATTCTATTGGGAACATTACTGTTGATGGTACAAATCAACAACACAGCACAGAAATGAATTCCAAATAAATCAGATTTCAGTTCTTCCTAAAGCATATCAAAATGACCACACACAAGCAACAAGAGCAACAACAGAAGATTTGAAGATCATCCATGTCTGGGAAACAATCCACCCGAACGCAATTATTTCTCATGTGTTTGATGTATTCTGTACACTAAGATTTGTATTTTATGTACTTACATAGAATTATGTACTTATTTATATATCGCCATAGTACTTGAGCTTTCAGATCTGATAACTTGTCATGAAAAACATACAAAACAAGTTTGGCTGTTTAGCTCCAAATTTCTAGCCTGCACTGACATACTAATGAAGAACAGTACAGCCATGCACTTCCGTTTGACAGCTGTACGCAGGAGAGTTTAAGGGACAAAACCAACCAACCAGAAACACAACGACGACAAAACCCAACATCAGATGTAATTTAGATTTGTATTTCCCAGACCAGGAATATTTTTCATGTATAAACATTCTGCCCTTTCAGCAAATCACAATAACAATAGGGTTCTGTAATAATTATACCATAATTACTTTCATACAGTTTCTGTAAAAATATCCTAGCAGTTAGACTAACATTGGCCTAATGATCAAACGTATGAAAGTCCCACAAGAGCAAGGATTTAATAGTGCAGCATGACAATGCTTCTAACACCGTACAGCTTAATCAACGTAACTGTGAAGCTGATTTTGCAGACAGAGTTATGTTGGTTTACGGCTGAACTTAGTAGATACTGCTCTATCTGTAACCACCTAATTAGAGAAGAAAGCCAAATGGAAACCGAACAAGAGCAATCAGAGGCATCCTTTTTCAAGGGAACACACCTTCAAAGGAGCCATCACATGATAGTTGAAGTGCTCTCCTGTGGCAGAAAAGCTCAAGGTGGTATAAATATGGCAGCCATCGTATGCTATAAATCTGTCTTGTCTTATGTAAACAGTGTGCTTTTCCTGCTTTTAATGAGACAATTTTCCCCTGCATGGGAGAAGCTAACAATAGGAGAAGTGCCTTTGATGTGATTCATGTGAAGCTTTATTTTCAATTGAAGCAGTTTGTTGCAGGCCCTAGCCCTTTCATCTCAAAGAAAAATCTAACATGTCTTACCTGAAAACGTTGGGGATTTTAATAGGCATTCCCAATTCATCTGTCTAGATAAACAAATGGTTCTACTTTTACTCTCACCCTGATCAAATAAAAAACATTAGTCTGAAAGTGGTCTTTGTTTATTTCCCTTCCTGAAATAGAGTTGAGAGGCTACAGATTTCACAACTGATTCTATTATGTCAACATGTACTTCTTGCAAACATAAGCATTTGAAGAAAATATACCTTGGATCAGAAACATCTTTATTGTGATGTAGAGAGTTACCAAAAATCCTCACAAATTATTTTAAAATAAATCAAGAATATTTGTAGACTGCAGCATCCATCCGTAAAAGTATTTAATCACTATCCATTCTCCAGCTATAAACAACATAAGCAAAAGCACTAACTGCTAGGATACTTCTGAATTTGTGAATTACCTTTTAATATCTCTTAAGCAAAACTTAATGACACTTTGTGAACTATCCGCTTTACTTCCAAATATATTATTTAAAGTTATACAACCCAAACCAAAAACCCAATAGCTAGGACTTTATCTCCAAAGCATAAAGATCTAATGTAGTGCCTGTAAAAGTGAAACTAAAGATTTTTGTGAAAGCGGTGTGCCACTAAGTTATCTTTAGAATTTTTAAGTATCTTCATAAAAAGTTAGGTAAATATACATAAGCAAAAGCAATAAACCAGCAAATATTTCTACCAGTGCATTTAAGAATACGTCTACATTCTTTTCAGACCACTTAGTGTTGTTGTAATCATTCATGTTCTCTTAATGCTTTCTCATTGGGTGTGTAAAAAAAAAAAAATTATCTTTTCTTTAATCTTTTCTCAAAGCCTATAATTTTGTAGCTACAACAAACTGCAGGAATAAAATCCAAACTGTAGGCTTAATCAACTACCAACTGCAAAAAATCTTCTCAAAAAATCACATAATTTTTGGAGATGGTAACACAGGGGAGTAACAAGGTTGTTTTCCACAGCACTGACCATTAACTTCAGTATCATCAGAACAAGAGCAAAAATAAAATTTCCATAGACCTCAGTGAGTTAAGAATTAAGCCACTGAGGAGGGATTTTTGTTGTTTTTTTTTTTTTTTTAAACTTTATTTGTAATCTCATTGTAGCAAAGACAGATGCAACTGACTGGTAGAAATGAAGCAACAGATGCAAAATAGGAAGGTTTTGTTTGTTTGTTCTTTTTAGGTTTGGTTTTTTTTTTTTATCTATAAAAATATTTTTTTTTCCCTAAAGCAAAACAAAACTGTTACCAACTTAAGACAATACATAGAAAAAAGTTACTTATTCCTTTGCATACAGTTGTGTCTTTGCCCTCATGCCTTAGGCTTGAAAATTTTACTTTAAAAAACAGGACTATCAGTAATACTAGCTCTAGCTCTCCTAAACATTCAAAATTTATTATGAATTTGTTAAACATTTAGGAATGATCGGTGTACACAACATCCATGCGGGCAATCCAAATAACTGCAAGAACTACATGTAAGCAAAACATTCTTATATGATGAATTTTGTAGAGCCAGGTTCTCTATGAAGGACTGCTGGTAAAGTCTCTCAGTTATGTGATGGATATATTTTTAATCATAATGAAAAAAAAAATGACCTTTGAGAAATAGGCTTTGGAATTGCAAATATCCAAGCATTAACTTCTTCAGGGTCATCAGAAGAAGTCAGGCCAACACCACTTTAGCCATCTAAGTAAGTTCCCATTTTTCCTCCCTCCTGGAACAGCAAACCAATTTGCACCAGCGCATTGAGAGTTAAAGAGTTATAAGTGCTTTGGCAGAAGAGTAAAGAGAAGTGATGAAGTACCTTGCCAAAGCTTCAGTTGGCACCTTTCCAATCCCCTGTGCCTGCCCCAAACCTCCCAGGTCCCATGCCAGGAAGAACCTTAGGCTCTGTGGCTGGATTCCTGATAAAGAATCCGGGCTCTACACTGCTGCTTTCACACGATTCCTACTCCCGAGAACGTTTTCATAAATACGTTTTTGTTTCATACACCATAACTACACATACATACACAAGTATCTCTTCAAGTTGTATCAACAAAACTACACGAAAAATTTTAAGAGAAAATTATTAACTCCCACTGTTCTGGAGGGACAAGCCTTACCAACAACAAAGCAAAGTACATACATTACCATGTGATCACACACTATGGAACTTAAGTGAAGAATGGAAGCTGATTTCTGCGAGGGATAGATCTGGCTGCAGAGCTGTATCCTCATCAGGCAAATCTCACATTAAAATGTGCTTTAAAGGGACAAAAACATAGGAGAAAAAGCCTTGCAAGGGATGAACCAAACTATCACTCAGCGCTTCCCATGCTCCCCAAAACATATGAACACAACGGCTATATTTCTACACAGTCGTCCCCATGTAACCTGGGACTTAAAAAAAAAAAAAAAATTAGGTTTGAAATCAGCTCTAGACAGAGTTAGGCAATTTAACACTGCTCTGACTGTAGCAAAAACACCTGATCTGCTTCATTCCAGTTTACATTGGTGTGGGTTTTTTCCTGTTGGGAGGTTACTTAGTATTGTATTGCAAAAGCAACCCAGAAATGTATTTCACATTCTGTTGACTGAATGGGTGGGAAACGTACTGCCAAGATAGACAAGTCTCCTGAGTGCAAAAACATCTGTAATCATAATTAAACAATAAAGTGCTGGTAGCATCTGTACCCTCACATCCCCACGGGGCTTATGTGTAGCACTTGAGGTGATCTCAGTATATTGGTCAAAAGGGTTAATTATTGTACAATGGGAAGTAGAAAAAAGTAACATTCTGAGGGGAAAGTACCACTGAGGCAATGTACATTACTGAATCAATGGTCAGCAACTGAAGAACAGATTCACAGCAGGCTGCTAATGATGAGACAAATATTACAGTTAGACACATCTTGCTGGTAAGGACATCAACTCAGAAATAAACGCTGAGGTAGCACATGCTAGAATGGATGGTGTAAACAAAAAAAGAGAAGGAAAGAAAATTATGAAGATGGAAAAGATGCTCTCAGCTGATACTTATTCATTCCACTAAGTATTTTATGTTCTGTGAGTTAACCATAGCAGGGGGGAGGGGGGGCACATTAGGAGGAGCTTCTTTCTAATCACACTTTAGCAGATAAGTGGTTTTTCCCCCTCCCCTTAAAAACCGTCTCTATAGAGGTCTCTGTTGCAAAGCAGTCCATAAAACTTAAGGGTTTTTAAAGAGTCATGTTCACAGGGCCAGACACATGTATTCTGTTAGAACTGCTGAACTTATAAAAATGTGTCATTTTGAATTGTGAAGATGAAGTATAACACAGTGAGATATGTTCAGTTTCCTAATGCCTTAAGAATATTTTGTTCACTGTATAGTTATCACACACTTATTTCTGCAAGGCATGCTGCTTCTTGTACATGTCAGCTGAAAGGACAGCAGCCCTATTCAAAGACAGATGATGTACCTCCTGCTGTGCTAGCAGACACTCAACAAGATTTGACTTTCACTGCTAACAGGCATGGACACTGAACTTTGCAAATGAAGCCTCAGACTGAAAGAATGTGTCCAAGAAGCCCAAAGCTTCAGACTCCAAGTTGTAGTCTCTGCCTCTCAGCTTGATCGAAGCACCTCCCTTAGTTGGCCTTGTTCTTTCCAGATCTTTAATTCAAATTGTGAATCAAGGAAAGATTTGAAATGGGAAAAGACATACAACCTGACTATTGACAGTCAAAAATATGACATTCTGGAAAATCAGTATAGTTTTGTTTAATGGAAGAGTAATGTGATTCCCTCTTAAAATGGAGACAACAAATTTGCTTTAGTTTTCCAAATTATACCATTATATTGGATAAGAGCTTTTTCATATAGACTTTGGAATAACCGAAATAACTTTGTATGTTGAACTTTATTTGTTTATAGTAACATAGAATTTCCTAGTTAACTTATCTAAATAATGACTTGGAAGGCAAGCAGGGAGACCATCAAGGACTACTTCCCAGAACTGGAAGGATGACAGCGATTGTGCACTTCTATCTACCATTACTTAAGATAACTGGAGCCTGATGACTGATGAGACGTTCTTAAAACAAACAAACAAAAAAACCCAACAAGTTGAATCATGGAAGTTCTCAAGTGCCGGCAGCTGATTCTACCCTTTAGATATGTACTTTCTTGAGGTTTATAGTAATAAAAATCAAAAAAGTCATTAAATCATTGGTACTTCAGAACACTCAAGTTACCTAAGAAAGAACTTTCTCGCCACAGTTCTAATGGCATTTGGAAAAAGACTTATTCTGAAAAAGGCAACCAGGAGAAAGCAGCACAGCATTGTTGATCCCTCAAGGAAGATCTCTGTTATGCTTAGTAGCTTTAAGGAAATTTGAGTAAGTTCTTTAGTCAAAACCATTCACTAATAAATGAATAAAACCATGCTGGGAATTTTTATTTTATTTTTAGTCAGCAATTGTCTAAAATTGCTACCATTAAAAGAAAAAAAAAAAGACATTCATAAGTGTTTGTGTCTTATAGATATCTCAGAGCACAAAATATAGAGAAACAGGATTTGATTCTGCTATTTACCATAGTGTAAATCAAGAGCAACTTAGAGGAATCCAGTGTAGATATTCAAGTGTAGATTGGTTTAAGTTTGGAAGTGAATATCAGAAAGGCAGAGGGAGGGCGACAACGATATCTTTCTTTTCAATAGAGTTTTATAGTTTCATAAATAACAGTGGTCATCCATCCCTGCCCAATGATTGCTTTCACCTGGTTAGTCAACTGCAAGCAAATTTGGTAGAAGAATTAAGATCCAAAGTTCTATCCAATTTCATTTAAAAAACCCAACAAAACAAAACCCAGCAAAAAATCCCCCACAAAACCCAAACAAAACAAAACAAACAAAAAAAGAACCAAAACCAACAGTTAGATAGAGGAAAAATTTGTTGCCCCATTGAAATAAACTGTACACTGTAAACTCAACAATTGCCCATTTTTTGGCAGCAAATCTACATATGATTTGCTTGGAATCAGTCACAATACTGCCCTACCCCAGCCCCATTAGTAGTTAAACAACATAAGAGGTAGGTGCAGGTAGAGGAAGGAAGAGCTTAGGGCATGCGAGAAGAACTGGTTATCACCAGTTTATGTACTGAGGTTACAGTACATAAATGCATAAGAAGTGAGAACCATTTACCCGCATATTGACTTGCTAGGAATGTATTTTAACCTTAGTTACTCTTGGCTATAAGTCCTTTCCTATAGGATTCAAATTAAAAACAAACAAAAAAGAACATCCACACAAACTGCTGAGTCAGGCTTCTTAAAATTAAGGATTCTGTAAAACAGCAGAGTAGCCTCTGGGTTCTCACATACAAATAATAAAAAACAGCTGTCTTAAAAGCTTATACAAATCTTCATTTAGACTTACTATAAGCACACCATAAAAAAAGGCAACTGAAAGCAACAAAGAACAAGACAAGCAATAAATGATGATTTCCATGTTTTCATACAATTTTTTTTTTTAAACATTCACAGACAGATGGGTTTTCTTTCATTTTTCCATTCTCTGGCAAACTGATTGGCCTGCTTTTCTTTGGCATATCATTAGGAAATGTGGCGTGTTGACCGACTGAGGTATTAGGAAACTAGTACAAATGGAAGACAGCAGAAATAAAGCTGAGTCTTTTTTTCCACTTGCTACCCAGAATACTTGGCTTGCTAGAACGCTGCCATTAGGCTTAAATTCAATACTAAAAATGAAGTAAGCTATTTTACAGTCCTAATTAGTGTCCATTTATTCTTTGACATTCTGTTTATGGGATTCCTAAGAACAGAGTTTGTTATAAAAGAAATCTAAGTCAAATTTTTTTATTTTTTAACAACACAAATTGTAGAATTACCATCTGATGGTAACACAAAAAACCACTACATAAACAAAGTATGGTTCTTACTAGAGAACAGACTTCCTCTTTTACAGGCCTGTATCAGGAGTTCACAGCTTTAATCTATGCGTTCTTGAGAGGGGTTGATACCATTCTTCACCACCATTTTTCAGGCTGACAAAGTCTATACTTGGAACAAAACAAACATTTCATCTCTCAGAAAAAGCAGAGCAGTTGCTGTGTTCTCTAGGAGTTCAGGAAACACTGTGGCTCCACAGAGCAAAAAAATCTCCTGGGATTTTGAAAGGGATGGATAGAATTGTGCTGATTGCAGTGTATTCTCTTTCCTTAAAGGAGAGATAAGCCAATATGCAAAATACATAAAGATTCTATAGATTTGCAATTGCTCTGATTAATAAAATCTAATCTAGTAATTACAAATTATAACTTACTCACTGTACAAGATACTTTGGGTTAGATTTAGAAAACACTATAAATCTCTTTGTTTTCCCTATTGACAATTATATTGTCTCACAACTGTCAAATTCCTGAATTCTTCATGCAGATTTGTTTTAAATGTCTCAAGTGACAGGATTTCACCTAGTTACTTAACATATCATGCTATCTATAGTCACAGTCATGTACAGCTGTGGGTTAAAAAGTTTTTGCCACGCACCAGCTCAGTCTACCTTCTAACTATATCTCTATAATTAACCATAGAATCTCTTCTCTCTTTCTCTTGCAGAAAGCCAGAGAATACTAAAAGCTCCTGCAACAAGACAGGAAGGCAACAACACCCTTTCTCATAATCAAATTTTTCTAAGGTTTACAGGCCTCCAAATCTGAAGACCAAGCTGCAGTTTCAAACAAAATGAGGGAAGTTTATATCCTCATATAAGCAGGTACCTTTTCCAGACTATCGTTACACTTCAGAGTTAGAAATTCAGTCTGTTCCTGTGATCTGGTGCTACTAACAAAAAGGTAACAATTTAGGATTGGCCTCTATTTTTCCTTACCCGAGTCTGATGTAGAACAAACGCTTGACACCAAGAGATTGTTTTTATTTGGGAAGTCCGAAATTGAGACATTTCAGTTTATACAGACACCTTATTTGATAATTTTGTGATATTTTATGTTTTGCTTCTTGTTGCTAAATATCATTTAGAATCTTCCCTTATAATGCAGTATCAATACGCCCATATGTATTTCAGATGCAAACGCCTGCTAAGAAAAGAAAGCCCAACACTGACAACGTTTAGTCCTAGGCAATAAAATGAAACAGATCATTTAATCTTAAAATGAAAATTTAGGACAAACATCTAGACTAAGGAAGGAAGAAGTGATCGAGTCAATTATAAACAAACCCAACTTCTAAACTATTTACCTGTTAACATTCTGCTTAACATTCTGAAGACTTCATATTACAGCATTCCTCTAAAAACGAAAGCATTTGACTGTATCAGACATACCCAAGAGGTTTAGATTTAGGTTGAACCAGAAAAACAGCAAAGCAGCAAACCCCTTTGGGCTACAGAGATAGTGCAAGAGCAAACACTTATGTGTCCTATAACTCCATATATTCCCAGCAAGCACCAAGATGAACATTTTGGACAATTTTACTTCAAATGTTAGCTAACTTTCCATTTTTAGGTATTGCTTCCCTATTTCAACAGGTTTGAAAATGAAAAACCTACATGACATGATTTTCAAAGATGGTGATAAATCTCACACAATCATTACAGTTAGTAAGAAAAAAAAAATTAATAAAACTTTTGAAAATAAATCCAAAATCAGGTAAGAGGTAAACCAGAAGATTTTAGAAAAAAAATTACAGAAGTTAGGCAAGTTATTTAGTTTGGCCTTTAATTTACTTGCATTGTAACTACAAAAGTAGCTTTGTTAAGCTTTGTGTTGTTATAAACATAGACCACATAAGTGTCATTGTATAACAGATCACTTCCATAACTACGCAGAAATGTCAGAAAAAGTTCAGTTCTATCAAACCCTTTAATTTACACACGTAGAACAATGAAGAAGTCATTTTAGTGATAGAAAAGACTTTTTAGAGGGAAATTGCAACCAATAAAATCAGGTATAAACAAAATGCCTTTCCTTGTTATAACTGGCATTTGACAATACTATAACCATGTTCGAACACATTAATATCTCCACATGTATTTTGTTAGAAACTATTCTAAAATACAATTTGAAGATGCTTATATCTAGAGCAATCTGACACCCACCAATGGGGAGCACAGTGATCTTGGAACCCCTTACCTCGAACTTTGCTGGGTGGGGACTCTTCTATGTGGAACTGCTCCACTGAATCTAGTACATATTTTTAGCATACCACGTACTTCCTTCCTGGCCTGACAGGAGAAGCAGCAGAGATTTTAGCACCACAGTATAGCAAGGTAACAGTAACAGAAAGATGGAAGCTAACCAGGCCTCTCTACAGACAAGCTTTCTATTATGACTGAGTCCATACAGATTTCTTCAGCTATCACAACACACAACCTGTGCATGAGGATTACCTGATCGCTTAAAAACAACGCACAAATTTATTAAATTTTTTTAAAAAAAAGCAAACTCAAAATTTAAGCATTGTATCTACCGCTACAGACCATAATAAGGGTTACTACAAAAAGAAGCAAAGAGGAAGCCTCTTCCAGTATTTTGTTCGTTCTACATTTGATAGTTTTTTATCTAGCCAGGCAATCCAAAATGTATAGCTACAGAAAACTGCGGAGAGGGATTCAAAACAAGAAAGGAAACAGGAACAAAATTCCACATAGATCTCCTCTACCTAGTATATCATATTTGATTAACAAAACAAGACCTCACCTTAGAGCTTCACAAACCAGTGCAAAAATAACATCCTCAAAGTAAAAGAAACATACACTATAAAGAACTATTGGAGCATCTGTGAGAATTTATTGGAGCAGCAACTCTATTCTTTTCTGTGGTCTCATATGCTAGAAGGAAGAAAGTAGGCAATTATGAATGGACCACAGAATTTCTTTTTATATGCATAGTAGGTTAAGATCTATTTCCTGCTAAATGGAAACGGCTTGGTATCTAATGTTCCACAACTGCAATTTTATGTAGGGCTTGGCTAAACATATTTTGGATATACTAAAGCAACATAAAAGAAAACAAAACAAACCAAAACAAAACTAAAAAGAAGTATTATACTCTTAAATCTTCCCAAATATTGAAGGTTGCTAGTATTATGCTAAGAAATGAGACCCACAAAAGTTTAATGCTGTTTGCACTTATTTTCACAGAACAAATAATCTATAGTTAGGTAAAGTGATGAAATACATATGTTAAGCATGCCACAATACATTTTCTTACATCTTTCTATCTTACAGAATTCAGAGTCAAACCTTTGGTTTGACTTTATTGTTCAAGTACGATTTTGTGTTACAAATCATAGTTATCAGTTTGCTGTGCATGTTACTAAAATCTAGGAACTACAGATTATGATC
The DNA here is from genome assembly GCF_964195595.1 of Calonectris borealis. Lineage (NCBI taxonomy): Eukaryota > Metazoa > Chordata > Aves > Procellariiformes > Procellariidae > Calonectris > Calonectris borealis. The sequence goes on along the minus strand of NC_134336.1, from coordinate 141,611 downwards.
TCTGTCAAAACCCGTCTATATTTCTACTATAACATTGCAAATCTGAAGGGATAATACCACATGACTTCAGTTAATTATCAAGTCTTTCCAAATGTTTTTTCTGCATTTGAAAGTATTAAAAATGTAACATTTTGTTACATGAACATTCAAAATATCAATATACAGAGAAAGTAATGCAAGATTTCTTCTTTCCCAACAGACAGAAAGACAGATTAATTAGATATAGCTATGTCAGTATGCTGGTGTACAGTATTTCATTCAGCCAAAGATAGGTGAAGTCGTCTCACTGTATATGGATCTCTACACTACCACTGGGAAAAAACCTGCAGTTAAGAAAGCGGCTGGCTAGTAATATATTTAAAACCCCACCTGACACGATAAATGAAAGAGAATAAATGTATACAGCTAGTGAAACTTCCAGGGAACAGGGGGAGACTCCAACACTTTTGCTGACAGTGACTTAACTGTCAGTGGCCTGTCTCTCTCGGAGGCAGCTGTCAATCACAGACCATCTTTCTCTCCCAGAGGAGTTCATTGTGCCTGCAGACAGTTGTGGAATAACTGCTCCTAGGCGTCAGAGCGGCAGATGGAGTGTATCTGTCAATCATTGTCACTAATTATTAACTTCTGTCACTCAGAGCAAGGCAACATACCTCCGCCTGATCCTCTGTGATTTGATCTGCTACGCCACCTCAGAGACAGACAGTTCAACCTTTCATTATGTGTCACATACACGGCGCTCTGCTGGGTCAGCCCTCGTGACTCAGTGTTCCAGCAGAATTCTATTTTAGCCGCTGAACATTACAGGGAGAAGCTGGCACAAAGGACACGCTCTGCATTCAAATGCAGCGGTCACTCATTTTCAGTAAACATTTTGAAGCTAGAGAAGCACGGAAATACCAGTCTCCTAAGTTTTAAATAAGGGGAAGGAAAAGAATCTAAATATAAGCCAAGTAACTCAAATGTTCACATGATAAGCCGCCCCTTGTAATTTACTAAAATGTTAATTATCTTATCCAAAAGACTTACTCTGAAAAGAGGCAACTTCTTTTAATGGCAATTATTTACAGCAGTTAGTAAGGTTAAGAGGGGCAGACCAGACAATAAGGATCACCCCTTCCTTTTCCATTGGCCTGGAAAATGACTAGAAATTATCATTGGTGATTTCTGATTGATCTTATGTTTGCCTGCATTTTCTATCTTGGAATTATGGGTACTTTTATTAAAATTCCATGCAATAACATTGGCCACGCTCACTAAAGGAAAAGGATCAATAACTGAAACATATTACTGCAGGGAAAGCATATTCTCCCTCTCTTTTTATTTTCAAATAAACACTTGATATCCCTCTAGAAATTCTACTTAGCCAAACCCAATGCAGTATCCCAAGGCTGATAGAGAATGTTTATTATATACAGTTTATGCTATAAAAGAAATCATAATGCCTTCAGTACTTAAAATTCTGTAAATCAAAGAGGCTCCAGACACTTTTTATACAACCAGGAAATTTCACAATTTTTCTTCAAGCATCTCTGCTTTGAGAAAAGTCTTATGCACAGACCTATTTAAACAAGAACACCCCTCTGCAGGCTTAAGTCCTCTCCACCATTTTTAGTATTGGCAAGGTCGTTAACGATGATCAGATTTCTTCAGGCATAAGAAGCGATGTGGTTTTTTAACAAACTACTACTGCTATATTCTAATATATTGTATTCTACCATATTCTAATACAACAAAATAAAAAATGTGGATATCGAAAAGGGATTCAAGCCACAGGTACAGATTAGGGGACAAGATCTTGGGAGAAGAACGCTTCCGAGAAGGACTTAGGGAAGCACTCCAAATTAAGCTTCCACTGCGATGTTGTGGAAAAATGGATGAAAGCAATAACTGGGTGCATATAAGAGTAGAGAAGACAAGGGGAAATTATTCCATTATTGCAGTTTGCATCAATTAATCAAAGCAAGTGTAACGCAAGTTATTCTGGTGTTCCCATTTAAAAAGAATAAAGGAATAACAAAGACTTACAGAAAGAACCTCACCATTACAAAAGACTTGCAGAACTCAGTATTTTTTGTTTATGAAAAGACTATGAGAACTAACTTCATCATCATGTATAAGGATCATAAAGGAGAGAAAATGACAAATATTTCGCAGGCCTTTGAAGACTGAAAGAAAGAAAACAGAGCTAAGCATGTACAAATTAGACATGGGGTAAAAAAAATGCAAACAGCCCGCATCACCACTTTTTAATAGTGGAGGTGATCCAGTTTAAACAGTGGATTGTCCACAGTCTCTGGATATTTTCGAACATTTTCCTCTCCGGACAACCCCATTTAGCAGAGAACAGTGCATTTTTAGAAAAGTTAATGGGTTCAAGAAGGCATTAATGGTTGAAATACAGTATTAGCCTGTCCCATTTCCATCATTCTCCGTCTTTAAGTTTCCTAAAAAGTTACTAAATTTCAAGTTTTTAAAATTTAAGTAGTTCAGAATGGGTAAGATTTTGTTCTCATCTTAAATTCTATTAACTCCTTTATCCAATACCACTTAGCCTGACTACAACACCTCAGTAGCTAGCTACGCCACTTGCTTTATTTCCTTTGCTTCCATTAAAAAAAAAAAGTAATCAATGAAGTTCAAATCTTAAAGACTCATGCTAGACTTGAAAATTCTTATGAGTGCACTCATAAGTTTAAACAGTAGATTCTTTATCTTCCCCTTTGAATACTAGATGACTTTTCCATACCAAAGGATACAGATCCCAATCAAGCCCACGTTTAGTACTTCCCTCCCCCCAACAAAAAAACCCCAACTATCAAACAATAAAAAATGAGATTTATTTAGGTATTTATTTTTAAAAGTTCATGACAATTTTGATAGGTCTATTCAAGATCCTTACCCACTTCTCTCTCAGAATACTTCTGATTCAAACACAAATCAAATTTCAAATTGATAAACAAAAGAAATAAAAAGAAAACATAGCCAAAAAGGGGAACCATCATTGGAAATTGCATACCAAACTGATATTCCAAATCTTGGAAAATTTTCATTTATTTCCTTACACATGCCCATTTAAAAGAAGATACATTTCAGTGCCTTTAATAAGGACTTCTGATAATGTACAGTTTTCATTGGAAAACAGGAACAAAGAGAGACCATGAGACTATTTCTGTTTCCTCTGGTTTAGACCCTGACCATCTGCTGTCATTACAGCTCAAAGTACATTTAATTTCCTTTCATAATCTTTGACAACATGAATCACTAACAGTATTTGAGTTGAAGAAACTTTTATAAAATATTACAATCAGATCAATAGCATTAACACATTTGAACCTCTAAGTTCAACACAGTGGAAAACACAATACTTCTTTATTGTATCAGCTGTCTGGTCATATATAAATCATCTGTAACTAAAACCAGAAGTATTGAGAGTACTATTTATCCAGAGTTAGCAAAAGGAATTATCTGACAGTTGAAAATGAAAAACCACTAATAAGCATTACAGTGTATTGAAAAGTTTAAACAATGTGATTAAAGAAACTTTTGCAATAATAAGGAGTGTATGTGATTCTATTTTACCTTGCTAACAAAATTCCTCTGGGATTTCTTATTCTGTTATACAATAACTAAACTGGAATATTATGTTAAATAAGTCTCACATTCTACCTGTATTCAGAATATATTTAAAATTAAGAGATAATGTTCTTTCAGTGTATTGCACTTCACTAAAGCATTCGTATTTTCACTCAAATTATTTGCCCAAAGCAATAAACAGAACAGAAGGAAAGTCAAAAAGCCCTAACTAATGCCTTGGCCATTTAGAGGCTTAAGAGATGCACTGTAAAGACATTTAAACCATCTTTTATAAAATTTATTTTTAAGAGATGAAACAAGGAATTCTTTAGAAAGACTGAGTAGAAAACTCAGTGAGGGAATACAGTGAAGACATGGCAGAAAATAGTGCGTTTACCATATCTCCTGCTGTAAGAAGCCAGTAACAAAGAAAAGCATGCAGTGTAATCCTTCAAGAAACAAACAACATTGAAAAGGAAAACTGCAGCACAGGTAATAATTACATTGCCTATACTGTTCACTTAGTGACTAGAGAATTAAAACCAAACCAAACCAAACAAACAAATCAATCAAGATGTGCCTGGGAATATAAGAAAGAGCAAAATTTGTCACTTACCTTATTTGCTGTGGTCACCGGTGATTAGACCCTATTAAGTAACCAAAATGTTATCAAGATACAAAAATTAGACTAGATGATTGTCTCTGCAATGCAAGGTCTGACAGCAGCCCCACCTCATTTGCCTAGAAAACACCACACTTGATAAATACTGTATTCCCAAGTTATATAGAATTACACAGTTTCTTTATATTTGCCTGGGTTTTAAACTGTATTTATGTTCCTTATTTAATTTTATTTAGGGCACTATTTGCAAGTATTCAATGATGAACAAAATATTCCAATAACTGCTTTTACCTGGTGCTGCCAACATGCCATTTGCACCGCACCAACCAGCAGCTTCACTACATCTGAAGCAGAGACAATTACTTAATGTATTTAAAGTTTAAATCCTTGAATTTAAAGTTTTCCATAAATTTCTTCAGTATGTGTATTGCAATCTGCAAATCACTGGCAAGTATTCTGACCATACAGCTTGCAATTTACTATTTATCAATCAATAAGCCCAGACACACAAATACTTTCTATCCGAGTATAATGCCCCAGTAAGTTACCATTCCAAAGCCTGATAAAATTTTCAAACAAAACAAAAGTACACAGACAGAAATAATATTTTCCAACCTCCAAACCATTAAAATTATTACCCAATACTATTTTAAATACTTAAGGTTCAGACTTGTATGCATCTGAATTGGCATATGCAGTCCATTCGCTTCCATAGAGTTGTAAGGCAATGACGTAAATTCATAAAAATGCATCCAAATCTAAGTCTTCATTTTGCTCCAATTTTAAGCTATATTTAAACCTAGCCACAAGGAGGTCAAATTCATAGTTCTGTATAACTGCTTTTTATGTCAAGTAGGTTGTCACAGGAACGTATGAGGGTGTAAGTTTATACTACGTTTCAAATTCATTTCAGCTAGACAAGGCAAACTAAAGTCTCAGACACTCCACCCTTTATACTATCTCTGGTTTAATCCCATCTCGACCTAAGTGCTTTTCTTCAAACTATTCCTGGATTTAATACATTTCAAATACAATCAATGGAGGAAATGAGATGACAAAAGCATGTGTCATGACCACTAGGTTTAGAAAACAGTCTCCTGAATCTCGACAGCTCATGTTTCCAAGCAAGACAATTAAAAATCCCAAGAACCCATAACTGTTGTTCCTAGCATCATTGTGAGCACAAATAAATTCTATTGTTTTGGTCATGTACATAGGCATAAAGAACCACACATTCTCCTCTTACATCTTCAAAAAAAGGAACTATAAAACTCAAAAGAACCATTCAGCAATAAATTTACAAGTGGGACATAGGAGCCTAATTCCCAAATGCCCTACTCAGTTGCCAGTCAGCTCTGAAGGGTACCTGAATGCCCTGTGTATCTAAGTTTCCACTGGGCAAATTCCTAAGGCACTTGAATTCCTGCCTATCAATACTGGCTATAGTGAATCTTCTCCTTGCTGTATTCTGGATGAAAAAAAGACTAACCTGCCTCGGTTGTTTAACGAAGTCAGGCATCTGAAACCTTAACAAAGCGGAATCTTAAGCCCATCGTTTTCTTTGGCATTTTCTATTTGCTGGTTAAAACAATTTGGTAAGCAGGCTGTTGCAGATCCCAATTTTGGGCACCGCATCTTTTCTCTGTATGGTACAATGAAAATGAGATGCTTAAGACTGGACTCCCCACGTCAAAATCAAGAAATGTGAGGTAACTGTTTCCAGCATCATCACTGGAAAAAGGACAGCATATTATGTTGTGCCATAAGACGTAAGAGATGGGAACTACAATGCTGAAATAACAGCCTACTGTGTAACCTAGCTTTTTTTGGTCTTCCCTTCCCTGCAGGCCTCCCATGCTTCCATTTAACATCAAATTTTGCTCTCTTTATGAACAGTTATAGATACAGATATATAGCTAAGAACCCACAACACGGTTAAGAACAAAGGAACTTGAATGCTATTCAAACTTCAACAGGCTTTTGGATATTACAACAAAGAATCTGCAAAGTTATGAGGTGACCAAGGATGAATACCTTTATCATTACAAAAGAGGAGTTATGTGGCAATCACATTACACAAAGATGCTGAACCCATCAGGAATAAAAAATGAGCACAAGGTAGAAAATTTTTAGAATTATAATTCCCGTGCTGTCACTATAATGATGGAGAGCAGCACCAGAATATTCATTCTAGTAATGCCTTTCCTAGGCTAATAGGAAAATATTATTCTAATGTTGAAAATTAACATCCTGCCCTGTCCAAGTCAGAGAAATATTTTACAAAACAAAATGTCAGAGTTGCAGCAGTTCCAGAAGGACATTTTCTTATTCCACAGAGAATTGAGGCTGGTAATAATGATAATAATTTTTATCGTAACAACGACAACAACATTTCGTACTGAATAAGCTGGGATGCTTTGTGCCCTCACAGAAATGCACGCAGCCCGATAGTCTTAATGTTTGATCCTGAATATGTCTGTCAGGAAACAAGCGCAAGCCTTCAGCAGCCAAGGCTGCCTGATTAGTCTCACAGTCACTCCAACGAGCTATCAGCTTCTCAGCGTGAAGTTCTCCTGCACCACTGCTCCAAGCCTCTAGGCAAAGGATTCTAATAACGAGTCACAGTGCCGTGACTGAGGCCACACTTCTGCTCTGGTGAGCTGCTTGCTGAGAGGGACTGCATGCTCCCTCATTATCATTTTACAGCTTTTTTTCTTTTTTTTTTTTTATTTGTTCTTTTGTGTTCCTTTTCCTTCTTCCAAATGCTTGGTGCATTTCAGTGAGAGTACTTGGTGCTACCACCAGGACAGAAGCCATATGCTCATGTTTAATAACCTTCTGGTGTGAGGTAGTCATAAAACTTAAGGCAGAGTATTATGCAGAAGAATAAGGTAAGATACAGTCTTCTATAACATCCTAATAAATAGATGTAGACATCCTCCTTCCAACCAACAGAGGTTACAAAGGTAAAATATTTTACACATTTCTCCTTCATTGACGGTATTATGCAGAATTAAAAATAAAACAAAAAAGGTGACTCACTTATGTAGCTCCACCCCAGCAGCTCCACCTCCTACCTATATTCTCATGCACCATTGGGAAGACCAATTCCTTTAGAATTTGACGAATGTTACTTAAGCCAAAATGTAGTTACATCAGTTACATCTTCCACGTACACAGAGCGGTACTAATTTGCCATTTACTAATCGTCTGGCAACATCCAATTCAACAAACGTACTGGACAAACTTGCCACCGGACTTAAAATTTTTCATGCTATTATGCCACTCCAATAAAATGCCCCACTGTTTTGGAACATACCTAGATCACAGGCAGTGTCATGTGGTGTTGCTACTACTGTTTCTTGTTCGTTCTTTCTGTAGCTAGAAACTTTTTGTTATTTTAATGTTCTTTACCTAAGGCCTAGATCTACTTGAGTGCTAGCAAACTTTATCATTACTTTTCTAGAGAGGAAGCATGATGGTAAAAAATGAAAAATTTGGAATATGCACATACAGTTCTGCTCGACTGAATCCCCAAAAGATACAGGGAAATGCATAAGTGAGATAGAGCAGATAGAAAATGGATAGCGTGACTACTCTATCATGTCAGGAACGTTGATAGTCTATCCATATGCTTAAAACTGAACGGAGGGAGGAGCTACAAATAATCCTCTACAGAGCTATGTACTTATATATGTACCCCTTGTTATTACAGTATCAGACACTAAAAAAGAAATCCAGTGAAAGTAAAAGTTGGGAACTTCAATAAAATTGCAATAACCATTTCCTATTTTATCAAGACCTACATACAGGATTCTGTACAGGATTAGAACAACCTGAAAACCAAACTGACCAATGGACTACAAAGACCCATAAGGCACATACGTTCCGATCCATTGCAGAGTCAAACATCCATGCAAAGTACACCACTAATCTGAAAAAAAAAGCCAGTGAATCTCTCCAAGTTCACCTCCAGCTTTTACTTTATAACAAAATTTTCTGAAAACAAAGTTTTTTCAGAACTATACATGTGGAACATTCACATACAGTGTCTGTCTTTGCTCAGCCTCCTCTCTTTTTTGTGTTTGCATTTTTTTGTGTCCTCGCAATTAGACAAGAATAAGGCAGAATCCACTCAACTCCCTTACAATAATGGCAAATGGTGCAAGTCCTTTCTTTGCCTTGCCAGCTAAGCAGGGAAAAAAAAAAAATAGAGGGCACACATTAGAATTAGCATATTTTCTCATACAGAGAAAACAGACCCTATCAGCACTGTTATTGGAAAGAATAAAAAATGAGAGGAGAGTGTTAAAAATAAAAAAGGCTTAAGTTAGTGATGATCTCAAACGAGCAGTATTTTTGTGTAATCAGAGAACAGCAGCACTACAGAAACACTGAATATGACAGCACAACCTCACATCTCCCCTAATTTTACATGATTGGAAACCTCAGGTGTTTCAATCATGCATCCTTCCTTGGGACATAGCTACGTTTAAATCAATCAAGCTTACTTTAGCTGACTTTTACCTGCATAATTTGGATGGATCCTAGCATGTTCCAAATACATGAATATTTTCTCCACTTCCCTAACATACACTGCAACTCCACTCTGCTGTCACAATGTTAGCGGCGTCCAAGTGAACTAGTTTAAAGATAGCTCAGGTGTATCTACGTAAGCTGCAGTCACAGAAGCCATTAAACTTAGATATACCTGTACACATGACATTTCCCTTTTTTCTTCACTTAGATATCAAGCATACCTTCACGCTAGCAGCACATGGCAGTGACCTAAAGGGAGTAAGCTTCACAGATAGAAAACGTAAGAAAGCAAAATCAAATGCATGTGGGGAAAAAGCCTTGAAACAATGAGTTTCAAGTCAATCAATGCCGAGTGTGCCTATCCTACACTGACAGTGTTACAACATTGATATTTTCAGTATGACTTTTCTCACGTTATCTATATAGCATTAAAAGGAAGAAATATGGGAAACACATTAGCTGAAAAAGATGTGATCCGCTTGGTAAGTCTTGCATCCCACATCTGTGAGAGCATGTTGGTCTGCAAGGTACACAGCTGGACCATGAAATTCAGAGCTTCATTTAAATTCACACTGTCTTTATGGTATTTTCAATTAAGTTTGAGAAAAGGATATGCTTTTACTTGGCATTTTGACATTTTGAACAAGTATCATTTGAAAAAGGCCCTATCAGAAAAAAAGTAGAAAGAACGCAACACAAAAGAGAAAAAGATTATCCAATTTTTGAATGAAGGACTCTGCTGCACACATTGAAGCGAAAAATCACCTTTCTGTTGCCTTGAAAACAGGTTTTCCAAAAACGAAAACTCTCCCAACTACTCTTCCATTCATTTACTTTTGACAGATTTCAGGGATTCTCCTCTCTCTTCAAACACAACTGCTTTCACTGTCACTACTCCTGGTGACACATCCTTCTCATACAAACATAGCTGCACAATGAATAAACCTTACTCTTTCTCCTGCTCCTTGAGTTTTCTGATTTTTTTTTTTTAATAACAAATAGCTCAGGTGACCATGCATTTCTGAAAGTCAAAACAAATACAGATTTTGAAGCTTTTTAAGAATGTTACCAAGCCATCTACTTGGTTGGAAATATAATTAAATTAGGTAGCCTTGAAAATTCTATAAAAGCAAATAACTTAATAAAGTCAAATGTAAACCTCATGATGGGTTTTTCTTAACCTCAAAAGACTCTTATCTGGCTTTTGATTTTTTTAAGTGAACTGACCATCCTACTAACCTCATCCTACTACTTGAGAAGCTGTGTGACCTAATTGCACTGGACTTCCTCTACGTTTAACTTTTTGTCCCCAAGAGTTCTGTGGTACAATTTTGTGTAAAATTATAGTTAACTTATTCACTAATAGATTCATGTGTTCTTTAAGACTGATATGCTGTGAGCCATTTCAGGCTAAACTAAGTTGACAGACTGTGTTAAAGCACAATACTGTCATGCAAATTGTGATCTTAACACAAGTGCATGTGACGGATACCAATTACTTTGCTCCTTTTCATAAAAAGTCTGCATGACATAGGAGTTATTATGAATGACTGATAAGATCACTGAATGCTTTACATCATGATTTTCAAACGTGATTCATCCTTAATCACGGCGTAAGCATAACTGCTTATCTATCACATTATGACCTGTTGTACCCAGGAGAGGCAGATTAAGCTAGTCACCTCCTAACCAAAGTTACCATCAGACTGTGCTAATAGTCACTTACAGAAACTGGCATCTTTCAGAAGCATTAACTTACTAGACCAGAAAGTTTTTTCCAGAAAGCAATTATTTTAATCAACGCTAAATAAGATAAATTATTATCCCTTAACAGTTGTCTTTAAAAGCAATTAACTAGACAGTTGTTTCTAAACACCCTAAGATCAATGCTGCAGTCAAAAGGAGGGCACTGCTTGTCCAGTGTGCCACTTAATGAGAAAATTCCATTTTCAGTAGTTCAGAAGGAAAAAATATATTTGTAAAGACATTTAGAAACAAAGGAAACGCTGTAAAATTTAAATACCTTCATCACAATTCAGAAAACTGTAGAATAGATCCTTCTGCCTCTCTATACTTAAACACAACAAATACCAAGATCATGTTCTAGGTTGATTTACTTATGAATAAAGATAAATGCCAACTGAATAGCAAGCATTGGACTCGCTCCTTCCTGCGTTAAGCAGCTGTATCTAACAAAATAAATGACAGACGTAAAGAAACAAAAATTTTAGTTTTATTACCAATGAAGAACTGAAAACTTCAGGAAGTTTTCACTCCACACCACTGATGGGTGATTCCTGAAGATTTGGTTTTATTAAGCTGTTGTTTGGCAATTATTGTACAACTTATAAGAAGTTATAAAGCCCAAAACATGGTTAAATGTCTGACTTATAAGTAATGACTTGGGCATTCAAAAAATGCATTGGAGTAAAAAGCATAAGCTCGGTCAGCCTACACGTCCCACAAAGTTAGATTTGGGAGTCACTATTTAGAATCTCGGCCATAAGCTACACATGTAATTTCAAGAGGGCCCTGGTGCATACTTCAAAACATATATGCGAAAAACCAAACAAATCACAGTTCTACCAAATTACATAAATTTACAATTATCCAATAAATCAAAGGTTTGAGCAATGCGTGTGGCATGGCACTCAACTATACGTCCTCCTATTGTCCTCCTATAAACACATATAAACCAAATGCTGACTTCCCATGCAAAGAGCCATGAGCATTCATTAATATCCGTAAAGCACTTCATAAGTTTTAGAAATTATTAAACTAGCCAAAACGGACATGTAACATATGATCAGTGTTTCATTTGGGGGCTTTCAGGGGTTTCCTCTGGTGGGTTTTTTGGGGGTTTTTTGTGTTTGTTTGTTTGTTTCTTTTAAACAATGCTCACAAAATAAACAGATTTTTGCATTGCTGGCTTTTCTTCATGTAAAGTGTATGCAACACTCATCTTAAAAATTAATTCACAATAGTCCATTTAAAGACAATTCTCTACACAAGTTTCTTCTGAAGACTTACTTCATCTAAAATCAAATTTGCAAGATGAAGCCAGAAATCTTTTGGGGAAAAAAAAAAAGGGAAAAAAAAAAAAACAGAGGAAAAAACCCACTCAGAAAACCTTCTTGTATGTCCTGTGCTCTAACGCATTAGAAATACTGCAAGAACATTCCCTCAGTATCTTTACTATACTCCCCACGCACTTGTGGCTATAGTCAAAAGACTTAAAGAAGTTTTTAATATAAATGAATTAAACAAAATTCCTATAGAATTAAGTAGATGGAAAAATACTACTACAGCTGTGCCTGTTAGAACCATGAGAGAATTTTTCTTCCCATGATAAATTAGCAGTTTTTTGATATAATGAAAAATGTATTAGGAAATATTTTCAATTCTCTGAAAAAAGTTAGTACTTATTCTCCTCCTGCCCAGTAGCAGAAGAGGCATCAGCTCACAGTTGTTCTCAGCAGGTTTCTAATGATATAGTCACACATCAACATTTTTGCTCATAAACGCTTAAGTACATTGCAAATATGCAAACATGTAAAAACTGTGACTATTTAAATAAACTTTCTCCCTTACAGCTCTACTAGACTCTTTGTGTAACAGATTCTTTAAAAGAGAACAAGACAGCCATCTAGAGGGCAAGAAAAATAAACTATCTTCAGATCACAAGGGAACACTGAATGACCAATTCGCTCACTGTAAGCCAGAAAAAAACCCGACCAAATAGATGTGAGTCTAAGTGAGAAGGATCCACGTTACTGTTACCCACCAGGGAGTTTATTTTTACTTGGTAATTCAACATAACTCACTTAATCAATAACCCTGAACCCCAAAGGTGACATTTTTCTCCTTTTAGGATGATAACTTACACAGAAAGTACATATTTTTATAAAAGCAAAATGTTTTTCACTATACGGCACAGAAGTCTAAAAAATTAAAAGCACTGATCCGCAAATAGGACATCTTTATGATGTCAGTTCTGTCTAGCTTCTTAACTACATTACTGTACTCATCATTTCCTTCTCCTGTACTGACTGGCTCTGGCGCAGAAGAAAACAGCACAAAAAGGCAGCTAAACTGGCAGTGAGCTTCCTTACTACAGGTATCGTAAAACAGCATTCATGGCCATAATGCCCATAGCAGTTCATAACTGGTAAGTTGTAAACCTTCACAGTAAGTCATAGAAGTGGGAATTCCAAACGGAGCATCTTTATAAGTAGCTATTTCTTGGTACATCAGAGAATTGGATCAATTTGGGGATTACAGACCAGTGGGAAAGGACTCTGGGTAATTCTTACTGTTTACTCAGGTCAATTCCTGGCACTGGGAAAGCTTAATGCAGTTCTATTAGCGTAGCTGTTTCGGAACAGATGGTACAGATGAAGAAAAATGTGCAGAAGAACTGAATTATCATTTGAAGAAAGTACAGAGAAAAATCTTTCTAGAGTTTTGATTCAGATTGGGCAGAAGGAAGATTGTGGGGTGAAACAAATAATTAATCAGCAATGCTTTTCTCTCTCTGTGGACCAATTTCCTTTTTGTTGGTCTCATTTTCTACCCTACCAGAATCTAATTGTTCTTAACGTAGCCACTGTGACCACTGCAGGCCGTCTCTTAAGCCTATTATGGGTACCTGGCATATTTTTCATTGTATAGGGACAAATGCATACAAAATTCTCTCACATCTCTTGCCATTTCCACAATACGGAGTAAAGGTTTTGAGTTGTCACTCGGGAATTGGGGGGGTGGGACATTTAATTCTACTGTGTTCTGATTTAGGAAAAAGTCTACAGAAGACTGTTCACACTGAAGTACCTCGTCCACTAGATTTCTGGAGGAGCCTGAGACATTTTACACCTTTCCTTTGTTTCATATCCGACATGAAGCGCAGATGGGGTGCTTACTGACACCAGCAAAAAATAATCTTTGAATTAAATCCAAAAGTGTTCTTTAAAAGATTCTTTACACTGGTCTTCTAATGATGACCTCTTCCCTAATTTTGCAATGGTTTAAACTGGCTTTTCGATCATTGATATAGCTATAAAAAGCAAAACACGTCCTCCTAACCCCATTATGATGAAAGCTTTAAATTTTATTATTCCTTTTTAATGAGAAGAAGTTAAATTCCCTCAGGAACCATAAAAGGTGGGTTTTTGATCTATCAGCTAATGGAAGCTAGCTACAGAGTCATGCCTTCAGCAGACAGTCTGATAAAGGGTATACCTTGTACTTGGATGACAAGAGAAAGATAGATGTTGCCCATTATTGTTTTTTAAAAAATAAATTCTTTCATTTTAAACAGGACTATTTTAGGGGTTCTTCTGTTGTTTGGTTGTTGGTGGTTTTTTTTTCCTTCATCTCTTATCAGTCTTTGAATAGTATTTCAAAAATCATGTACCATCAACCGAAATTACAAGCTCAGACCAAGACACCATCTTAAGATAATTGTCTGTTTAACATTTAGATCATCCCACACAAAGGTAACATTTCTGTTCATCACTCTGTAGTTCAGAATTGTAATATAACCCCTGCTCTACACAATGTCATTTTCCAAAAGCCGTTAACATCAGTATTTGTATCAAATGCCATCAAGGTTATATATATTAAAAAAAAAAAGGGGGGGGGGAGGGTGCGGAAGGGGAGGGAAGACGGCAAATCAGATCACGTTCCAGGTCAAAAACTGTCTGGCCTAGCACCTGGTTGATCTCCAAATGAGATTTCAAAACCTGACAACTGACTGCAACAGCTCAGAAGATGGCTCTGCACAGTAAGCACTAATCAGCCTGGGAGCATGTTTTTATCCCAGTGAGTTCCAGGTAACAGGTATGTGACATGTGACAAGAGCTAGCCTTGAGACACCGGGGATTGGATTCTTTAGTCTGGATCTTGCAAACACTCCACTTTTCAAATTCCTCAGCTGTAGCTTCCAGCATTTTTCTAACCTCCTGTTTAAACACAGATTTATTTTAATTGGTCCTTTTCCTTCTGAATGGTCCCTGACTGCTTTTCTTCACTTGCCTCACCAGATGTCTGAGACGTAAATCAAGATAATTAGTTCTGAATTACCTAGCTGATTGCTGAAAAAAGTGACATTATCTAAGGTAAAAAAGTGACATTATCTAAGGTAAAAAAGCAGGAAGGGAAATTAGAATCTTCTAGTATAACACACAAATAAAGGACAGAAAGGAAGAGGGCAGTCAGAACAGTCTTTTGTCCTCCATCAAGTCCATGAGGCTAGCAAATGTGGTCATACTCCCTGCTACCAAAGACAAATCAGTTGCTCACAAACATAATTAGCAAGCCTCATTTTGTAACAATTAAATACCCAGTAGCACTCTCTGACTGCAGCCTCAGTAATCCGAAGAACATGACTGACCATATCTTCACCATCAGTAGAAGAAAGCAAGCACCAAATCAATCTTTAGAAGGTCTCATCAGTGCTGAACCTGTTTTCTCTGTAACAAACTACAAAAACCTTTACAGATTTGGTCTGGCTTAGCTTGACCGATTTATGAATACTAGCTGTGAATGTACTTCTATAGAACTTTGTGTTTATGTTGTAACAATGTCTTAGCTAAATAAATGGCAACAAAAAAGACAGAAAATGAATTTGCATACAGTTGGTACTATTATAATCCAAACTAGAACTTTTGAAGACACTGATCTCTTAAAAGAGCAAGAGGAAAAAAACCTGCCTAAGTTGCATCGCTAGAAAGACAGACAGCTCACACGGAAAGTTGTGCCAATCGTTCCCCTCAAGTGAGAGGTGGGTAACAAGCTATACCTGTGTGCGCTTGGTATAGAATTTAAGTCCAGGTCAGTGGACAAGGAATTAAGGACCTTTCTTGACTTACTACCAGGCATGCTTTGTACCCAGTGTTGCATTCTGTATTTCACTGTATTTTGGTGGGGTTTATTGTTGTACATATTTGTTGTATTTTCACCTACAACACAGGTTTGTTTTAATGAGTCTGCTTCCAATTTACTCAAATTTGTTATCCCAGAGCCCATATGAACATGTTTTCTGGATAACTCTTAGACTTGATGAAGCAATGATATACAATTAGTAACTGTAAGACAGTAACCAGGTTCTGATGCTGACGAGCAAATTATTTTAAAGCCAAGTCTTTCTGTACTTGCACCAAGCATGATTACAGAGAAAGGCTGCTGTGGCACAAGCCTAGTGACTATGCTACTTTTGCTAGTTGACATGAAGTATCCTACTAGGTAATCGCTTTTAATTGTATAGTATGTTACCCAATCATTCAAAGAGATTACATTCTCGGTACACACAGAGACTGGAAATAATGAGCAACCTGTTTGTCACCTGGGACAATACTGGGAAATTGTCAAGCATTAATTACATTATAAAATATAAAATGGTCTATTATTTCAGTGACAAGTTCTATAAATAGAAATACAATTTGTTTAAAGGGCACGGCTACCAGTGTCAAACAGCAAGCACTCAATACCTTCTGTATAGTTCAGTTCTGAAGAAACATACACCAGATAGACTATATTTCAGATTCTTTTCCTCCTCATCTGTTTTTTCCTCCATTGTATGCAACTTTTACAGTAGGAGTTGGGAGGAGGGGCAGGTTAAGATTCTCAGCTGTGTCAGTTAACACTGAAGACAAGTGAAAAATTACTACAAAAGGCTGCACAAGTAATTCAGTAACTGCAGAAGTAATCCCAATCCAGGCACACACTGTTTGGAATGCTCTTATGACACATGGAAGTCCTCCCCTAATACTTACACCTATGAACGGTTCATGATGGTATGCGTTCAAGAATACACAGAGGGAAATGTTTTCTAAATGATGCACAGAAATCTTTAGCCCAGTAAACAGTCAATATTCATGTCATGGAAAGGACTGAGGTGTTGTGGGTATTTGTTCATTAAAGTGAAGGACGTGCTTTGCAATTTGTATTATCACTAAATATTTAGGGTTTGGGTTGGGGGCTTTTTGGGTTTTGAGTGTTTGGGGTTTTTTTATTTGATACAGCTCACATTCTTCTTTCTGGGATCAATGCTGCCACCGCAACAATGAAAAATAAAATGGTAGTACCTTTATTTACATTTCTAAAATATCATGAAAACTGTTCCCCAGGCAGGACCCAATCAATGTTATAGACTCAAACTATGCCACTCTGCTTGAAGCTATAAAAGATTTTTTTTTTAAGAAACCAAGAAATTAGTAGTGTAACGAAGTAGCTAAAAATGCTGTCACACTTTTTGTTGTATATGAATTGCACAGCTGTGGAGGTACAGTAAGTGCCTAACGTAATGACATAATGAGTCATAACTGGAGCTGGAAGGCTTATTTGCCCCTAAGTGACACAAAACCAGTGAATTAACATCAAAGTAGGTTACATCCAATATAAGATATATTGCTTCACTTCACAGCAAACTCAACTGTGAAATGATGGAATATTGATCTATTCCTCTGTGAAATAATGAGACTTGAATTTTTAAAAAGCACATCTTAAGTTATTTGCTGTTTCAGTGACATTTATTTTCATGCTGAATACATTATATTGTTATAAATTCTTTAACTAATATTTCACCCCAAACACAACCATCTGGACAGTGAATCATAGAAACAAAACAGTAGCTGCTTATGCCCAGAAAAATTACAGCTTTCAAAACAAATAGGAGAGCAGAGTGCGAAGGAGGAAAATATCCAAATTGCAAAGTAGAACTTTGACTGCTATTTAGAACCACAAAAATGCTTGTATTTAAAACAAAGAAACTCTTATACTCAAAAAACAATCTACTTCCTGACTAAAACTGGGAAAAACTTACAAATTTAAATAAAATCGTATCAAGACTATGCAATCTTCTCTGTGATATGCCTCCCCCTCCTAGTTTTACAAGGTCCGCATTTTTATAATGGTGCCATTAATAAAGCTGTGCACCTGGAGATACACAAACACCCACTAGCACCATCTTTACATGGATTTCAGAGCATACCCAGAAAACAAGTTAGGGTTAACTTAGGGTTAATTAAAAACGAAGAAATTGGTATTTCTTTCCTTCTCATGCTTAAAGGATACCTGTTCATACATTAAGACCAAACTGGGCAGCAACATACAGCTTTGAAGCTCAGGAGCAGTGAAGAATGACAAGTAATTCTTAAATCCAGACAAAAGTGCAGCTAATATAGCCACATGTTAAGAAAAGCTCAGCAGATTTGTTTGGTTCCCAGTAAACTTCGGCGATCTAGCCTTTAAAACAACAAAGTTAGTTAAAAAAGAGATATACGCTTTATTTTGCCTTTCATTTTAAAAAGTTATATACACTTTATTTTGCCTTTACTGCTTGGTCCTGTGCAATGTTTACACCAATATGAAGCTTTATTCCTAACAGTAATCAAGCATTTACTTACTTACCTCACATTCCCTTGGGGAATAATAGCAAACCACCTACACAGAGAAAAAAGCATTTTTCTCACTATTTTTAAACACATCGCACACTACAGACCACACACCTAAGCCTGGTGGTCTTACCACCGATTTCTCTTCAGCGATACTGCATTTTGAACCGCATATATACTGCAAATTAGAAAATGTTTCTTCTGTTGCTTATACTCTTCAACTAGCGGAGTCAGAAACACCTTGCAGCATCACAGAGCTATTGGATGTAAGGAGCCCCTGAACGTCATCATGTCCAACCGCCCTCTCAAAGCTATTGCCAACACTAGATCAGGTCAGCCTTAGCTTTTCCTAGCTGAAGCTTGAAAACATCCGAGGATGGAGACCCATAACTCTCTGGGTAATCTGTTCCAAGTACTGCATCACCTTCCCAGCAAAGACTTTCTTCCGTAGTATCTAGTCTGAACTGCCCATGCTGCAACTTGATGTCACTCCCCCTCATCACACCATCAGCCACTATCAAGAATTGCTTGGCTCTGTCATCTCTGTACCTCCTCTTTGACGGTCCATTTACATATACGTGATGAGAACAAATGTTGACGTTTAAAAGGGTATCACGTAGTTGCAAAAACGAGGTGAACAGTCATATTGAAAACAAGGAAATACAGTAATAGTTCTAGACATGGAAAAATACTCTGCTTATAACACAAAGGAAAAAATCCTAACATGATGGATCTTGGGCAACAAACATTTATTCTGCACTTGAATGAACTGACGGGAGGACAAAATCCTATTTATCCAGACAATATAAGAGAACTTTACCAAATGTAAGTTGACTCAAAAAACAATCCTGCATTCAGAAAAGGCACCTCTAGGACTCCTTTTTAAAGGAGACTTCTCTCCTGCTACCCATTTCCAACTCTTAGGGTAGAAACAAATGCTGGGAAGGCAAAGCATAGTCGGAAAAGGAAAGGAAGGGAGACAACGGCCATATGCACAGTAGCAGGAGTCAGTGGAAATGTAAAGCAAGAAAAAATAAAACGCTTTACCTGGGATACAGCAACAGCACTTGACAAAACAGACAAGTTGAAAGATGACAGTTTTCCTCAGCTGCTCTGTTCTGAAAGTTAACTCAGTCTTCAAGGAAAAACTACAAACACTTCTGAACTTGTCCTACCGTACAGCAGCAAGCGGATATATATTTGTCCCAAGTAAGACCTACCTGAGACAGAAAGTGAAGACGATGGCCTTGGGAAAGAAAACGTTTTTTAAAATCTTCTTGTAGACATGTTACAAGAGTGCCACCTACCGCGAGTAGGTACTCAAAGCTGAAAAAAAACCCGCACTAAGGGGAACACCAAATCTTTCGTAACTGAGAAAAGACCATGCACGCACAGGTGTCGGGCGGTACATACTCAGACTGACCGGCAGCTCCCGAAGCCTGTCACATCCCGCACTGCGAGGACCGGACGGAACCTTCCCAGTCTTCAACAACGCGGCACGCGCTGACCCGCGCCAGGCCCAGCGCCGACACGCAGCGGCCCCGCGGGCGGCAGCGACGGGCGCGGGCTTCCCTTCAGGCGAGTAACAGCGCGAGGGGCGCCCTCGGCCGCGCCACCACGCGCGCCGGGGTCCCTCCCGCCGCGCCGCCTGCCGCAAAGCCCGCCCGCGCCGCCGCGGAAAATAACGGAAGCGGGCGGGAAAACGCCCGCTCCGCCCGGAAGCCGAGCGACAGTTACCTTCGCGCCATTTGGGCGCCCCCTACTGCCTGGGCAGCCACCCGCTCCCGGGCGGGGGCTCTGACAGCGCCCGCCATTGGCGCCTCAGCGACTCTTCTCAGCGCGGGGACGAGGCGCCTCGCAGGGAGGCCGCCACGCGACGAGAGTTCTCCCCACACTTCCCTTCCTGCTGCATGAAGGCAAGACCCCGCCCCGTGTCGCCCCACGCTCACAGCTGCTGTCCGTTGGCTAGGAGTGAGTGATTCAGTTACGCGTGACTTTTGGGGAGGTCTGAGAGGAAGGGAGGGAAGATCGATCGCTCTGCCAGCCAAACGATAGGCAGATTTAAATCTTCAGGACCGCAGAGAGACGCCATCTTTTATTACTCTGCCCCTTCTTCCCAGGCTTGGCCTTTCCCTCCTTCCCTTTCCTGTGCTACAGCTGGCATGATTGTCAACTGGAAACCTAGCCAGTGATTAGCAACCATCTGGTGCCAGACACCTCGAAGCTCTGAAAAGTATCTTGCGCAAGGGGTTGCCTTAGTCTTCAACAGAAAGAGATTTTATTCCTCCTGCCTGCAGGCTAGTCGCCTTTCCCCCCATGCTCTCCCCTGTCTGCACCTTTTTTCTCCTTAGAAGCACACATCCTCAGTTGTTTGCAAAAAAGACTGCAGGTTCAGAGGAAAAAAAAAAAGGCAGAAAGGTGAAGCACTAATTGATGGTCTACTTTACAATTTCAATCCTTTTATTGGAGAGACTATGATACTGCCTTCCCTTATCTCTAATAGGATCTCTCCCTACAGCAGGTCAGCACAGGAAGGGGAGACAGGTCCCTGCAAAAGGGAGAAAATAAAGCATAATCCCTATCCTTCCCTCTCCCTCCCTGGTAGCATAAAGATTCCAGCAGAAACCAAAAACTGCTTCGCTAAAGCAGCAACAGGTTAAGTAACACTCTACTTGAATTGATTGATGTTAGGAAGGACATTAAGACTAGTTCTAGTAAATGAAAGAAATACCGTGCTCCTTACCAGAGACAAATTTAACATTTAAAGCTAATATTTTTCCGGTAACAGTGAAAATAACCAGTATGTTTTGAGATGCTACCATTAACCTTTAGTAAATGCAACCATTCAGGAGTGAGGTAATGCTGACAAAAAAAAAAAAACAACACGCACCAACAAAAACCCAAAAAAAAACCCCAACCCAACACACACACCAGAAGGCAGAATTTCAGAACGCGGCCTAAGGCTCACCATTAATCAAAAGAGAACAAGTCACTTTATCATTTATATGCCTTTAAAGTTAGAGTTATCTTCTGAAAATTGAGTTTGGAGTCAGTTTGGAGTCAACTTTTAATTGAGAGAAAAGCTAAGGTTGACTAAAATTTTTAAAGCCTCACATGGGAAGGTGGTATTTAACTTTTTCTAAAAATACTGTGAAGATAACATGGCTTTTTAAAATTTGCTTAAACATATAGGCCTTTATAGACTTTTGTTGAAGTATCTCTCTCTCCAACAGAAACAACAGTGTTACAGTTTTACCTTTTTTCATTTTATTAGCACAAAATCATGTAGAGTGAAGACAAAGAGGTACATGTGCACTTAGAACATGGAAAACTAACTGCACAAATGGGAATGATTTCTTCCTTCCTGTGATCTTGCCAATTACCTCTCCTGTCACCTTGAGTACTAGAACACCGTGATAAGAGCTTGCAAGCTACAAAACCCAATCTTACAAGCCTGCAGCACTTCCATAAAAAAACCCTGCAGTTCCATTACCAAAAAGGGGCTCAGCCTAGGTTCAGAACTACAACCGCTATTAAGAGAACTGAACTAGAGCACTTGAATTCCCAAGTCTCCTGCTGACTGTGGTAAATTTTGGAGCAGATCCTTTATGTATTTAGTATCATACAACATCTTTAAAACAAAGGAAAAACATTTACACAGTATGTGCATACACCCTAAAGTTAATGCATGTATATTCATTTTTACATAGTTCAATGAAAATCCGTTCTACAAGCACAGAAGCAATCCTGTGGTTATTTCTGACCACATAAATACATCAGTTGCAGAGATCGCTTACAGTTACAGATCTTCTTGCAGAAACTTTTATAGTGGCACTTGTATAGTCAGTTGGTCCAGTGGCTTCGCAACACCTATACACACATAGGGACAGGTAAAAAGAAGCAAGATCTTTATGGGCCAGTAGCTGAGCTTACTGCATAGCAAGGCTGATGTACAGTATGACAGCTGCAGTAATAATACCAATACCAATAAATTAGATTAAAACAATTCAGATATACTTCCCATAGTATGAAAGCCAGCATTCACAAAATCAGAAAAAACACTATTCTACTCAGATTGCATGGCGACAAATAAGAAGGTGTTTGCCACAGTACAGAATCAACACACTTTCGATGTCCAGTATTATTAGTAGGTTGTGGCACACTGATATTTAATTGCCATGCAAGGATAATGCCTCAGACATTTTCCTAGGAATTCTCTTGATTATCAGTCAGAGGGTAGAGAGACATCCACCATCAAAAGTCAGTAACTGTCATTTCTTCGCTTGGGAATAGCTGAAAGTGGTTGCTTTATTCCAACAGATGGCAGACATTTCAGTTTAGTTAGCCATGCAGTTGTTTTGTGAATAGGATTAATCACACAGATTTATGACTGATGTTTTTGCAAAAGAGAGCAGGTAGTTTATTTCTGGTTTTAATACTTCCCTTCCATCAAAGGGGGCATAGCAAGAAGCGTGGTCTGAAAGCAAAGTATCTTAAAATGAAGCTCCAGGTCAGCTCTCCAAACAAACATAGAATCACTAGAACAGAGCTCTACCTTGCATCCACTTAACAAGTACAGAATTCACAAGAATACTCTGAGCACACTGGTGAGAGCAAGAACTACTTTACGGAATGATTTGCGAGACCAGCCTCACCAAACAAAAAGCCTGAGTTTCTCAAGCCTAAATAACACCACCATCTTTTTTCTTTTTTTTTTCCCCATGACAAAAGGGTAAACTTAAGCAAAAGTGGATATTCTACAGATTAATTAAAAAAAAAAAAAAAAAAGGTGAGCAGCTGACTATTCAGTGTTTCACGCAAAACTCAACTCAATAATTCGTACGTTTTGACCAGGCAATCCGTCAGAGAGAGACTGTTAAAATAGGACTCCAAACTGAAAAACCACTGCACTTGCAATAAAACTGGTTTCAAACCGGCATTTCTAACTCCACTGGCCTCAAAGTATTTTTACAGTAGTTTCAGTTGACCAACATGAGTTACAAGCTGCTATTCCTCAGTTAGCGCCACTCTTCTCCTGTGAAACATACTTCAGGCTTTCAGACTACTCTTCTCTTGTTCCACAAAACTTTGGAGTGAAGAGCTGACAAGTCTATCCAATGTCTTTAGTCTTCCTCTAGACTGCATTCCTAGGTGTGCCATTGTGAGTCACTGCTTTCATATTTGAGGCGCTGGATTGATGGTTGCAGATCCTGTGGGAGGCAACACCTACTTCAAAGACTTCATGAATGGCTTTGCGGAAGCAATGAAAATTGTAGTCTATCAAACCTGTCAAGAAGGAGGGGGAGGGGAGAGGAAAAACTGTGCTCAGCTTGGCACATTTACATAATCAACAGAGCTTCAAAATAAATATAAAATGTTTTGTGTAACGAACAGCTATTTTGCTACTTTTTTTTAGTATGAATTTGGATTCAGAAGATTTAACAAAGTTTTACTGATGCCAGTATTTATTTAGACTGTCTCAGTTTTTAGAAAAAAGAGGTACTCATTTGGAATGCAAGGTGTATATTCATAATTAAACAGCAGGTGAGGGGACAACACAAGACACTACCCCCAAAAAACATGCTAGCACAGCACGACCATCACTTGAATGTTATCTGGCACTTTATGCTATTGATAAATATCCTAACTGTGGTGAGAAAAACTTTGAGATCAAATATAGTACAGTTATTAAAAGAACACATCTGCTTTTTCTCTTTTTAAAATGCCAAGGTAAGTACTGTCGCCATGTAAGTCGAATACTTTGAAATTAGGGCCTATGCTGTCATTTCTGCCCCTTAATATATGCAAGACCATTCATACTATCATCTCCTACAGGTCCAAGCAACTATATAGTTGGTTAGACCTGCAATGTATTAAACTCTTTGTTCCAAGTTCCTACCACGTAGCCTACCACTGTTGATTTCTTCAGTCGTATGTTAAAAAAATTACATCAGTGCAACATGTGATAGACAATATGGCTATTCACAATACAGCAGCTGTCAAGCAGAACATAATAAGCATTACTACTCCATTCTACTGATTCCACTATAGCAGATGGTAGTGACACAGGCATATGAGCTACATAAGTCATTTCAGCAGGAGGACAGTGATTGAAGTGATGATTCACAAGAATAAAAATAAGACCTCTTTATACATATCTCTAGGATAGGAGAAAATTCCTTCCAGAAGAAAAACAAATTTAGTTACACAAAAATCAAGGCGACTTGTAAAGTCATTTTAATATTTTATAGTTGATAAAAAACATTAGATAAAAGCCATTCAATGGGGGCAAGTCCTTACCTTTGCGCTCAAAACTCTCTTCTCTAAGAATGCAAACTAATGCCAAAAACTTTGTTACTTCCTTTAAGTACAGGACCGTTGTGTTATTGAGCTTGATAATTGCCATTGACTCTTTATCGTAAGCACTTCCAGTGCCATCTTCCTTCAACCTAAGAAAGAATGAGTTAACCCAAGACGTAATCTAGTAAGCACGCATATGTAACTTCAAGACAAATACCCGTTAAATGCAGTTAGCAGAATATTACTTATACTGAACAATGAGCAAGTGAAGAACCTGCAATGCAGGTCTTAACACTATCGTAAGATCATTATCACACCTTAAGTTTCTCAGGAAAGCTAGATCTGAGTCTGGCTAGAGTCTGAAAGCTAGAAACAGAGGAGAGGCCTTCACTAGATACTATCTATCTCATATGAGCAATTAAGAGCAAGCTATCAGCATGCATTCTTTTGATATCAAACTAAGAGCTGTGGCTGTTTAGTCGATAGTGTTTTCAGCTTACAGCTGAGCATTCTTAATGGACGTAGTATAGTACATTAGTTATAGCGTAGTTTACCTTCAAACCAGAGAGTCACTGCTACTCACTGTCTCACTGAGTTTACAGTGCCACAGTAAGGTATCAAGTGACTGGTTTGAAGTTTTTAATGCAAAACTTAATGTAGAAATGTCAATGGAGTGACATCTCAGCAGAATTACTTTTCATAAATAAATACAAAGGCTTCCTTAGTGAGGCCGGGACGGAAGGGGGAGGGATGCAACAGGGAGCAGGACACTCTTTGGTCTTAGGCTGAACCAGCCTGCATTTACAAGAAAAGATTAGGATGCTGCTTTCTATCTGCAAGTTATTAGTGTTAGTTAAATTACTGTAGAAGCAAAAGATGTATCGCAAGCTACTTCTTAAGCACTCATGAAAAAACAAACAAACAAACAAACAACAACAACAAAAAATAGTGACACAACCCTGGGTTGACCCATCAGGAGACAGACCATTAAACATTGCGGTATTTCTTGGCAGCCCTGTATTTTCCAGGCTACAACCACAGTTCTAAAATAAGTTACTGCTTCTCCAAAGCCACTTCAAAAATCCATTGTGAAGTATAATTCAGCCATAAATTGTGAGAAACAGGCACTATACGCATCCCTCAGAGAAAGTCAGCAAGAGCCAAGTTGACCTCGCAAAAGCTATTCTGTTCAGATAGCAGCAAGTCTCAAAGCAATGTGACTGCAAGTTATGCTTACAAGCTATGGCATGCTATCGACCCCAATTATTTGCAGGTATTAACATACTTGCACCCACCATGCCAAACAAGGCACAGCAGTATTTGTATTTTTCATGAAACACTTGACTTTTACAAATGTCAGATGGCTGTCTAGGGCCACGAGTGAAGGGAAACAGAGTACAAATGCTCAATCCAGCTGCCAAATCATTTGGCTTTATTCTAGTTACTTACAGAACCAATGTGCTCATCAGAACAATCTAGCTGGATTGGTCATAGCATCTTACTGGATAACAAAGCTAGCACCACTTGCACAGTTTACAACCTATTCCACAACTTTTAAGGACTTTTTTTCCTAAGAGTATTCATCACTTACCCATATATACAGGAAACATCTATCACTACATCAATCATGTCACAGCACAACTCATATGATTGCATGTCCACAGGGGAACTGTCTGTTGCAATGTAGATTTTGCTGACTACATCGAAGAGAAAAGCTTTTTCAATGCCTGAATTCTTCAGAAAGAGAAAGAATTTGGATGAATTTTTAAAATAACTGCATTTTTTAAATCTCAAGTAGAATTCATACACTTTCACATTCTTAATAGCAGAAAATGGTTTAAACATAACCAATTTAGAGGCTTAAGACAGAATCAAGATTTAGAGCATACAGTTTATAAATACAATACCCCTGTTGCCATAGTACATATCAACATCACCTTCTAGTTGACAAAAATAAAGCTGGGGACTCGGTTAGAATTGTTTTTAGTTTATTATTTACCAGATCATAATTAAGGTTACATTTTACTATGCTTCCAGAACCCAAATTCAGCAGTTTTCCTCTTCTGTGTTTCTATTAACTCCAGAAGAGCCACACATTTACATCCACCTGATGGACGGGGCTCAGAGATGAGTTACTTCATAGTAGCATGCTGACACTTAAACTTTACGCTTGTAGTATCTTGGCAGTTCAGTTTCTGTGTGAGGCAGTTGCCATGTAGTTTAACATGCAGAGCAAATAAAAGTCAGCTTCTAAACTTATGACTCCATGAAGGGTATCACATTATGGCAGCTATAGGTATGGAAAAGCACCGAGCCAATTGTACCATCCCATGTGTAACTGAGCACTTTGGCAAAGTGCACGTGCTCATACTAAGTTCAGAAGCCTTCTGCTGTTAAGCAAGTTACCACATATACACTATGGATTTCTGGCAAAGCTTAATTTCTATTTATGCAGCAGAAGCATTCCTTATCACTTCTTCCTAGCTAGTCCGAATACTCAAGGCAGTGTCCTGAGGACATCCAGACGATCCTTTTGGCATCAGGGCTGTGCTCCATACCCTCATGGCACTGAGCAGGGTGAGCATTAACGTGCCCTTTATCCACTGGGCTGGGTTATTACAGACAGTCCTCTACCAACACAGGAAAAAAGCATTATACAGTAGTAGCATGGGGCGACACGTCTGACCTGCACAGCGCCTCTTAATCGCAACTGTTTTTTTCCATGTTGTCCACATGCCTGCAACAGCCTCACAGACATAACTTAAATGAGACAGGCTACTTCAGCCTTGACTCTAGGGTGATATTTTATTTGATTTAAAGTATACAGCAGCAAATTTCTATATCACAAATTCTGTAAGAAACACAAACACTAAAGGCAAAAGTCTCACAGGCCACATGAAATAGACAGTTTAGTTCAAGGACAAGTTCATATTACAAAAAAAGTCTCTTGTCAGTACAGCTACATTAGACTACTAAGTGCCTTAGCAAACCAATCAGTATATCGTGCCGGCAGAAAACTTCCGTATCAACGGTTATGAACAGGCAAACTATGCTTTGTCAGAATTTACAGAAACCCGCACAAAGCACGCACCAGTACAATTTAGCTGTGGTAAAGAGCTTCTAATGCAGACAATTGGGCCAGCAGAGTACACCAACATGAATGCCACCCGAATCTCCCAAGGGCAGATCTAGCCAGTGTTCCTTAGCAGAAGGACTTGCTTTACCATTCCGCATATTTCACTCAAAGTTCTATTAGATTAACACTTACTGATATAAAGATATTTAGTAGATTTTCCAGCGTTGGCAGTTGCGGAATGAGCTTCTGTACCACTTTACTGAAGGCTTCAAATATTGAATGGTCATAGATACTGGTCAAATAAAAGCTGAGATGAGGAGGGAGGGAAAAGAAAGAAAAAAGAACAAAGATTCAAGAGTATTTCAGAATTGCAATAGAAATGTTAAAGCTATGTTTTCTAACATTCAGGCCTGATGATTTAGATGGGATGCCTTTATCACAAATATACCTGGCCACTGCACCAGGAACCTGATTTCTGAGTGACTGGAGTAAACATGAAACAGACTTCCCCCATCCCTGGGAGATGGGACAACAGAGAGAAAAATTTGAACATGCTTTCACAACACACTTGCCTACAGAATGCTTATCACAAAGGCATTAAACACTCGACTGCATTTCTTCAAGTCTGATTTCTGGCCTTCCACTTTGTTCACACTAACACCGAGTGATACTGGCAATACTTAAAGGCTCCATGAGAATCAAAATAGCAGTAAAAACAGAGAAAAGATAGCTAGTTTTAAAGGTGTCAGTAGAAGACACCTTAAAAGCGAGCCAAGTATCAAGTAAGAGACTAAGCTTTTAAAACCAATTACGCTGAAAAGTCAGGGCTAGCCAAGACTATAAGGCAGACAGCTTCCCCTCTCCTTCCCCTGCCCCTCCAGGCCGCATATACAAATTCAGCCTGTTATGCTGAATGAAAAGTATGCAAAAGAACCTTGAATTATCAGCGAGTTTATGAATAAATCTATTGACTGGAATCTGATACAGTAGCCTGCCTTATTTTAGTCAGCCTAACAGGCCATAAATTCAGCGGTGTATTTTGTAACAAGAGTTTGTGCAATATTAAGAAACTAACAAGGCCTTGCTCTGGTCCGTTCACTATTACATCTAACAGGCATTAGTCTGTATCCACATCAGCAACAGTAGAATCACATATGCCAGAATCTTTAACTCACCTAAGGTGAAGTTTTTCAAGCCCAGCATCCGTAAGGTCATCATTAGCCCGCTGATGAATATCCCTCTGAGTTTCTATTTTATGGTCATCCGATAAACCATCAACTTTATGAATAAAAACTTCAAAGTTCATTTCCGGATTGACCTTGTAGGCTTTTGAAACTGTAATGTGAAGTCTTGTTAAAGCTTCCATGTAGTCATCCTGTAAATCAGTTTTGGCAGGAATGAATGACAAGGCTTTATCTCCGATAACTATTCCATTCTGCACAAGGACAAAATATTTCAGTGCAAGAACTTCACTTCACTTCTGTAACTAAAGAGAAGTATGGGAGAAGAGAATACCCTGGAGTGTCAGAAATCCAGGTAGCTTGGATTCTGTTACATAAATTAAGTTGCATTAGCTATACAAGGCTCAGCTACACAAAACTAGGCTTCAGAGCAAAAGGCAGGTTACACTTCAACTCCAGCAAAAGGCGGCAGTGATCTCCAAGACGGTCCTAATAACCAGGTAATCTCCCACGGTGCAATTCCTAAGTTCATTAGAAGCTACCAGATACCCAATAGTACCAGTACTTGAAACTGAGGTCAGAAGTGTGCTGTTATTAAATGAACGCCATAGCAGTCAACAGCAGAGGGAAGGGATAATTCAGACCATCTAGCACAGCAGGCTCTCACTATATTTGTAGAAAAGGTAAGTTCAGAGTAGTCGCCCCTTTCCACTCTCTCCACCGGAAGCGTATGTTCCAGTCACTTCACAAGACTAAAAACCACACACCAAAAGTTAGACTGCCAATGCATCCTTTCATACGTAACAGATGTTTTACAAACTTATCTAAAAATATAAATTATTAGCTTCTCGATCGTTCCTTTCGCACACAAAGCAAAAAGAAAACTTCCTTGTGATTCTTAGTGATTTGTATTTACCTGGGCATCAATAACATATATTAGAGCACCTGTTCCTCTGAAGATCATCTCATAATCAAATGTTGGATCAAAAAAGTCCATCTGTCCAGGAAAATCCCATATTTGGAAATTCACAAATGAACTATTAGAAATATCATCTTTGTAGATCTTGTTGGTACTTTCCAAGAAGAGAGTCTCATTGGGAGACATTTTGTGAAACACCACCTGTTAAAAGAACACAAATAATAGTTTCAACTTTATCTTATTAGAAGAGATTGGTAAAACTTCTGTGACTTGAATCTTACAAATAGGTT
The DNA here is from genome assembly GCF_964195595.1 of Calonectris borealis. Lineage (NCBI taxonomy): Eukaryota > Metazoa > Chordata > Aves > Procellariiformes > Procellariidae > Calonectris > Calonectris borealis. Next base: position 111,716 of record NC_134336.1, on the reverse strand, counting down.
TGTCCATTCTAAAGTGTACAGTTTTCTTTTGATATAGACAGCTTCCTGCATCAGCTAAGGAAATAACCTACCCTTGATCAGAACCAAGCAACTGAATACAGTTAAACATTTTCGCAAGTATAAATAACTCTACTGCCTAAAGGCACAAATATCCCAGTTACTCTTTCTTCCTTGCAAGTCTAACACAGTATTTTCCCATTCTGCTATATTAGCCAATTCAGGTCTGGTATAAAGCCACCGTGTTAATTAAGCAACTGCAAGCTTTTAAGAACTGTTCCTTTCCAGTCTTAGAAATTCCTAAAGAAAACTTTGATTTTAGTCTGGTGTCAAGTGTTACGACACAATATAATCAGACTGTTCCTAAACTACAATAAAAATGTACAAAAATAACATTTCAGTTTTAGAGACCCAAATAGCTAGATAGTTTGCCGTCTATTAACAGCTGAATTATGTTTGCTGACCTTCTCCTTTCAAGTACCCTAAAGAAACGATGAAAGCTTTCATGCTAGTTGGTAAACAGTTTAGCTGCAGTGATGAAAAACATACTCATTGCTAGTACTCAAAAAGCCCTGCTGGGATTTTAGCCCTTCCCTGAACAAATAGAACTAGCATGTAACCCCACAGCAAAGCAGCCTGTAGCAAAAGCAGTCAGTTTCAACAGCGAACATTGCACTAAAGCAACTCAACTGTATGTTACAAAAGATACTGCAAACGTGAGATGGTCGAACGCTAGGACTGCAAAAAGAAAGATGTTTCCTATATAACACTTGGTAATTTTTTTTGTTTTAATGTTTCACACAGTTACAGAAGTCATCCATTAAAGAGCCTAGTGTAACAATCTCTGTCAAAAAAACTGCAAGAGAAACAACTCCACACCCAGTGTAGTTAATGGATTGTTTAGTGAGGTTCAAAGTAGTAAGTCAGCCTAGATTTTTAAGACCAAGGGAAAAAAATTCAGTTCCTCAAGGCAAACGTTTGAGGAAGCCAGGATCTAAATGAGGTTTTAAGCAGCAGGACATTTGTATGGAAAAGAACAGTTCTAGATATGTAGCAGCTGTATTGCAAGGACTAGAAGTTCCTCAAGGTTTGCAGTACAGTTTTAAAGCATTCTGAAATCAACGTTCCTTCTTTGGAACTCAGCACCTCCCCCAGGGAGCAGGACAGAATTAGTGAATCCAGTTTAAAGCAGATGAGTCTCTGAGAAGCAATGCCATCATCCCCCTTTTTCCTCCTTCCCAAAGCAGCACGTTTCATTGGACTGATGTTCCCCATCTGTTTTTTACACTAATAGGGGAACCAGGACACAGTTTTCATCAAATTCCATTTCTATCACCTAGCATCTACCCCCACTCTTACTCGCTTTACACAACTTCAATAAAACAAATAAAAAGGCTGTGGAAGCATCTGATTGGAAGCATGCAGCTAACACTGATGCCAAGCAATTTTGACTAGGCATATGCAGGCGGAGCAGACAAAGCTAGTAAAATTCTAAGAATCTGCTGAGTTTCTTCGCTATGGCTTTTATCATTCCCAAGTGTTCCTTCTACACCTTCAACATGCAACAGCCTCATTGACTTCTTGGCAGACTTCCTGCTCTTACCGTGTTTTAAGAACTTTTCACTGTCAGCTTGAGCACTCTTAGCAGTACACTCTTCCAGATATTTTTTTTAATCCCTCTGAATTTCCCATTCACATTTGACCTGCCACGATCTCTGAGTTTTCAGGATTTTTTTTTAATTTCCTGACGTGTCAACCTTTTCTCAACAATAACTTCTCTACAGCGGCACTTGGTTTTATTTTTGAATTGCAGCGGTTAAGCTGCAGTCCTGATGCAGTATTTCTGAACCGCGTCCATGTTTTCAGACTCCCCCCCCCCTTTTTTTTTTAAAAACGCACAATTTCTACCTCAATTTTCAAGTAGTTAACCTTCCTTGGATCTGCGAGCTGAATTTGTCCAACACGTTCATTCCCACTACCTTAAACTTTGAATAGACTCCCCAGGGAAGCATGCATTTGTTGTTCCTTTTTTAACAAATCAGAGAACAGCCATATTCAGAATTTCACTTCCAGCTGAAATGTTGGCCTGATCTATACAAACAAAAATTTCCCAGACCACCAAACAATAATCCTATACATCAAGTGACAAGTGTGACTTCCACAACATCCCTACTACAAGAGCTTATGAAAAAATATAACCTGCCACCGCAAGACACCTTATCGGGTACATTGTAGCAACACCTCTAAACTGCAAGAAGAATATCTAACACAGGAATTGCAAGTTGCTGAGAAAGTAACAAATCTAGGATAGTGTCCCTTTTTTTTTTGACACTTTGTCTGCAAACATGAATAACTTGTTTATATCTGAGAAATCTACATCCTTTTCCTCAGAAGGGAAACAACAACTGGAGCCAGAACTTTTCTGAGAATCTTCACAGTGCAAGTAACCCGAAGGGAAGAACCCTTTACTGGGAATTGTCCCAAGCCACCACAAAGCATGCCCCAATGGAGTCTGTACAGCCGAAGCAGGCAATTTGCCCTTCATAAACAACCAGTCTCCCCACTGTAGCACAGGGTCATTCTGCACATAAAAGTAGGCACCTTTACCTATAAGTCCAAATGCAGAATGGGTTTTCAAACTCCATTTTTTTTTCCAGCCATAGTAACCCCCTTTTTTTTTCTTGAAGTAATATTAGACTATTTCTATTGCCCTGATGTCCAGAAAGGAATTTGCACGGGCAGATGGAAGGAGGTCCCTGAAAAGAGAGAGAAAAGGTATGGTATTGCAAGATGGTGTTGAGAATCTACTAATTGGAAGCAAATAGCTGCTTCGCAGGTAAAAATGAAAAACAACTTCCAAAGGATTCCCTAACAGCAGTAAGATGTACAACTGTTTTGTCATTTTCATGCTTTCCAGAATCTTTGCTTTAATTCTGTGGATTTCTTAAGCTGCTATAATGAGTGAGATGGTCTCAGAAGTAGCAGCTGTCTTTTTTTCCAGAGGAGAGATTTGAGGGATGTGGGGTGACAAAGGAAGAGGGTACATACAGTGAAAGGAAGACAAAACAGACATAGTTTTTAAAGAAATTCACTAGTTATTAGGAGCACTACATTACATCTTGCTGTAAGATTTTCTAAGCATTACAGTGTGCTACAGAAGCACAACAGACAGCTGGTTCTGAGTCCCTACTCCCCCAATTCAATTCATTTATTTGGCACCTTTAAAGAAAAATGGATATAAATGAAAGGTTTACAGCAGCTCCAAACAAACTGTTGCTTTAGGTTCTACCACACGCACAAATTCCTCCTCCAATAATATATTTATGCTAATCTTATGAAGGCAGAGCAGCGAGTCTGGTGACCGTGACAAAACAAAACAAAACAAGAACAACAAAAAAACAAACAAACAAACAAACAAACCACAACACACCAGACCAAACCCACACACCCAAAAAAACCCAAATCAGCTACTCTTTTTGAATTCTTTTCAGGGTCCTATTACATAAGGACAGCATAGTAAGTCCAGTTACACAAGTCATATGTCTGCACAAAAATTTGTTTTATAAACTGAAGCAATCGTCACATTCCCAAAATCTAACCTCAGTTTGCTACTGAACATTCACAGGTTATACCAGTATGGAAAATCTAATTGTCCAAAGAAAAAGAGAGTTCCTCCCCAGCACCATTGTTTTTTCTTTTGTGAGAGGCCTCCTGTTAATATTGCTCTCAGTAGAAGGCTGGAATGGTTTAATAATTCATGGTTTTTGCACAAATTTCTATATTCCCACAAAGCCAATACTTTTCCTCGATACAGTGTTTATCGTGCATACCCTGCACGGTTATCTCTGGCAAGGTGATCAACAACTAGTGCAACTAGTGCCCAGACAGAAGGGTCAGGTCTGATTATGACCATTTTTGGACTACAGATCTAAGAGCAGGGACGCTGTTGAAGAGAAACTTCATACTCCAAGAGTGTCTCAAATTATTGCCACAGTTAGTTTGCTCAGGCCGCAGCACAACGAGCTCCTAGGTAACAGAACCACAGCTTCTAATTCCCAAGCCAGATCGGCAACCGATCGGCAACAGATAAATTCTATGTCCTCTTATTGCATACTCAACATCACACTGTTCCTTTCCTGCGCAACTACTTGAATGGGTCCTCAGAGAATTGATGGTCATTAAAAAAAAAAAAAAAAGTCCAAAAGCTACATCTATAAAGTGACTTGTAAAGTCTTAAAATCTAGCTGCAATTTGGAGTTACTGCTTCCCTCTAGCTTTTAGGGTTCACTTTTTTCAACTGTGGGTAATACAATAAGATCTCTAATGAGAGTCTACAATGAGTGCCGTTCACATGACTTATAAAAAGACTTTCAGTGCAATCACTGCATTTACACATACAGCGGGGGCATTAGGCCTAAATAATGGGGAATAACTGGAAAGACTGAAAAGCAATGACAGCCCAGTCTGCCATTGTATTTCAGAATAGCACAATGGAAAAAATTTCTCACTAACAGATACGGTACCTTTTGCAAACCTTGTCTAAAGAAAGGCAAGCCTACAGCAAAAGATAGGAAGTCTTCAGACTACAGTTTAGAACACATTGGTCTAGTACAGTCTATGGATTACCAAGTAGTCTGCATAAGACGGCTAAAAGAAGCAGATTCATACCTGCTATACCGCAACATCCAAAAAAGGCTTCTCTGCATAAAACCTTCACAGAAATCTCTGAAGGATTCCACACTTGCATTTGAAGAAAGTTTGAGGCCCCTAAGTCTAGAGCTTGAGAACCACCGCATTTCACTAGTAACACCTTCCCACAAAAATATCAACCTAAAAACTTCATAACAGGGACTGCAAATACAAAACTTGCACTGAAGAACAAGGATCAGTTTTAGCGCTACACTTCTCTTGAGCTATGTAGCAAACAAAAATAGTCAGTTTTGTCTTATTTTTATTAAGAAACACTAGTAACTTCACAAAGCTACCAACAAACCTAAGGCACCGAGACTGTTTTATTTCCTCCTCGACCAGCAACTCGTTTGCTCAGTCTAGCATACTAAAGAAAACCAGATGCTGCCTTTCTGCTCATACAAAAGCAGAAGTCTCTTTCAAAGGATCAAACAGCAGAACAAGAGCTCAAGTCTTCTTCTGACCGGAAGCGTTCGCTAAACACCACACACCTGTACCACTCACGGTGCTTTTGCATCCGTAAGAAAACACCCCGTGATAAATTTCACACCAGTATCTTCACTTTTTATTTTTGAAGCGTTAACATGAAGAACTACAAAGGCTACAACCTCTGCTATACAACCTTCCTCTCTGGGGCAGATGATCGGAGTCCGTTCTGGGAAGTAAGCGCCTTTAAGCAGGAGCCTCCCTTCTCTCCAACTTCGCCACACGCGCCCACATTAAAAAGCAAAAATTGCCTAAACAGCAACACAGAAAGGAGAAAGAGCTCGGCGCCGGAGAGGCAGCGCGGCAGGCAGGGGCGGGGAGCCGCCGGCTGCCCCTCACCTTCTGGATGGAGGACTTCCCGCTGCGCCGCAGCCCCATGAGCAGGATCCGCGGCTTGGAGTCCGCCCCGCCCGCGCCGCCGCCGGGCCCGCCCGCGCCGCCGCCGGGCCCGCCGGGCCCTGGGCCTCCCTCCAGCTCCGCCTCCTCCTCCTCCTCCCCGTAGCCGAAGTCCTTGGGGAACGAGTCCGCAGCCCCGAAGCTACCCCCCACCAACGCCGGCTCCTCAGCCGTGCCTGCCGCGCCCGCCCCGCCGAACTGCAGCGCCATGTCCGCCTCAGCCTGCCGCCCTCCAGCCACCAGCGCCCGTCCCAGGGCCTCCTTCTGCTCGTCCAACCCAACCCGACACCACACAGCCTTCCCCGGATTGGCTGGCATCAAGCTCCGCGGCGCCGATTGGCTCAGGAAGGCAGCGAGGTAGGATGGCTCCGGTCAGACGACCCGAGTCACCTGACGGCGCTATCGCACGTGAGCGGGAGGGGCGGGGCGAGCAGCGGCCCAGCCGCGCAGCTAGGGCGGCACCGGGCGCCGCCGGAGAGGAGGGGCTCGCCGCACCCCCGGGGCAGCCAGCGCGCGGCACCCTGGGCCCCGCGAGGGGCCCCCGTGCCCGGCCCCGCTGCGGAGACCGGCCGCAGGGCCCGCCCCCGCGGGCGCGCTTTGGCTGCGGCGCGGAAGTAAACGTAAACCGAGGCACGGGAGCTTTCGCTGAAGAGGCAATCCCCCTTTCTAAGCGAACGTTATCTGTGAAGCAAGGTTCTTCATATTCGTTAAACAGTCATTAATTTCTACTGGCATCATTTGTACAGGCAGGCAGCTCGACTGAAGTTTCAACAAATATTGGTCAGGTTTCATTACAATCCTAATCTAAGGCTCCCTAGACCAAACTCTCTTCAGAGGGAAGCGAATGCAGTTACGGAAAGTCTAAGTGTGCATTACTGCCCTCACACCCGACGCCTCGACCAACGAGTCCTTTGTGTCCTGTGATGACCTCGACTAAACACCTTACCTGCCTTCTGCTTCTTTAGCAGGACATGCCCCGAACAGTGTTTATTTCTGTCTTCCTCCAGTCACTTACTTGCAGCACATGTTCAGCTGTATGATGCTTTTTCTACAGCATTATCCTCTCCTTATTTCCACATGATGCAACTTAATGCTAGGTGTATGTTCTAACTTAGAAGTGAGCTTTTTTCTCTCCTTTGTTGCAGAGGGTGGGGCATTTTCTTCCCGTTTGGTTTTTTTTTCCAGTTTTTTTTTTGTTGTTGTTTATTCAGGGTGCAGGTTTTTGTTGTTGTTTTAAAGTTTTAACATAGTATTTTCCCCACATTTACCTCTCTTCAATAATAGGTACAGTAGTAAGGTAAGCAACCATTACATTCATTAGCCCTTGATTTCAGTTTGTACATTGTCTTTAGCAAAAGTTCTGATCCATCCTACCACATCTGTAAGACAAGCTGCAAAACCCACCCTAGAAACAAAGAAGTTAAACTAATAGCCAGTAGATCTAATGCATAAGACAGCTACTGCAGTGTTTTTCCACCCTTCCTTTATTTTTCCTGTCATCAGTTGCCTTTAAAGTACCTAGTTTTCAGATAGGAGACAAATGCAGATCTTTAAAAATGTATCTTTTTTTTTTTTAAAGGACAACTTTGCATTTCAGAAGAATTGTGAAGCTGATTCAGGGAAACAGGGGCCATAGAACATAGAGGCGAAATTAGAAATCACAAGTCACATGCACACACCTCTTGGGTTTTTCTGCCCTGCCTAGATTTTCTTTTCCTCCCGTTAGATGAATCAGAAAGCAGAACTCTGCATTATACTCTTACATGCGCCACTCTAATTACACAGGACATCCATTACAAATAAGAATTATGTATTCTGTTCAAAACTGTCCAGGCTGTATCTGGATCAACTGTCCAAGGCCCAGCTTCTGAAACAGGATCAGAGGCATGAACTGCATGAGAACAGGTACACCTCATGCAAATTAAAAAGTGTAAATTCAGTAGGTACTGCATCTCCAACATTGTGCTATGTCCATCACTTAACATAACTGTACTCACTCCTTTTGTGCCCCTCTGAATAGACAGTTACCCTACCAGCTTCAGTAGAAGCCTAACTTCAGTGCTGAGTAGCAACTGAGAACATACCTTGGAGGTCCTGCTTTAGTTTACAGCTGGTCCATCTGTGGCATGTTACCCCCTCTCCAGTTAAAAGAAAAGCAAGAGAGAGAGCAGCAGCTTAACAGGACCATTGACCACGATGCAAAATTTACACAAAGTTGGCAGCCACAGTTATCTACAAGTTAATCATAACTATCACCTTTTCTCAAACACAGAAAGCAAGAAAGTTGGCCAGTATGCTTAAACTCATCAGTTGTTGCACCAGCTGCACAATAACAGTTGTACACTCATGATACTGCATTTTTTCTTTCTTTAAGATGATGAGGTAACAAAGTAGACATGCAGAGTTCACACACACACAAAAAAAGGACTGCAGTTCTCAGGAAGCCCTTTATTAAGTCAAGGCATTAAAGGAGAAACTATTGTTATTCACCATGCTTCTCGTCTTGAGGTGGTTCATATTGAGCCAGCTGTGGATTTAAAGAGAGGAATTCAGTTAGCTGCAACATTTCAGAGACACTTTCTACATTAAGAAGTGTAGGAAAACATTTGGTCTGGAAGTGTTCCATTTACTTTGTGCATTTTAATCCATCACTGATATTTATGCAAGTCCATTTTCAAGTCAGGCAACAAAGTAACCCTTCCCTCAAAACATCAATTTGTCACGTTGTATAATCATGCAGCGATAACAAGGGCGCTTTTTAAATGCACTTTCAAGTATATCGGTCTTGCCCTTAATTTTTCCCTGTTTCTTGTTCTAGGTCTCATTAAGTACTTTTCATCTCAAATAGCAGCTGATAATGATCAGTGCCTTATAAGCTTTGATTCCCCTGAAACATGATTCAATGAAACAGTCATTCTCATAGCAAGAGTACCCAAACTGACGTTTCCTGTAATCATTCTAGCTTTCATTATGCTTTCTGGAGAGTATGGCCTAGGCAACTATACACTAAAGTATGACCTTTACTTATAAAGTTATTTCCAAAGACACCTATGAAGGTGTTTACTTGACCTCAGTTACATTAAAGATAAGCTCAAGCTTCAAAAACAGTTCAAGCATTAGGACTGAGTCTCTGAAATAGACCAGTCCAGTTTCCTCAATTAAGATACTTCCCCTCTCCTGCAAATTGCAGAGTAGGTTAAAAATAAATAAAGTACAGAAAAAAAATTAAGACACCCATGTGTTTCTCGTAGCAACACTAAATTACAGCAATCACTATGCCGCTAATAAGAACTGCTAAAATAGTATTTTGTCATTCTTGTAGATTTTACCACAAAAGATGGCCAGTACACAACCCAAAGTCAGTACCTGACACTCTGACCAATAAAGGTAAGGAAAAGAACAGATCTTCACAGAGGAATGCAACTGAAGAACACCACCTATCTGGACATGAGTTACCAATAAATGCACAGTTAAAGGCATGTATTCTATGCTAGAGGACTGCTAAAAAAAAAAAAGAGCTGAGCGGTAGTGTTCTCCCTGCATTCTGTCCATGTGAACTTCCACAGTGTGTCAGAATGACGGGCAGAAGATGGTAGGGGAAAGAAAGGGAAAAAACAAAAACATTAATACCGGAAAACATGTAAAGTGAGAGTTATCATTTGAAGGCTGAAGAAGGTGAAAGCACAAATAAACCCACGATTATGGAAAGGCTTACTCTCCTGGAACAAATTTTGACTTCTTTAAAGATTTCTTTAAACAAAGACCCAGGTTATTCTGCTTTCATGTGTCTACTTACTATCGGTTGCATTTTTAAGTCGGCTACGCCGAGTGAACTGCTGGTCTATTGCTACTCCCCCTAAAATTCTGCTCTTTGCCATATTTCCTAGTAAGAAATAACAAATGTAGCTGTAAGGATGCACAGTGGGTAACAGAGAAGGAGGAGAATTAACAGGACAGCAAGAGGGCACTCCAGACAAGAAATGCAAAGGGGTAATGCCCAAGAATCCCTTCTCCCAGAACTAAGGTGGGGTGGTTGCCTCCCAGTAAAAAATCCATAGGGATGTTCACATGTAACAGCAGCCATCCTCTTCCAACAAATGCAAGGAAACCTGTAGCGGCGCATAAGCTACTAGCTTATTAAGGTTCTCAAAGGTTTCCTTCTTCAGTGTTGTTACGTTTACAGTCAGTGCCCTCTTGTAAGGGGAAGCTGTTCACATTTCAGAGCTGTTTCAGACAGACAGTAGACCCATTAAAGAATGGCTCCGCCTTAGCTAGCACTTCAGATCCACTGTTGTTGCAGATAGAGGAATACCAGGGTCGTTTTAGCTGAAAAGTGCAAATTACTGTTCCATGTGGATACGAGTGCCTCCACTAGTAACGTCCCAGCACATGCAAGTCTGTGCCAGGTCACAAAAACAAATATATAATAGTCCTCCTTCAGTTTGCCTTTTGAAAGCCTTTATAATAGATACATTAGCTTTTTTCCTCTTTCAAAACTCTTGTGGAAGCATAAGCTACATAATATCAGACAACTTAAACACATCCAGACAGACTGAAGACATGAGATTAGCCTCGATAACATATACTTTCACTAAATAAATGAAATCCCTAGTTTTGCAATACTATTCTATGTTATAGAATATAAGAAGTGTCCCATCAAAACAAAAGTCTTTACTACGATTAATTCTATCAGCATTCCTCAGCCATGAGGCTAAACAATGCAACAACATTTATCAGTTACTCTAATGGAAGAAAGTTAGCTGTATTCTAAGTATTAAAGTATTCTTCTTGTTGTGTAATATGGAACTACTGAGGAACACTAAGTAGACTTTTACCTTGGTTTTCAGTTTTTTATTTTCTTCCAACACAGCTTCGTATTTTTCTTTTATCTCTGCCACTTCCAAGCGAAGTGCCTCCATTTCTGGATTCTCAGGAGCTGAAGCTCCCAGATGATGTTTCAGAAAGCTGATATTTAGATGTTAAGTATTTCTTCAGTTAGATAGCATAACTGCATTTTAGTTTTAACACTTAAGATGAAGTTAGTGCTGCAATACATGTGACCGAAATTGCATTAAACTGCTTAAGATTACTTACAGTGCTTTTCATCCTACAGGATGAAGCTACAAAAATAAGAAAGCTTTTCAAGTTCATTGGTATATTCCTTAAAAAACAAACAAAAAAAAAAACCAAGACATCAGTACACACAGGACAAATTCTCATCTTTTACTACACCCTCCTCTTCAGAAGCCACAGTTACTGTAAGTACTCAAATCTAACGCTGCAGGTCTATGACATTCTGTAACGGCCTATAACTTAACTTCATAATTGCTGGCATACTGATACGCACAGTTCTCTTGCATCCTGTCAGACTTTGTTAGCTTGTAAGAATGCAATTATTAGCTAAAATGCATCCATAAAAGCCACGTTCTCAAAGTAAGTCTTCTAAACGAGCTTCTCCAGTTCACCTACGAGTTAGAAGCAGTACTGCTGTTTCACGTGAAGTCTCTACAAACAATTCACAGAAGAGGAAAAGGATACTCCAATGCACTATTTGGTTTCTCTGGCTCTTCATATAAGGCTACCAACACTGCAAACAGAAAATATTCAACAATTGCAAGAAGTTCATGCAACTCTAAGTTTTTAAAACACGTACCAAGTCAGAAGGCATACAAGTTGCCTGCCACATTTATAGAACATTCTTCTGTTTAACGAGATTTTCACCTATAAACTTTTGATGTAAAGAATAGGTCTGCTGTACAGGAGGGAACAGAGCATCCCACCCAGTAACAGCTAGAGAGAAGTTTTGTTGATCCCCTAACCACAGTCTTTGGCTATTCTAGCACACAACACAAAACAGCCTGGACAATTTTTACATATTCCACACACAACCCTAGTATTGGCTTTCATCAGCAAAATTGAAATTCTAACTATTTTGAGACTCTCCCTTCATAAACCATTACTTCCACTTAAACTACATCTTTGAACTGCAGGACAACATCAGCACTTCCTTAACTTTCAGCATAAAAGCAAACCTCCATCGAACACCTACAGTTACAAAACTAAATGGCTATCATCAGAGTAGGTGACACCGATAATCTTTATGGATGAGGGCTCTAGCAGCCAACAGAGTATCAGAGAGGTCAGGCACAAGCAGCAGTACCCTGACAGCTTAAATAAAACTAGCTGTACACATACCAAGTCCATATCTGGGGAACACAGTCACATGAATACTCAGAAAGTTCCCAAACATAACCACTCCCCCCTCCCCACAGGGGCACACACATGGCTATAGAAGATGTCTGCTTTCATAAATACTTAGATGCTCTTCTCCCAGTTTCAGATGTCCAAACTGCAAAGCCAAATTGGTTTTAAGCTAGCACTTAAGTTAAAAACAAAATTAGGATGCCACTTCCTAATTCATAATAAGTGCTTCCTAAGCACTTCCACTGCTCGGAAGACTTGTTTTGCCATCCCATAGGAAGATGGGATACTATACATAGGAATACTATTGCTTACTATTGCAACAGAAAGAAATCAAATGGTACCCACATGCCAGACCGAGAGTCTTAGCACGGCACCTATTTGCTTGACATCCTAGATCTGCTGCTCCCTCTTTAAACTGCATATTTTTCAAGCAGGAATATTAACAGATTTTCTCCACATATTATTGGAAGGCTCTGAAAGAGACTTCAGAAGGATTTAAAAGATGCTAAGCCATACAGAAAGCCAAAGTATGCATCAAGTTTAGCATCATCATTTTCCCCATTCTGATACAGATAGTCACTCTCACAAAACTTACAGGTTCATTAGCTTTAGAAGAAGCATCAAGCTCTACTCAAGAAAGGGTCTTTTTAAAAGCAAATTTGCTGTTATTTTTTGTCTCAAGCATTTACTTTCTCTGGAGAGCTGTGGCAGAAGAGCAGCCCCCAGGAAATTCAGCTGTTTCTGCAAGCAAGCATAGAGAAAAGCACTTTGCCCGTAAACGACGTCACCAACACAGCACATGAGGGGAAAGGAACTGCCTTCCTGTTCCTTACGTGTCTCTATCGTTCCTGTTCCACACGCGTCTCTAACAATCGACCCACACGCAACGACCGTGCGAACTGCCAGAAAGGAGGTCACGCACTGCAGCTCACAGGCCACGTTTCCAAAGAGGCCCTCTGCCCTCCCCCAGCGCGCAGTGCCTCGCTGCCCAGCTCGCACTCGATTTCGACTGCCGCACCAAGTTTTCCGGGCGAGTTCTGCCCCCGGCCGCCACGCAGACCGAGGAGAAAGAGCGATCGGCTCACCGCGGCGAGGTGGGGAGCCGGCAGAGAGCGCCGAGGCAGCCCGGGGGACGGCTACCCCATAGCCGTGCCGGGGCGGCAGCTGCGCCGCGAGAGCGGGACGCCCCGAGGGGAACGGCCCCCGCCCGCAGAAGCGCCCGAAGAGCCGCCCACGGGCCCCTCGGGCGGTACGACGCGGGCCGGAGACTTACCCTTGGTGAGCGTGTCCAGCACCCCCGACTTCTCCAGGTACCGGCGGAACTGCTCCCGCTTGGAGTCCGCGGCCTGAGGGAGGACGCCCACACGGTCAGATCGGCGGCGCCCCCCCCGCCCAGCTACGGCGGCGGCTCGTTGGACCAGGCCGGCCCCCCTCTCCGCCGCGGAGGCGGCACGAAGGGCCAAGCCGGTGCCGGTCCGCGGCCTGCCCCTCCGCGCAGACGGCACGATAAGCCGCACCAACCCCGCGCCGCCGCCGGCTCGCTCCCTCCTACCTTGTAATGCGCCATCTAACCCCCACCGCGCCTGCACCCAGCCTCGCGCCTGCGTCCTACTCTTTTACGGCGCGAGGGCTTCCCAGCGGTTACCATAGCGACGGGACAGCAGCAACGCCCTGTCCTCGGCCTCGCCCCGCGGGGGCGGGCGTGCCGCGGTCGCAGCAGCGCGGCGCTGCCTTCCTCTTCTCGCAGGCGTCCTCGCGGCCCCTCTCGTCGCCCGAAGGCACGGTACAGCCGGCGCCGGGCCCGCTTCCCCCCGCAGCTGCGGCCGCTGTCCCGCTCTGCCCTGCGCTCTTCGCCGGGGGCGGAAGTGCGTTTCGCACCCAGCGGTTCCGGGGCTCGGCTCTGCCGGCCGGTGCCGTGCCGCCGGGTAGCCGGGGGGCGCCGCGACGGGTGGCTCCCAGGCCTCCCCGGGGGGAGCGCGCGCTGCCGCGGCAGGAGTCACCCGGACCACGGGGCAGCGGAGCGCGCCCGGTCGCGAGCGGGGTTGCGCGAGCACCGGCTAGCATTCACTGTGTCTCCGTACCGCTGCGCCGGGTCCCGCGGCTTTCGGTCGGATCAGTTGGCTGTCGTACATGCGGCTTGAGAAGTAACTGGAACTGACTGAAAAATCAGAGGAGGAGAAAGTTGCAGCAAGCTGCAGCTGCAGAGTTGCCAACCCAAGGGGCTCCAAAGAGTTATACGAGGTGAAATCTTCCCATCGAAAAGAAAGTCTTTTGCCTTAGCCTGTTTTAAAAAAAGGAAGCGGTTATACCAGCTTATTTTTGCGAAACGCTGTGGCTAGTGACCGATAATATCTGTTCATTATAAAAATAAAAAAAAAAGAACCAACCGAATGATCTTGCACCTGCTATATTAGGGTCTTTTCACACTTTGTCTGCATGATCTTCTTCAATGTCTTCAATTTTCACTGGAATTAAGTTACACTTTTCTGTTGGCAAGGTGCTGTGATGAACTAGAATGTTTGACCCATGTCCACACAAAAAAAGTTAAAAAAATCCTCTGCCAGCAGCAGACAGAATAAATTCTTTTATATCTTGTCTTGAACCAACAGAAATGCAAATGACATATCCCATATGTGAGCATCTAAATGCTAATTTTCTATTATTTAGACAGTGGGAGCGGAGTGCATTAGATACTAGGCTTTTTATTGCAGAGACATTAAATGCAAAACGTGCATTAGCACAGTTATCGCCCACAGAAACTTACGCATCAAGAAATGCAAGAATTAAAGCCACAGTAGCAGTATTAACTCAGCTAAATCACGCTATACATTTATATACATTCCTGCATATTACACAATGTTAAATTTTACAGTGTAAGCAGAATTACATAGGGCTGTATTTATGTATACATGTAGAGAGATACTAGAGGTGAGAAGAACAGCTGCTGGAGAGAAGTCTACAGTGAATAGTTTTAATAGTACTAATGCATATTTCTTATGTGCACAGGGCCAAATAATGCTGCTGCTGCAAGCAAAAGAGCCTTTTAGGTTTTCTGGCTCCTTTTTTTCCTAATATTGTACAGCCTTCAGCCAATCTGAAACATGGGTGTCTCGTAAGCACAATGATAATATACGTTAAGAATTTTATTATGCCATAACATCGTGACACTACATCTCACAAATTATTTTTCCAGTACACGTACAGTAAGTCAAATCCACTAGTAAAAAATACATGCATATACACTAATGCATCCCAGATGTGACAACCTCACCAAGCATTTACAGCCTGTCAGTCTTGTGTGACTCAACTAAATGTATTTCATTCATAGAAGTCTCGATTACAAATGTAACACAGTATTTTGTTCATCTTTCCCTCCTTTATTATTTCAAGATATTTCATGGAACTTGCCTTACACTATATGGACTGGAGCAGCAGGTGGATGAATGTACTTTATTTGTTTTATAACCCCCATAAAAAGCATAAATGGAAATGCTCCTTCTAAATACTTACAACATTCTTTCGTTTAAAAGTTTGTCAGAATTTGGGGGACAGATGGACTCCAGAAAAGGAGTAGTTTTACAGTTTGATAAACCTTTTATATGTTTTTTGACATTGTAACTGAAAGTTGGAAGGTACTACCATTTTTTCTTTTTTTTTCTTTTTTTTTTTTTACCATAGTAAGCCTTCTGGTTTGTGAAATTCAAAATTTCTAATTAATAAATTTCAGTAACTTGTTTTCTGATTAAAAAGAAAGTAATCGCTAGCTTATTAGTGTTATGCAAAATCTCAAAATCAAAGCTCACAATTCATTTGTAATTAATGATGCTTTAAAAATATAATAGTGTATTTAATGGTAATAGTATACGATAAGAGATTCACTCTGATTTTTCTGCTGAGGAAGTCAGTGGTGATACACTGAAAAAAAAGTGTACCATGGAGTCAAAGAATTAGTGATACATGTATCAAATGTTTTGTTCTTTTTGTATTTAACACAGTTCAAACAGCGGAATATGTTTGACATTTTGCTTTCAGACAGCTATCAAACGTCTGTTTGAATTCTCAGAGAGATTAAGCAGAAACATATTTACTGATAATTACTTTCTCCTGAGAGCACCAGTGCCATCTTTAGCCTAATTTTATTTACTGGTCTTCGTAAAATATATTGTTAGACTGTAAATTTTGTCTTCTACTTTTATCCAGTTTAAATAGTATCAGCTGTGATTTTATGCCTGACTTTTCCTAATATGTGGACTTATACAATATACGTTTTCCTTTTTAGCTGGAAGGGTAGTGTAGAAGTTTATACACGGAGGTCTAAGCCACCCTTTCATTACAAAGGAAATAAAGAGACCGTTTAAAAGTTACTTAGCTAATAGTCAAAGGGCTACACAACTTTTCTATGTGAAACAGCTGGTTAAAGTTGAACAATTCAGCTACTCTTATACAGAGGTCTTGCTTATGTCGCAATATTCAGCAATTATCCCAGCATTGACTAGTGCAATTCACAGGCTAACTCACACTATATTTGAAGATCAGTGGGAGCACGCCTACTGCTGGCATTACTTGACAGCGACAGTCGCCTAGACAGCGAGAAAGGCTTAGGACTATTGCAGTTTCTACTTTGTTTAGATTCTGAGCTCACCTCCCCTGTAGAGTCAGGAGTGTCTGGTCGGCTAGAATTTTTTACATCAGCATTGTAAGGAGGTTGGGCTTTGTTTGCACTGAAACTGCTTTGTCTTTTGTTGGTGTTCTTTGGAAGAGAATTTGTTGAAGCTCCTGCACTCTCCACAATTGCCGAGCAGTTCCAAGATGAACCAATTCCATGTTGTCTTGTGAAACCGGTAATAGGAAAAGTTGTCTCGGGTTGCAGTGAAGTTTGAGATGGCATTTCAGCAAAGCTTCTCAAGCACGTGCTTAAAGCTGTATCTGCATTCTGAGTACCGACAAGGAAATGTTTATTTTCAGCTTCCTTTTGAGCATCATGCACTTCAGACCCAAGCTCGCCAAGCAAGCCTTCATTATTATTAGCGCTAGTATTTTGAGTCTGGTTGTCTAAAGCATTTGTATCTGGCCTCTTCTTTGGCGATTTATTTTCCTGATTGCGATGGGTGTAATTGCTGCTGCATTCTGTACAGTTATTTGGCACAGACTGAAATATGGGAGGAGAATTTAGAACCGGGTAGATGGCAGTGTCAGTTTGCTTTTCCATTAAAAAGGTGTAACTGCTAAGTGCAGAAGGAAGATTTTTTTGAGGGGTGGTCGATATTCCCAAAGAAGAGTGTGGTATCACAGAATATTTCTTAGATTTGTTTACGTAGAAATTGTCAGGGTTGTCCTTGTTTTTATTCTGCCCGCAGAGTCCCATTTTAATTTTTCGGAATCCTAGGTGGATAATTTCTAGGATATTTAAAAGCAATGATACAGTCGCTATTGATTGCATGAATAATATGAACACTGTCTTTTCTGTTGGTCTAGATACAAAGCAGTCAACAGTGTTTGGACATGGATCTCTCTGACATTTATAAAGGGGATCTAGATGAAAGCCGTAAAGAAGATACTGCCCAATCATAAAACCGACTTCCACTGCAGATCTTGTGAAAATATGTATTACGTAAGTGCAGAGCAAAGAGCCTCTCAGGGGTGCTTTGTTTAGCTTTCTTTGATCCAATTGCCGGAGTTCTCTCTCCAGCCTTTTCCGATTTTCAGTCATTTCTAATTCAGTGCTTTCAAGTTCCACTCTCACCTGAGCTTTCTTTTTTTGCCTCTCTTTTTCCAAGGCTCTTAGTCTGTATAAGGCATGACCCATATACACCAAGGAAGGGGAAGACACAAATATAACTTGCAAGACCCAGTATCTTATAAGAGAGATGGGGAAGGCCTCATCATAGCACACGTTTCTGCAACCAGGTTGCTCAGTATTGCATATAAATTCTGATTGTTCATCGTTCCAAACATCCTCAGCTGCCACTCCAAGGACAAGCATTCGAAATATGAAGAGGATCGTTAGCCAAATCTTTCCAATAATAGTGGAATGAATGTGGACCTCCTCTAAAATGCCTCCAAGGAAATTCCAGTCTCCCATGGTTATTCTGCCATCTTAACACTAAAATATACGAGAGAAAAAAGTATCAAATATTTTAAAAGCTGCAGTCCTTCCTTAACGCATTACGAAAAAATGACACTGAGAAAAACCATCGTCTCTCACATTGTAACCATGGCAACATGACCCACTGCTCATTGATAATCTAGGTATTATTCTCTCTCATCTACAAGATGGAGAAGTGCATCGTCTGCCCGTGTCTAATTATCAGTAAAAGACATCTTGACAAGCACACCACTATGAGGTATTAAGCACCCCCAGTCTGCATCAAATCAGTGGAAACTAAGGTGTCTGACTTGTTATAGGATTTTAAGAGCGTTATGCGGTCCATTTGAACCGTCATCCGATAGTGGTGTGAGAGCGGTATGTTTATATTTAGGACACTTATGCAGGTAGAGGAATATTTCCTGATCCTCCTTTTCAGACGTTCTGAGCCCCACATTGCAGCTGAAGTTACGGTAATGTCCAATTACTGTTTCACAGCGAGAATTGGTTACAAAGGAACTTGAGAGGGAATAAAACATCTCGCTAAAATTGCATTGTTAAATTAAAAAATACGTTTAACCATATAATTTGGCACAGACAATTGCTTTTTTTTTGCAGATGTTAATGATAAACAAATAAATAGAATCACTGTAATCGGTCCAGTTTCCTCTGATCCATGATACCCGCATTTGAAATACAGAATAGAGTCCCTAAGTGTCAAGCGTTGCTATCTTTGGCCCTGATTCTGTGAAAAATAAATGATTTATGCAAAAATTCTCTACCACCATTTTCCTAAATGATTATCATCTGAGTACAGATAAACTGGTAATATATGTGTGTAATCGCACATCTCGTCTTTCTTTTGTATGTTTCTTTCCCCAATACAGGATACTACATTGTAGACAAGATTTTAAATTCCTTTCCAGTGGTTATGTTATTGTATGTACTAACAAATAACTTTTTCTTTCTTATGTGCGGGGTAACTGGTACATCTGTAGATTTACCTTTTCATTGTATGCACAGTACAATTCAACAGAATTCAGTTATACTAAAACCACAATGATCTGACTTTTTTTTAGGATAAAGGTGGTTTAACACAGTGTTTTCTGTTCAAATGGGATTCATTTTCACCGTGTAAAACAGGAGTGTTAAGAAATCAAATGGAAGTTGCAGTCTTACAGCCACAGTACCGATGACTATAGAGGAAACTTTATGTTAAGGCAGTCCACTAAATGTGAAAATACTCTTGCAAATCGGTATACAAATAGGCACGTTAGACACATTTTAGATTTTAAACAAATTAAAAATAAATGGAAAATTAAAAATAAAACATACCTTTCTTTACAAAAATGTGTGAAATTACAGATCTGCAGTGTCCGATAAAAAGTTACAACCCCTGCCATCTTCTGTCCGTGTGAGTAAATTTCACATTATAAGCAGTTTATTTCGCTACAGGAGCAAGTGATGGAGTGCAGGCTTTGCACAGTGAATTTATATTTGCTAGGGATGGAGGGAGGAGAAAATCAATCTGTTGTTCAGTCTGTTACCGCTCCAAGCATAATTTAACTATGACTAGTGAAAGAATCTCATTAAAAAAAGCTAGAAATAAAAAATCTGCAGCTCTAACTTCCTTCAGATTATCTTCCTTTTTGCCTCTCCAGCACCTTCCAAGTTTTAAGAACGATCTCAACCTCAGACAAACAGAATAAAAGAAAACTTTCGGACTAAGTTTTAGTTTACATATCTCAGTAGCAGCAAACACTCAGCTTGCCTATGCAAAAGCGAAGAACACTATCATTGTAAATTTCTGCAGACAGTCTGTTCTCGTGGAACGGCTTAGCACCACATTCCTGATGTAAAAACCCAATGGTAGTATTCTTGGCCCTTCCAAACTCACTCCCTCTTCATAGACAGCATCTGACCTTATATTCTATTATTCTGCGCCTCTCGCTTATTCTCCATATGCTATCTTACTTGTCATACTGACTTCTTTAAAACAGCCCTGAACATGGCAACTGTTTTACACCATTTTCCCCATCCATATAATTCTGTGTTTCTTTTTAGGAGCAAGTAATTATCATTCCAGTCTAAGTGTCGGACATACTAAAGATGTCAGTCGTTCTTCTTGATAGTGATACTTCTGCATAGCCTGTGAAAACAGACCAGGTGACACAAGCCCCCTTTTTATTCCAGGCCTTCAGCTACCCCTCCGCATTACCTCAGCAGGAAGAATATCGAGAACAGGCTGAAATATTTTCCAATATAAAAGAGTGCACGAACTGCCTAGTCTCAAAGAACAGGGATTTTCTAGGTGTTTAGGAATGCAAGGGCCATATATATTAATTGATACAATTGCTCACGGGTTACAACCTACTGTTGTTAACTTTTTCTTTTAAATTCATCCCTTTCCCATTCCTTTCTTTACATAAGATGGATCACTGCAGCAGAGTCGCCCTGCGACTCGGGTGAATAAATGGGTTTGTTCTACTGAAGAACCTGCTTACTTATGGTAAAAGATTCGGTAAATCTATACACTATACATCCTTGTAAGCTGAACTGAAGCACAAAAATTATTTAAGAGAGTTTAA
Organism: Calonectris borealis; assembly: GCF_964195595.1. NCBI lineage: Eukaryota > Metazoa > Chordata > Aves > Procellariiformes > Procellariidae > Calonectris > Calonectris borealis. Next base: position 91,271 of record NC_134336.1, on the reverse strand, counting down.
AATCTACTCGAATTTTTTTTGAGCCAATTGGAGTGCTACAGTGCATTTTGGGGACCAATGGTAGGCTGGGGAACACCCTTTCAAACACTCCAAACTTTAGGAAATACCTGCAAAAAATGTTGGGGAGAGGGGAGGGAAAGTCACCTCATTTTAGAAAAGGAAAGAAAGGAAATGTGCTTGATTTGTGTACAAAGATTGTCCTGGAGCCAGCGTTAGCAGCGCAATGGCCAAGGATACGGCCTTGTTAGGCATGCCTGGTATTAATGTGTAACCCCACTGCTAGGATCAATATGAGTTAAGAAGTATATCTAGCACTATAATGCACTTTTAGATGATTCCTCTCAGCGCTCTGCAAAACTGTATCGCTGATCCAACTGTCCTGTATAGAATAAATAAACTTCCTCTGCTGAGATCTCTAAAAAGCTAATCATTACCTTTTAATTTTGGTGCTGAGGATCAGTCAATAGGTCACGTCCGATTTCATAGTTAAATGACAGTTTGCCTAGAAGTATTCGATCGCTTTGGCAAGCTATCAGTCTACAGCCAGCCATTTCTATTAAGTACTTAAAGCAGGTTTCTAAACATACACCTCTTCTATCGAGTACTTAAAGTAGGTTTCTAAACATTTTTCTGCTATTGGTGAAAAAAATTCTTAGTCCGTTGAAGTGGCCCGCGGACCCCCCCACCCCCCACCTCCTGCAAAGATGCTGAAGCTTTGTTTGAAAATCCAAAGTGTTCGGTGAGACTGAACTATGGTGGCTGGGGATCTACTTGTTCTGTAAAAGATAAACGTTAAGACGAACATTTAATGATCTGCACATAATGTTCCGGGATGCATTATCTCATTTAAAATGGTATTTCAGTCAAATGACAACTTGACAAGCTGGGAGGGAAAATGAACTTAAGCACCAATGACAATTTTATAGTGCCAATGCTGCTCTCTACCTTAGTCCAGATGTTTTGCGGATGTGACTATTTATACAAACTGTCATACCAATATTCAGTGCTTAGTAACAAAATACTTAGTGATGTAAGGAGAGAATACTTGTTTTTCTTCCGGCTCTGGAAGCTACCTCACTGGCTTTTCATCAGTGGTGGGTTTGCTGCAAAACATCCCCCAAACTTTAACAACTATATTATGTTTTCTTAGCTCAGGGTCAAACGCCACAGAAATCATTCAATCATGGAAATATTCTCCAAAGATCAAGACCTTTTCATTCCTACTCATCAATAATGTGCACTTTATGTGTACAATTGATTTTTATTTTCTACTGTATTTGTCTGATCCACAATGGCCAGCTAGATAACTAGAGGCACAAACATCAGTGATGTGTCCTACAGGCTTTCAGGGCAACATGGACTCACTCCCATAGTTTTCTTTCAGTAGTGAAGTTAGGATCACAAATGATAAACTGCAATAATGAGAAATTTGGACAACTGTACTACTCAATATTGTCTTTAGGACCGCCAAATCCAGTGGTAGTGTTTGAAGGCAGACCAGAGAATACTACATAAAGACCGAGGCACAGGCTCTTCATGTTTGTCTGTTTTCTGTGCTGGCTTATAGATTCACTTTGATTGCTAAGATATACATGCAAATCAGTAGGTGCAGATTTGTGTTTTCACTTTCATGAGCAAAATTTCTGAAGATGCCCTGGCATTTACCCACAAGGTTTAATGTGGTTTTTTGGTCAGTAATTAGCTATTTTTAAGCTTAGATAGCATGCTGTATTTCCACTTAGGACTTCCCTTTTCCCCACGCAAGTTCTTCACTATGTTGAAAAGAGCCTCTTGTAAAGTAAGCAGGATGCTTGTACTCCCCAAATGCTCCATTCCAAGACGTTTACAGAACACTCAAAAAACAGTTTCTTGCTATTTAGGAACTGATTGTGTAGAAAATTTGTAGATCTGAGGCAAAAACATGTAAATTGCATCCTTACATCCGGGAAACATCCAATCGGATGAGCCTCAGCATCTTTAAAGAAAAGGTAATCACTTTTCTTTGAAGAGAATTTGAGCGATATGCCAGTTGGTTAGGTAGCTTGGACTGCACATGTTCATCATGTGGGTAATAGGCTAAAAATCATAAAAACTATTTCCTCAGCTGAAATGTTTTACCCATGTTCTGGCCACTCTGCGAACAATTTTCCAGTTATTTTTTAGGGTGAGATTTACTGACCTGAGGAAACAGGTTTTGAGGTGCTGTTAGCGACTGCAGGAGGAGCGTTCCAATTTGTCACAAATGCTTTTCTCTCTCTTCAGCAGGTACCGGTTTCCTTAAGAAAAGGCTGCTTGGTTGTTGACAGGTGTCACCGGCTCTGGATGTTTGCCTGTGGAGCTGTGAGGACTGAAAATATAAAGTTATTGTCCCTAACGCAGATGAACTGATTCTTGTAGGGTTGCAGGTAGATTGGGTGGAAGTGCATTTTAGTTCAATAATTGGGATTGACTCATGCCTATGGTCATGTGTCCTGCTTCCTGCTGGGACAGGGTTAACTTTCTTCCCAGTAGCTTGGGGGGTGTGCTGGCTTTTGGGTTCGGTGTGAAAGGAGCGTTGATGGCCCATTGATGCTTTGGCTGTTGCTGGGTGATGCTTGCACCGGGAGGGGGGAGCACAGCCAGGGTGGTGGACCCAGCTGGCCAATGGGGTGTTCTATACCATGTGACATCATGCTCAGTATAAAAACCAGGTGTGGGGGGGGGCTCCCCCCCCGTTCGTGACACGCGGTCGGCGGTCGGCGAGCGGTTGTGTTGTGCATTGCCTGCTTTGTGTATTCTGTTATTGTTGTTGTTCTCATTGTTATTATTACTGTTCTACTTAGTTTTATTTCAATTATTAAACTGTTTTTATCTCAACCCGGGAGCTTTCCTACTTGTGCCCTCCCGATTCTCTCCCCCATCCCACCGGGGGGGGTGTGATCAAGCGGCTGCGTGGCGTTTATTTTTGCTGGCTGGGGTTAAACCACGACATCATGTTAATACGGCAGCTAAAACCAAGCTTATAAAAAGTAACTGTAATGTGCTCCTGGGGTCCGTCTGCATGTTCTGCTGAGATTCCTAGCGAGGGGCAAAACATTTTGAGCTGTGAGCAAAAATTCCAGTTTCCCTTTAGCAGTTTCCTGCTTATATGCGTGTAAGTGTTTAACGTTTAAAAAGGAGGGTTTGGAGTTTTTAATTTACCTTTTTTTGTTCAGAGGTTGCTGTTGAGGGTTTCTCACTGAGGGGCTTATGGTTCATTACTTTATTTTGTGGGGCTCGGTATACATCAATCAGCATTTCCAGTTCAGTCATTTACCGATCACGGTGCAGGATTTAAAATCTAACCTTATCCAAAATTTTTAAATCCCCAACAACCGTTTGGGTTCCAAGATTTGCAGTTTACTGCTTCTGGATTCAGGGTTTAGAGCTTAAGGATGTCAACCTTTCTATTGAACAGGTGACAATAAGCTGTAAGGCCTGAATCCCAAACAGTAGGCTGCAAACGCTTCTTCGCTTCTACAGTTTGTAACTGTAATGCCCCAGGGCTAATGTTTGTTACGATCCCAGTAAGAAAGGCACTCAGACTCCATATTGGTTAAATTTCCATTTATTGACGCTAACACTAGAAGGAAAAAGAGGATAGTGTACATAATCATACATCCCTTCAGATGCTGGGAACCCCGACTTGTGCAGAATCAGAGGGACCACTTATCAGGGCACAGTATGCAGTCCAGATCCTGTCCCTGGAGAGTTCCACAGACACCTCCGTCTTTAGAGTCTTACAGTGCTTTTCTAAAAATAGTGCTATTAATCATTTCTACTGTCAATCACAAGGATGTTTGCATGAGACCCTCCCGCTTCGCTTGAACGTAAAGTCAAGGACATGTGGCTGGTGTAATTGCGAGTGCCAAGTGGGAGCTACCTACAGGCTCCTTTGTTACCGTTAGCCAGCTAAGTTTATGCTGAGACCGAGGGATACACGGGTGCAAAGCAGGCATGACAGGGTTGGGCTGCCAAGGCTGCGGTTGAGCTGAGAGTGGTGGAAGTTTCATGCAGGGCTCTAGTCTAGGGCTAGGGCAGAAGCACAGACAGATGAGATCAGGGGTTTTCCCGTCAGATATTGGAACGGAATTCTACCTCTCAGGGAAAAAGCAGGGGAGAAGGCTAACAGCTACTCTGTGACTTGACTATCGAGGGCAGCAGCAGGAGCTGACCTTCCCCCTGGACTGCCAAACGCTGGGCTAGTAATGACTCTTGAGGTGTCACAGAGGAAGGGGGCGTGTACTGGCTCTGAGTCCCTCAGCAGACTCATCCCAAGTGTTGTTTATGTGCATTAATTACTAAATGATTTTTCTTTCTCCTCATGGCTGTGGTTCCTGCAGTCCCTTTGCACTTGGTAAGTGTCTGTGACAGTGCCCAAGGGAAGGAGGTTATTCTTTGTGCCTGAGGGAGCAGGGGCTGGTCCCAAGGTCTCTCAGACCCCCTCTCCATCCCTGGGGGTTCCTGGAGAACCTCTGTGCTGTCAACAGGGCCCCAGGGGGCTTCCCTGCCATTGTCATGGACATTCAGGGCTGTTGGTGGCACCTCCTATGATCCCAGGGACAGCCAGGACCCATCCAGGCTGTACAAGTATACCAGGCTGCTCCTGTGCTTTCTCACAGCACGCTGAAATGGTCCCGTGGTGGCCGGGGCAGCAGGTCAGGATCTCTGTGGCTGGTGCTGAGTGAGGGAGTTTCTACAGAGATGGCGGATGCCTGCAGGTGATTTCCTATTGGCCGCACTAAGCTCCACAGCATGTCTTTCAGCTCCTCCAGGACTCTCTGTCCAAGCTTTCAGAAAGCAGCTCTCAGGAGCTGGGGTATAGCTCTGCCCTAGTGGGGCCTATGGTGATGGCCCTCTGTGTCCTCTATGAACTGCAGCTGTGGGCCACACAGCAGGTGGGATGGGGCTGCGGCTACGGGGCAGGTGCTTCTCACGGAATCGGCTGGCTGGGGGCAGCCACTTGGAGGGGGGTGCCGTACTCCACGCAATGCCTTACCATGCCGGGGCGGTCTGGGACAACGGAGAGGCCGCCGAGCATCGCCAGCCGGGACCGGAGCAACAGCTGCACCTGTGGAGAAGGTGAGCTGGGACGAGGTGTCCATGTTCGGGGCTTCGGGTCCCGAACAGCAACAACCGCCGGCAACATGACACAAGCGGTGGGGATGCCAGAGGGGTCTGGGGCCGCGCGGGGAGGGGCCCGGAGAGAAACACACTGGGGCCGTTGGAGGGGCAAGGTGGCGCACCAGGGCGGTGTGGGGCCGCCCGAGCACGGGGGCTCACTGTGCCAGGCAGGCACCGAGCGCGGGAAGCCCTGGGGAGCATCCCGGAGAAGAGGGGACTGAGGCGGTCCGGGGCCGCGCGAGCGAGAAGCGTAGGGTGATACTGGAGAGGCTGGGGGGGAGCTGGGGCAGTATCGCGGATACTGGTCCTGGGGATTCCGGGGTTGTGCTTCGCTCTCCGCGAGGCTTACCGGTCTCGCACGGACGGGGAGGGAGGAGGAGGAGGAATGCAGACAGCATCGCCAAAGGATTAAAAATTTATAGAACGCAGGGGCGCGCTGAATAGCCTCCCTACACAGGATATCCGGGCAGCCAGTTTGTGCCGCTCGGCATGCCGGGAGGCGTAGTGATCCGGGACTGGACTTCCGGACGGCCATTTCGCGCCGCGCAGCATGCCGGGTGATGTAGTTTTCTGGCACTAGACAGCAGTCGTCCATTTTGGCCCTGCGTGGCATGCCGGGAGGTGTAGTTTTCCGGCACTGGTGTGCCATCGGGCGGTTTTGTTTTGCTCGGTACGCAAGACATGAAGTCTTCCAGCACTACGCTGGAGGACACCCATTTTGTTCTATGCACCATGCAATGAGATGTAGTCTTCCATCTCTAGATTTCAAGGATGCCATAGAACTTTGCACGTCAAGCTGGGAGGAGCAGCTTTTGGCATAGCCCCCTCTGAACTGTTCTTGTTCTCTCAGACCCACTCCCAAGATCCTTATATTTTCTCTGAGCCTTCTTTTGTTTCTCTGCCCCACTCAGGATCTCCCTTCTCCTGTCACAATGCCTGCTGAGGTCTTCCTTGTGCCCCACGGCCATCTTTTAACTCTAGCCCCCTTGATGGGAGCAGCCACAAAAGCGACCCAGGTATAATGGGAAGAATACTGACAGAGGAAAATTTCTTCTGACATGCTGACAGAAGATGATGTCTGCCTGCCTGGGAACTGCTAGCCTGGGAACCTGGCTTCGGAACCAGAAGCATCTTTGAGATGCACAGCTGGCATTCTTGCAGTGTTGCTGAGTACCTGAGACATCCAGAGGTACTCTCAATAAGTGCAAAACCAAAAAACTGCAACAATAAAGATATTGTATGGAACGGTAAAAAATAGTAAAAAAAAAAAAAAGTGTAAAACATCCTGAGAAAGTAGGAATCTGCAACACGTACTGGCTGCCCCAGCTGGAGGAACGGAAAAGATGTCTGAGAAAGTAAAATATTGGTCTGAGAAATAGAGGACCCCATAATCTATTGGCTGTTTCAGGTGAAAAATAGAAGTTAGTAACACCTACTGGTTGCTCCAAGTGATGGTGTCCTATGCCCCCTTATGGTCTAAGATAGAAAAATGACTCGCTTTCTACCCAAAATGGAGCTTCTCTCGAACTTCTCCTGTGAGAACTTCTTTATGCGATTTCCTGAACGGACTGGACCCTCATGAGGGAGGCCTGGCTGATTCCAGACTCTGTGATGCGGATCATCTTTGAAGTGACACTTTGTCCATCGTAGATTGGCTGCACTCCTGGGAACAGTTTGATGAGCGCTATATGAGTAACAGTTTGACTAATATATATAGGCACGCATATAAGTAAGTAATGCTAAGTCTGCTTGCTGCTTTACTAGTGCTATTTTTGCAGTAACTTGTATCCTTGCTTTACTAGTAGTAATTAGTAATAAAGGAATTTTAAGAAACAAAACTTCTTCATCCTTGTGAATCCTATGAGCCCACTATCATGATCATCACTCAACTGCAGGCTGGGTAACTTTTATAGGTTGGGACATTATTAGGAAAATCTCATTCCCTAACTAACGTACCAATTAGTCTTTATACTATGAAATTGTATGAACTGTCTTAGTAGTACAAAATTGTATTAGCTTTCTTAACAGATACATAGTTTATGTTGTATTCTGCATAGTCATGGTTGAGTTTTAAAATTTTCTTTCCATGACCACTTCTTTCAACATGCCTATCGTTATTTTTTAATTCTTTCCTGTCTGTCATGGAACATGTTGCTTTTAAATTTTCTGTGTCTGCTTCTATCCAGCTTGCTGTCTTATTTTTCATTATTTCTTGTCTTTTCGTAGTGACCTCCCTTCATAAATTTTCTGTCTGTATTTATTTAGTTTGCTGTCCCTATTTTTTTTCCCCTTCATTTCCCTAGTCCCTGTCACTTTTTAAATGTTCTTTCTATGTCTAGTTTTGTCCCATTCACTGTCTTTAGGTTTGAATTATTTCTTGTCTTTCTTTAGTACCATTGCTTTTTCAATTTTATTTCTATGTCTCCATTTTAGTTCGCTGACCCTATTTTTTAATTTTTTCATCTCTTTATTCCTTGGCTTTTAAAATTTTCCTTTTCGTTTACTTTCATCTACTTTGCTGACCCTATTTTTAACTGTCTGTCGTGTACCTTGTCGTTTTTTAAATTTTCTTTCCATGACCATTTTTATCAACATGCCTATCCTCATTTTTTAATTCTCTCCTGTCTGTCGTGGAACACGTTGCTTTTAAATTTTCTGTCTATGTCTGCTTTTATCCAGTTTGCTGTCTATTTTTCATTATTCCTTGTCTTTCCTTAGTGCCCTCCCTTTATAAATTTTCTGTCTATGTCTCTGTTTATTTAGTTCGCTGTCCCTATTTTTTAATTCTTTCCTCTCTTAAACCCTTGGCTTTTAAAATTTTGTTTCCATGTCTACTTTTATCAAGCTCCCTATCCCCTTTTTAATTCTTTCCTGTCTGTCGTGTACCCCATTATCTTTTAAATTTTCTATCTATGGCTGTTTTTATCCGGTTCACTGTCCCTATTTTTTTACATTTTACTCTCATAATTCCTTTCTCTTTCAAATTTTGTTTCTAGGTGTACTTTTGTCTAGTCTTCTGTCCCTATTTTCAGTTTTTTTCCTGTCTGTCCTGAACTGTGTCACATTTTCAATTTTCTTTCTATGTCTAGTTGAATCAAGCTCCCTATCCCTATTTTTAATTCTTTCTGGTCTATCATGTACCCCATAACTTTTAAAATTTACTCTCTCTGTCTCCATTTATTTAGTTCGCTGTCCCTATTTATAATTTTTTTCCTTTACTTCCCTAGTCTCCATCGCTTTTTAAATGTTCTTTCTACATCTACATTTATTATCTTTGCTGTCTTTAGTTGTGAATTATTGTCTTTCCTTAGTACCGTTGCTTTTTAAATTTTCTTTCTATGTCTGCATTTTAGTTTGTTGTCCCAGTTTTTAAATTTTTTCCTTATTTCCTTAATCCTTGTCACTTTTAAATTTTTCTATCTTTATGTTTGAATTCTTATCTTTCCTGAGTGCAGGCAGTTTTTAAGTCTTCCTTCTATGTATAGTTTTATCAAGCTCCCTATTCCTATTTTTTAATTCTTGCCTGTCTGTCATGCACCTGGTCACTTTTAAAATATTTTCTCTACATATAGTTTACCCAGCAATTTATTCCAATTTTTTAAAACTTTCCTGTCCGTTTTCTATGGTGTCGCTTTTTAAAGTTTGTTTTGATCTCTATTTATCTAGTTCCCCTGTCCCCATTTTTTAATGCTTTGTGGATTACAAACGAATTCGCTGGAGAGATCGGACATGGCTCGTCTTGCGAAATGCTCAGAAAAGAGTCGTTAAAATCATGCTGCACGACCGAATTATGGATGCCGGGTGGCGAGCTTTTCTCTGCTCGCTGCTGCCTCCAGGCGACCAGAATTCGGTACTGCAGCTCCAGAGCCGCGCATGCGCGGTGGCGCGCTTTCCCTTTGCTCGCTGCTGCCACCGAGCGACCAGACTTCGGTACTGCAGGTCGGCAACCGCGCATTAGCGGACGCGCGCTTTTTCTCTGCTCGCTGTTGCCTCCCGGCGACCAAAATTCGGTACTGCAGGTCGGCAGCTGCGAATGCGCGGAGGCGCGCTTTTCTCTGCTCGCTGCTGCCACCGAGCGACCAGAATTAGGTACTGCAGCTCGGGAGCCGCGCATGCGCGGTGGCGCGATTTTATCTTGCTCGCTGCTGCCTCTCGGCGACCAAAACTGGGTACTGCAGGTCGGCAGCCGTGCATGCGCGGCGACGCGCTTTTCTCTGCTCGCTGCTGCCTCCCGGCGACCAGAATTCGGTACTGCAGCTCGGGAGCTGCGCATGCGTGGAGGCGAGCTTTTTCTCTGCTCGCTGCTGCCCCCTGCGGCCAGAATTCGGTACTGCAGGCCGGCAGCCGCGCATGCGCAGTGGCGCGCTTTTCTCTGCTCGCTGCTGCCTCCCGGCGACCAAATCTCGATCCTGCTGCTCGGGAGCCGCGCATGCGCGTTGGTGCGCTTTTATCTGCTCGCTGCTGCCTCCCGGAGACCAAAACTCGGTACTGCATGTCGGCAGCCGCGCATGCGCGGTGGCGCTGTTTTATCTGCTCGCTGCTGCCACCGAGCGACCAGAATTTGGTACTGCAGCTCCAGAGCCGCGCATGCGCAGAGGCGCGCTTTTCTATGCTCGCTGCTGCCTCCCGGCGACCAAAACTCGGTACTGCAGCGCGGCAGCCGCGCATGCGCGCTGGCGCCCTTTTCCTCTGCTCGCTGCTGCCTCTCGGCGGCCAGAATTCGGTACTGCAGGCCGGGAGCCGCGCATGCGCATTGGTGCGATTTTTATCTGCTCGCTGCTGCCTCCCGGCGACCAAAACTCGGTACTGCACCTCCAGAGCCGCGCATGCGCAGTCCGCGCTTTTCCTCTGCTCGCTGCTGCCACCGGGCGACCAAAACTCGATACTGCAGGTCGGCAGCCGCGCATGCGCAGAGGCGCGCTTTTCTCTGCTCGCTGCTGCCACCGAGCGACCAGAATTCGGTACTGCAGCTCGGCAGCCGCGCATGCGCGGTGGCGCGCTTTCCCTTTGCTCGCTGCTGCCATCGAGCGACCAGAATTAGGTACTGCAGGTCGGAAGTTGCGCATGCGCGGTGGCGCGCTTTTTTCTGCTCGGTGCTGCCACCGGGCGACCAAAACACGGTACTGCAGCTCGGGAGCCGCGCATGCGCAGTGGCGCTCTTTTAATCTGCTCACTGCTGCCTCCCGGCGACCAGAATTCGGTACTGCAGCTCCAGAACTGCGCATGCGCGGGGGCGCTCTTTTCTCTGCTCGCTGCTGCCTCTCGGCGACCAGAATTCGGTACTGCAGGTCGGCAGCTGCGCATGCGCAGAGGCGCGCTTTTCTTTGCTCGCTGCTGCCTCCAGGCGACCATAATTTGGTACTGCAGCTCGGGAGTCGCGCATGCGCGGTGGCGCTCTTTTATCTTGCTCGCTGCTGCCATCGAGCGATCAAAACTCGGTACTGCAGGTCGGGAACCGCGCATGCGCGGTGGCGCGCTTTCCCTTTGCTCGCTGCTGCCTCCCGGCGACCAGAATTCGGTACTGCAGGTCGGCAGCCGCGCATGCGCAGTGGAGCGATTTTATCTTGCTCGCTGTTGCCTCCCGGCGACCAAAACTCGGTACTGCAGCTCGGGAGCCGCGCATGAGCGGTGGCGTGCCAAGCGACCAATACTGGGTATCGCAACCCTTGAGGCGCATATGTGCGGTGGCGCCCCCCTTCTCCGCGCTGCCGTCCGCCGGTAACGGCAATGCCGTACTGTGGTGCCTGCGGGGTGATGCCGCCGCGTTCGTTGCTTCGTACCGGTAAGGAAACGCCGCTCCCGCCCCACATGCGCGGTGCCGGCGGGCGCTGGGCGCGCAAAGCGTGGAGCTGCAGCGCCGGTGCCGCCCTCGGGCACGCGCCGCCGGGCGGGTGCTCCCTGCTGCTGCCGCCCCGTGGCCAAAATGCGGTACTGCAGCGCCGGCACCGCACAGGTGCGGAACTGCTGCCGCCCCGAAGCCGAAGCGTGGTACTACAGCCCGGCGTTCGCGCGCCGGCTCGGGCCCTGGCCCTTCCATGCACCGTCCCCATCCCGGTGCATCCCTCATCCCGGTGCATTCGTCATCCCGGGCGGCAACAGTTAGGGTGCTCCCCTCCCGCATGCCAGCACCCCCAAGTGTGTCGGTGTGTCCCAGTGCTGTCCCCATCCCTGGGGCAGGTCCCCATCCCCGGGGCAGCTCCCCATCCCCTGTTCCTGCGGCTGATCGTTGTTCCCCCAATAAAAGACAGGTACGGAGGGGACCCGTGGGAACAGGGGGCGGGGACCCCCAGAGTGTGGGCTGTGCTGCCATCGCTCCTTGGTGCTGGCCCTGCTTGTCCCCTGTCCCCCCAGCGATGACGAGCTCCGGGCCACTGGCGGGGACCCTCACCCCGGGGACCCTGGGCCACCAGCGACAGGGACAGTGACGCTCCCCCCCCCCCCCGCCACGCACACGAGTGTGCAGGGGCACAGGCCACCCCTGTCAGGTGGACACGCTGGGGACACCGTCTGCCCCGGGGGTGTTTGGGGTCCCCAGGGTGGGAGCAGAGCTGCAGGATGCTGGGTCCCCCCTGCCCGAGCCCTGCAGACCCAGGTGGAGCGCCGGCATCCCCCACCCCTGTGCCCAGCCCTGTCTCCGCGTGGCTGTGGGTCAGTGCTACCATTGCGTGGCCAGCGGCTGGGAGGACACAGCTCCCGCCAGCTGGGGCCAGAGGAGCCCGGAAGCCTGGGGACCCCCAGGAAGGGCTGGCTGTGGTGGGGACTCAGCACCCAGGGCCCAGGGCACCCCAGAGACTCTACAACAGGGTGCAGCATGAACTATTTTATTACCTGTGCAGTATCCATGAGTGAGTCCCCATTGTTCCCATCCTGGTCCCCCAGTGGGCCGGGGTCCCAGCTGCCCCTGGGGGTGGCTGCAGGTGTGGGGGGCGGGATTCCTTCTCCCTGCGGTGCCCCCCACCTCCCCAGGTCATCCCTCCCAGTCTCAACCCCCCACATGGTGTCCCCAATCTCCCGAGAAACCTCTGTCCCCAGATGTCCCCCTACCCCACTCCCAGGGTCCCTCCCAGACCCCAGGATTCCCCCCCCCGCCCCATCCCCACGGTCACCTGCAGCCCTGAGACACACACACCCCCCTCCTCTCAGCACAGAGGTGCCTGGGGAGACACTGGGAAGAGCCGGCACTGCCATCGCGGGGTCCCGCTGGCCCTCATCCCCCCCTAAAGTCTTGCACCATGCTCTGCTCCTTGGGGGGAGTGCCCACAGTTAGGGGGGATGGGGGCTCCCCTCCTCCCCAGGGAACCCCCCCAACCTGTCCAGGGCACCCTCTGCCACCTCCCCAGGGTCCAACCACCGTAACAGGGTCTGACCCTGGGATCCTGCTGGTTAACGTCAGGTCCGAGAGAAGGTTCCTCATTACTCCTTGATGCATTCTTAGGTGCCAGCTCGAGCTGGGTGCCTCCAGAGAGGGACCCCTACCCCGGATCACCCTCCTTGCACACCTGCACCCGTTGCAGGAGGGTCCACGCACACCATGGGAGCCACGTGGGAACCGGAGGTGGCCTTGAGGCTGCTCAGCAGCAGTCAAAACTCCCCAGTGGTTTCAGACACCGGCTGTTTTGCTCCCGAACCCAAGGGTACTGCCGAGAAAAATAACCACCACTGTCACACGAAGGTTCTGCACAGTCACCATCATGGTACAGGGCTCCCTACACAACCACAACCATTGCACAGGGGTTCTGCACAATCACCACCATTGCATGAGGGTTCTCTGCACCCACCCCCCGTTGCATGAGGGTCCCTTCCCCATCACCACCATTGTACAAGGGTCCTGCACAGCCATTACTGTCGCATAAGGGTCGCTGCACAACCACAACCATTGTATGGGGGTCCTACGCAGCCACCACCATTGCATGAGGGTCCTGCACAATCCCCACCATCACACAAGGGTCCCCATGCACCTGCCTGCCATCGCACAAGGGTCCCCTGCACACCAACCAATTGCATAAGGGTCCTCCTGCATTGTCCCCCCCCATTGCACGGGGGTCTCCACACACCGACCCGCCGTTGCGCAAGGGTCCCTGCACAATCACTACAGTTGCACGGGGGTCCCTGCACAGCCACCCGCACTGCACAAGGTGCCGTGCGCATGCGTACTTCCGGGTCGGGGACTACAACTCCCGGCGTGCCCCCCGCGGGCGGCCCGGTGGAGCCGCGCGCTGATTGGCTGCGGAGGATATTTCAACAGGGCGCGCGGCGGGGTCTGCACCCAGGCGGCGGCGGCGGCGGCGGCGGCGGCGGCGGCGGCGGCGGCGGCGGCGGCGGCGGCGGCGGCGGCGGCGGCGGCGGCGGCGGCGGCGGCGGCGGCGGCGCCGCTGTGTATTCCGGGGGGGCCGGGTGGAGTTATGCATCCCGGGGGAGCCGGGGAGTGGGGTCGGGGGGGGCTGTGTGCCCTAGGGGTCCCGGGAGTGGGGCCGGGGGGGGCTGTGTGCCCTAGGGGGGCCAGGGAGTGGGGCCGGGGAGGGCTGTCCATCCCGGAGGGGGCCGGGGAGTGGGGCTGTCCATCCCGGGGGGGGGGCGGGGAGTGGGGCTGGGGGGGACTGTGCATCCCGGGGGGGCCGGGGAGTGGGGCTGGGGGGGGCTGTGTCCCCTAGATGCGCTGAGGAGTGGGGCTGTGTGTCCTAGGGGGGCTGGGGGGGGCTGCGGTGCCCCAAGGAGCTGGGGAGTGGGGCTGTGTGTCCTGGCGGGACTTGCGAGTGGGGCTTGAGGCTCCCGGGGGGCTGGAAAATGGTGTGGTCGGGTGCTGTGAGCACGGGGGGTCCTGGGGCTGGGAGGTGCTTGCAAACACTGGGGAGGGGCTGCGAGCATGGGGGGCACAAGGGTTGCACCAGGGTCCTTGCACGATCACCTCCATTGTACGGGTGTCACTGTACAGCCAGCCGGGCTGCACGAGGCGCTGTCTGCATGCGCACTCCCGGGGCGGGGACTACAACTCCCGGCGTGCACCGCGCGGGCGGCCCGGTGGAGCCGCGCGCTGATTGGCTGCGGAGGGTATTTCAACGAGGCGCGCGGTGGTGTCTGCACCGAGGCGGCGGCGCAGCGTGAGTGTGAGGGGCTGCGGGCCCGGGGAGCCGAGGAGTGGGGCAGTGGCGGCGGGGGCGGCCCTTGCAGGCTCCGGGGACGGGGGCTGGGGGGGATCCAGGCGGGGGAGGTGCTGTGAGCATCTGGGGAGTGTGTGTGTGGGGGGGGGCTGTGTGCCCTTGGGGGGCCGCGCAGTAGGGCCGGGGCGGGGGGGCTGTGTGCAAACAGACCCTCCCTGCGAGTCCCCACTGTCGCCCCGTGGGGCCGGGGACCCCCCACGCCTCCCTGCAGGCAGACGGGCAGCCTGTAGGCAATGGAGACCGCCCGCCCCAGCGAGGTGCTCGAGCCTGGGGGCTTCACGGGCCGAGTCGAGGGAGGAGCTGCTGGAGAGAGGGATTAGAAACGGCCTTCTGCCCCCGAAACTGCTGGAGCATTTGAAGGGGAGGGACAGATACACCCCAGGGCCCCAAGGGGAAGACCTTGGAGCAAGGACTTGGGGTTGTTCCAGGAGCAAAAGCTGGTCCCAGCCAGCTCTCCTCTGCTCCCCCGGCACCGGGATCAGACCTTTCAGCCCCATTTCTGCCAGAAGCATCACACAAGCGCTTGCCCTCCCTGGGGGCATCTTTGGGACTTGAGAACAGGTGCAGCAGCTGGGTTTTTGGGCTCAGAAATGGGCGCTGAGTGAGCTGGTTTGGGGGCCCAAAGCAGAAGCCAGTTTGGCCGTTTGTGCGGAGGGGTTGGGAGGGCATTGGAGGCTGCGGGGGAAAGCAGAGGGTGGGCAGGGTGCGTGGACCCTCCCCGGAGGTGGGGGTCTGGTTCTGCTGGACCCCGAAGTGTGGGAGGCCGGCATGCACCAGGCCAAACTCAACGTCTGAGGTGGTCTCTGGGGGGAAGAGGTGGTCTCTGCTTTTCAGACCCCGCATGCCCTCTTCGAGTCCAGCTCTTCCTTGTCGACTGCTTAGAATAGTTATTAACTAATTAATCATACAAACTAATTAATATTTATACAATGTCCAACTATGATATTTAATCTTAATAATCAAGTTTTGACAGCGATTGATTTACGACCTTGTCAAAAGCCCAGGCTGTTGCAAATAGCTGGAGCTTGTAAGGAGAAGGAGCTGAAATCAACGGGAGCTTCAGTGCAGAGCTGGAGCTTCAATTAGCCAGAACCGTAGCAAGCAGGAGCTGGAACGAGACGGGGTGTCTGCTGTCTGGGGTGTGCCTTAGCCAGAGGCAAAATTACCTGCAGCTGTAATGAGCAGGAGCTGCGATTTGCTGGAGTGTCTATTTGCCGGAGCATCTGTCAGCCGGACTGCACTCCCAGCATGGCTGAAGAGCAGCCAGGCGCAGGCAGGGCTGTCCCCAGCAAGGAGCTCCGAGCGGCAGGGAGGCGAGTCGTCCTTCTGCCAGCGGGGAGCCCGGCCTCTTCTCTCAGGGATTAAATCCATGCCACGTGCCTCTCTCTGCGTGGAGGGTCTCTCCTGGTCCCAAGGGCCGAAGTGAGGTGCTGGTGCCCTGACTCTCCTGGGGGGCAGGCGGCAGCACGAGGCGGCGGTGTCTCCCCAGTACCCGGCAAAGGGGAGCGAAACCGGCCGGCTGGAGCTCCCGGGATGCACAGCCCGGCCCCACATGGCAGAATCCTTCCCTGTGTTTTCACCGTTGGCTGGGTGTGACAAACAGGTTCATTTTGTGCCTCCTCTTTTCCCAGCGTCACCTTCTGTGTCACGTGAGGAAAATCCTGCGTGGTTGATGCCGCTTGCTGCTCAGGTAATGGCACGTATGGGCCTGGGGGAGCGGGGAGAAACATTGGTGAGTTCAAGGACACTGCAGTTACTCCACATCAAACCAGGGAAAAGGCAAATTTGCTGCCAGTGCAGAAAAGCTGATGAACAGTTGCCGTTAACAGAGCATGCCTTGTTCCTGAGTCGGTCCCTGGGTAGTTACGGATGTTTTCCTTTCAGGTAAAAGAATCAGCTTTCATCTATGATAAATTAAGAACTGCCTGTTACCTTCTTTAGGGTCAAGTGTTTCTCTTCTGTTTGTTCATACTGATTTTATGGGCAGGTTGGAAATAGCCTTGTATTTTTATATGCATAACTCAATTTTTAGTAATATGTCGTGTCAGTATAGTTAATTTTTGAGCACCTAGGTAACACTAGAAGTGTAATGAATGAAACATGATGGAAACTGATATTTAAACTTGATTTTTACTTGATTTTTTTTTCCATTAGAGTGTTGATGGCATGTTGTCCTGTGGCTCAATCCACATTCTGTTCAGTGGAGTCTTCAATCTAGGACTTTTAAGGAAAAAAGTTTGTCCTTCCAAAAAAGGGCTAGTCATTCATAGGATCGAGGTATAGACTTGGAGAGTCGCTTAAGTACGTGATCAGAATTAAAGCTAAATGTTGCTTAATGTTGCTGCTGTTGGTCTTCACTTTCATTAATTTCCCTGCTGCTCTGTCATGGTTGGGAGCTCCGAATCTGAATTTTTTTCACTCCCTAACACATTTTTCTCCCCAAGGAGAGGCTACGTTTAAAAGTTAATTAGTTTCCTCACAAATGCATCGGTCAATAAAATAGAGTTATAATTATTAAAACCACAAAAATGACACCAGTCTTCCAGATCTGGACTATTTCTGAACACGTGTTCATCACATGCAGATGTCATCGGGATACAGATCATCTGCACTTCGTGCTCTGATGAGACAATATGCTGAGACAGGGACAAGCTCCAAAAGGAAAAAAAAGTACAACATCAAGGTTTTGTTTTGTTGTTGGTTTTTGTGGTTTTTTTTGTGTTTGTGTGGGTTTTTTTTTTAAGAGTGCGATGTTGACTGGTGGCAGCCTGCAGAGCTCTCTTGCTGCCTGATGTCTCCTTTTCTTCTCTGTCACTCCTCTTTCATGGCTGTAATTTTCACTCGGGTAGTTTTAGAAGAGCAATTTAGTTCCTTGCCTGTGTAAATGTGCTGGTAATACTAGGAAGGTAAATGTTTGAACCAGTAGCGAATAACTTGGCTACAAGTAGAATTTCTGAAGGAAGAACAACAACAACAGGAAGCAAGTAGCAAGTTACCACAAATTTGTGTGTGTCAAACATGTCAAACTTTTATTGCCAAACATTGTTTGGCAATGTGTTCCAAATGGCTCGCTTTGGTAAACATAAATTTTCAGGAAGTTCAGGGTTGTGTGTGGAAAAACGTGCCCCTCTGTCTAGGTGTCCTGCTATGTAAATAGCATCAGTCAGTAGCACATCCAGCGGCAGGGCTGTTGTTCCCTGCTCTCGATATTGCCGTAGTAGTGTTGTGATATTTCGACCTAAGAGGCGGGTTTAGGAATGGAAGGAGAATGCCTGTGTTCTGTAAGGGCTACGAATGCCGACCGTTTTCTCTGCCTGCTGCTTTCCTGTGCGTGAGATGAAACTATTGTTTTTCTCCCTTGTTCCCGGTCGAAATATTTCTGAAGCTGTCGCTGCTGTGGGTTTGCAATTTGCGTTACTGCATTTTTGTAGAGTTCTAGTTACGGATCATTTCTACCGTGGTGAAGTGTCAAGATACGGTTTTCAGTTTAAAGCTTCAGAAACTGCATTTGCTGAAATCAGCATAGGTGAAACGGATTGTTGTGGTTTAACCCGGCAGGCAGCTAAACACCACATAGCTGCTCGCTCACTCCCCCTGCCCCCAAAGTGGGATGGGGGAGAGAATCGGAAAAAAAAGTGAAGTTCGTGGGGTGAGGTAAAGTTTAATAGGACAGAAAAGGAAGGGGAAATAATCATAATGATAAAAGAATATACAAAATAAGCGATGCACGATGCAATTGCTCACCGCCCGCCGACTGATGCCCAGCCGGTCCCTGAGCGGCGGTTGCCGCCCCCCGGCCAACTCCCCCAGCTTATATACTGAGCGCGACATCATATGGCCGGTTTGGGTCAGCTGTCCTGGCTAAGGTCCCTCCCAGCTTCTCGCTGGCAGGGCATGAGAAGCTGAAAAGTCCTTGACTATAGCAACAACTAAAACATCAGCGTGTTATCCACGTTTTTCTTGTCCTAAATCTAAAACACAGCGCTATACCAGCTACCAGGAAGAAAATTAACTCTATCCCAGCTGAAACCAGGACACTGATCTTGCGCATGATCCTGCTATGCTCGCAGGGGTGCTCAGTGGCTCCTCATCAAAACAGCGAGGTGTGTGTGGACGTCCGTAGGGTTGCGCTCGGGGTCTGAGAGGGTTATGTATTTTTGCTATTGGAAGACAGAATAGAGCATGTGCCTGTTAAATCTAATGACGGTCGAAGATTGGGAGGGACCCTGAACAGGTTTGGTGGCACAACTACAGTTTTAAAAGATTAAAAGATGTTGATGGTTTGGAGAAATGGCCTGGAAAAAAGGATTCCTCTTTTGCAGCGAGTTCACAAGGACAGATGGGTTGCTGTACTCTTTAACAAAAATACTCAACTTGGGACGTGTAGGGTGAGGAAATTGCGGCTATACTTAGGCTTGAGAAAATGTATGTAGGTATCTGTGTCTGTCACCTGCGTGTCTCTAGGAAAGTGAGTTCTAGCGAAACTAAAGCTGCCCACGAGCCAAAAAAAAGGCACGGTTGTCTAAAACATGCAAAAGCTCTAGTGGCCTGTATCAACAACTGTACCAAAGATGATGCAAAATACTTTTTCCTCCGCTCAGTTGTAGTCTTCACAGAAAAGGAAGCTTTGTGCTAAATGTTGGTTTTTTTTTTTCTTTCCTCTCAGCAGAATGTCAAATGCCACCATTTTGCCGCGGTCGCCCTTTCTTCTGCCGTGAAAGTACGAGACAGATGGAAAGGATCCATAGTGGTCTGCAAGTACAAGGTACGTCTGTGATAGTGTCTGCATTTTTCCTAAGGTGCTTGTAGTATGGACTTTACAGTTAACGTTAAGAATGTGGCAACTCTCCTTCTATATAATTTTTTCACGTGAAATATTTTAACACAAATAGTAAAAAAAAATAAGGTCTGTTCTGGAGCATGGTACGGCTATGCAAAGCTTGCTTCCCTCTGTCTGTTTTCTCTTCCTGAAAGCAGAGTCTTCTGTTTCTGCGTGCTTGCTGTTAAAGGGTACTGTGAACATAATGTTGGACTAGAAGAGGAAAGGAACTGTTTGTAAGAGTTCGGATGTTCAGGAGAAACAGACTTTGTTTTCACGATAAAAGCTTTATGCTTTTTCGTCAGTTTTTAAAATATCTTAAGTTTTTAAAATATCTTACAGTAGTACTCAAAAACCTTTCTGAGATACTAGCATCTGTGCTAAAAGCGATCAAGGTCAAAGAAGAGATGTGGACAAAATGGGACAAATCGGCGTGGGTGATGATGCGGTGGAGGAGCAGGTGAGTGGGGAATGGGGGCCACAGGGGGGTCCCCCCAAAAAAGGGGGTCCAGCCCAAACCAAAAAAATGCCTGAAAATTCATGGGGGGGGGGGGGGGCAGGGGGTGTTTAAAAAAAATTTTAAAAACTGTAAATATGTGTGAAGCGTTAAAATACAGAAAAATCTCTGATTTTTATGTATATTGAAAAATAATATTTATATATACAAAAATTCAAAATAAGAACCTATATCCACTATGTTATATAAAGGATTTTAGCATATAAAAAAATTCTAAATAGACATATATAAGGTTTTAAAATACAAAAATAACTGATATATATAAATTAAAAAATAAAGGACTTTAAAATGCAAAAAGGATGATATATTTTGTATATGAAGGAATTTAAAATAGAAAAAAGTCTGAATAGATGGAGCTATCTATACTTACTACCTGTTACGTAGTAAGTCTAAATAGATATTATATGTAATATAAGAAGTTATATATAAATGTAAATAGATATCTAAGTCTAAATAGATATAAGTGTAAATGGATATCTAAGTCTATAAAGACATAGGTGTAAATATATGTAAGTGTAAATAGAGAAGTCTATAAAGATATTTAAGTGTCAAAATACATAAGTCTAAACAGATATATAGTCTGAATAGGTATTACATGTAGTAAGTGGGAAATAGGGTGGGAAAAGTGGGAAATGGGGGGGGAAAAGTGAAACATAAATATGTTCCCTAAATACATGTATATGTATGTGTAAATAGATACAGAAGTGTAAATGTCTATGATAGATAAGGTTTTTAACATGCAAAGAAATGCTGTTTATGGAAAGGATGTAAAAAATTGACACCACCTGCTGCCCCCCCCCCCCCCCCCCCCCGAAATACCTCTCATTGAAGATATAAAAGAGCTTTCAGAAGCTGCCCCTTTCCCCTTCGCCTTTACCGCCTTTTCCCGTCCTGATTTGGGGCCAGTTCCCCCAACAGGGACTTTCCCCTGCGGGGCTGTGCACACACAGAGCGGGACCTGCCGCTGTGGCATAAAAATACACCCAAACCCCTGAATCAGGGTCTGCAAGGCGGGGGCGGAACAAAAAACAAATCACAATTTTGGGGGAAAAATACCCAACTTGGAGCTCCCGGGAAAGCCAACTCCACCTGGATTTGGGCAGCCGGAAAGCAGAAAACCCCCCATTTTCATGCAAAAAACCAAAAGCAAAAATCACCAATTTATGGTGATTTTATGTTATGGAAAAGTGCCGAAAAACCTCCAAGTTGAATATTTTGGAAAAGAAAACCCCTCCAATTTTCATACTATGGAAAAGCAAAAAACCTCCCAATTTGGGGTGAAACACCAGCGGTTTGAGGGGCATTGCTCGGGGTTATCCGGTGTGGATTATCCAGTGAGGGTCAGTTGTCTGGAACGGATTATCGGTTGTGGTTTCTCCCAGGTGAGTTATCTGTGTGGATTGTCCCAGGTGGAGCCCCTGGTGTAGGTCATCCCCATGCATGTCCCCCCATGCATGTTTTCTACCCACACATGCCCCTCCCCATGTCTGCCCCCCCTTTCCCACGCCAGGCTTTCACCTGCACGCCAATCCCACCCCACTCTCCCTCCTCCTGCGTTTTGGATTTGTCTGAAAAGGGCGTTGATGACGCAGGGATGTGTTAGTTCCTGCTGAGCAGCGCCTGCACAGTGCCAGGGGCTGTTCTGCTCCTCACCCTGCCCTGCCAGCGAGCAGGCTGGGGATGCACAAGGGTTTGGGGGGGGACACAGCTGGGACAGCTGACCCCACCTGACCCAAGGGATATTCCAGAGCATATGATGTCATGTAGTAAAACTCGGGGGGAGGTTGGCCGGGGGGCCGCTGCTGGGCCTCACTTCAACTTCAGTTTAAAGCTTCAGAAACTGCATTCACTGAAATCAGTGTAGGGGGAACTGATTGTTGTGGTTTAACTCAGCAGGTAGCTTAACACCGCACAGCTGCTTGCTCGCTCCCCACCCCACGAAGTGATTGGCTGCGGAGGGTATTTCAGTGGGGCGGGGGGCGGTCCTGCAGGCCCCGGGGAGCGGTACTGGGGGGCTCCAGGCAGGGGAGGGGCTATGAGCATCTGGGGAGTGGGGCTGGGGGGGGCGTGAGGGCTGTGTGCTGTAGAGGGGCTGGGAGTGGGGTTGGGGGGAGCTGTGTGCATTAGGGGGCCGGGGAGTGGGGCTGGGGCAGGATGCAGGCCCTTGGGTGGGGTGTTTTTGTGGGTCAGGGGCAGTTTGTGGAGGGTGTTTGTGTGAGGGAGGGACAGTTTGGGGGTGTCCGAGGGGCGAGGGTCCATGTGTGTGAGGGAAGGGGCAGTTAGTGAGGGGAAGGTGCAGTTTGGGGGTGGATGTGAGGGGGAGACGGTAGTTAGTGAGGGGGAGGTGAAGTTTATGGGTGACCGGGGCGGGGGAGGGGCGGCTGGGGGAATCCATGTGGGTGCGGGCAGTTGGTGGGTGTTGGTGTGGCGGAGGGGCAGTATTTTGTGGGTGGGGGATGGGGAGGAGGAGCTGCACTGGCAGAGTTTGGGGGCGTGGTGTGGGGAAAGGGGGCAGGGCTTCAGCGCCACCTGCGTGGAGCGGGACTACGGGTCCTCGGGGTGGGGGGGCGTGACTTTGGGTGTTTGGGGCGGGGTTACGAGGAGGGGGTGCTGGCTTGGGGTGCTCGGGGCGGGCCTGAGGGCAGGTGGTGTGGCTTCGGGCGCTGCCTGCATCCTTCGCAGTAGCTTTGGGTGGGCGGGAGTAGGTGTTTTGGGGAGCTGCTCATCCCCTCCGCAGTAGCTCCCCCGGGCAGCATGGCAGAGGGCTGGCAGGACTGCACTGTCCTGGGCCCGGGCTGGAAGTGGCAGAAGGTTGTATGGAAATCTGGGACCTCGTGTGAGCGCACTGATATCTATTGCAAGAGGTACTGCTCCCCCACCCACACTCATTCCCCCTGAATGCCTGCGTTCCTCCGGTCCCTCCCCCATACCCCCCGGTCCCTCCTCTGCCTAAGATTTTTACCCCCTCAACCCTAAACAGGACCCAGAGATCCTCCCCACAAGTTGGCTTTGGGAGTGGGGCTGGCTCTAGCCACACCCCTTTCAGGTCTAGAGCCCGCCTCCTGGGTCTAAGCCCTGCCCCCTGCCAGGTTTGGGGCTCCCCTCTAAGCTTGAACCCCCCCGGGTGGTTTTCACAGCCCCCTAGGAGCGATTTCAGGGCCTCCCTAGGAGCTTCTCCTCTTGCCATTTTGAGCCACCCCGGGGCCATTTTGGGGTCTCCTCACTTCCAGGGATACCCCCCTTCCCACCAGTGGCCCCTAAATCTCTGTTACCTGTTTCAAGGCCCCCCCCTCCTAGACTGTTTGGGTCCTGATGGGGGCATTTTGGGGGCCCCTGGGGTATGTTGAGCGCCCCCAGATTTTGGGGGATTCCCCATGGATTTCATTCTCCCCGCCTCATTTTCACTTGTCCTTTCCACTGCTTCTGCTTGGATTTTGGCATCTCCTCCTGATCCCCAAGATTTCGGGGACCCCTCCATCTCCCTTCCTCCTTGATTTTACCCCCTACTGCCCCATTCCTGCCCCTGCTTTCCCTTGAATTTTGGGGGTCCCGCCATGGATCAGTGATGCCCTCCAGGTTTTTGGGGGACACCCCTGGGGTTTTGCCACTCCCCCCTCCCCCCCCAGTTTTGAGGGACCCTGACCACTTCCTCCCCCCTTGATTTCATGTTCCACGCTGCCCCATTTCAACTCCTCCATCCCACTTGCTTCTCTTTGGCTTTCTGGTTTCCCTCAGGGGACAGTGACCTCCGCTGGGGTTTTGGGGACCCCCCTGGGGTTTTGGTGTTGCTCCATGTTTCAAGGATTCCCCCCATCTCTTCCCCACATTGATTTTATTCCTCCCTTCCCATTTTTGCTCCTCTTCCCCAACTGCTTCCCCTTGGTTTTTGGGGTCCCTGGGGTTTTGGGGACCTCCCAGTTTTGGGGACACACCCTATGTTCTTCTGCCCATTACTTTCACCCCCCACTGCTGCTATTCCCTCTTGACTTTTGGGGTCCCCCATAAGCCCCCCCAGGGGTTTGGGGTTTTCCACCCTGCCAGGGCTGTTTTTTGCCCGTGCCCCTTCAACCAGGGCTGGTTTTCTCCCCCATGAAGGCTGATTTTGCACCCTGTTGGGGTTGCTTTTCTCCCCCTACCATGACGGGGGCTCATTCCCCCCACCTCCCCGGTTCAGTTTTTGCCCCATGCTACATCCGGGGCTGGTTTCCCTCCCCACTGGGGATGTTTTTTACCTCCCCCACTGCAACTGCTGCTGTTTCCCTCCTGGCAGGTGCAGCTGAAGCTGGTGGAGGAGACGGTGCAGCAGCAGGCAGCACAGGTGGCCAAGCTGTGGGTGCAGGCAGCTGCCCAGGAGCAGCGGCTGGGGCAGCAGGAGGAACAGCTCCATGGCCTGGAGATGGAGCGGCGACATCTCCATAACCTTGTCCAGGAGCTCAAGGTGAAGCCCAGGGGGGTTTGGGTGGGGGACGAACCATCTGAATTCCCTCCTTGGACCGCTAAAATAACAGCTTCTGTCCTTCCTTAGGGCAACATCTGTGTCTTCTGTCATGTGTGGCCAGTGCTGCCCGAGGAGGAGGAGCAGCAGAAGGGCCTGGAGCATCTCTACTTCCCCCCAAGGACAACAAGGTGCTGGTGCTCTCCAAGGCAGGGGAGATGAATCGCTTTGGGGGTGTCTGCCTGTTGCTTACACCTATTTTGAGAGGCTGAGGGTGTCTCTGCTGCTAACGAACCCCTCAGCTGTCCTTAGTCCCCCTCTGATGGGCTCAATGAGATTTTTTAGGACAAACGGGGTTTTAGCTGCCCCCACTCGCTCTGGGGGGTGAAGACAGAGTTGGGGACCCCCCAAAACCTCCTTTTACACCCTCCAAGTCTCATGTGGGACATGAGCAGCGAGACAATGTCTTGGTTTCCGAAACCAGGGGTGTGACCCTGTGCGTAGCACAGCAGGTCTTCAAGGGTGCCTGGGAGCTGGCAGAAAAAGACTGGAAAGTGAGTTTAAAAAGAAAAAAAAAACAAACCAGAACCAAAGCGTTAACTCCATTTTGGGGGCATTTCTAGGTTTTTTAGGGCTTGGTGTGATGCTGGTGGGCAGTATGCTTTCACCGCCAGCTTCCTGGAGATCTACAACAAATGTCTGTGGGATCTGCTAGCCGGCCGGCCGAAGCGCAGGGCCAAGCTGGAGATCCGGCAGGTCAGCTCGGCCAGCGAGGAGGTGCATGTTGCCTCCGAGGGGGGGGTAGGGGGACCCTGATTCCCCCCCTTTAAAGCTCAGATTGGCTGTGTGGGTGGTTTTGGGGGGTAACGGGGCATCTGTGTCCCCCTGCAAGGTGCTGGGGCTGCTGCAGATGGCAGCTGCCAACCACTCAGTGGCCCGGACAGCCCTGAACGACAGCTTATCCTGCAGCCATGGCGTCTTCTAGCTCTGCTAGGGCTCCAACACTGCCCGGGACCTGTGCTGCGCCTGCGAGTGGGGGCGTGGGACCCTTTATGGGGAGTCACCCTTTAGAGGCTGTGGTTTGGGGTGAGCTTTTAAGGTAGGGACCACCTGGTTTGGGGCGAGCCTTTAGGGGCCACTGGTTTGGGGCCATGGGTTCAGGGCCACCAGTTTGGGGTGAGCCCTTTTGGGCCCCTCGTTTAGGGCCATGGGTTTGGGGTCACTGGTTTGGGGCGAGCCCTTTTTGGGTTCTTCCTCTTGGGGTGAGCCTTTTAGGGGCTCCGCTTTCAAGGCCACGGGTTTGGGGTGAACCTTTTGGGGCCATGGGTTCAGGGCCCCCCTTTTGGGGCCACCAGTTTGGGGCAAGCCTTTTCAGGGTCATGAGTTTGTGGCCAGTCATTTGGGGTGAGCCCTTTTTGAGACCCCCCTTCTGGAGTGAGGCATTTTGGGGCCCTGTGTTTGGGGCCCCAAATTTGGGGTGAGCCCTTTTGGGGTCCCCCTTCTCAGGCCACTGGTTTGGGGTGAGCCTTTGGGGGGGCCCACCTTTCAGGGCCATGGGTTTGGGGTGACTCTTTTTGGGGTTTCTCATTTGGGGTGAGCCCTTTTGGGGTCCCACTTTCTGGGTCACAGGTTTGGCGTCACCAGTTTAGGGTCAGCCTTTTTGGGGCCTCCTTTTTTGGACCCACAGGTTTGGGGTGAGCCCTTTCTGGGCCCCCCTGTTTTTGGGGTGACCCTCCTCTCCCCCCACAGCAGTGCTGAGCCTGGTGGGCTTGGCAGGCAGCGAACAGCTGGACGAGTTGCTGTTGGGCGGGGAGCAGCCGCATGAGTCGCAAGCCATCAATGCCAGCTTCTCCACCCTGGGGCAAGTCATCATGGCCCTTGCTAAAAAGGTACGGGGAGGCCCCTGGGTTTGTGGGGGTCCTCAGGGCCCTCGCCTTAACTGCCAGGGTCCCCGCAGGAGCCTCATGTCCCCTATTGCAACAGCAGGCTGACCTACCTCCTGCAGAACTGCCTGGGGGGCTTTGCCAAGATGTGATTGAAGGGCTTGGGGGGGTATTTTGGGGGGCTGGGAGTTTTGGAGGACCCCACTGACACCTCGATGTATCCTCAAGATTGGTGTTAGTGAATCTCACTCCCCTGGAGGAGAAGTTCACCGAGTCCTTTACCTCCCTGCACTTTGCAAGCAAGGTGGGGCGGACGGGGGCTGGTTTGGGGATGGGGGGTGGGCTGGTTGGGGGGGGGGGGGCAGGTTTTGGGTGGCTTTCAAAATGATTTGGGAAGGGGGAGATAGAAAATTTTGGAGGGGGGGTTTGGGGGACATAAAGATGGTTTTGGGGGGTGGGGGTGATTTGGGAAGGGAGAGATGGGAAGTTTGGGGGGTGAGATGGTTTTGTGGGGTAGGGGAGCATTTGGGGGAGCATAGGAAGGTGTAGAGGGATGGGGGCCAGTTTTGGGGGCAGATGGGGGTGATTTGGCAAGGGAGATATGGGAAATCTGGGAGGACTGGGGCAGTTTTGGGGGATGGGGATGATTAGGGAGCGCACAGTTAGGGGAGGGGCAGGTTGTTTGGTGGGTCAGGGGGCAGGTGGTGGTGATGATTGGGGTGCTGGGGGTCTGTTTTGGGGGTGGGGGGCTGTTTTGGGGGGACAGGTTGGGGGGGACAGGGGTAGGGTTTGGGGTGGTGGTTGGGGGGATTTTGGGGGGTCTGTGGGCGGTTCTGGGGATCCACAGTTCCCTCCCACCCCCCTCTCCACAGTTGAGCGAATGCGTGGTGGGCATGGCCCATGCCAACTGGAGGTAGCCCCTTGCTCCCCTGGCAGCAAAATCCATAGGGCGAGCCTCTTCCCTTTGTACATCTACTGTCTATAAGCCCCGCCGGCACCTATAGCGGAGCGTAAATGCTCCCACGTATCAGTGAGCTAAAATTCCATTTTTTTTTTTAAGGATTTGATGTTTTTCTCAGTAAATATTAGGGCTCAAACCCTAAAGATTAATAATAAATGTCAGACTTGGTTTTTGATATGGGTAATAATAAAAAAAAAAACTTTTTAGAGGCAAAATAAACAGTTAAAAGGGATGAAATAAATAGTTAGTTTAAATTCTGGCTGGTTTGGGTCACGTCTTGCCGTGGTCCTTCCCATTTTGGGTGGAAAATGGTAATATTTAATTCTTATATTTCTAAGTTCAGGCGGGAGGACAGCGGAGCAGGGGCACAGGAGCTGCAATTGAATGCCCCGATAAAGATATGTTGAATTTTGCTTAAAAAAAAAGCGAATTTTTTTTTAGGATCACAATTCACGTGTGTTTTATACCCACCTGGGGTGTTCTATTGTCAATATTGATGATATATCACACCAAGGACTTGTCGACTTTTAATTAAGGTACAACGAGTACTGTTTCCTCACCAAATCGTCGCAAATGACCCCAAGCCTGCCAGGATTTCTCTGCCTTCGGCCTCAAAATCTGGGTTATAGGGAAAAAGGAGGAATATGTGAGTAAATATATACATAAATATACCCTAATAAATACATATATGTACATTCAATTATGCTTTTAGTCGTCTTGTTTTGCAACATCGCATTGTGTCCAAATTTATTATATTTGGTGCCTTTTTGACTCCGTTACCTGTTTTTTATTTTATTTTTGCCCCAACTTGAGCAGCTTTTGATCCTTTTTTCCCTCCATATTTCCCTTGTGAATTTGGGGGGGGGTTTAGGGAATTGGTGTAACTCGGGTGTCGGGGAACCGCTGGCATTAAGCTATACCCACACTCTTCCTGCTCCCCTGGAGGAACGATCTCCTCCAACGGGCTTGATTTGTTTTTAATTTATTGTTTCTTGTGAAAGACTCAAGGAAAAC
This sequence comes from Calonectris borealis, assembly GCF_964195595.1. Lineage (NCBI taxonomy): Eukaryota > Metazoa > Chordata > Aves > Procellariiformes > Procellariidae > Calonectris > Calonectris borealis. Next base: position 63,342 of record NC_134336.1, on the reverse strand, counting down.
GGGTTTTCTTTTAGTTCTATTTAACGATTTTATGGGTGGGTTAAGGGCGGCAGCGAGCCCAGCACCTCCCTAGACCCTGTGCTGCCTTGTTTTGATCAATATAATATTAATTATGATTAATAATTTGCCCTCATGCCCCTGGAAACTGGCACTGGCGAAGTCGAAATACACTCCCTGCTTTCACGTCGAGCCCCTGTGGTCTCCCTGCCCGGCGGCATCATCGTGCTGGACGATGAGGACGAGGGGGACCGTGAGCCTCCACCCGGCACCTTCAGAGGGTGCCACCTCGGGGTCTCTGTTCCCCCTCCATCATCTCCATGTTGCTCCCTGGGTGTCTTTATCCCCCTTGGTGTCTCAGTGCCACCTCGGTGTCTCTGTGCCCCCTTGGTCTTTCCCTATCACCTTGACATTGCTGTCTGATCTCAGCATCTCCTTGTTCTCCTGCAGTATCTTCATGTCTCCCTTGGTGTCCCCACACCACCTTGGTGTCTCTGTCTCCCCTCGATGTCTCTGTCCCCCGCAATCGTCTCCATGACCCCCCTTGGGTGTCTCCGTCACCCCCGGTGTCACTGTGCCACCTTGGCATCTCTGTCCCCCCTTGGCATCCCCATTGGCATCTCCCTTGATGTCTCACCTCGGCATCTCCCTTGATGTCTCATCTCGGCATATCCACGTCCCCCCTTGGTGTCCCTGTGCCACCTCAGCGTCTCCATCTCTCTGTGTCTCTGTTTTCGCTCCATTATCTACATGTCCCTGCTGGGTGTCCACATGCCACCTTGGTGTCTCCATCCCCCCTCAGCCTTTCTCTGTTCCCCCCTCCCTCACCTTCCTGTTGCCCCTGGTGTCTCTGTCCCTCTCCATCATCTCTGTGTTCCCCTTGCATTACATCTGTGTTCCCCTGAGGTGTCCCCGTGCCAGCTCAGCGTCTCCATCTGACCTAGTTGACTCTGTTCCTGCTCTATCACCTCCCTGTACACCCTGGGTGTCCCTGTCCCCCCTGGATCACTTCCGACTCCCCACTGGTTGTCTCCGTCCCCTCTCCATGACCTCTGGGTGTCTCTGTCCCCCCCGCATCATCTCCATGTTACCCCTGGGTGTCCCTGTCCCCTCCTTTGTCACTTCCATGCTCCCTCTGGGTGTCCCTGTGCCACCTTGGTGTCTCCATCTCCCCTGGGTGTCTCTGTCCCCCCTCCATCACCTGTGTGTCCCCCTTGGTGTCCCCATGCCACCTCAGTGTTTCCGTTCCTCCTCCTTCACCTCCCTGTCGCTCTGGGTGTCCCTGTGCCGCCTTGATGTCTCTGTTCCCCCTCTATCATATCTCTGTCCCCCCTTGGGTGTCTCCGTCCCCCCCTCCATCATCTCCGCATTCCCCCTGGTTGTCCCTGTCTCCCCTCCATCACCTCTCTGTCCGCCCCCCCGGGTCCCTCTATTCCTCCTCCATCTCCTCTCTGTCCCCCGTGGATTTCCCTGTGCCACCTTGGCATCTCTCTCTCTCCTGGATGTCTCTGTCCCCACTCCAGCACTTTGGTGTTCTTTTCAGTGTCCCTGTTTCCCCTTCCATCACCTCTGTCCCCCCCCTTGGTTGTCTCTGTCCTCCCTCCATCATTTCCACTTCCCCCCTGAGTGTCTCCATTCCCACCTCCATCACATCTGTCCCCCCCAAATGTCCCTGTGCCACCTCAGGGTCTCTGTCCCCCCCGACCCCTCTCCCTTTGCAGTTCCTGGAGCTCTGCACCCGCCTGAAGGAGGAGCACCCCGAGGTCATCCCCTTCCTCTGTGGCCATCACCAAAAAGCCAGCCTGGATTTCATGGTCTCAGCTGAACTTGGCAAACTTCAGGAATTTTAGTTTAGAAGTGTACACACGATTACGTTTTAAAGAAGAGGGAACGTGAGGATACGTGATACCTGAATTGCCACAAACTGCGCCCGCAAGAAGGGTGCCCGCAGCAGCACCCGCGTTGATGGGCTGGAACCTTCTGCTTTCTGAAACAGCTGCACGTGACCTAAGACATCTCCATCTGTAAGTGCCACTCACATCTCCAGAGTTCACTCTCTTAACTTGTCATTAAATTTCTATCCTTTCTCAGAAGTTTTAATGAAAAATAAAGAATAGTCCAGTTCAAAACCTATTTTATTCCTATGATTTGAGTACTTGTGAATGTTCCTTTGATAATGTGAATAAGGACTGCAAATGCGTATTGATACTCATTATTGAGTACAGAGTAATTAAAAGCGTAATTAAAATATATTGAGATAATTACTATAGCCAGAACACACATCTGTATCCCAATTCATGTTTAAACTTTTTCCTTAATTTCAAATCATCTTGGTTTCTATTGGACAAGGAACTACATCACACTTTCATTATAATCTAGAAAAATACTTATCATTGGGCTTTTATCATTAAATAGTTATCAATAACACTGCAAGTCTGTCAAAGGCAATTTGCAATATGCTACACATTTAGCAAAAGCTGGGGGAGGGAACTTCACGTGATTAAATTGTATGCTTAAATGAGATAGAAAAAGGCAATTAAAAGTGTTCCTAAAATCATGGCCTTAAAAAAAAAAAAACCAGCCTTCAGAATGGTTTCACTTTTATACTGCAAAGTGAATGTTTTCTGTCTTTTAACTAAACATAGGATTCCTTTTCCACTGAATACTGCAGATGCCATGAGAAAGCAAACATAGACTTTATTCTTTAAACTGAATCACTCGGTACCAATTTTATTTCTCACACTATGAGAGACGCCCCCCTGCTCCACGCTGCTGTCCGCCGGTAACGGCAATGCGGACCTGCGGGGTGGTGCCGCCGCGCTCGTCGCTGCCTCCCGGTAAGGAAACGCCGCTGCCGCCCCACGTGCGCGCTGCCGGCGGGCGCTGGGCGCGCAAAGCGCGGAACTGCAGCGCCGGTGCCGCCCTCGGGCACGCGCCGCCGGGCGGGTGCTCCCTGCTGCTGCCGCCCCGTGGCCGAAATGCGGTACTGCAGGCCGGCGTTCGCCCACCGGATCTGGCCCCTCCGGCGCGCCGTCGGCAGTCGGCGCATGCGCTTTGCGGGGGAGCAGCATGGCGGCACGCCGGGCGCGCTTCCCGGCGGCGGCGGGTCAGGGCCGAGGTCATCGGTGAGGCGAGCGAGTCCCCTCGGCGGATGGCGCGGTGTCTCCTGCCCGCTGGCCGCTCGGGGGTGGCGGGACGGGAAGCTTCAAACTGCCCGCTGCGGCAGGCTCCCGGTCTGCTGGAGCCCTGTAGCCCCAGGTCACCCCCAAGCCCAGTCGGCAAGCTGGCCCTTGATGCGTCTCCAGAAGCCCCTGCAGAAGGAGAGGATGCGGCCAGGGGCAAGCTACGGTAATATCGGTCGCTGCTTTTTCTTTCCCTCTTTCAGAGGCTGCACTGAGGATGTGGTTGTCTGTTCCTGCCTTGGAGATGCCGTTGATGGCACCCGCCTCAGGCTTGCGTGGGTTGTCTCTGCCCGGCCTCGCTTTCCTCGCAGTGTTGGGGCAAAAAGGGACAGGCAGAGCATTTACTGGCTGTGGACAGGGGCTGCCGTGGCTGAAGCTGGAGAGACCAGAGAAAGGTAAAGAAGATGACATCGAAGGCCACCCGGCTGGCCACTGCCTCCTGCTGCAGGCGAGAGAGAGCTTGCCTCTCCAGGTGAGGAAGGATCCCTCTTCGTAGTCCGCAGCAGGCCAGGCCGCCAACACGGACCGCAGGGTCTGTATGCGTCACCAATGGCACGGTACGGCCGCGTAGCGCACGAGCGAGCGAGGCTACTTGTGTAGGAAGCCTCGTCTCGTCAGAGCTGCGAGATACCCACGTATTCTTTTAGGTGGAGGACAGCAAAGCGACCGGAGTTACAGAAGAGGAAGGGAGGAAAGAAGGAGAAAGAAGCGTCGGAAGTGTCAAATTCTCCCAGCAGCGCCGAGAGCGAGAGCTGTGGTGAATCCCCGGGCCCTCGGGGCACTGTCTTCCCTCTTATGCATCCTGGGCCCTCCCGGCCCCTCCCCTGGTCCCCTCTGTTTCCCACGCTGCAGTGTTTTTCTTTGTTTTGTTCCCCTGTACCTCTTCCTCTATTCTTGTGTCCTGCTCCCTCTCCCTCTTTTTTTTCATCCTCTGTCTCTGTTCTGTAGCCCATCGCTGTTTTTTCCTTTTCTGTCTCTTTGTCCTGGTCTGCATTTGTTTCTTTTTTCCCCACAATTTCTCTGGTCTATTCTCTGGCTTTCTTTTGCTCTCTGTGCCTGTACGTGCAGCGCCGTGTCCCTGCCTTCCTACCTCTATCTCTCCTTTCCTGCCTCCCTATCTCTTTCTGTCCTTCTGTCTCTTTCTCTCTCCTTCCTCCCGTCCTTCCTTCCCCCTGCCCCCCTGCCTCTGTCCTGCTGTTTGTCACTGGTTTTTCTTTCTCCCACTCTGCCCGGGTTTAGTCACTCACTCTGTCTCTCTTTCCTTCAACCTGTTTTTTCTTCTCTCTATTCGTCTGCCTCTAATGCTTCTTTCTCCATCTTTTAGTCCTGCTCTGTTCTGCTGCCCATCTCTGTCCAGTTCCCTTCCTTTTTTTTTTCCTCTCTTGGTTGCTCTGCTTTTCTTCCTGTCCCTATTTTTTTTCTCTTTCTATTCCTCTATCCTGCTCTGTGTTCCCTCCCTCTCACTCCCCCAGTGTCCTGGTAATACGCAGTCCTTCTGTGTGTTACCGGACCTTCTCCCTGTTGATTTTTTCCTCTTGCTCTATTCCTCTGTCCTGCTCCCTAGAAGTATTTTTTTAATTCTCTGTATTTTTGTTCTTCGGCCCATCACTATTTTTTCGTTCTCCATCTCTCTGTCTCCTGCTCCCCATTCTCCTCTCTCTCCCTCTGTCATTCTTTTCTCTTCCCTGTACCTATGCTTTTCTGTATCCTTGCATCCCACTCCTTCCCTCCCTCTGTCTCCCTCTGTCACGCTGTCTCGCTCCCCATCCCTCTCTTTTTATTTCTACTCTTCTGACGTGTGTGTCCCCCAACCCTTCCTTTTACGTGTCCCGGTCTTTCTCTCTGCATCCTTCTGTCATTCTCCTTCTCTTGCTGTTCTTGCTCTTTTTCTTTCTTTTTCTCTAACCTGCTGCCCATCACTATTTTTTCCTCCTGCATCCCTTTGTCCTGCTCCCTGTACTTGCCAATCTTTCCTTTTGTTCTGCCTCCAGTCTTTCTCTGTTTTCTCCATCTCTGTCCTTTTCCCTGTACCTTTTTCTGTGTGCTTCTCAGTTCTTCTCCCTCATCTTATTTTTCTCTTTCTGCCATCCCTCTCTTTTTCTCTGTGGCCCTCTGTGCTGTTCCCTTTCTTTTCTTTCTCCAATTATCTGTTGCCTTACCTGTCCCTCTCTCTCTGTCTCTCTTCCTCTGTCCTGCTCCCTGGCCCTATTATTTATTGCTTCACTTCTCTGTCCCGTTCTCTGTCTTTTTTCTCTTATTCTCTTTGTCATCCATCCTCCACCTAACTTTTTGTCTGTATATGTCCATACCACTGCCTGTTTGCATCGTTTCTCGCTATATACCCTTGCCCAGCATGATTCTCCTTTGTCCTGCTTCCTGGCCTTTTTTCTCATCCTGCAGCGCTGGTTTTTCTTTCTCCCTCTCTTTATCCTGATCTGTCTCTCTCTCTTTCCCCTCAGTCCTTCTGGTGTGTTCACTCTGTTTTTTCCTCTTCTCTCCTTCCTTATTTGTCTCATTCAATTTTTCTCTCAAGCCGTCTGTTCTGCACTCTGCTCATAATTTTCTTCCTCTTTCCCTCCATCCTACTCCTGCGTGTAGCGCGCAAGCGATGCTATGCATCTAGGAAGCTTTGTCTCATAAGACCTGAGAGACACCCATGTATTCTGTTAGGTGGAGGACAGCCAAGCAACCGGACTTACAGAAAAGGAGGGGAGGAGAGAAGGAGAAAGAAGCGTCTGAACTGTCAAATTCTCCCGGCAGCACCGAGAGCGAGAGCTGCAGTGAGTCCTGGTCCCTCTGCGCCCCTCCCCTGGTCCCCTCTCTTTCCCAAGCTGCTGCGATTTTTTCTTTTTGCTCCCCTGTATCTCCTTTCTCCATCTCGCTCTGAGCGGCTCCCTGTTCCCATGTTTTAGGTCCTCCCTCTCTCTGCCCTGTAGCCTGTGGCTATTTTTTCCTTCTCCGTCTCTCTCTATCTGGCTCCCGGACACTATTTTTGCATTCTTCCCTCTTTGTCCTGTAGTTAGTGTGTTGGTATTGTTGCTGTCTCTGTCTCTCTCTGTCTGGCTCCCTGTCCCTCGGGCGCTTCTTTCCTTTCTCTGTCCCTCTCTGTTCGTCTCGCTGTCCCCACTTTTAAACTCTCCTCTCCTTTGCCTGGTAGCCCATTGCCGTTTTTTTCTTCCTCTATCTCTGTCTGTCCCACTCCCTGTCTGTAATTTTTAATGCCTCCCTCTTTCTCTGGAAGTCTGTCAGTTGTTTTCCTCTTCTCAGTCTCTCTGTCCCGTTCCCTCTCCCTGTTTTTTAATTCCCTCCTCTCTGCCCTGTTACCCATCACCATTTTTATTTTCTCTGTCTCTCTGGGTCCGGCTCAAGATCCTGATTTTTTAAATTCCTCACTTTCTGCCCTGTAGCCTGTCACTTTTGAAGTTCCCTTTCTCCGCCTCTTTCCGTCTGGCTCCCGGCCCCTCTTTTGTACTTCCTCCCTCTGTACCCTGTGGCCTGTTGCCTTCTCCCTCTTATTTCTCAGTCTCTCTCTCTGGCTTCCCACCCCTGTTTTTTCATTCCTCCCTCTCTGCCCTAGAGCCCATCGGTCTCTTTTCTTTCTCTGTCTCTCTCTTTCCAGTTCCCAGGACCTGTTTTTCAATTTTGTCCTTCCTGGCTCTGTGCCACATTGCGATTTCATTTCTTTCGCCGTCTCTCCCCGTCCGGCTCCCGTCCAGGATTTTTTAATTCCTCCCTATCTGTCTTGTAGCCCATTGCTGTTTTTAATTTGTCTGTGTCTCTCTGTCTGGCTCCCTGTCCCTGTCTTTACTTATTTTTTTTAATTCCTCCCTCTCTGTCCTGTACGTGTCGCTCGTTAAATTTTTGTTCCCCGACGTCTCTCTGTAGATCGCTTCCGGTCCTGTTTTTTAAAAATTCCTCCCTGTCTGAACTGTGGCCTATAGCGGTTTGTTCTTTCTCTGTCTCTTGTTGTTTCAGCTCTCGGTCCCTATTTTCAATTTCTCCCTCTCGGCCCTGTAGTACAATGCTATTATTTGCCTTTCCTCATCTCTCTCTGTCCGGCTCCCTGTCCCCGTTTTGTAATTCCTCCCTCTCAGCCCTGCAGCCCGTCACTATTTTCCGTTCTCTGTCCCACTCCCTGTCCCGAGTCTTTAATTGCTCCCTGTCTGCCCTATAGCCTGTCGCATTTTTTTTTTCCTTTCTCCATCGCTCTCTGTCCAGCTCGCTGTCCCTATTTTTAGTTCTTCCCTCGCTGCCCGTCGCTATCTTCCCTTTCTCCGTCTCTCTCTGTACGGCTCCCGGTCCCTTCTTTTTTGAAATCCATCCCTCTCCGTCTCAGAGCCCATCACGGTATTTCCTTTCTCCGTCTCTCTCTGGTTGGCTCCCGCTCCCTATTTTTCAATTTCTGCTTTCTCTATCTCTTTGTCTGGCTCTGGATCCCAATTTTTTAATTCCTCCTTCTCTTCCCTGTAGCCTGTCTGTTTTTTTTTCCCCTCTCTTTATCTCCCCCTCCACCTCTGGCTCTCTGCCCCTGTTTTAATTTCTCCCTCTCTGCCCTCTAGCTGTTGCTATACTTCCTGTGTGCGTCACGCCACATCCGGGTCCTCGTCCCTATCTTTTAATTCTTCCCTCTCCTCCCTATAGCCTGTCGCTCTAATTTTCTTTCTGTTCGGCTCCGGATCCCTGTTTTTTCCTTCCTCCCTCTCTCTGCCCTGTTGGCCCCTGGCTATTTTTTTTCCTCCTTCTTGCTCTGCCTGGCTCCGGCTCCCTATTTTTTCATTCCTCCCTCTCTGTTACGTAGTCCATCGGTATTTTTTCTTTCTCTGGCTCCCTGTCCCCGTTGTTCGGTTTCTTCCTTCACGGCCCTGTAGCACGTTGTGTTTCTATTTCTTTCTCCACCTCTCCTTTCCCAGCTCCCCGTCCCTCACTTTTAATGCCCCCCCGCTTCCTCCATCTCACTCTTTCTTGCTTCCCGTCCCTGTTTTTTAATTCCTCCCTCTCTGCCGTGTACCCTATCGCTTTTTTCTTTTCTCCATCTCTCTATGTCCATCTCGCTGTGCCCCCTTTTTAATTCTTCTTCTCTGCCCTGTACCCCGCCGCTATTTTTGCATTTCTCCGTCCCTCTCTGTCTGGCTCCCTGTCCCTATTTATTAGTACCTCACTCTTCTTCCTGCACCCACCGCTATTCCCTGTGATCTCCATCTCTCTCTGTCTGGCTCCCTGTCCCCAGATTTTAATTCCTCCCTCTGCCCCACGTAGCCTGTCTGGATTTTTCCCTCGGTCTCTCTCTGTGCCCAGCTCCCTCTCTCTGTGTTTTAATTCCACATTCTCTGTGCCGTAGCCCCATGCTATTTGTCTTTCTCCATCTCTCTCTGTCCAACTCCCTACTGCTAGTTTTTATTTCTTCCCTATCTGTATTGTAGCCGTCGCTGTTTTTTTTTCCTTTCTCCGTGTCTCTCTGTCCAGCTCTCAGTCCCTGTTCTTTAATTCCTACCCCTTCCCTGTAGCCTGCTGCTGTTTTTTTCCATTCTACATTGTGTTCTGTCTGGTCCCCTGTCCCTATTTATCAGTTCCTCTCTCTCTGCCCTGTGGCCTGTCACTTGTCCCCATTTTATTTCTGCCTCTCTCTCTGCCCGGCTCCCTGTTCCTGGTTTTTGAATTCTTCCCTCTCTGCCCTGTCAGCTGTCCAATCTTTTGCCTTTCTCCATCTCTCTCTGGCCAGCTCTCAGTTGCTATTCGTTAATTCCGCCCTTTCCGCCTTGTAGCCTGTTGCTTTTGTCCTCTCTCCATCTCACTGTCTCTGGCTCCCCGATGACCCTATTTTAGAATTTTCCCCCTCTTCTTTCTGTACATGTTGCTATTCTTCTTGCTCTCCAGCTCTTTTTTTTTTCCAGCTTGCTGTTCCTAATTCTTAATTCTTCCCTCTCTGCCACGTAGCATGCAGCTATGTGGTTTGTTTTGTGTTGTTCCCCCCCTACGCCCCTTCCCTCCATCGTTCGCTCTCCCGGCTCCCTGTCCCTGTTTCATTCCTCCCTCTTTGCCCTGTTCTTGTCTCTTTTTAATCTTTCTCCATGCGTCTCGGTCTGGCTTCCTGCCCGTATTCTTTCCCTTCTTTCCTCCCTGTCTGTCGTGCTGCCCATCCCAGGTTTTTCCTGCATCTCCATCCTGTCCTTCTTTGTCAGCCTCTGTCCTGCTCCCTCTCCCTCTTTTTGCTGCTTCTCTTCCTCTCTTCCTGCTGCTTCTTTCTCCACCTCTGTCGGGCTCCCTGTCCCCATCCTTCTCTCGCTGTCCCGTTCCCTGCCTCACACTTTCTCGCTACGCCCCCCAGTCTAGCCTGCTGCTGCTTTTTTCTTCTCGTGTCCTGCGCCCTGCTCCTCATTTTTGGCAGCCTCCACCTCTGCCCAGCAGCCCATCGATCCAGGAGCCAGCCGACCGACTGTCTGTTCCCCGCTGAACCGACAAGCGTGGCTCCGGGAATGACTGCCAAGGTGTTCCACGGGCTGGTGGAGCATCGGGGGCCCTGAGCCCCGGAGCAGACTCGCTCCCGGGACTTGTTACGTGCGTGACTACATAAACACTCGCTGTCTCCTTTGCCCTCACAGCTGCATTTGCACTCCCTTTGCACCGGGCGAGGGGCTGTGACAGAGCCCAGGGGAGGAGGTGACGCGGAGTGGGGGTCGGCCGATGGCCCTCTGTTCCTGCTGGGCTCCAGCTGCGGGCCGGGGCTGGAGGAGCCCCAGGTGCGGGCAGTGAGGCTGCTGGCGACGGCCCCTCCCTGTAAAGGGGTGGCTGCCGGGGGAGGGGCTGGTGCTGCCCTGCCCCGGCTGGCCGTGGAGGGGCCAGTGTGAATCAAGGGAGGAGCAGCGCGGTCGCTGGGCTGCGGCTACACCGAGGGTGAAGGTGAGCGGGGGCCAGGCGATCACCCGGCGGATCCCGGGGAAAACCCGAGGAGGGCAGCGGTGCTTGTGGGGGGCCGGCCAGGCCGGCGGGGTCCGTGTCGGAGGCACGGAGCGGCGGTGGCACGGGTGCGGAGGTGCCGCGCCGTGTCGGAGCCAGCGGCGAGGACTGTCGGGAGTGGGCGGCGGGGCCAGCCCGGAGCCGGAGCCGGGCGGCGGGAGCTGCTCGGAGCCGCGCTTCGGAGCGCGGGGTTGCACTGTGGTCTCTGGGTGCGTTGGCGGGGGAGGGAACGGTGTCCCCGCAGGGTCAGAAGGCAGGGAAGGCTGCCTCGCGGCATGCCGGGAGCTGTAGTCCTGGGGTGAGAGGCTTGAGGTCGGACATGTTTGCTCCCCGGAGCATGCCGGGAGATGTAGTCTTCCGGCACTTGGCTTCCGGGTGGCCATGCTGTGTTTGCCAGTGTATGCCGGGAGGTGTAGTTTTTGCGGACTTGGGTGCCCGGCAGCCGCCTTGCTCTCGAGCGCGTGCGGCGCGGTGTTGTCGTTGCTACCGCCGCGGCCCCCGTGGCGCAGCACGATGTTGTAGTTTTGTTGCCGGTTTTGTGTGGTTTTCTGCGGGCTTCCAGCTGCGGCCGCTCCCCGACAAGCGGTGCAGCCGCCCCTCGAGAGCGCATGCGCAGTGGTGTGCTGCTCAGCGCCCGAATAGCGATACTGCTGCTCGCTTGCCGCGGGTGCGCGGTGGCACGCGCCGCCACTCTCGCTGCTGCCGCCCGGCGACCAAAATGCGGTACTGCAGATCGGGCGCCGCGCATGCGGGGTGTGGCGCTCGTCCGTGCTCGATGCTGCCGTCTGGCGAACGGAACGCGGTGCTGCAGGTGGGCGCCGCGGAGGTGCCGCCGTGCTCCACTTTCCCTTCCGCTGGTAACTGCAATGGGATCCTGCGGTGCCTTCGAGGTAATGCTGCCGTGCTCATTGCTGCCTCCACCGCCGCCCCACGCGCGCAGTGCCAGCGGGCGCTGGGCGTGCAAAGCGCGGAACTGCAGCGTTAGTGCTGCCCAGCGGGTACTGGTGGGTGCTCGCTGCTGCTGTCGCCCTGTGGCCGCAGCGCGGTACTGCAGCGCCGGCACCACACAGGTGCGCAGCAGCGCTCCTGCTGCCGCAGCATGGTGGTGTGTGGGGCGTGATTCCCGGTGGTGGGTCAGGGCCAGGACCACCAGTGAGGTAAGCGAGCCCCTTCGGCGAGTACAGGGGTGTCTCCTGGCTGCCTGGGCGTGGTGGGCTGTGAAGCTTCAAACCGTCTGCTCTGTCAGGCTCCCAGTCTGCTGGAGACGAGCTGGGTCAGGGCAGCCCCAGGGAGCTATTCGAGAGCTGATAGAAGGGAATAGGGTGGACATCTCCCAGGAACAGATGCTGGGCGCCTCCTCAGCTCACCAGAGTTCTTTGTGAGCCTCCCTTTGTCCAGCTTGCCCTGTGCAGCTGCCCCCAGCTCCAGCACCTCCCCCGAAGCCTGTCCCATAGCCGCAGGCTGCCCCCAAGCCCTGTTGTGAAGGCCACAAGCTGGCCCTCGAATGCGCTGGATTCTCCCTTGATGCGGGTGCTGTTAGCAGCGGTGCAGGGAAAGAGCAGCGTCTCTCTGTGGAAGAAGAGGCTTCAGAAATCTACATTAATAATGGTCGCTGCTGCTTCTTTCCCACTCCCAGAGGCCATGCTGAGCATGCAGTTTTCTGTTCCTCCCCTGAGGATGCTGTTGACTGCAGACGCCTCAGGCTTGTGTGGGTTGTCTCTGTCCGGCCTCGCTCTCCTTGCGGCGTTGGGGGCAAAAAGGGACAGGCAGAGCATTTACTGGCTGTGGACAGGGGCTGCCGCGGCTGAAGCTGGAGAGACCAGAGAAAGGTAAAGAGGATAACATCGAAGGCCATGTGGCCAGCAGCTGCCTCCCGCTGCAGGCGAGAGAGAGCTTGCCTCTCCAGGTGAGGAAGGATCCCTCTTCGTAGTCCGCAGCAGGCCAGGCCGCCAACACGGACCGCAGGGTCTGTATGCGTCACCAACAGCGTGGTACAGCTGCGTAGCGCACGAGCGAGTGAGCCTAGGAAGCCTCATCTCGTCAGAGCTGCGAGATACCCACGTATTCTTTTAGGTGGAGGACAGCAAAGCGACCGGAGTTACAGAAAAGGAAGGGAGGAGAGAAGGAGAAAGAAGCATCTGAACTGTCAAATTCTCCCGGTCGCGCCGAGAGCGAGAGCTGCGGTGAATCCCCGGGCCCTCAGGGCCCTGTCTCCCCTCTCATGCGTCCTGGGCCCTCCTGCCCCTCTCCTGGCCCCCCCTTTTTCCCATGCTGCTGTGTATTTGGGTGTTGTTCCCCCCCCCCCCTTTTTCTTTCCTGTACCTCTCCTTTTTTCTTTATTTTTCTGTCCTGCTCGTTCTTCCTCTCTCCCTTTCTCTCTCTTGTTCTACCGTTCCCTTTTCTTTTTCTCTCTGCGCTTTTGTCCTGCTCCGTCTCCCTCCTTTTTATCATCCTCTATCTCTATCCTGCCGCCCATGGCCGTTTTTTCCTTTTCCATCTCTTTGTCCTGATCTGCATCTGTCTCTTTTTTCCCGTGCAATTTCTCTGGCCTGTTTCCTGGCTTTCTTTTCCTTTCTGTGCCTGTACGTGCTGCTCTGTGTCCCTGCCTTCCTATCTCTCCCCTTCCTTCCTTCTCTTTCTATCCCTTTGTTTTAGTCACTGTTGCTGGTTTTTTTCATTCTGTTTCTCATTGTCCCTGTCCTCCTTCCTGTTCATCTCTTACTCTCCGTGACCCTTTGTGCTGCTCCCTGTCCCTCTTATTTATTGCCTCACCTGTCTATCCCTGTTTTTTCTCGTGTTCCCCGTCTCTCTTTCGCAGTATCCCACTTTGTGGCTCCCTGTCTTCATCTGTTTTCTATATCCCTCTGTTCTTTCTCCTTTGTTTCCTTGTCCCTCTGGCCTACTACCCATCACTGCTTTTTCTTTCTTTCTCCATCTCTCTGTCTCGGTCCTGTTGCTCTCCTTCTCTCTCTGTCTCTAATGGTTCTTTCTCCATCTCTGCCCCGCTCCCTGTCTTTTTTCTCTTATTCTCTCTGTTCTCCCTCCTCCCCCTAACTTTTTGTCTGTATATCTCCATACCACTGCTTGTCCCGTCATTTCTTGCTGTATCCCCCTGCCCAGCTCGCTGTTCCATTATTCCCCTTTGTTCTGCTCCCTGGCCTTTTTTGTCATCCTGCAGCCCAGTGCCAGTTTTTCGTTCTCCCTCTCTTTGTCCTGATATGTTTGTCTCTTTCCCCCCTCTCAGTTATTCTGGTTTGTTTCCTAACTCCCCCCCCCCTCCTTATTTCTTTCATTCCATTTCTCTCTCGATCCATCTGTTCTGCTCCGTGCTCATAATTTTCTCTCTCTTTGCCTCTGTTCTGCTCCCTGACCCTGTTTCTCTTTTGCCATGTTCCTGCAGGGGTCCTCATTCCTTTTTTATCAACTTATCCATCTCACTGTCCTTTTCCCTGTATCTTACTTTCTCTGCTCCTCAGTCCTTCTCCCTAATTTTATTTTTTTCTTTCTATTCCTCTGTCCTGTTCCCCTTTGCTGTATTTTCGTTCTCTGTATCTGCTGCTCCAATAACGATTGCTGAGTTGTGTCGGTACAGGCACCGAGCCCCGGAGCAGACTCACTCCTGGAACTTAAACGCACTAATGAATGAACACTTGCTGTCTCCTTTGCTCTCATGGCTGTGCCTGTAGTCCTTTGTACATGGTGAGTGACTGTCAGAGTCCAGGGGAGCAGGCTAAATAGCGGGTGTGAGGGGCCATGGCTGCAGCTGTGGGCTGGGGCTGGAGGAGCTCCGGGGGGGCCAGTGAGGCTGGTGGTGATGGCCCCTCTGTGTCAAAGGGCTGTAGCCCCAGGGGATGGTGCTGCCGGGGCATGCGTGCCTGAGCATGCCGACAAGCCGCACGTTTCCGACGCACCGGTACAACAGGCTGACGGTCCGTTGGAGTCAAGCCCCATCAGGGCTGCTTCCAGGGATTTTCTGAGAGCCGGTGGAGAGGAAGCAGGAAGAGGCGCAGGAGATGGCTGCCCCCACCCCTCTGGGTACCTGGAGGCCTTCCCACCCCCTGGAAAAGGTGCCGGGTGCTTCCCCAACTCAAGAAAACTCCTCCAGCCCTGCTCACCCCCTGCAGCTGTCTCCAGCTCCAGCACCTCCCTTGAAGCCTGTCCCGTAGCCACAGACTGCCCTCAAACCCTGTCCTCACGGCAGCAAGTTGACCCTTGAATATGCTTTATTCTCCATAAATGCAGGTGCCGTTAGCATCAGTTTGGGGAAAGAGCAGTGTCTCCAGGAGCTCCTGCAGAAGGAGGGGTTCCTGCCTGAGGAGAGCTACAGTCATCGCTGTGGACAACGGTTGCTTGCTCTTTTGCTGTCCCAGAGGCAGCACCGAGGACTCAGTCGCCGGTTCCTCTCCAGGGATATTGTTGATTGCGTCTGGGTCAGGTTTGTGTGGGTCGCCTTTGGCCTCATTCTCCTAGCGGCATGGGCGAAAAGGGACAGCTGGACGCTTACTGGCTGTGGACAGGAGCTGTTGCGGCTGAAGCTGGAGAGGCCAGAAAAAGGTAAAGCAGCTGAAGAACAAAATAAAGAGGATCCAGCTGGTTTCTTTTTTTCTCTGCGCTTCTATCCTGTTCCTTGTCCGTCTTTTTCATCCTCTGTCTCTGTCCTGCAGTCCATCACTAGTTTTGTCTTTCTCCATCTATCTGTCTGTCTTCCTATCCCAATTTCTTATCCTACTCTGATTTTGATTGACAATAAATTAAATTAATTTCCCCAAGTTGAGTCTGTTTTGCCTGTGATAGTAATTGGTGAGCGATCTCTTTGTCCTTATCTCAACCTACAAGCTTTTTTGTCGTATTTTCTTCCCCTGTCTTGTTGAGGAGGGGGAGCAATAGAGCGGTTTGGCAGGCGGCCAGCCACGGTCAACCTACCACAGTTTCTTTCTATCAGGGTCTGTGTCCCTATTTTTTAATTCTTGCCTATGTTTCTTGTACCCCATCGCTCTTGAAACTTTCTTTTTACCTCTCCATCCCTATCTTTTTAATTCTTGTGTATGTTTCTCAAACGCAGTCGCTTTTTAAATTTTCTCGCTACCTTTCCCTCTCTCCGTCTCCCTGACCTAATTTTAATTTCTTGCCGGTTTCCTGCACACCATCGCTTTCTAAATTTTCTTTCTATGGCTCCCTCTATCGATTTCCCTGTTTATAATACTTAATTCTTCCCTCTCTGTCCTGTACCCTGTTGCTTTCTGCACTTCCTTTCTACATCTCCCTCTTTCTATCTCCCTGCCCCTATTTGTTAGTTCTTGCCTATCTTTCTTGTACACTGTTGCTTTTTGAAAGTTTCTTTCCATGTCTACCTCTGTCTGGCTCCCTGTTTCTATTTTTTATTTCTTGCTTATGTTTTTTTCCCCCTATCACTTTAGAATTTTTCCCCGTCCCTTGTCTTGTTTTGATCTTATTCCGCTGGTTCCTTCCGCCTCTCTCCCCCGCTCCCCGTCTCTCTTATTTATTCCTCCCTCTCTCTGTCCCTGTTGTTTTCTGCAATCTCTCCACTCTCCTCTCTCTACACAATTGTCCTGCTCCCCACCCCTCTCTTGTTCGCCGTGTCCTGTTTTCTGGCTCCCTGTCCCACACCTCTTCTCTATGTTCTTCTGTCCTTCCTCCTGCTTTTCTCTTCCCTTTTCTTCCTCTCTCCCGCTGCATTTGCGCACCGAGCCTTGCAGCCAATTCACTGCTGGGATTTCTTATGTGCATTAACGAATAAGCTTTTCCTGGCCTTCTCTGTGTCCCTGGATATGTTTGCAGCCCCTGGGGCAGGGCTCATGGCTGTGGACAGGTGCAGGGGAGAGGGTGATGGGCTGTGGCACTTTGCCAATGGCCCCTGCTCCCGATGGGCTCCAGCTGGGGCTGGGGCAGCCTAGGTATGGCCAGTGAGGCCGAGAATGGGCTGGCCCTGCTGTGCTAAGGGGCTCTCGCTGTAAAGGGGGCTGCCTGGGCATGCCTGCCCGAGGGAGCCGACGAAGGGAAAACTGGCTGTGGAGGGAATCCGAGGGGGTCCCAGAGGCAGCTGCTGCCTCCAGCAACGAATGGCCGGTGGTGAGAAAGGGTCCCTCCAAGCCGCCCTCGACAGAGCAGACGCCAGCATGCGGTGCTGGGAGCTCGTTGTCTCAGTCAGCTACGTGCGTGAGCCACCGTGTGTCGAGGAAGCCTTACGGATGAGGAGCATCTGGGCGTCCGCTGTGTGCTGCAGAACGGGTGAGGGTCGGGCTGGCGGCACTGCAGAGGAGGAAGGGGCAGATGCAGAGAGGTAAGCGTTGGGGCGGTGAAGATCTCCTGCCAGCACCGGGAGCTGCGGTAAGTCGCGTGTCCTCCCCTCTGCATCCTGGCCCATCTCTGCCACCCTTCTCCAGATGTCTGCCTGCCTCCTTCCTCCATCTCCCTCTCTGCCCGCCCACCTACCTGTATGGCTCCCCAAAACTTGTTATTGTTCTTCCAACTCTGCCCAGTACCCTCTTGCCTTTTAAACTGTTTCTATGTCTCTCTCGAACCAGCTCCGTCTCTGTTTTGTTTTAGTTTTTCTGCTCTGCTTTGTACCCCATTACTTTTAAAATTTCATTTCTCTATCTACCACTATCTGGCTCCCTGACTCTATTTTTTAATAAATACCTGCCTCTGCTCTGTACCCCATAGCTTTTCAAACTTTCTTTCTATGCCTCCCTGTATTTGGCTCCCTTTTCCTATTTTTTATTTCTTCTCGCTCTTTCTTTTATCCCATCATCTTAAAAATTTCATTTACATCGAACATACATCTCTCTCTCACCAGCCTTTATTTTTTAATTCTCACCTGTTGCTTTTTGAAAGGTCTTTCTATTTCTCCCACTATCTTCCTTCCCATCCCTATTTTAAAAGTTTTTCCTGTGTGTCCCTTTACCTGCCGCTTTCTAGTTTCTCTTTCTATGTATCCCTCATTCGTCTCCCTGTCTTTATTTCTTAATGTTTTCCTATCTGTCCTGTACCCCGTCGCTTTTTAAGTTTTATTTCTATGTCTCCCTCTATCTGGCTCACTATCCCTACTTTTTAATTCCTCCCTTTAGCCGGGGAAGGGTCTGCCCAGGCACGCCTGCCTGAGGGAGCTGAAGAAGGTGAGCTGCCTGAGGACAGAATCTGAGAGGGTCCCGCCGGCAGCTGCCTGCAGCAAGGAACGGCCGGTGCCCGCGGCGAGGAAGGATCCCTCCGAGCCGTCCCCGACAGAGTGCACCACCGGCTCACGGTGCTGGGAGCTCGGTTCCTCCGTCGGCCGCACGTGTGAGCCGCTGGGAAGCCTCGCAGCAGCGGGGCGTTGAGGCGCCTGCCGCCGAGGCAGAGAGAAAAGCGTCGGGGCGGTGAAGGTCTCCCGCTGGCGCCAGGAGCTGCGGCGAGTCGCGCTCTCTCTTGCGCGCGTCCCAGTCCATCTCTGCCACCCTTCCCTAGGTCTCTGCCTGCCTCCCTGCCCGTCCCTGCTTCTGTCTCCCTCTCTGCCGGCCCACCTACCTGTCCGGCTCCCCAAAATTGTTACTCTTCTGCCAACTCTGCCCTGTACCACTTCATCTATTATTTTTTTTCTATGTTTCCCTCTCTGTGTCTCCCTCTCCTTATTTTTTAAGGCTTTCTTATGTTTTCTATATCCCGTTGCATTTTAATTTCTCTTTGTACGTTTCCCTCTCTCTGGCACTGTGTCCCTATTTTTTAATTCCTCCCTCTGTCCTGTACTTAATTGCTTTTAAAATTTTCTTTCTATGTTTCCTTCTATCCATCTCCCTGTCCCTATTTATTAATTGTTTCCTGTGTTTCTTGTACCCCATTGCTTTTAACATTTTCTCATTGTGGTTCCTTCTATCCATCTCCCTGTCCCTGTTTTTTTAATATTCCTGTGTTTCTTGTACCCAATTGCTGTTTAAGTTTTTTTTCTACTTTGTCCTCTATCCATCTCCCTGTCCCTGTTTTTTTAATATTCCCGTGTTTCTTGTACCCGATCACTGTTTTAGTTCTTTTTTTACATTGTCCTCTATCCATCTCCCTGTCCCAATGTTTTAATTCTTGTCTATGTTTCTTGTACTCGGTTGCTTTTTAAAATTCCTTCTACGTCTCTCTATATCCGGCCCGTCTTGATTTTCTAATTATTCCTTATATTTCTTGTACCCCATTGCTATTTAATTTCTCTTTCAATAATTCCCTTTTTCTGGTTCCTTTTCCCTAAATTTTAATTAGTCTTTCTTCCGTATATCTTCTCACTTTTTAAATTTTCTTTCATTGTTTCCTTCTATTCTCATCCCTGTTCCTACTTTTTAATTCTTCCCTGTGTTTCTTGTAGCCTGTCGCTTTGAAAAATTTCTATGTCTCCCTCTATCTGATTCCCTGTCCCTATTTTTTAATTCTTCCCTCTCTGCCCTGTTCCCAGTTGCTTTAAAAATTTTCTTTCTATATCTCCATTTATTTAGTTTCCTGTCCTTTTAAAATTTTTTCCTGTCTATACTATAGTCCGTCAATTTTAAATTTTGTGTCTATGACTATTTTTATCCAGTTCACTGTCTTAATCTTCTAATTCTCTCTGGTCTGTCCTGTACTCTATCACTTCTTCAATTTTCTTTCTGTGTCTTTTATCAGGCTCCCTATCCGTATTTTTTAATTCTTTGCCGTGTCGTGTTCCCTGTTGCTTTCTAAATTTACTTTTTTGTGTGTGTCTATTTTTTCCCCATTCTTATTTTAAAATTTATTCTTGTCTTTCCTTAAAGCTGTCACATTTTAAATTTTCTTTCTGTGTCACAGTTTTTTTTATTTGTATATCTCCATTTACCTAATTCCTCGTCCATTTTTTTCCTTTCTGTGTTTCCGGTAGCCCATCGCTTGTTATTTTCTCTTTTGAACATCCCTCTGTAAAGCTTCCTCGAACAATTGTTTAAATTTCCTGCCTCTTTGTTCTGTTCCCTTTCTAGTTCTCAGTCTATCCATCTTATGTGCTCTCTTTTTTAATTCTTTCCTGTGTTTGTCACTTTTTAATTTCTCTATGACTGCCTCTATTCGGCTTCCTGTCTCTCTCTTGTTGTTGGTTTAAAAATTCTTTCTGCTTTGTTCCCCTTTTGTAGTTTTCTACATGTCTCGCTCTATCCAGTTCTCCATCGTTGTAAAATGACACCCCCACCGTCCCCCTGTCTCCTGTCTGTGTCTGTCTCATTTTCTGTCCCTCTCTGTTGTTTCTGTTGTCCCGCTTGGTTCCTCCCCTCTCTCTCCTTTGCTTCCTGCCCCCCCCCATTTATTGCTCCATCTCCTCATCCTCCTCCTTGCTGCGCTCCATTTCTGTCTCTCTCATCACCCACGTGCGGTTCCCTGTCCCTCTCTTGTTCCCTGTATCCCATTTTTTGGCTCCCTGTCCCATACCTGTTGTCTACCTTCCTCTGTCCTTCCTCCTGCTTTCTTCTTCCCTCTTTTCCCTCTGTCCTGCTGCCTTTGGGCTCTGAGACTTGGAGCCAACTCAGTGCTGAAATTCTTGATGCGTGTAAAGAAACAAACCTTTGCTGCCTCCTTTGTGCTCCTGGGTGCGTTTCCAGCCGCTGGGCTCTGGGCAAGTGGCTGTGGTTGGGTCCAGGGGAAGGGGTGATGTGCTGTGGGGCTGGGGCCATGGCCCCTCTTCCCGATGGGCTCCAGCTGTGGGCTGGGGCCACCCAGGTGGAACCCATGAGGTGAGGATGGGGCTGGGCCAGGAGTTTAAAAAGGCTGCAGGTGGGGATGGGTCAGGGCAGCCCCCTGTGGTCCCTGTGAGGCTGAGGATGGGGCTGGCCCTGCTATGCTAAGGGGCTCTAGCTGGGGAGGGGGCTGCCTGGGCACACTTGCCTGAAGCACCCAGCTGAAGAGTGAAACAAAGAGGCTCCCGCAGGCAGCTGTCTCCGGCAAGGAACAGCCCATCCCTGCAGCAAGGAAGGATCTCTCCCAGCGATCCCCGACAGAGCACGCCACCAGCACACGGCGCCAGGAGCTTGGTGCCTCTGTTGGCCGCACGTGTGAGCTGCCGTGAGTCTGGGAAGCCTCGTGGGAGAGGAGCGCTCCAGCCCCTGCTCTTAGGTGGGTGAGGGTCGGGCAGCCAGCACTGCCGAGGAGGAAGGGGCAAGGGCAGAGAGAGAAGCCTCGGGGCAGTAAAGGTCTCCTGCCGGTCTCCAGCAGCTGCGGTGAGTTGTGCATCCCGTCTCATGCATCCGGGCCCATCCCTGCGCTGCTTCTCCCGACCTCTGCCTACCTCCTTGCTCGTCCCTGCCTCCATCTACCTTTCCAGCTGCCCGGCTCCCTAAGGCTTTTTGCTCTTTTGTCAGCCCTGTTCTGTACACCGTCGCCTTCTACATTTCCAGCTCCCCACCTACTATTATTTCATTTTTCCCGCGCTGCCTTCTTCCCCATTGTTTGTGCAAATTGCATTTCTAGGTCTCCCTCTATTCAGCGTGACACCTCTCTGTTTCCAGTGACTCCCTGTGCTCTGTACCCTGTTGCTCTTCCAACGTCTTTTCCTTGTGGCTCCCTCTCCTGATATTTAACTCCTTACCCATACGGCCAGTATCCTGTTGCTTTCTAAATTTTCTCTCTCTGACTCCAGTTATCCAGTTTCCTGTTCGTGTTTTTAATTTCTTCCTGCCTATCCTCTACTTCATCACTTTTAAAATTTTGTTTCAATGTCTCCATTTATTTAGTTTGCTGACCCTATTTTTTTTCCCCCTCTCTGTTCTTAATTTCTTTGCTTTATATTTCTTTCTATGTCTCTGTTTTAGTTTGCCGTCGCTACTTTCTAATTTTTTCTTATTTTCTTAATCTCTGTTGCTTTTAAAATTTTCTGTCTGCTTTTATTCCATTTGCTGTCTTTATTTTTTAATTATTTCTTGTGTTTTCTTAGTGTGGTCACTTTTAAAATTTTCTTTTCATGTCTCTGTTTCAGTTTGGTGCCCCTATTTCATAATTTTTTTCTTGATTTCCCTAATGCCTATCACTTCTTAAATGTTCTTTCTATGCCTAATTTTATTCCCTTTGTTGTTTTCTTTCTTTTGTGCCGTCACTTTTTATATTTTCTTTCTATGGCTCCGTTTTAGTTGGCTGTCACGATTTATTAATTTTTTCCTTATTTTTTTAATCAACCTCGCTTTTAAAATTTTCTGTCTGCTTTTATTTGGGTCGCTGTATTTATTTTTTAATGATTTCTTGTCTTTAGTAGTGCCTTCGCTTTGTAAATTTTCTTTCTGCATCTCTGGCTTACCTAGGTGCCGCTATTTTTTAATTTTTCCCTTTATTTCCCTAACGCCCCTCGCTTTTTAAATGTTCTATGTCTACCTTTTTCCCTTTGATGTATTTATTTTTAATTATTTATTGTCTTTCCTTAGTGCCCTCGGTTTTATATTTTCTTTCTACATCTGTTTTAGTTTGCTGTCCCTATTTCATTTTTTTTTCCCTTTATTTCCCTAATGCTTGTTGTTTTTTAAGTTTTCTTTCTATGTCTACTTTTATGCTGTTCCCTGTCTTGAATTTTTAATGATTTCTTGTCTTTTCTTAGTGCTGTCGCTTTGAAAAGTTTTTGTCTATGTATGTCTTTTAGTTCACTGTCGCTGTTTTTTAGTTCTTTCCTCTCTTAATCCATCACCTTGAAAAATCTTCTACTTTTGTCTCGTTCGTTGTCTTGATTTTCAAATTGTTTTCTCTTGCTTTACTTATTGCCATGACTTTTAAAATTTTCTTTCTACGTCTCTGTTTTAGTTTGCCGTTGCTATTTTTTATTTTTTTCCTCATCTCCTTAATTTTTCTTTCTTTGTACCCCTATTCCGTTCGCTGTTTTACTTTCTTCATTATTTCTTGTCTTTCCCTAGCGCTCTCGCTTTTAAAATTCTTTCTATCTCTGCATATTCATTTGCTACCAATATTGTTTAATTCTTTCCTCCCTTAATCCCTTGGCTTTTAAAATGTTGATTCAATGTCTACTGTTATCTACTTTGCTGTCTCTGTTTTCAGTTTTTTTCCTATCTGTCCTGTATTTCATTGTTTTAAAGATTTTCCTTCTATGCCTGCTTTTGCGAAGCTTCCTATCCCTGATTTTTATGTTTCCTGCCTGTCATGTACCCTGTCACTTTAAAAATTTACTTTTTATGTCTCTGTTTATTTAGTTTGTTCTCCCTGTTGTGATTTTTTTTTTTTTTTTTTTTTTACTTCTCATAGTCCTTGTTGCTTTTAAAATGTTCCATGTCTACTTTTATGCCGTTTGATGTCTTTAGTTTTCAGTTACTTCTTGTCCTTCCTTAGTGCTGCCTTATTTAAAATTTTGGTTTATGTCTCTGTTCTAGTTCGGTGTCCCTATTTTTTAATCTTTTCATTTCTTAATCCTTGGCTTGTAAACCTTTGTTTCTATGTCTACTTTTATCTACTTTGGTGATCCTATTTGAAAGTTTTTCCTGACTGTCCTGTATGTCATTGCTTTTTACATTTTCTTTCCGTGACCTCTTTTATCAACAGGCCTATCCTTATTTTTTATTTCTTTCCTGTCTCTCGTTTAACACGTTGCTTTTAAATTTTCTTTCTGTGTCTGATTTTCTTGAGATCATTGTCTGTATTGTTTCTTATTTCTCTTGTTTCCTTAGTGCCCTTGCTTTTTAAACTTTCTGTCTGCGTCTTGGCTTATTTAGTTTGCTGTTCCTATTTTTTTTAGTTCTTTTCTCTGTTAATTCCTTGGATTTTCAAATTTTGTTTTTATGTCTACTTTTATCATGCTCCCTATCCCTATATTTTATTGCTTTCCTGTCTGTCATGTACCCCCTCGCTTCTAAAATGTACTTGCTATGTCTCCGTTTTTTGTTTGCCGTCCCTGTTTTTTCATATTTTCCTCTCTTAATCCCATGGCTTTTGAAGTTTTTTTACATGCACTTTTTTTTTCATTTTCTATCTATACTTTTTAATCTTTTCTTCTCAATCCCCATCGCTTTTAAAATTTACTTTCTATGTTTGTTTATTTAGTTCACCGTCATTATCTTTTTTTCTTTACTTCCTTAATCCCTGTTGCTTTTGATATTTTCTGCGTCTCCTTTTGTCCAGTTCGCTGTCTGAATTTTTTCTCTTGTCTGTCTTTTACGCCTTTGCTTTTCAAATTTTCTTTTTGTCTGCATTTTTGTTCGTTGTCCTTATTTTTCAAATTTGTTTTCTTTCTTAATCCTCTTTTTTTAAATGCCCTTTTTTGACTACTGTTATCCTGTTCACGCTCTTTATTTTTTAATTGTTTCTTGTCTTTCCTTACTATCATCGCTTTTTAAATTTTCTTTCTATGTCTACTTTTATCAAACTCCCATCCCTGTTGTTTAATTAGTTCTCGTCTGTCATGTAGCCTGATGGTTTTTTGTGGAGAAGAATTAAGAGGTGGCCTAATGAGTACCAGCTGATTCAAGAACAGAAACAGGTGAAGGGAATTGTGAGCAGACATGTGATAGTTGCCGGAAGGAAGATATAAGAGAGGCAACAGAGAGAGACAGAGGGAGAGAGGTGCAATGGATGGAGAGAGATGGTAGGGCTGCCCTGTTATGATAAAGGCTGTGCATGTATGCCGCAACAAATGGCGCCCGAACAGGGACTGAAAGAAGAAAACCTGAAGAAAGAAGGTCTTGGAGAAAGAAAATAGAAATATCCAGTGGTGAGCCCTGCTGAACTGCAAAAGCTGTTGAAAAGAAACGGGAAAAAAGCCGTTGAAAGGAAATGGGATAGAAGCTGTTGAAAGGAAACAGGAAAAAAAAGCCATTGAAAGGAAACGGGATAAAAGAAAAAAGCCATTGAAAGGAAACGGGATAAAAGAAAAAAGCCGTTGAAAAGAAACGGATACAGAGGTGAGCAGCCGCAGGGAAGTTATATGAACTTTATACATTAGTCATGGGGCAGTTGGCATCTCAGTAGAAGAACTGCAGATGAGGAAATCTTTGCAACTAGAAGTTCTAGAAGGAATATTGTGTGTATGCAGCTCTGCAGAAGTTGCATCCTGCAGAGCAGGTGTTGCAAAACGTGACTGATTTAGCAATTCTGCAGGGAAAATCAAAAGATAAGAAACATTCATTTGAACTTGCGCCAACGGTGGATGAAGCTTTACAGAAACAGAGGCTAAAGATGAACTTGTTCTAGTGAATGTAATGGCAGCAATTCTGGAGGGAAAATCAAAAGATAAGAAAGATTTATTTGAACTTGCACCAACAGCGGGTGAAGTTTTGCAGCAATAGAGGCTAAAGCACCATTTGTTCCCGCCCTCCCACCCCAAGAAGATCTGCTGTGGGGATTCATACCCACACACACATGTATCAGTGATGTTCTAGAGGAAAGTGAACTGTGTGATGGAGAATAGGAAAAAGAATTAGAAATGTTAATAGGAAAAAGAATTAGAAATGTTAAGTTTGTGTAAGGAGGTATGCAAATCAATAAAAGAGTATGGGTTATGGAGAATAGGAAAAAGAATTAGATTAAGGAGGTATGCAAATCAATAAAAGAATATGGGTTATGGAGAACAGGAAAAAGAATTAGAAATGTTAAGTTTGTCCACCATATGAGGTGATTAAGGAGGTATGCAAATCAATAAAAGAATATGGGTCACAGGTTTCATTTGAATATGAACTTGTCCTAGTGAACATAATGAACAATTTGGCAATTGAGAACAAAAAAGGGGGTGATGTGGAGAAGAATTCTGGAATTGGGAGTTTCAGATAGGACTTTGGTAATGCTACAAAACCATAAACAAAAAGGGGGAGATGTGGAGAAGAATTAAGAGGTGGCCTAATGAGTACCAGCTGATTCAAGAATGGAAACAGGTGAAGGGAATTGTGAGCAGATGTGATCATTGCCAGAAGGAAGATATAAGAGAGGCAACAGAGAGAGACAGAGGGAGATAGGTGCAATGAATGGAGAGAGATGGTAGGGCTGCCCTGTTATGATAAAGCCTGTGCATGTATGGCGCAACAGTTTTTCATTTACTTTATGTGTTTCCATTTTAGTTCGCCGTCCCTATTTGTTAATTTTTTCCTTTATTTCCTTAATCCTGGCGCTTTTAAAATCATCTATGTCTACTTTTATCCAGTTCCTGTTTCTATTTCTGAATTCTTTCCTGTATGTCACGAACCATGTTGCTTTTTAAATTTCCTTTCTATGTCTACTTTCATCTAGTTAACTAAAAAAATTTTAATTTTTTTACTCTCATAGTTCTTTTCGGTTTGAATTTTTGTTTCTAGGTGTACTTTAATATCATTTTCTGTCCCTATTTTGTAATTTTTTCCTGTTTCTTGTATCCCATCGCTTTACAATTTTTTTTCCATGTCTACTTTTATCAAGATGTCTCTGATTTTTCATTGTTTCCTATCTGTCCTGCTTTTAAATTTTCTTTCCTTGTGCATTTTTATCCAGTTTGCTGTCTTTTTTTTTTTTTAATTCATTCTAGTCTGTCCTGTACCCGGTCGCTTTTAGAGTTTTCTTTTTATGTCTCTGTCTAATTAGGTTTTTTTGCTTTTTAATATTTTTTTTTCTTAACTTCTTCACTTTTGAATTTTTGTTTCTATGGTCACTTGTATGTATTCTTATGTCGTTATTATTTGCTTTTTTCTTATCTGTCTTCTACATTGTCACTTTTAACATTTTCTTGCTGTCTATTTATCAAGATGTCTAACCTTATTTCTTTATTATTTCCTGTCTGTCCTGTGTCATGTTCCTTTTAAATTTTTTTCTATATCTACTTTTTTCCAGTTCACAGTCTTTATTTTTTATTTCATTCTAGTTTGTGCCATACCCCGTCGGTTTTTAAATTTTGTTTCTGTGTCTTTGTTGATTTAGTTTGCTCTTGTTTTTTAACTTTTCCTTTATTTCTTTTATCTTGTCGCTCTTAAAAATTGTTTTGCTACGTCTGCTTTTATATAGTTCCTGTCCCTATTTTTTTGTTTCTTCCTCGTCTGTTGTGTACTCTCTCAATTTTTCTATTTTTTTCCTACGTCTCTGTTTATTTTTTCCTCCTTTAATAACTTTTTTCAATTTTTTAATATGTCTACTTTTATCTAGTTTTCTGTCCCCATTTTTTCATTTTTTTTCTCCTCTGCCTTGTGCCCTTTTGCTTTTTAAATTTTCTTTCTATGTCTACTTTTATCAAGCTGCCTATCCCTATTTTTTAATTCTTTCTGCTTTGTCACATACTCTGTCACTTCTTAAATTTTCTTTGTCTCTTATTTTTTTTCTCTTCTCTTGGTTCATCCCAAGGTTTTAGAGCGTCTCCTTGGCACGCTTTTATCTCTGGAGTGTAATTCATACCCCTCTCGATTTGTCAGAACATCTCTCAGGTCATCCTCTTCCTCAGAGCAGTCTTTTTGTCCTCTCCTCCATCTCGCTCGCCTCCAATGGGTCAGCATCTCCCTCGTGACGTCAGTACTCTGTTCAAACCCCTTTCTGAGTACCTTTGTGCCCTCGAGCAGTCTCTCCGGTCACCTCAGCACCACTCTATTTCTGTCACGATGCTTCCTGCGAGCATCCTTGTGTTCCATGGCCAACTTTTAGTTCTGCAGCGGGCTTTGTGTCTTTCTTATTCAGAGATAACTCTCCCTCAGGCTTTTGCTTTGTGTCCCAGAGCCGCCTTCTGTCTCTCTTTTGCTCTCAGCACCCTTCTTCTCCCATCATCGTACCTCCTGAGGCCTTCCTCGTGATCCAGAGCCCTCTTTTGGTCTGTAGCGCACTTTGCACCCTTATCGCTCGCTGAGAACCATTCCCGATGCCACCTTTCTTCTCCAGAACAGTGGGATTGTTCTCTGCGCTAACTAGGATACTCTGTTTGGTCCCTGGTCCCCTGAGGACATCTGTAGTCTGTTCAAATCCCCTCTGGACTTCATCATCATGTCCTCGAGCCTTCTGCTACTGTCACAATGCCTCCCAGGTCTTAGATATTCCCTGCAGCACACTTTTAGCTCCATAAGCACCCTTTGGGCTCCTCATGTTACAATTGTGCCTCTACTAAGATCTCCGTTTCCAAAATAGAGCATTCTTTTTCTTCTCTATGCCATTTAGGATGCCTCCCAAGACCTGCCTTGTGCTCCACAGCATTTTGGTAACGCCTGACCTCCCTTTCGATCTCTTTTATTCCTCTGTGGTCCCAGTCACCTTGCCTCCCAAGACCTTCTTTGTGTCCCACGGTTCTGTTTTAGCTCTGTAATGGCCTTTGATCCTCTCTAGTTACCTCAAACCCCATTCTTGGGTTTGTTTGTGCCTCAGAGCACGTCCTGTGTGCCATCTTGGGTGCCTCCGTTTGGTTCCCGGCCTCCTGAGGACATCTGTACTGTGTTCGGATCCCCTCTGGACTTCTTTCTTGTGTCCCTTAGCCTTCTTTGGTCTCTCTGGCCCAATCGGGACCCCTCCAATGGCGTCACGATACTTACTGATGCCTTCGAGATTACCCTTAAAAAAAAAAGCACACTTTTAACTTTGTAGCCGACCTTGCACCCCTCTCATTTCATCAGAAAAATTCCCGTGTCTGAATCTGTGACCCAGCCCAGTCATTCTGTCCTCTCTTTCTTCTAGCCATGCCTCTATTCATTCCCTGGCCCTCTGATGACATGTTTACTCACTTCACACCCCTTCTGGATTTGATCATTGTGTCCCTAATCCTTTTTCTATCTCTCTGGCTTGCTCAGGACATTTTTTCTCCCAGTCACGATGCCTCCCGAGACCTTCCTTGTGCTCCATGTGCATCTTGTAGCGCTTTGAGCAGTAGAGCTCTCGTTTGTTTCTATACGCTATCTAGGATTGCTGTGTTTAGTCCCTGGCTGCCCGGGACCATCTGTACGCTGCTCAGATGATCACCCGCATTTCTCTTTGTCGTCCCCAAGCCTTCTTTTGTTCATCAGCCCCCCTCAACACCCCTCTCCTCACAGTCACTCTGCCTCCTGAGACCCTCATCGGTTTCCACGGCACCTCATAGCATTTTATCTCCCTTTTCATCTCTCTTGTTTCGTCAGAGCCTCCCGTCTGTCTTTGCTATGCAGCGCTCACTTATCTTTCTGCTGTCGAGGGTGTCTTCGTTCTGTTCCTCTTTCTCGGTCACCTGTAGTTTGCCTAGATGCCCTCCTGAGACTGCAAGGCCCTCGCTGTGTTTCCAAGCCTTTTTGTTTTAACCTGCTCCCTCCTAATTCCTCTACTCTCTATAACAATGTCATCCGAGTCCTTTCTTGTAGTCCGCAGCACTCTCATAGCACTTTAGTTCCCTTTCGATTTTGTTTTTGTGCGCTTCACAATGCTCTTATCTTACTCTCTGCCATTTAGGATGCCTTCATTCAGTTTCCAGCCCCCTGATGACCTCTGTACTTTGTTGAAATCTGCTTCAGAGTTTCTCATTATTACCTCTGAGGCTTCTTTGGTCTCTCAGGCCCCGTCAGTACTCTTGCGCTCCCTTTGCCGAGCTCTCATGAGACATCCCCTACGCCCCAGAGCACCGTTCTAGCACGGGAGGGCACTTTGCACCCTTTTTTTCACCTCAAACCCTTCCTGAGTCAGCCTCTGGTACCCTGGTAGGTCTTTCTGTCCTCTTGCCCGTTTGGCGTGCCTCCCTTCGTTCCCTGGTCCCCTGAGAACATCTGTAATTTGTTAAATTCGCTTTGGAGCTTGTTGCATTCCCAAGACTTCTTTGGTCTCTCCGGACCCTTTGAGATCTTTCTAATTCCTGCGACAATGCCTCTTGTTCTGTCAGAACCTTTGCTGAAACCTTCGCTGAAACCTTCTTTGTGCTTCACAGCAGCGTGTTTATTTTTTGTTTTATAGTATGTTTCTGTTTGGCATCTGATACCCCAAGATGACTATTGTCGTATTGTCGGCTCAAATATCCTTTTAGAGTTTTCCAGAGAAGGTGATAGCCTTCATCTATTGTGATGGACACATTTCCTGAGATTGTTTTTGTTGTGTTTTGCAACTTTTTTTTGTTTTAGCTACTTAAGTAATAATTAAGCTGTTTCATACAGCTTTTGATACATTTTTTTATTTCTATGGTGTTTTCATGTTTTCTGTCCTTTGGGACTCATCTAGTTTTATTAAGGAAGTCAGCTGGAGACACCGTTGAGGTGATTCTGAATTATCAGTGATTTACACTAAATAATTTACTTTTTCACCAGAGATTTTTTTGAGTAGTGATTCTTATGGGATCTAATTATGCTTTGTCATTCAGTCCTATCCAGAACATAGTTCTGGTAGAAATTAGGTAACGTACATGGTCTTGCTGGAAATGAAATATAACCTCTTAGCTTTTTTTTTTTATAGGAAACTAACACACATAATTTTTGATGCTTTCATTGTATTTTATAAGTTACTTTCCTGTGTAGCTTAGTGTACGATCTCTGTTTTTTTTATCTACGCCCCAGAAAAATGAAGTTTCATTCCTTACCCGGTCACATTGCTGATGCAATACATGTACTTGCAGTAAAAGAGCAGGTATCGTCATTTCCAATAAGGGTCGCTTCCTCTGTTTGGTGCTTTGTATTCTGTAAACTTAAAGCAGATGAGAAAACTCTTTGCTGCTCCTCCGGCCACCTTTATTCTTTCTGGCAATTCGCCCCTCCCCTTTCCCAGGTGATTATGGGAAGGGTGGTGGGCGGGGCCCCGAGTATATGAGCCACAGCCTCTGATCAGGGAGCCCATTCTGCTCCTGGGTTTCTTTGGGATTAGTGCTTTTCTGTGCGTTCTATTGATTGTAGGTTTCAAATTAAGCTATTTGGGTTAATGTGGTTTTGTGGTTAAGAAAGGAGATGTGTCTATTTGAGGTTTGGATTTCAAGACCAGTCAAGGTTCAGCAGAATATTTGGTAGAAAGTATGCTTGTATGCAGCTTGGTTTTTTTTTCAGGTTAGTAATTATACATTACATTAAATTTACATTCCCTGCTTAGAGTGAACAATATGGTTTGATAATATGGTAGGGTTTTTTTTTTAAGAGCGTTGTTTTTTCCTGAAATTTCTGACATAATTGAACATGGTATCTTAGTTGGTTTCCAGTTTTGCTGTATCCTGTGCAAGTTATTTACATGATTTTTTAGTAGTACTGGTGATGAGATTATGTGCTACAGTTTAAAGTGAGTATCTTACGTGTATCCGTGCACATTATTTTAGCCTTTATCAAGAAAGCAGCAGAAACCTAAGGCATAGTGTCTTTTAGGCTCCTTGCCTTTCTGGATTGGCTGCAGAGTACCTTGTTGTTCCTCAAATCTTTGCAGTTTCTGGCAGGTCTCTTGTAGATTATAAGCTTCATGATTTCAGTTAAGTTGCAGGTATGTAGCAGAGCCTGGAGTCTGTGGGAAGACAGAGGATAAGAAATGCTTGCTGAATACAGGTCAAAGGTTAGAAAAGCAGATTTTGAGGAGTGGCTGACAGGGAGGGTTCAGGTGTGCAAATAGATGGTAGGAGCTGTCAGGAAGGAGTGGAGTTCTTCAGGTAAACAGAATGAGTTTCTTAAGTTTTGAGACCAGGGTATGTTTGGGAAAAGGAGCAGGGTTCTAAAGGTGTGACAGTGCTTGTGAGCAGATAGTGTCATGGGCCGTGATTGGGGGCAGTGAGGTCAATTGTTTGGGTTTTGTGCTTTTGGGGTCTTAGTGCTGCCTGAGTATGTAAGTCAGTCAAAGGGATTTATTAGTTTGTTTTGGTGGTGGTCCCTCTCTTTGGCAAAGCAGTGTAGAACAGCTGTGTGCCTCTCTGCATTTTCCTGAGGCGGGCCTGGCATCAAAGATTATGGTTCCACCATCATTGGAGTCGAACCAACTCTCTGAGCGGGCGCCTGATGTGGCAGCTGACCCCGGAGGCGCAGCACGGGACGCGAGCGGAGCCATGTTAGCCTGCTGGGGGAAAGGATGAGTCTGGGATGTGGCCATTGGGGTAGGGGAAAGAAAAGGGAAGCGTGTCTCCTTCTTACAGGTATTAGTGTTTGTCTTTGCCTTGAACATGCTGATGTTGCTGACTTAGCCTGGAAGATAGGAGCGCAAAGCATGGATTGAGAAAGTTAGCAGAGCGAAGAAGTAAGGATGGGGAAGGTTCACTGTTCATTACGGTATTTGTATGCATCCAGTTGACTTTGTTTTATTGTTGCTGCAGATGCACAGTAGGGAGCTGGACACCAAAGGGAGGAGGCAAGCAGAGCACCATGAGAAGGTAGGTCAGCACGTGACAATGGAGGGAATGTGCTGTTACTAGTTACATTAACTATGCGACTAGTTAAAGCTCTGTTTTGAAGGTGTAAAATAAGATGTGAAGTCGGATGTCTGCTCCTGAGCTTGTCAGGCAGGGTGGGCGATGAACACCAAACCATAACAGCAGTTATTTTTGAGGTGTAGAATTGTTTGTGAGCGGGTGACCGTTTCCAGGCACAATGGTCACTTTGTGTCTCTGTTTTTCTAGGTACTATGGGCGATGTTGGCCATAACATCCGGTGTTAGACTGGGAGCGAGCAGAATGCTATGGCGCTTCTGAGGAGGGCGTTGTTGCGTATGACGTCAGTGTTGACTGGTGCATCGGTGACCGATGGCACTTTGTGTTTGCAGATGAAGAGGATCTGGGTTATCGCAGGGACATCATAGGTAGCCTATGTGGTGTCTGTAAAGGATGGTTTCTGACCCCCAGCCCTCTGAAAGGCAAGTTGAGAGGCCAGTAGTATCTTTGTGTGGGTGGTCAGTTGGGTGGGGGAAACCCAGGTGGGGCAGGCAGGGGGTTTAAAATCAGAGTAGCAGAGAAGGCAGTTTGATATGGGGCACATATGGGCAGATAGAGGGCGTGGGGTCCTTAGCACAAAACATGAGTGTTGGCAGGGCAATGCCAGCCTTAGCGTTATTGTGTAGTTTTTGTAGTCTGTTTTCTGTGTCCCATATGATATCTTAATCAAGCCTTGATGTCTCTGTTGTCCCATGTGCATGGCGGGCACATCGGTAGCAGTACCGAGGGTCTCACAAGCCTCCGCTCATCAGAGTAATGCTGATCGTGTTCTTTTTTGAATTTTAAGTCTGACACGTGGATCTATCTTGAGTGTATCGTATACCAGGTTTATGGATGGTCATCTTTTTGCGGTGGTGCTTAAGGTGGCATCAGCGCTTGAGAGTGGTCTGTTTTTCCTGATCCATTTCCTGGGACTGCTTCCCTGTGTCTTTACATTCTTAGGTGTTAAAGCCTGGCTTCTCGCGCATCCGTTGTCCAAGTTGCAGCCTTAGATTTTTATGATGGGTGACAGAGTCTGAATTTTCTGGGGCTGCTGTAGATTGTTTGTTGCAGCCCTGACCATGTTGTAGCCTGATGGCATCTGTGGGCCAGAGTCACTTTTCTTGCTGAGACTGTTTTGGTAAAGGCTGTAAAGCTCGTATCAGAGCAAATAGCCATTGGCAGCAGGCGACAACAGTAATTTGCTTAGTGTTTTGCGGGTGCCTAGGGGATGACTGGAGCCATCTGGGAGTGGCAGCTAAAGTGCTAGTTGAGCAGATAAAATCTCAAAGGTGTTAAAGCATGTCTGTTTGATAGGTATATGTTGTTTAATGGCAGGCTGCAGTTGGACTCTAGATGATGTTCCTAAATAGAAACAAGATCTCTGGAAATGTTAAGCTATTGCTCTGCATCCTGGTGCGTCACTCAGTGTTACTGTTTATGCAGGTGGAGAGGGACGAGCCGCACACCACGGGGTGACGGAGGAGAGCGGAGCGCTGTAAGAAGGTGGGTTGGCCCATGGTGTCAGAGGCAAGATTTGACTGGTGGCTATACAACTAGAATGTGGTTTAGCTTTTTGGTTTTGTTCTGAAGGAGTGAAGCGATGTGGGATATAGGCACTGGAGCTGAGTCGGGCATAGTAAGCAATGAGTAGTGGGCTGAAGTAGCTGTTACTTGTCAGATGTCATATTGTTAGTTAAGTCATAAGTGGCCCTTATTGTTTCACTTCCACAGGTGGTACCCGCATCTCAATACAGCAGTCTGAAAATGGCAGAGGCAACGCAGGCAACTGGCTGAGGTAAAGGTGCGGGAGATGTGTATTGGTGCGTGTGCGCTCTTGTCTTGGGCAGTATCTCAGCATGTGTCATTGAGTTTGATTTTGGCAGGTGATGCACTTAGGGTCAGAGGAGCGAAGCAGCACCTTGACAAGCGGTCCCAGAAAGTGAGGCGAGAGTCAGCCGGGTTGATGTCTGAGAGTGAAGTACCCTGCAGCAATTAAGTGAAGCTTTCACCTTCAGTTTTGTAGGTGCTGTGCGGGCTGCCTTTAGAAATGCATAAGGATTTGAGGTGAGATGGGTAGTAGAGAGGAGGAGCACAGGACAGGTGATGTCTCACAAGCAGAATGATATTTTTGTCTTCCGCAATCTTAGGTGCCACAAGTCATGTCAGCCGCAGCCTTGGACTCTGGAATTGGCGGGGAGTGGGCAAGCGGAACCCCATGACATGACTGAGAATGAGGGTGTTAAGCAAGACGTTGGCGTCTACAGTCATGATCCTTACTGCTGGTGTACTACAAAGCTAAGTTGGGGCTCCAGTGCCGGAGAGGGATTGCAGGAGCAAGGGGATGGGGTTGGCGATTGCCTGAAGGGTTTTTATAGATGGTGTAGGGCTGGGGCCTGTCTGGGCAGTGTCCCTTTTGGACAGGTAAAGGGAGGTGGCCCCTCTTGGGCGTGATGCTAGTGTGTGCATCTGGCACACACATCTGGCATCAAAGATTATGGTTCCACCATCATTGGAGTCGAACCAACTCTCTGAGCGGGCGCCTGATGTGGCAGCTGACCCCGGAGGCGCAGCACGGGACGCGAGCGGAGCCATGTTAGCCTGCAGGTTCCAGCCTGTATGTGTTGTGTCATTTGTGTGGTCTGTCTTCTGTGTCTTAGGCCTTCCTTGGGTCTTGATGCCCACGTTGCTCTTTGTGCTCGAGGAGCACGGCACGTGCCTGGGTGCCATCCCTAGGGTCCCGAATGCCTGTACTCATTGGCATAGCGCCTATCGGGCGCTTGTTTTCTTGCATGATGAGCTTAAAGCGCACATCTGTTTGGCTTCTCAGGAGTTTCCGCAAGGCCCTCTTCTGCGGCGTCCCTCCCGGCTGTGTGAGCCGCTCTGCTCTCTAGGCGTCCATTTTTCATGGACTGGGGTTTCTTCCCCGCATCCTTAAGTTCTTAGGTCTCACTGGCCGGCTTCTTGTGCATACATCCTCTCAGTTCTGAGTGTAACTTCTCGTTGCGGGCCATGATGTTCTGCTCTTTCTCTGGGTTTGCTGTGGAGCTGCCTCATGTCACCGTCACGGTCCCGACAGTCGTCTTGCCCAATGGCATCTTCCGTCCAGGTGTCCTTCTTCTCGCTGAGAGTTTTCTCTCGCCTTTGAGGTGCGGTGTTTGTAGCGTTCCGTGCAGTGTCGGTGTGTGCTTGTGTGTGTTTGGCTTGGAGCCGCCCTGCCCGGGGGCGTAGAGTCAGGGATAGGTGGAATAGCCATAGGAGTTTGTGGTCAGTATGTCGGTATGCCTAGATGGTGGGCGCAAAAGTCGTATGGCTGTCTCGGATGCAGTAGCTGTCGGCGGGTTGTGTGGTCAACTCTTTCAACAGTTTTTTATGGGGATGAGCCCGGGTGAGTGGGAGGGGCTCTTCAGGGGTAGTGAAGTAGATTCAATCTGAAAGGCTTGTATGGGTGGGGCCTAAAGGTTGTGGGTTGGTGTGGGTTTTTTAGTGGCGGGATGTATAGTGGGATTCTAGATGGTGTTCCTAAATGGAAAGGAGTCCTCTGGACTTGTTCCCGTATCGCTCTGCAACCGGGTGACTAGTTCGACACTCTTGTTTTTGCAGATGCAGAGGGACCAGCTGCCCGGCAGTGGAGGAGAGGCGGGCGGATCGCTGTAAGAAGGTGGGTTGGTGTGTGGTATTAGAGGGAAGATGTGACTGGTGGCTATATGATTAACTTTTGGTTTTGTGTTTTTGTTTTCTTTTTTCCTTTTTTAATTTGAAGGTGCAAAACAAGGAGCGATGTGGGATACGGCCACGGGAGCTGACTCGGGCGGGGTGAGTGGGTGAGCACTGATTGGTGGGCTGAAGTAGCGGTTATTTTTCAGGTGTTGAATTGCTGGTGAAGTCATAAGCAACCCATGTTGTTTGGGCCTTACAGGTGGTGTGCCAACCTCGGCGTGGTGCCCCAAGCTGATGGAGGCCAGGGGCGGCGAGCTGTCCAGGTAAAGGAGTGCAAGACAGGGATTGGTGTGGGCGGGCTGCAGTTTTGGGCCGTATCTCCTCATGTGCCTTTTTGCTTGTTTTTTTTTTTTGCAGGCGCTGCTCCGTGGGGCCCCGCCACTGCCAAGAGGTCCTTGCAGGTGAGGCAGTTGTGGGCCGGGTTGGTGTCTGATGGGAAAGTATTATATGGCAACTCAGTACAGTGTTTCGGTCTAGTTTTGCAGGTCCTGTGCGGGCTGCCTTTGGCATTGGAGGAGTGTTTGAGGTGAGCTGGGTAGTACAGGGGAGGAGTGCGGGGCTGGTGATTTCCGGCAAGTGCAATGGTAACTTTGTCTGTCGGTATCCTAGGCGTCAGAAGCGACAATGGCTGCAGCGTCAGACTCTGGAATTGGCGGGGAGCAGGTGAGCAGATCCCCATGGCGTATCTGAGGTGGGGGATGTTGTGGGAAGGGTCCCTGTGGATCGATGTGCTGCTGACTGACGGCAGAGTTACCTGTGGATTGGCTTGTCTTTGCAGATGATGAAGAGGAACCTGGATTCATCCAGTGGGCTGGCTGTGGTTTCCCTTGTTGAGGATGGGTTCAGACTTCTGACCCTCCTAAAGCTAAGTTGGGGCACCGGCATGGCACCAAGGGAGGGCGGAGACTGGGTTGGCGATTGCCTGAAGGGGTTTTAAAGATAGTGTAGGGCAGGGGGCTGTCCAGGGACAGTCCCCCTTGGGCAGTTAAAGGGAGCAGGTTACTTATCAGCATGATGCTAGCGTGAGCCGGGCAGGGCAGTTCCAGCCTGTGTCTGTTGTTGTGTAGTTTGTGTGGTCCGTCTTCTGTGTCTTAAACATTCCTGGGTCTCAAGGTCCTAATTGCTCTTTGCACTCAAGGGGCACAGCATGTGCCTCGGCCACTATCCCTAGGGTCTCAAACGCCCATACTCATCGGCATAGTGCCCATCAGTCTTTTTTCTTGCGTCAAGCTTAAAGCATGGATCGTTCTTGTGTCTTGAAGTTTCCGGATAGTCATCTCTTGCAGCATCCTTCCCGGCTGTGTGAGCGGCTCTGCTCTCTAGACATCCATTTTTGCAGACTGGGATTGTTTCCCCGCATCCTTACGTTCTCAAGTCTTGAGGCCAGGCTGCTTGTGTGTACATCCTCTCAGTTTTGAAAGCAACTCCTTGCCACGGGCCATGACGTTCTACTCTTTCTGTGGTGTTGCCATAGAGCATCCTCACGTCACAGCCCTGCAGGTCTTCTTGCCTGATGGCGTCTTCCGTTTAGGTGTCACTCTTCTTGCCAAGAGTTTTCTCTCCTCTTTGAGGCGTGTTGTTTGTAGGGTTCTGTATAGTGTTGGTCTGTGCATGTGTGTGTTTGGCTTGGAGCTGCCCTGCCTGGAGGTGTAGAGTCAGGGCTAGGTGGAATAGCCATAAGAGTCGGTGGTTAATACGTTGATATGCGTAGACCGTTGAGGCAAAGGTTGCACAGTCATCTCAGATCGAGTAGCCATCAGCAGGTTGTGTGGACAGCTCTTTCAATGGTGTTTAATGGGGAGGAGCAGAGCCGTGTGGGAGAGGCTGGTCAGGGGTAGTAAAGCAGATTGAATCTCCAAGGTGTTAATGCTTATATGTTTGGGCCTTAAAGGTTGTGGGTTGTTTGGGTGTGGTTTTTTTTTTAACGGCAGGATGTATTGTTGGATTCTTAATGGTATTCCTAAATGGAAAGATGACTTCTGGAATTGTTAAGCTATTGCTCTGCAACGGGGTGACTTCTTCGACGTTATTGCTTTTTCAGATGCAGAGGGACAAGCCACGCACCAAAGGGTGACGTAGGAGAGGCGAGTGGAGCGCCGTAAGAAGGTGGGTTGTTGCATGGTATTAGCGGGACGATGTGACTGGTGGCTGTATGACTACATTATGGTAATTTTTTTAATCTGAAGGTGCAAAGGGAGGAGTAACGTGGGATACGGGCAGTGGAGCTGACTCGGGCAAGGTGAGTGGTGATCGGTGGGCTTAAGTAGCGGTTATTTTTCAGGTGTCGTACTGCTGGTGAAGTTATAAGCAAGCCTTGTTGTTTGGGTCTTACAGGTGGTGCACAAACCTTAACATGGCAACCGAAGCTGACGGGGGCTGGGTGGGTGAGCTGTTAAGGTAAAGGAGTGTGAGACACGTATTGGTGTGGGCAGGCTGTGGTTTTGGGCAGTATCTCAGCATGTGCCTTTTTGCTTGGGTTTCTGCAGGTGCCGCACGCAGGCTCGGAGGGGCGATGCTGCTGCATGCTGACGAAGGGGTCCGAGAAGGTGAGGCGGTTGTGGGCCGGGTTGGCGTCTAATAGCGAAGTATTACATGGCAACTCAGTGAAGTGTTTCTCTGTGTGATCTTGCAGGTGCTGTGCGGGCTGTCTTTGGAATTGGATGAGCATTTGAGGTGAGCTGGGCAGTAGAGAGGAGGAACATGGTACTGGTGATTTCTCATAAATGCAATGTTAACTTTGTGTGTCTTGATATCTTACGTGCCACAAGTAATGGTGGCCGCAGCATCCGACTCTGGAATTGGCGTGGAGCGGGCAAGTTCAATGCCATGGTTCTTGTGAGGATGAGGGTGTTGTGGAAGAGAGCGGCATCTATTGTCATGGTGCTTACTGCTGGTATGCTGTTTTGTAGTTGTTGTGTTTTTTTTTTTTTCTTCAGATACTGAAGAGGAACCTGGTGATTGCAGGAAAATATCAGCTAGCCAATGTGTTTTTTGTCAAGGATGGATTCAGACCCCCAGCCCTCTGAAAGCTAAGTTGAGGGACGATGGCTGGGGAGGGGGCAAGGAGACAAGGTTGGCAAGTGCAGGGAGGTGCATTTGAAGTTTATGTAGGGCAAAGGGCTGTCCAGGAGCAGTACCCTTTGGGCATTTAAAAGGAGCGGGTTACTCTTCAGCATGAGGCTAGGGCAGGGCAGTTCCAGCCTGTGTCTGTCGTTGTGTAGTTTGTGTGGTCTGTCTTCTGTGTCTTAGGCCTTCTGCAGGTCTTGATGTCCTCTTTGTGCTTGAGGAGCACAGCACATGCGTCTGGCGCCATCTCTAGGATCTTGAATGCCTGTACTTGTTGGCATAGCGCCAATCAGGCACTTTTTCCTTGTGTTATAAGCTTAAAGTGTGGATTGATCTTGTGTCTCGGAAGTTTCTGGACGGTCATCTCTTGCGGCATCTTCCCCGGCTGTGTGAGTAGCTCTGCTCTCTAGCTGCCTGTTTTCACGGACTGAGATTTCTTCCCTGCATCCTTACATTCTCAGGTCTTGAGGCCAGGCTTCTTGTGTGTACATCCTCTCTGTTTAGAGAATAACTTATTGTCATGTGCCATGATGTCCTACTCTTTCTGGGGTTGCCACAGAGCCTCTTCACATCACTGTCATGGTCCCATGCATTGTCTTGCCAAATGGCGTCTTCCATTCAGGTGTTATTCTTCTTGCCGAGAGTTTTCTCTCCTCTTTGAGGCACGTTGTTTTTAGGGTTCCATGTAGCGTTGGTCTGTGCATGTGTCTGTGTGGCTTGGAGCTGCCCTGCCTGGGGGTGTAGAGTCAGGGGTAGGTGGAATAGCCATAAGAGTCTATGGTTAATACGTTGATATGCCTAGACCGTTGAGGCAACGGTTGTACAGTCATCTAGGACTCAGTGGCTGTTGGCAGGCTGTGTGGACAGATCTTTCGATGATGTTTTATGGGGATGAGCTGAGCCATGTGGGAGGTGCTGTGTAGGGTTGGTGAAGGAAATTGAATCTCAAAGGCATTAAGGCTTGTATGTGTACAGCTTAATGTTTGATTTCTAAAATTTGTTTAATGGCAGGAAGTATAGTTGGATTCTAGATGGTATTCCTACATGGACAGAAGTCCTCTGCAATTGTTAAGCTATTGCTCTGCATCCCGGTGACTCATTCAATATTGTTTTTGCAGATGCAGAGGAACAAGCGGAGCACAGGAAGAAGGAGGGTGGTAGGTGTTATTAGAGGGAAGATGCAACTGCTGGCTATATGACTACAATATGGTATTTCTGTTTTTCAATTTGAAGGGGCAAAGCGATGAGCTATGTGGGATATGGGCCGAGCTGACTCGGCCAAGGTGGGTGGTGATTGGTGGGCTGAAGTAGCGGTTCTGTTTCAGGTGTTGTATTGCTGGTGAAGTTGTAAGCAACCCTTGTTGTTTGTGTTTTACAGGTGGTGCGCAACCTTCAACAGGGCAACCCAAAATGATGGAGGCTGGACAGCTAGTGGCTAAGGTCAATGAGAGGGTGATAGGAAACACTATGGGCAGGCTGCAGTTTTGGGCAGTATCTCAGCATGTGCTTTTTCGCTTGGGTTTTTTGGGTGCCGCACGCAGGCTTGAAGGGGCGATGCTGCCACATGCTGACGAAAGGGCCTGAGAAGGTGAGGCGGTTGTGGGCTGGCTTGGTGTCTAACAGCGAAGTATTGCATGGCAACGCAGTGAAGTGTTTCTCTGTGGCTTTGCAGGTGCCGTGCGGGCCGCCTTTGGAATTGGATGAGCATTTGAGGTGAGCTGGGTAGTAGAGAGGAGGAGCATGGGACTGGTGATTTCTCATAAATGCAATGTTAACTTTGTGTGTCTTGATATCTTAGGTGCCACAAGTAATGGTGGCCGCAGCGTCTGACTCTGGAATTGGCGTGGAGCAGGCAAGTTCAATGCCACGGTTCTTGTGAAGATGAGGGTGTTGTGGAAGAGAGTGGTGTCCACTGTCATGATGCTTACTGCTGGTATGCTGTTTTGTAGTTTTTTTTTTTTCAGATACTGAAGAGGAACCCGGTGACTGCAGGAAAATATCAGCTAGCCAATGTGTTTTTTGTCAAGGATGGATTCAGACCCCTGGCCCTCTCAAAGCTAAGTTGAGGGACGATGGCTGGGGAGAGGGCAAGGAGACAAGGCTGCCAACTGCAGGAAGGTGCATTTAAAGTTACTTAGGGCAAAGGGCTGTCCCAGGACCGTCCCCCTTGGGCAGATAAAGGGAGCAGGTTACTTATCAGCGTGATGCTAGTGTGTGCTGGGCAGGGCAGTTCCAGCCTGTGTCTGTTGTTGTGTAGTTTGTGTGGTCTGTCTTCTGTGTCTTAGGCCTTCTGCAGGTCTTGATGTCCTCTTTGTGCTCGAGGAGCACAGCACACGTCTCAAGCGCCATCCCTAGGATCTTGAATGCCTCTACTCATTGGTGTAGCGCCAATAGGGCGCTTTTTCCTTGCGTTACAAGCTGAAAGCGTGGATCGGTCTCGTGTCTCAAAGTTTCCGGATGGTCATCTTTTGCGGCATCCTTCCCGGCTGTGCGAGCAGCTCTGCTCTATAGCCATATGTTTTCGTGGACTGGGATTGTTTCCCTGCATCTTTACGTTCTCAGGTCTTGAGGCCAGGCTTCTTGTGTGTACATCCTCTCAGTTTTGAGAGCAACTCCTTGTCATGGCTCATGTCGCTCCTTGTCATGACGCTCTACTCTCTGTGGGGTTGCCCCAGAGCCTCCTCACATCACCGTCACAGTCCCGCAGGTCGTCTTGCCTGAATGATGTCTTCCATCTGGGTCTCATTCTTCTTGCTGAGATTTTTCTCTCATCTTTGAGGCATGCAGTTTAGTGTTGTGTAGTGTTGGTCTGTGCACGTGTGTGGCTTGGAGCAGCCCTGCCCGGGGGCTGGTGATTTCTCACAAATGCAATGTTAACCTTGTGTGTCTTTGGTATCTTAGGTGCCACAAGTAATGGTGTTCGACTCTGGAATTGGCGTGGAGCAGGCAAGTGTAATGCCACGGCTCTTGTGAGAATGAGGGTGTTGTGGAAGAGTGTGGTGTCTACTGTCATGATGCTTACTGCTGGTGTGTGTGTTGTGTTTTTTTTTTCTTCAGATACTGAAGAGGAACCCAGTGACTGCAGGAAAATATCAGCTAGCCAATGTGTTTTTGTCAAGGTTGTTTTGTCAAGGATGGATTCAGACCCCTGGCCCTCTCAAAGCTAAGTTGAGGGATGATGGCTGGGGAGGGGGCAAGGAGACAAGGTTGGCAACTCTAGGGAGGTGCATTTAAAGTTACTTAGAGCAAAGGGCTGTCTAGGAACAGTCCCCCTTGGGCATTAAAGGGAGCTGTCTACTCTTCACTATGATGCTGGGCAGGGCAGTTCCAGCCTGTGTCTGTTGTTGTGTAGTTTGTGTGGTCTGTCTTCTGTGTCTTAGGCCTTCTGCAGGTCTTGATGTCCTCATGGCTGTTGGCGCTTGAGGGGCACAGGTGCCATCCCTAAGGTCTCGAATGCCTCCACTCATCAGCATAGCACTCGAGAGGCACTTCTTTTCTTGCATTACAAGCTGAAAGCGTGGATTGGTCTTGTGTCTCGAAGTTTCCAGACGGTCATCTTTTGCGGCATCCTTCCCGGCTGTGTGAGCAGCTCTTCTCTCTAGCCATCTGTTTTCATGGAGTGGGATTGCTTCCCTGTATCCTTAGGCTCTTTGGTCTTGAGGCCAGGCTTCTTGCTTGTACATTCTCTCAGTTTTGAGAGTATCTTGTCACGGGCCGTGAGGTTCTGCTCCGTTTTCTGTGGTTGCCCCAGAGCCTTCTCATGTCACCGTTATGGTCCCACAGGTCATCTTGCCTGACAGCGTCTTCTATCTGGGTGTCATTCTTCTTGCTGAGAGTTTTCTCTCCTCTTTGAGGTGTGTTTTTTGTAGGGTTCCATGTAGTGTCAGTCTGTGCGTGTGTGTGTTTGGCTTGGAGCTGCCCTGCCTGGGGGGTGTAGAGTCAGGGGTAGGTGGAATAGCCATAAGAGTCTATGGTTAATACGCTGATATGCGTAGACTGTTGAGGCAATGGTTGTACGGTCATCTAGGACTCAGTGGCTGTTGGCAGGCTGTGTGGACAGCTCTTTCGATAATGTTTTATGGGGATGAGCTGAGCCATGTGGGAGGT
The DNA here is from genome assembly GCF_964195595.1 of Calonectris borealis. Classification (NCBI taxonomy): domain Eukaryota; kingdom Metazoa; phylum Chordata; class Aves; order Procellariiformes; family Procellariidae; genus Calonectris; species Calonectris borealis. The sequence continues at coordinate 21,111 of NC_134336.1, read as the reverse complement.
GCTGTTCAGGGGTAGTGAAGGAAATTGAATCTCAAAGGCATTAAGGCTTGTATGTGTACGGCTTAATGTTGGATTTATAAAATTTGTTTAATGGCAGGAAGTATAGTTGGATTCTAGATGGTATGCTTACATGGACAGAAGTCCTCTGCAACTGTTAGGCTATCGCTCTGCATCTGAGTGACTCATTCAATATCATTTTTGCAGATGCAGAGGAACGAGCGGAGCACTAGAAGCAGGAGGGTTGGTGCATGGTATTAGAGGGAAGATGTGACTGGTGGCTATATGACTACATTATGGTATTTCTATTTTTTAATTTGAAGGTGCAAAGGGAGGAGCAATATGGGATATGGGCACCGGAGCTGACTCGGCCAAGGGGAGTGGTGATTGGCGGGCTGAAGTAGCGGTTATTTTTCAGGTGGTGTATTGCTGGTGAAGTTATAAGCAACCCTTGTTGTTTGTGTTTTACAGGTGGTGCGCAAGCTTCAATGTGGCAACCCAAAATGACGGAGGCTGGACAGCTGAGTGGCCGAGGTCAATGAGAGGGTGATAGGAGTCACTGTGGGCAGGCTGCAGTTTTGGGCAGTATCTCAGCATGTGCTTTTTCACTTGGGTTTTTGCAGGCGCCACACGCAGGCTCGAAGGGGCGACGCTGCTGCATGCTGACGAAGGGGTCTGAGAAGGTGAGGCGGTTGTGGGCCGGGTTGGCGTCTAACAGCGAAGTATTGCATGGCAACGCAGTGAAGTGTTTCTCTGTGATCTTGCAGGTGCTGTGCGGGCCGCCTTTGGAATTGGATGAGCGTTTGAGGTGAGCTGGGTAGCAGAGAGGAGGAGCATGGGACTGGTGATTTCTCATAAATGCAATGTTAACCTTGTGTGTCTTTAGTATCTTACGTGCCACAAGTAATGGTGGCCGCAGCGTCCGACTCTGGAATTGGCGTGGAGCAGGCAAGTTCAATGCCATGGTTCTTGTGAGGATGAGGGTGTTGTGGAAGAGAGCGGTGTCCACTGTCATGATGCTTACTGCTGGCATGCTGTTTTGTATTTTTTTTCTTCAGATAACTGAAGAGGAACCCGGTGACTGCAGGAAAATATCAGCTAGCCAATGTGTTTTTTGTCAAGGATGGATTCAGACCCCTGGCCCTCTCAAAGCTAAGTTGAGGGACGATGGCTGGGGAGAGGGCAAGGAGACAAGGCTGCCAACTGCAGGAAGGTGCATTTAAAGTTACTTAGGGCAAAGGGCTGTCCAGGAACAGTCTCCTTTGGGCAGTTAAAGGGAGCAGGTTACTTATCAGCGTGATGCTAGTGTGTGCTGGGCAGGGCAGTTCCAGCCTGTGTCTGTTGTTGTGTAGTTTGTGTGGTCTGTCTTCTGTGTCTTAGGCCTTCTGCAGGTCTTGATGTCCTCTTTGTGCTCGAGGAGCACAGCACACGTCTCAAGCGCCATCCCTAGGATCTTGAATGCCTCTACTCATTGGTGTAGCGCCAATAGGGCGCTTTTTCCTTGCGTTACAAGCTGAAAGCGTGGATCGGTGTTGTGTCTCGAAGTTTCCAGACGGTCATCTTTAGTGGCATCCTTCCCGTCTGTGTGAGCAACTCTGCTCTATAGCCATATGTTTTCGTGGACTGGGATTGTTTCCCTGCATCTTTACGTTCTCAGGTCTTGAGGCCAGGCTTCTTGTGTGTACATCCTCTCAGGTTTCAGAGCAACTCCTTGTCACGGGTCATGATGCTCTACTCTCTGTGGGGTTGCCCCAGAGCCTCCTCACATCACCGTCACAGTCCCGCAGGTCGTCTTGCCTGAATGATGTCTTCCATCTGGGTCTCATTCTTCTTGCTGAGATTTTTCTCTCATCTTTGAGGCATGCAGTTTAGTGTTGTGTAGTGTTGGTCTGTGCACGTGTGTGGCTTGGAGCAGCCCTGCCCGGGGTTGTAGAGTCAGGTATAGGTGGAATAGCCATAAGAGTCTATGGTTAATATGGTGGTGTGCCTAGACCGTTGAGACAACGGCTGAACAGTCATCTAGGACTCAGTAGCTGTTGGCAGGCTCTGTGGACAGCTCTTTTGATGATGTTATATGGGGATGAGCTGAGCCACGTGGGAATGGCTGTTAAGGGGAAGTGAAGCAGATTGAGTCTCAAAGGTGTTAAGGCTTATATGTGTAGGGGTAAATGTTTGACTTCTAAATTTTGTTTAATGAGAGTATGTATAGTTGGATTCTAGATAGTATTCCTACATTGAAACAAGTCCTCTGGAATTGTTAAGCTATTGCTCCGCATCCGGGTGAATCATTCAATATTGTTTTTGCAGATGCAGAAGGACGAGCTGTGCAGGGTGATGGTCAAGACGTGAGCGGAGCACTAGAAAAAGGTGGGTTGGTGGGTGGTATTAGAGGGAAGATGTGACTGGTGGCTATATGACTACGTTATGGTATTTCTATGTTTCTTTTAATTTGAAGGTGCAAAGGGAGGAGCAATGTGGGATATGGGCACCGGAGCTGACTCGGGCAGGTGAGCAGTGATTGGTGGGCTTAAGTAGCAGTTATGTTTCAGGTGGTGTATTGCTGGTGAAGTTCTAAGCAACCCTTGTTTATGTTTTACAGGTGGTGCACAAACCTTAACATGGCAACCGAAGCTGATGGGGGCTGGGTGGGTGAGCTGTCAAGGTAAAGGAGTGAGAGACACGAATCGGTGTGGGCAGGCTGCAGTTTTGGGCAGTATCTCAGCATGTGCCTTTTTGCTTGGGTTTCTGCAGGTGCCGCACGCAGGCTCGGAGGGGCGATGCTGCCACATGCTGACGAGGGGTCCGGGAAGGTGAGGCGGTTGTGGGCCGGGTTGGTGTCTAATAGCAAAGTGTTACATGGCAACTCAGTGAAGTGTTTCTCTGTGTGATCTTGCAGGTGCTGAGTAGGCCGCCTTTGGAATTGGATGAGTGTTTGAGGTGAGCTGGGTAGCAGAGAGGAGGAGCATGGGGCGGGGAGTTTCTCACAAGTGCAACGGTAATTTTGTGTCTCTTGGTATCCTAGGCATCAGAAGCGATGACAGCCACAGCGTCTGAGTCTGGAATCGGCGTGGAGCAGTTGAGTGGAATGCAACGGTGTGTCTGAGGTTGGGGATGTTGTGGGAAAGGCCCATGTTGACTGATGTGATGCTGACTGGTGGCACTGTTGTGCATGCATTGTTTGTTTTTTTTGGAGATGGTGAAGAGGAACCTGGTGACTGCAGGATTAACCCAGTGGGCTGATTGTGGTTTTTCTTGTAGAGGATGGATTCAGACTCCCGGCCCTCTCAAAGCTAAGTTGAGGCACTGGTGCTGGAGATGGGTCGAGGGAGGGAGGGGACCAGGTTGGCAATTGCATGAAGGGGTTTTAAAGACAGTGTAGGGCAGGGGGCTGTCCAGGGACAGTCCCCCTTGGGCAGTTAAAGGGAGCTGGTTACTCTTCAGTGTGATGCTAGTGTGTGCCGGGCAGGGCAGTTCCAGCCTGTGTCTGTTGTGTAGTTTGTGTGGTCTGTCTTCTGTGTCTTAGGCCTTCCTCAGATCTCGATGTCTTCTTTGTGCTCGAGGAGCACAGCATGCACCTCAGGTGCCATCCCTAGGATCTCGACTGTCTGTACTCATCGGTGTAGCACCCATTGGACGCTGCTTCTTTTGTGTTACAAGCTTAAAGTGTGGATCGGTCCTGCGTCTCGGAACTCCAGATGGTCATCTCTTGCGGCATCCTTCTTGGCTGCAGGAGCAGCTCTGCTCTCTAGCCGACCATTTTCACGGACTGGGATTGTTTCCCTGCATCCTTATGTTCTTAGGTCTTGAGGCCAGGCTTCTTGTGCATCCATCCTCTCAGTTTTGAGAGTATCTTTTTGTCACGGGGCATGATGTTCTACTCTTTTTCTGGGGTTGCCACAGAGCCTCCTCACGTCACTGTCATGGTCCCATGCAGCTTCTTGCCTGAACGGTGTCTTCCGTTTGGGTGTCACCATTCTTGCCGAGAGTTTTCTCTCCTCTTTGAGGCGCGTTGTTTGTAGGGTTCTGTATAGGGTTGATCTGTGTATGTATGTGTGTGGCTTGGAGCTGCCCTGCCTGGAGGTGTAGAGTCAGGGGGAGGTGGAATAAGCCATAAGAGTGTATGGTTAATATGTTGATGTGCCTACACTGTTGAGGCAACAGTTGTACAGTCATCTCAGATTGAGTAGCCATCAGCAGGTTGTGTGGACAGCTCTTTCAATGGTGTTTTATGGGGAGGAGCAGAGCTGTGTGGGAGGGGCTGATCAGGTCTATTGAAGCAGATTGATTCTTAAATGGAAAGAAAACTTCTGGAATTGTTAAGCTATTGCTCTGCAACTGAGTGACTTGTTTGATATTATTGTTTTTGCAGATGCATAGGAATGAGCCACGCACCAAAGAATGACAGAGGAGGCAAGTGTAGCACCGTAAGAAGGTTGTGGTAAGGTTGCTTTCCATAATGTTTGAGAAGTTGTGGAGATTGGGTGATGTCCCAGAAGACTGGAAGAAGGCTAATGTCACCCCATCTACAAGAAGGGCATAAAGGAGGATCCAGGAAATTGTAGGCCCATCAGTCATACTTAAGTCCCTGGGAAAGCTGTGCAATGAATCTTCCTGTGTGATATCACAAGTCAAATGAAGCACACGATTGGGAAGAGCCAGCATGGATTCACCAAGGGTAAATCATGCATGACAAACCTGATCGCCTTCTATGACAAAGTAACCTGCTTGGTTGATGTGGGGCGAGCGGTGGACATGGTCTACCTGGATTTCTCCAAGGCTTTTGATATGATTTCCCACAGCCCCCTCCTAGAGAAACTGATGTGTTAGTCTAGAGAAGCTGTTTGGTGGGTGGAGAACTTGCTGACAGGCTACCCCCAGAGGGTGGTTGTAAATAGCTCCTTTTCAAACAGGCAACCTGTCGCAAGTGGGGTCCCCCCAGGGATTGATATTGGGTCCAGCACTGTTAAATATCTTCATAAGTGATGTGGATGATGGGATCGAGTGTACCCTGATGAAGCTTGATGTGATACCAAACTGAGTGGGGAAGTGGACACTTTGGAGGAGAGAGCCACTCTGCAGGAAGACCTGCTGGATAGGCTGGAAGAATGGGCTAATGAGAACCTTATGAAGTTCAATGAAGTCAAAAGTTAGGTCTTGCACCTGGGAAAACATATCCAGGAGTGCAGTACAGGCTGGGATCTATCCAGCTGGGGAGCAGCTGTGGCAAAGGGACCCGGGGGTCCTGGTGCAGAACAAGCTCAATCTGAGCAAACAGCATGCTGCTGCAGCAAAGGCGGCCAACATCATGTTGGATTGCATCAACAAGGGTATTGCCAGCAGAGATAGAGAAGTCGTCATCCCACTCTACTCAGCGCTTGCCAGGTCACACCTAGAATACTGTGTTAGGTGTTGGTCCCCACTGTACAAAAAAAGATGTGAACAGGCTGGAGAGGGCCAAGAGAAGGGCCACAAAGATGATCAAAAGACTGGGAACCCTGACGCATGAGGAAAAGCTGAGAGAACTGTGTTTGTGTACCCTTGAGAAAAGAAGGCTTAGGGGAGACCTCATCACCATGTTCCAGTAGGTAAATTGTGGTTACAAAGATGATGGAGACTCCCCTTTTACAAGGAGTCACATAAAAAAGATGAGGGGTAATGGGTACAAGTTACTCTTGGGGAGATTCTAATTGGACACAAGAGGAAAACTTTTCACAATAAGAAGAATCAGCCATTGGGATAATATCCCCAGGGAAGCGGCAGATTCCTCAACATCGGACACTTGTAAGATTTGGCCAGACAGGGTGCTGGGCCATCTTGTCTAGACCGTGCTTTTGCCAAGAAAGATTGGACCAGATAATCCTTGAGGTCCCTTGCAACTTGGTATTCTGTGATTAAAGTGGGTCAGCCTGTGGTGTCGGAGGGAAGGTGAGTCTTGTCGGCTATATGACTGCATAATGTTGTGGGTTTTTTTTTTCCCAAAGATGCAAAGCAATGAGCCAAGTGGGATATGGGCACTGGAGTTGACTTGGGCAAGGTGAGCAATGACTAGTGGGCTGAAGTAGCAGTTATTTTTCAGGTGGTGTATTGTCAGTGAAGTTATAAGCATTACCTGTTGTTTGGGCTTCACAAGTGGAACGCAAGCTTCAACGCAGCAGCCCCAAATGACAGAGGCTGGGTGTGCAGGTAAAAGCCAAGGTAAAAGAGGGGGAGATGAGAATTGCTGCAGGCAGACTGTGCTTTTAGCTTGGGTTTTTCCACACGCTGCAGGTAGCCTCAGAGGGGTGTAGCTGCCCACTGAGGAGCGGTCCGGGAAGGTGAGGAGGTTGTTGGCTGGGTCTCCATTTAATAGCTAAGTATTAAATGGCATCTTGGTTAACCATTTACCTTTTGGTTTTGCGGGAGCTGTGCTGGCTGCCTTTGGAATTGGATGAGCATTTGAGGTGAGCTGGGGTAGTAGAGAGGAGGAGCGTGGGGCTGGTGATTTCTCCCAAGCGCAATGGTAACTTTGTGTCTCTTGACATCTTGGGTGCCACAAGTGACAGTTGCAGCATCTGACTTTGGAATCAGTGTGGAGAGCACTATGGTGCTTTTGAGGAGGCTAGTGTGATGCTGAATACCAGCACTGTTTTGTGGTTTGGTTTTTTTTTTTTGGTGTGAGTGTAGTGTTTTTTTTTTTTTGCAGATAAAGAGGAACTGGGTGAGTGCAGCAACATCCCAGTTAGTGTTTTGGGTTTTGTGGTTTTTTGTTTTTTAGGATGGATTCAGATCCCTGGCCTTCTGAAAACTAAGTTGAGGGACCAGGGCTGGGGAGGGAACAAGGTTGGGAATTGCAGGAATGTGTTATGAAGTTAGAGTAGGGGAGAGGACTGTCCAGGAACAGTCCCTTTTGGGAAGGTGTAAAGGGAGTGGGTTATTCTTTAGCATGATGCTAGCGTGTGCCGGGCTCGGCAGTTCCAGCCTGTGTCTGTGGTGTTGTGTAGTTTCTGTAGACTCTCTTCTGTGTCTTCTACAATAGCTTTCTCAGGTCTTGAGGTCTCCATAGCTCTTCATGATCAGCAGGCACCTCAGTAGCCCTCCTGATGGTCTCAAATGCATTGTCTCATCAGCATAGTGCCTGTTGAGCCCTTCTTAGCTTGCTATTGTAGCTTCAAGCACGGACATGCCTGGTAAGCGTTGCATCATAGATGTTTCTGAGGGGTCATCTCTTGCGGTGGCGAGCCAGGCGGTGCCAGCAGCTCTGCTCTCAGGAGTTCTGTTTCCACAGTTGCCTTTAGGGGTTTCACCCCTGTGTCCTTAACGGTCCTAAAGCCTGGCTTCTCACGCATCCATCATTCTGGGTTTGATGGTAGTTTTCTCTCACGGGCCGTGGCGGTTGCCTCTCTTTCCCAGGGGTGCTATAGAGCATTTGTGCCATTGTGGCACTGTAGGGCTTCTGTGCTGGAGGCGTTTTCCCTGCGGGAGTCATTCTCGCTTGTGGTTTTCTCGTGTCTCATGGTCACATTGTTTGTGGCGTCTGCGTGTGGTCTCTGTCTGTGTGTTAGGGTTGAAGCTGTGCTGCCTGGGAGTGTAGCAATATTAAAGACAGGGGAAGCATAGCTTTATATGGTTATATGTTGATCTGGCCAGATTCTTTAAGCAAAGGCTGTACAGTCCATCTCTGGGCAAGTAGCTCTAGAGAGCTGCCACAGTTACTTTCATTGTGTTTTGTGGGTGCTAGAGGCTGTGCTCTGGCCTTTTGGGAGTGGCAGTTTGCAAGGTAGTCGAGTGGGTTGAATCTTGACTTTGCCTTAACTTGTCTATGTGGGGCTTAATATCTGGTGTGTTTTTTTTTCCATCTGCAGTTAGAAGGCATATGCAAAAACAAGACAGGCTTTTAGTCTTCTCAAGCTATTGGTCAGCATCCAGGTGACTTGCTTTACATGGTTTGATTAGCACAGTCTGTTTGGGTGGAGGTTGTCTGGGCTGGTTTTTTGTATAGCCAGTAGGTATTGCTAACCAGGGTGTACAGTCCCTTTTGTAGTTTTTTGCAGGTGCCCCAGGATGATTCGGATCCCTGGAGAAAATTCTCAAGCGTGTCTTGCCAGAGTGTCCAAATCGAAGTGAAGAAAAATCAAAGTGAAGAAGGAGCAGGCCCGGTGAATGTAGTGAAGCATCTTCCCTGGCTTGCTCTTAAGAAGGCTGAAACTTTGGAGTCGTACGGAATGGCAATGTTGCTTTGAGGTGTGTGGCGAGACAGTTCCGGGGATGGGTCTAGAATGGGGGCAATATGACATCGTGGCAGGTGGGTGGTGAAACAATGGTGTTATGAGTGAGGGGTGGAGCAAGTGGTTGTTGAATGAGTGTTAGTTTTTGAATGTGCCTAACCTTGTATGTGTGAAGTTTTTTATTGCAGGTTGTATTTAATGTTGAGAGTAACTTTTTTTTTAATTATAATAAAAAAAACCCCAGCTGGGGGATTTCTTTTTTTTCCCCTGGCTGAGTTGTTTTTTCCCTTGGTCCCGGCCACTCTGTGAGGTGATGTTCATTGCCAACGTTTGGGCAGAGGTCAGGCTTGGGCCGGGGTTTTTGCAGGCAGGGTGATTTTTGAGGCCTCTGGGAATGCTGTTCCCGGGGAGTGGCGCAGACATGGGGTGATGTCCCGTTGTGGCAGGCTGGTCGCAGAATGGATCGGCGAGAGTGAGGGGTAGCTTGTGTGGTAGCTGAATGAGTGGTGTGTTTTGAATGTATAAACCTTGTTTGATTATGTGGTGGTTTTTTGTTTCTCTGCAGGTTGTGTGTGGAGTTGAGATTTTTTTTTTTTTGTTCAGAGAGTTACAAAAAAATATAATAAAACCGAGACAGGGGATTCCCCCCTCCCCCGGCTGGGGGTGTGTGTGTTGGGTGTGTGTGTTGTATTCTCCCCCCACCCTGGTCCCAGAAACACTGTAAGGGAGTTCATTGCCAACGTTTGGGTGGAGGTTGGGCTTGGGCTGAAGTTTTTGCAAGGAGGATGGTTTTTCTAGGCCTCTGGGAACACCGGTCCTGGGGAGCGCTGTCCTGGAATGTGGCATTTTTCTGTCATTGTATGTTGTGTAGCGAATGGTCATGGGAAGATGATTGATGATCATGCGGTTGAAGGGTGTGGGGAATCAGTGTTGAAGAGGACCAGCTTGTGAAGCAGGTGGGCTAAACTTTATTGTTTAGTGTTAGGATTGTAAATTCTTTTGAGGGGCTTTGTAGTTTCTAATGTAATGACGCTTTATGATTTTCTTGTTTTTGTGTGCAGGCATGGAAGTAGGGGGCCCATTGAGATGAGTGGAGCTCGGTCACTTTCTGCCTAGGAATACAAATTGTGGAGATGATGTCACCTCGAAGAGGCAAACTTGGAGATATAAAGCAATAGACTGAGAATGTAGTGGGAGGGAGAAACATGGAAAAGACTACTAGCTAGAGAATCACAGGTACTAAATACTTGTGCTGACTCTAAAGGTAATGAAGAATTTTTGAGGTCAAATGCATTTTCAAAAATAATGAGTGAGAAGTGATTAAATGTAATTGTAGTAAGTATTTGATCAACTTGAGAGTAATTTTTGTCTCAGTAGTAAAAGTATATTGTGGAATTAAAATGTAAAAAATGATATGGGAAAACTTACTGGAAATAGCAATGGGCCAATTTAAACATAAAAATTAGTAAAAAAAAATTACAGGCAGTAACGTATCCCTATTGGAATCACAGTAAAAACTGAAATAACAAATGAAAGTACAAAACTAAGTGGGTGTTGTTAATACATATGGTTAAAGATTGCCAATTGGAGGGTGCTGTGGTGGGGAATTGTTACAGGCATTGACAGCTTTTGCTTGAGGACTATTGTGGCAATAATGTTTGTATGTGATAATTTAAGTGAGAATTAGTTATTAGAGGGAGAGTTGTCGTTACCTATAGATAAATGTAGCTCTTGACAGGTTAAAAGAAAGCATGTGCATTACTGGCTCCTAAGTATATTTAAACTATCTGTAATTGTGTAAAGGTTTTGTAATTACTTTGAGTAGTTCTGAAGAAATGTAGAATACTACTTGGGCATAAATGATGTCCAATTGAACCACTGATGTTAATGGGACACTAGCAGGCATTGAATTGTGTCTGAGTAGTATCATAAGGAAAATATCAAACTAGGCAGTAAAGATGGAATGCTAATATGGCTGTGTTTAATTACCTTAATTGCAGCAAGAGCTAATTATAGTAGTTAAAAAACTCCTTAATAGGGTTCTAAGGTATCTTAAAAGAAAGTGATTGCAATAAAGTTTAAATAAAGTTTTCTTTGATCTGTTTTGTCTCCTGTGTTTTTTTTTGTGTCTGTTTTTGGTTTTTTTTTCTGTCTGTAGGGGTTTTTTGTGTATCTGTCCGATGTCTCATGATTTGGTTGTCTCTCTGGTTTTTGTCATTGATGTAGTTTTGTCTTTGATTTTGTTGTGTGTCTCTTTTTGTTTTTGTGTGGTTTTTTTTGTTTCATGTGTGGTTAGAGGAGGGAGTTATCTGTATTGGTCTTTAGGGGTTGTGGTTTTCTTTTTTTGCATGCATTAGTGTTGGTATTGGTCTTTGGGGGTTTTGGTTTTATTGTGTGCATCAGTCTTGGTCTTTGGTGGTTGTGTGGTTTTTTTTTGTATGCATGTTGGTATTGGTCTTTAGGGGTTGTGGGTTTTTTTGTGCACATCAGTCTTGGTGTTTGGGCTTGTGTAGGGTTTTTTTGTGTGTTTGCTATTTAAAATGAAAATAGCAGCAGTAGAAAATGGCATGCTTCCTGGGAGTAACAAACACAAATATATTACAAAATAATAGTATTTCTAAAAAATTACTCCCAGGGCATGTGCTACTTTCTACTGCTGCACCAGATGTATTATTATTAATTGTTTCTTATACCATGTCTATCAATTATTAGTATTCCAAGTGGGAGTAATCTCTGATTTGAATAATCAAAAAACTCCAAAGATCATGGTAACCATTCATTACTCTGACTTAGAATGCTAATTAATTAGTTATCATGCAGAATAAGCAGCAAATAAGATGCAAAATTTTTTTTTCCCACAACACACAAAGGCACACAAATAGAATGAACCTTCTGGGGGGAAAAAAAAAG